>NC_136915.1:8991913-9591913 GCF_949752795.1 Hyperoodon ampullatus | reverse complement strand
GTGCTCCGCAACAAGAGAAGCCACCGCAGTGAGAAGCCCGCGCACCACAACAAGGAGTAGCCCCCGCTTGCCGCAACTAGAGAAAAGCCCGCACACAACAACGAAGACCCAATATAGTCAAAAATAAATTAATTGGGCTTCCCCGTTGGTGCAGTGGTTGAGAGTCCACCTGCCGATGCGGGGGACACGGGTTTGTGCCCCTGTCCGGGAGGATCCCACATGCCGCGGAGCGGCTGGGCCCGTGAGCCATGGCCGCTGAGCCTGTGCGTCCGGAGCCTGTGCTCCGCAACGGGAGAGGCCACAACAGTGAGAGGCCCGCATACCGCAAAAAAAAAATAAATAATAATTAATTAATTATTTAATAATAAAAAAACTTTTAAAAAAAAGAACTCCCCAAGTCCACCAAAGAGAACAGTATTCATTGGTGGCCTCAGAAAACCTCCTCTAATGACCACACCTAATTGGTTCATAGGCTGAAAGAACCCCAAGCTCCTCATGTCCAAGTTCAGCTTAAATGGCTCCACCTGAGGAATGTCTGCCCCTGCGGATTTGCTTCCCAGGGCAATGTGGCCATTATAAACAGTGCGGGTTCTTATGCTATGTAAGCAGCTCAGACTATCAGAAAGGACCTGGCTTGTAAATCATGAGAAATAGATTAAAGTCCCAGGTCTGCTACTAGCCAGTCATGTGAATGGAGGCAAGTTACTTAGTTTCTCTGAGCTTCTGTCCCCATGCTAAAAAGGAATAATGCTTCGCTTAGCCTGAAAGATGAAATAACAGATATAGAAAAGCTGAGAAGTATAAATCCATGGATCCTGGGCCTTGTGAGCCCTCCCCATGAACACCCATCCTGGTAAAACCTTTCAGAAAAAACCCATAATACTGCCCCCACACATTAATATCCCTGCTCTGAACTCCTAGTAGAGGAAGCTCAAAAGGCCCTTTTTACAAAATATACCATGACCCGGGATCTGGTGGTGTTAGCCAAGCATAAACATAAATCATTCAAATTAAACTGCACTCCTTCAAACAAATGAAGAACTGAACATCTTGGGATTCTAATTCCTTGATGTTTATGATGTTTTCCTCTCGTATTTACTTACCAGTCAAATTCTCAAGGAACCTTAAAGGATCAGAGATACAAACAAAGAACATTCTCTTTTCTACCTCCTAAGAACCTCAATTCATTTCTAAAGAAATTAAGATTTGTGTCTAAGTAATTATTTACTGGAAATTTTTTTCTTAGCTCTATTCCTGATCTTTATAGCTCCTATTCCACCAGCCCCTTGCATTACCATAAGAATAACATTCACTGAGTAATCTATAAACAAAGACTTGTAGCACTGCTTGATGGAGGATGGTTTTCTTCCATTCATTTGCTTTTCAGTGTGAGACATCACCTCTAACTGACATTGGATGTTTCTGCATCATTCACTGTGAAGTTGATTCCATTTCCAGTAAGGGTTAAAGCAGATGGAAGAGACAGAATAAGAATCAGCACATCACTTCCTTCTGATATAAGATGCCACTTTGTCCATTAGTTGGAAATGATCTTTCCTGTTACTAAAGCAAAGTGTTCACAACTGGGTATACCCCCATTCAGGTCCCATATTCACAGAAAATCGATGTACAAGGCAGTTCTTAAAACAGGAAAATAAAGCAAGCCCTCGCTTGGCTATACTGTACCTCTAGCATAGATCTGGTGCTCTAGGTTAGTCAGACTGGCTGTACTCCTAGTTCTAAGGTAGACAAGGGGGAGGCCTGGTAGACAGGAGAGACAATGTTAGAGCATAAGAATCAATATAGTGAAAAAGAAGACTCATCTCCAAAACATAAGCACAAATAGAGTACATTACAAAAATAGCAAGCATCATGCACTTACAGGCTCATTCCTTTAGTGACTACTAAGAGCTAAGGAGGTACTTGACAAGGTGAGCAAGACAGTTTTTATGCTGGCTTTTAATGTGGAGGCTGTGCTAACAGAGCATGCTCCTTCTTTTCACAATCGGGGAAAGAAAATGTACTCACAGTCACTTGAACAGAATGACAAGCCTTTTGAGGATTTTTAATTTAAAGCATGTATGTTCTCCCATGGCATAGAAAAGTTACCAAGAGCAATCAGTACAGATTTTAGTGGGAGTTGCTCCATTCCAAATGGAAAAGGCAGTAGCAGTAGAATGCTAATCCCCCCCGGGTCTCAAAAATTCAAGGGAAGGAATCAGTCTGCGTTCCAAGTTTCAACAACCTCTTCTGAGGAGTTATCTCATGGTATTATTTATATTATACATTAAACATGGAAGCTTTTAGAATTTTTTTTTTTTTGGTATTTCCACAAAATGTCCTTGAATACAAAACTAATGAACTAATAATTAAGGTGTACTTGCAGAATCTCAGCCCTTCCTGAACAAAGCCAATAATTATGTCAAAAATGAGGCCATTATTTTCTTTCCCCTGCTAAAGGAACAGTAAGAAATCAGCAGCTCCCTTAGGCTGAATTTCATATTAAGAACCTCTAAGTCAAGGGCTCATTTTGAAGCTGGCCTGAATAAAATACACAAATTTGGGGGGAATGTGACTAAATATTCTTAAATAAGAGCTGAAGGTTTGTGATCAGTTCAACAAGATTCAAACCTCCTGGCTTTCCAAACGAATGCCCAACAATTATTTTAGTAGGCCTAGGAAGAGAATACAATCCCATCTGCTATTCTACCATCCAAGAATTCTTAATAAGTAAAGAGGTTTGGAAATTTAGGTATGTTCGTGTATGCCTAATAAAAAAGATATATTACACCTTTATAAGCCTAAGTAACCATAAAGATCTGTAAGTAAATAAAAATCCAGATTTAATTTAGCAGGCATTTAACATAGATAAGGTAGCTTATGAACTATAAAAAAAAGAGGAGATGTTAAAATAAAGAGGGAGGGGAGCGGTGGGAGAGCGACAAAAGAAAGCTCCTTCATCAGAATCCTGAAGATTCGGCCTTCCTAGTGTTTGCACTGAGTCTGGATTTAAGATCCCTCTGCATGAATAATGTTTTTAGAAACACATTCTCTAGGACACATTACATATTACAAAGATTATTCAGAGTCTTCTGGGTAGACTACGTTACATTCTCTTGACACACAAATTGGGAAGGTTAGAGGAGGAGCCAGAATTGAAGCTGATGATATCTGAAAAGCCCTGGCTCCTAAGCAATGGCCTTGAGACTCAGAAGCAACAGCCTGGGAATAGAGAGCAAGCAGAGCTGACGTGTCCTTGTCCCTCCTCCGAGAAGTACAAGGCAGATAGAAAGTCCATTTATACACCCTGAGGAGAGACTAACCAAATACTTCGTACACTAAGAAAATCCATCTTCCCATGACACGTTTGCAGACCAGATGGAACAGTTAAGTATTCATGAACTATGTGAAGTCCAGCCAAAACTCCCCAAAGAAACCACACTGAAAGAACTGGGGCTGAGTTGAATTTGGATGACAATGGCTTGTGGAACAACTAAGGACCACGCAGTTGGCCATCACAATCTCCCCAGCTCTGAGGAAATCAGAGCTCCATGGCGAAGCATTAAATAAGGAAAGAAAACATTGTTAACAGAGAACACACTGACTCCTCTTTCTTCAAGAGGCTGGGTATTCAATTCTCTTCTACTTTATAGTACAGGGCCCCCCTTTAAATACTTGCTTCCACGTGGGAGCCTGCCCTCCCTCTCTTCAAGAATATATCCAACCTCTCTGTCTCTAGATTTAGAAAACTGAAAAGATGTTCTTAAAGATCCGGACCAAAAGTCCAATCAATTAAAATGTTCTGATGAGTAAAACACAAACTGACCAATGGCCACTCCTGATGCATCTCCAGGTGCCCCAGTTCACGTTGCCACATGACCAGAACTTAGGAATTGCATACTGCAGGTCCTTCCTCTCCCGCAATGGTGAAATTAGAGCTCATATTAAGAGTTCAGCGTTTTGTGCCAGAAAAAACGTCCCTTCCAAAGACTAAAACAGAACTACAGAAGACAGAATTTCCTGTAGGTTTTTCCATAGAAAATGATGGTTCTATCGGAATTTCTCAATGAAACATGGCTCTGTAGGTCAAAGGTGATTTAGTCAAACATTTGTAGAGAAAAATCTTACTTTGTCCAAAGCATGGAGGATCCACTGAAGAGCCCATCCAGTCTTCTGATGTGGCTGAATCTATTTCCTTGTCCTGTTTACAGTAATCTGCCATCCACGATTCCTTGGTACTTATATATTGATCTAGAAAAAAGTCCCCAAAGATAATAAGAACAGAAGTAGAAAGGATGACTTCAGATGACTTCAATTCAGCAAAACAAGCTTTTATCGAATGTCTGACTAAATGCTAGGCACCACACTAGATTCTGAGAAAGCTGGTCCCCTGAAGAACCTCATATTCCACTGGAAGAAATTAACATTAACAAAACAACCATCATCACAAAACTATCCCACAATGTGAAAGGAGCTAAAACAAAGATACAAATAAAATGCTATGGGAGTGCATAACAGGGGAAGATTTATTCTGCTTTGGCAGAAGTGGAAGAATACACACCAAAGCACATGGCAATCTTCAGAGAGGTAAGGACCTTTGTTCGGGGTCTTGAAGAATAGGTAGGGTTACCAATAGGATTAGGGACACAGGGAAATTCCAGGCAGAGAGAACAGCATATGCAAAGACTTCAAGACATGAAAGTACATGGCACATTTAGGGAACACTGAATACTTCGGTGTGACTTGGTACAACATACTGGGGTATAGGGACATAGCAAAGAAGTCTAGAAAAGAGGACAACTTGCTTTGTGAAGGGCATGCCATGCCATCCTAAGGGGCAGGGTTTGGAGACAGAAAGACCAGTTGGGAGGCTATTTAAAAAACCACCAAACTCAGGAGGCTGAAATCCAGCTGACAACTGTCCAGGAGTGGTTTTACTTTTTTGAGAGAAGAATTATAACGGGAAGAGCAAAATAATTACACACCACACTTGGATAAAGACCTTTTATACTAATTAAAGCACTACATTTTTAATTTATTTTTTAAATTAATTTTTATTGGAGTATAGTTGCTTTACAATGTTGTGTTAGTTTCTACTATACAGCAAAGTGAATCAGCTATACGTATACACACATCTCCTCTTTTTTGGGATTCCTTCCCACTCAGCCATAAAAAGGAATGAAATTGGGTCATTTATAAGTACTACACTTTTTTTTTTTTTTTTGCGGTACGCGGGCCTCTCACTGCTGTGGCCTCTCCCGTCGCGGAACACAGGCTCCGGACGCGCAGGCTCAGCGGCCAGGGCTCACAGGCCCAGCCGCTCTGCGGCATGTGGGATCCTCCCGGACCGGGGCATGAACCCATGTCCCCTGCATCGGCAGGCGGACTCTCAATGACTGCGCCACCAGGGAAGCCCAAGTACTATACTTTTTAAAACAAGAATGGTTAGTTTCTGTTTTTCAGCTCCAATATTTAGCTACAGAAATGATATTTATTTAAACACTAAGAGGTCACAGCAATGTTTCTGGGTTTCAGCACAGTTTTAGGAATAAGGAATTAAAGCTTTAAAAAAAAACCAGTTTTGCCACTGATAAGAATGCTTTTTGGAAGATATTTTTAATTAGACATTTTTAATTAGATACTCATCAGAAATATCAATAGAACTCTTATGAGGTTAGCTCTCGTTTACTGTAGCTTTTCAAAGAAGAGTCCCGAACTTTATCTAAACTTCCAGATGAACAGATTATATAAGAAATAACATGGGGACCAAAATAATATGGAAGAATTATGAAATCAATTTACTATTACGTTGGTGAAATTAATGAAATGTGTAAAGGTAAAACAGTGGTTTTAAAATCTGGGGATCAATAAACTTACAGTCTCATTTCACTATACATTCTCTCCATCCTAGCTGGACATGGAATAAGCCAATGAATATTCTCTATGAGCCTCAACCCAACACATACACTGAAGAAAGTCCACAGATTTTCAATATAGTATGCCCTCCATATCTGTGGGTTTTGCAGCAGATACAGAGGGCCAACTGTATTCATTGTACTAGGCCATTTTATTACAAGGAACTTGAGCATCCACAGATTTGGGTGGGGGGTGGGTGAGGGGTATGGGGTGTGGTGCTGGAACCAATCCCTTTGGATACTGAGGCACAACTGTAGTATGTGTTATCTATCACTCAGAGATAACTACCGTGTTACAAAAAATCAGATCCTGTGGATCAGTAACTCAAAGAGTTGAGTATAGTTTTCATGGTGAAAGTAGGCACTACCTGACTATATGATGATGTTACTCTTCTTTTGATATAAAGACAAGTATAGAGACAAGATTCTGACACACTACATCAAATCCAGGAATGTACATTTCAGTGTTGTCAAAGAAACTTTCAGAACACACACCATTAGCTTGGCAACCCTTTAACTCAGTGATTTTCAGAGTTAGGTCAACATGCTACTTGATGGGAAACAGCACAAGCAACCTACCCTGCTACAGACAATCAAAATTATACCTTTTAAGAATTATTCTGTGAACAGTCTGAGAGAAATGAATCTAAACTCACTTCTAGGACATTTAATAAGTCCCAGTGACCAAGCATCATGGGGAGAAAGTTCATCATGGACATGAATGTTTCCCATGTAGTCTAAGCTCTTGCTTGATCACTGAGAGGATTAATATGGGATGCCACCTCCAGAGCTATGGGTTGAGAAGCAATATGAGGCCAGGTTAGGGTTTATCAGGAAAGCAGCCATGATGAGTAAACTGTCTGGTACGGGCCCAAGTATTTGCTAAACCAGGATTAACAGTCTTCCAGACAAGGGACTTACGCACAGAAAGGTACCAATGTTCTAAAGACTGCTTTCCACTCACCAATTAGTACAGAGGTGATATTGATATCCAAACGGTGTTTGGCCTTGACTTCCAGCTTCAGCCGAGGAGGATGGAGACGACTAGCTGCCTGTTGTTGCCAGGATACAGAGCACGGCCAGGGCTCAATAAATGGCTCCCAGCCTAAAAGAACACAGGAAATAAGACATCTGCTCAGCAGATATCAAGAGTTTACAGGGGAACACCATTCACAAATGCTCAGCAAGGACATACTATAGCTAATAGCTTTCTATTTCCAACTTGATTTCACAATGGAAACACCATCTTTAGCTGCAGGTCACCTTACAAATGTCTGTGCTGTCTCAAGGACATGAGTACAAGAGCACACATGCACCCCAACCATGGTCTCCCAGAGGTGGGAGGAAGGAAGGCAGGGGGTATATGCCCTCTTCTATTTAAGAGCAGGCAGGACCTGTTTTTGATATATTCAAGTAGAAAAAAGTGTCTCAGACTCAGGTTGGAAAAATAGTGTCAGCGGCTGAAGTAACTATTAAATTTGATTACCCTGCTTACATCAAGAACCCATTGGCTGAATAAATAGGTATACTTGAAATTCATTAATTTAAATTTTTCCAAATTTTTATTTTAAAACGTGTCATATGTACAAAAGTTATATATAAACAACATATATGTATGGTTTAAAGAATAAAATCACTGCAAACACTCACGTACTCACTATTCAGCTTAACAGAAAATTATATGTGCCTTTGGAGCCCCTGAGTACCACTGCCCACCAAACCTCTTCCACCCGACTCCAAGTAACCATTAGCTTGAATTTTTTTTTTTTTTTGCGGTACGTGGGCCTCTCACTGTTGTGGCCTCTCCCATTGCAGAGCACAGGCTCCGGACGCACAGGCTCAGCGGTCATGGCTCACGGGTCCAGCCGCTCCGCGGCATGTGGGACCCTCCCAGACCGGGGCACGAACCCGTGTCCCCTGCATCGGCGGGCAGACTCTCAACCACTGCGCCACCAGGGAAGCCCTAGCTTGAATTTTTAATCATTTCCTTGCTCTTTATACTTTTATCACCTATGTATACATTTCTTAAGAATACAGTTTGTCCTGTTAGGGATCTTCACATAAACAGAATCCAACAGTGTGTATTCTTTTTTTCTTTCTTTCTTTCTTTATTTATTTATTTGGCTGTGTCGGGTCCTAGTTGCAGCACGCGGGATCTTTGTTGCATTGCCCCGCAGCATGTGGGATCTTAGTTCCCCGACTAGGGATCGAACCCGCATCCCCTGCATTGGAAGGGGGATTCTTAACCACTGGACCACCAGGGAAGTCCCTGTGTGTATTCTTTGGCAAGTTTCTATTTTTGCTCAATAGCATTCTTTAAGATTCACTCACATTGATGCCATGTAGCTGTGGTACATTATCTTCACCACTGAACTGTAATCCACTTATGAACATACCACAGTTTATTTATCTATTCTACTGCTAAGAGACATTTCACTTGATTCCAGTTCTGCCGCTATTAGGAAGACCACTCTGGAAGCAGTCTTGTACTTGTTCCCTAGTACTCATAGACAGGAGATTCTCTAGGGTACAGGTCTAGAAGAAGTATATTGAAGGATTGCTGAGTATGCTTCTAAGTCATGTCAAACTGTTTTCCAAAGTGGTCGTCCCAATTTACAATTCTGACAGCAGGAAATAAGAGTTCTAGGGCTCATATCTTCACCATACTTAGTAGTGTCACACTTCCTTTTTGCCAGTCCATTGGGTGAGAAAAATGGTATCTCACTGTAGTTTTAAAGACAACTTTTCAGGGCCAGTTAATTTTTTAACAGTTTTCTAAATACACTCCATCAGCCATAGATGAAGCGATTTACCAATACAAATCTAATCTAACATGTAGCGTAATGTCGGTACATTCATCTCCTCACCCCATGTAGCACTAATGACCTGAATGCGTTCATGCAACTTTAAAAGTAAGCAATATTTGCTCTGGGAAAATAAATGATTCTCAAAAAAATAGCTACCACATGCCCTGTAAAACTTTCTCTTAACTAGCGAGGCTTGGGCCATTATTCTCAAGTTAAACATTTTGAACAATTAGGAAATAAGAGTGTTGCCTTTAAGTGAATCCAGATCAGAGAGGGGAGAATGTTAACTAACATATAAAATCGAATGTGACACGTACTCTAGAACAATCAGCAGCAGCACAACACACTGGAAGCTTAACTTTCCAATGACATCAAGGGAGCAACCCCTCTTCGACACAACTTGGTTTACTCCACCCACACCTACGAAGAACTCTCTTAAGGCAAAGAACGTCGCAGCTCAAACTATTCAGCCCTGATAGAGGATGGCTCCTGAATGTCCATCTGTATAGGCCCTTACCTTGGTCTTTCCAATGGAAGGAAAGAAACCTGAAAATACCTTGTAGTATATCCAAGTTTATGTCTCTGGAAGAACAGCCTGCCCTGATCAACTGTGTCCTACACTAGGGAGTAGGTACGGCAGGTTATAGTTGTCACTGACTCAGTACTCTTCTAACGAGACAAACAAGTCCAATAGGGAGTGAGGAGGCCTGAAGTTTAAAATGCTTATGGGCTTAAATCTCACTTGAAACTTAGCTACTATCAAGGCCAGACAAATGATCCTTCACAATTGAGCAATTTCATGTTCTGAAATGAGCTAAACTCCAGGATGAAAAGGAATTAACTACCAAAACTTCTTTTTAAAGAATTCAGTTGTGACTTATCAAATATATTCTTAGAAATATGAAAAATCTGTACCTTTTGTGCTTGTGCAGTCACTTATTTTTCATCTTTCCCTGTCCTATCCCACCCCTTTGCCTCATGTAGGATTTATGTAGAAATAGGCCCAGGCAAATGTCGAAGTGTATTTTTTAAATCCCATGATACTTAAACTGACCTGAAAGAGCACGGTTATAATAATCTCCAGAAAGGGTGAAGTGGGCATAGCCTTCAGGGCTAGTTCTTACATGCTGCAGAAAATTCACACCTGCAATGAAAGCAAATCTTATTGCAGTGGCGGGGCGGGAACAACCAAAACTTTCTTTTGCTGACAAATCATATAGAAGAGATGTTAGAAAAACAAACACATAGATACAGAGAACAGAGTAGTGGTTACCAGAGGGGAAGGGACAGGGGAGAGAGCAGGGGTGATCAACTGTATGGTGATGGATAGAAGCTAAATTTTTGGTAGTGAGCACATGGTAATGTATGCAGAAATGGAAATATAATACTGAACACAAGAAGCTTATATAATGTTATAAACTGACGTTACCTTAATAAAAATAAAACAAAGAGATGTTAGTTACAGCTACCACTGGTGATCTTATAGGAGAACACACAGATGTATCAAAATTTGATATTTTGTTCATCATGGTTTTTTTTTAAATAAATTCTGATTTTTAAAAATACTCCATTAAAATATCATTTATCTTAATTACTGAGTTTTGTGGTACCCCTTTAAATGTTGTGAATGAGGTAAATGCCTCATTTGCCTCCCCACCAATCCCGGCCCCAACACCCAGGTGTATCTCAAGCCTGTGGGAACATTAAAAAACATATTTCTACCTGAATATCTGAAAAGAAGGTAGAGTAATGAGAACAGTCATGCCTTCATAAATATTAGCTCAAAATTTCAAGAGTACCGTAGAAAAATAAGAAATAATTATTTTCTGCAGAAAAGATACTCATGGAAACAGTCAAAATTCCAGTTGTTAGTTTCAATCAAGTGGCCGTTGTGGTGCCTAGAAGCACAGGGAAAAGGAAAATCTCCACAATGTGTAAAAGGTCAAATCAAATCCCCAGAATCAACTTTTCCTTGAAGGGAAAAGAGGCTAGCAAGATCAAAACAGAAGAAAATTAAAAGTAAACACAGCAGTGAGATTCTCCTTTACTCTCCTCAGAAACCTCATCTGACACAGCTTGCAAAGATGCGACTGAGGATAAAGCCCTCCCCTGCCCTGGTCTCCACTCTGCTGAAGGACGGCTCTCAGGTGAATAGGGTTTCACCTCCTACCCGGCCTACGGAGGAGACTCTGGTGAGCCTCTGTGTTTTTTAATTTTCAAAAGACATACAGCTTGGAAACATTACTTTCTAAGCTTATCTTCTAAATTCCTTTAATAACAGTACTCCCTACAATCTTTAGATACACGAAAAGATAAACAAAATGGAGAGACCAGGGATTATTTAACTAGAGCTGTTAACAGAACAGAAATTTCATCAATGACAATTTCTATTATTCCCAAGCCATGGTCTGAAGGCCACATATGGCAAATAAATACACGTTTCTTTAAAATACAAATAATGGAAAACATATGTAAAACCATCATCTAAATTTCTCCCATTCTATTAAGTGCGGGAGAGCATGAACAACATGAAGAAAAGACGGCGGTTCACTGCACGTCTTCTCCATGAACCCGAGGGTCGGGTGAGCACTCACGGGAGAAGGTGAGCTCAGCGAGAGGGACGTCGCAGTCCATGCAGTCGTCGATGAAGCAGATGCACACGCTCTCGGCTTTCATCTCCACGCCCGAGATCAACCATGCCGGCGCAGCCACCTGGCTCTCTCGGCTGTTAGAGGCCAGGGCAAGAGACGTCAGGGGTTCAGCATTCTTGAACAACCAACTTGCTGCCTTTTTCAGTTGACCTGCAAAGAAATTAAAAGGTGATCAGTTCAATCCGTTCCCACTGCTACTCAAGCAAATCAGAGAGGAAACAGAGAAATACATTTGATAGGGACCTACTGGACAGCCCAAGAGAACCTTAATGCCAGACAGACATAACAAAGAAAAAACAGCACAATAACAGGAATCCTGCTCTTTAGCAAACAGAACAAGGCCCTCTTTGCTGCACACCTCCGCTCAAGTTTACCGCACCTTTCACGACCTGGCTCAAAATGTCTCCAGGAAGCCATCCTTCCTCTACTGTGACATCTGTTGAAGGAGAGGAGAAAAGAGGAAAGGAGAGGATCCAACATTCCAGGTGCCACTCGGTACTATAACACTTAATCGTCCCTATGTAGTCTTGCATATCCTGATGTGCTGCTTTGTTAAGTGTTCTCAAATCTCTTACGTTGTACATACTTTGTCTTCTCAACCATGTGTGTAATAGAAAACTATTAAATAACACCCCCTGAACACAACCAGATTGCTAAAGCTAAAAAAGAACAGAACAGAAAAAAGAAAAGCAATGCAACCCCACACTTATAAATTACCAGAGGCCAGTGCATGTAACAGTGGTAAGTGGTTAAGGGCATGGGCTTTGGAGCAAGATGGCCTGGCTTCTGATCTTGGCACTTACCAGATGTTGGATCTTGGACAAGTTACTTGATCTCTCTATGCCCGACAGCACCCGCTTACAGGACGGACATGAGGAGGAAACAAATGAGTACGTGGGAGGTTCTCAGATCAGAGCCTGGCATATCACAAAGGCTCTATGAACATTAGTTGGTATTATCACCTTCGTTATTGATGGAAATAAACCTTAGTTACTAAAGAAATAAAAATTAAAATCCGAAAGGCTCTTAGAAATTTTTCTAACGTGTCTGAATTGTTAAAGAAAGAGTAAAAAGTAGGAAATGTAAACATTAAGGGGATATGAAGTTAATTAAACCAAGAAGCAATGATGACTAGGTAAAAACAAAACTAAGGAACACAAGATAACTAGGTCTACCTTCATTTTCTCCAGAGGAAAAAGACAGGTAATGCAAACAATTGTGATGAAACCATGTTAAGTGGTCAAAGTTTAACCTGGTACAATCCTTTTCAAAAAAGATTTGTCAATTCAAGCAAAGAGCCTCAAAAATATATCTATATTCTCTGATACAGTTTTTACAATATTAAGTCTCACTACCAAAGAAATAGTTAAAAGATGTAGACAAAAGTTCATACACAAAAATATTTATTACACAATTGTGTATGATAATGAAAGAATGAAAAACAACTTAAGAATGGTTAAATCATAATGTATCCTCTGATCAATGTAAAAAAATCAATGTTTCCAAATGTTAATGACATGGGAAGACGATGCTATTAAGTATATATTATAATAAAATTGTAATTATAATTCTATAAAATTGTATTTGCAATACGATCTACCAACATGTATAAATTACATGTGTGTATATATACACACACACACACGTGTGTTGGATACACAGGCATACCTTGTTTTATTGAACTTTGCCAATACTGTGCTTTTTACAAATTGAAAATTTGTGGCAACCCTGTGTCGAGCAAGTATATTGGCACCATTTTCCAATAGCATTATTTAATTAAGACATGTACATTTTTAAGACATAATGCTACTGCACACTCAACAGACTACAGTATAGTGTAAACGTAACTTTTATATGCACCGGGAAGCCAAAAAATTTGTATGACTCGCTCTATTGCGATATTTTCTTTATTGCGGTGGTCTGGAACTGAACCCCCAATATCTCCAAGGTCTGCCTGTATACAGTACATAAAGAAATAAAAAGAGAGAATATATATGCAAGTATCAAGACTGGGAAAAAATACAGCTCTTGCTGTATCTCTGATTTGAAGAGAAAGGGGAACAAAGAGGGAGGTGGAGAGGTAGTGTGATGCAGTGGAAAGAACACGGGCACACCTGGCTTCAAAGCCATCCCAGCCCCGCATTAACAGGTGGCCTGAGACGACTTTATGTACCCTATCTGAGCCGGCCTCTCCAACTGGAGTGAGGGTAATAATGCCTGCCTCCAAGGGTATGAGGACTCAACAAGAAGCAGGACTAGGCCCAGAGGAGCTCAATAGATGGCCATGCCTACCAGCGTCACCGCCACTACCACTCCCACTAGCAACAGTGCTAACATCTACAGAGCACGTGCTGTGTGTCAGGTACCTTCTCATGTCCTTTGCATACAGTGACTTCTTTATATCAAACCTCTGAGGGATGTCCTCTTATCCTCACTCTACAGATAAGGAAGCACGGGTACAGAGACATGAAACTTGCCCAAGTCACGAACAAGTAGCCAGCAGGTGGCAGAGTAAGGATCTGAAGCCAGGCAGTCAGCTCCAGAGCCCACAGCCATGTCCACTATGAAATCCTGTGTCTCATTATTACTGGCCCAAGATTATCTTTAGCCCACAGAAAATCATGGAGGGTCTCCAAAACACACTCCAGCTCATGGAAAGATAAACATTATCAAACATTACCATTTATCAAGGTAAACAGCGGATAAAGGAAAGCCTTATTCAAATTACCTTGACACACCAAGAGAGCTTTGCGGCAGTCATCCATGCCAAACCCCAGCTCCTGCAGTCTAGCCAGTTGTAACTCTAGGGGGGGAAAATGGTATATATATTTTTGTAAGTAATTTAATGTAAATTAACCCACAGACTAATTGAAGCAAAAAAGAACCAAAAAAAACAAGAAAAGAAATTCAGAAACTGGGGACTCAAACACTGCACTGCTATAGGCAAAAGTAAGCTCCTAATTACAATTTATCAACTGTACCCTGAAATTTTTAAGTCTTTTCCCTATATTGGCTGCCTTTTAAATGCTTACAACTGAAACTTAGTATTATTATCCATATAACTTTGGAGGAAAACTTGAAGTTTAGAATTAAACCTTAGCATTATCCATATCTCTGGAAGAAACTATAAAAGGAAAAATACTGTAGGCTAGAACAGTTGGTTTGGGCTGTTTATTTTTAAATTAAAAAAAATTAGTCATACTTATGACCTACAATTATACTTAATGACACAATTATACCCTGAACAATTTAACTGTGCAAAAGAAAATCTGAAAAGTTAAAAAGAAGGGGAGTTTTGGGAAGACTGAGTGGGTTTTATGGTTAATACCTACCCAAGACAGGGTCTAAGGTGTGTCTTGTCGCTTCTCTGATTTCCTCTCCCCTTTGAGATGCACCAGGAAGGTAACTGCTGAAGGAGTTAGCGTCCAAGGCCACTGTGTCTGGTACTGCAGCATTAGCTTGCTCTGGGATGGATTTTGCAATGGCAAGAAACAGCTGAACATCATTATAGGAGAGTCTGATATCCAGGGCCTGTAACTGAATCTAACAAAATTTAAAAGGTGGCAGTTTTTAAAGTTGCACTTGCTTTTGTGTCCACACCTCTTAGAGGTATCACTCTAATTCAAGTTCTAGAAATCCAACAGACATCTCTCATTGTGAAGACAGGGGAGATCTTGAAATTAAGCTTGAATAGCCATGAGGTAAAATGTCTCAGCTGTGAGGTCAAATGTCACAAAACTGTACCAAATACAAAATACTAAGCAAGGAAAATTACTAGGGGCCTTAATACTTCAGTAGAATGATTTTCATACAAGCATATTAATCATCAAAGCAGAGGATCAGAGAATGGCTCTGGTGGAGACAGGATCACCTGTTAGCAACACTCTGTTAATCCATTTTGCTTTAATCTATTTAATTTTTTTAAATCTCTGACCACCCAACAAAATTTCTCTCTCCTTTATTCAAACAGAACTTTAAATGAGTCATGTTCCACATTAATATTTCTGAAAATCTGGTCTTCCTCAGACAACAGCAACTCAGCTACCACCGGTAAAAGCAGTACAGACACCAACACAAGACCACTTTAAAATGGGATGTCTGTTTGAAGTCTGGGTATAGTGCTTTATTTATGACTCATTTTTCATTTTTTTTTTGAAGCCCAAGAATCAGAATGGCTTTTCTGTCTCTTTCAATCCTCCTATGGTTCAAATGGATTACTAATTAATTATTCCCCCTCTACCGAAGAAATAAAACACGAAGTCTTAAGCCGTCCTTGCCTGGCTTCACCTGCTCTGCTTCTCCTCCCCTCTCCTCCTCACTGCCCTATAGACTTCTTTCTTCTAGTGAGACCTCCCTCGGTCTCAGGTCTGCTGGGCCATTTCTGCCCCTGACTCTGCTGCTTCCTAATTTGGAATGCTCTCCTTCTCGGCCTATTTACATCCTACCCCTCTGATCAGACTCCCTTTTAGCTTCACTCAGTCAATATTCCTAACTCTGCTTTCTGTAAAGTTTTATACAACTTCAAGATCACACCAGACAATTAAAAGGTCTTTTATCCTCCACAAGACTGAAAGATCTTCTAGGGCAGAGACACTGTCATATTTATTTTGTATTTGCTGAAGTAACGAAAATGTTGTTGAGTTTGGCACAATTAAGTAAGTAGTTCAAGCAAAGGAAAGTGTTTGAGAGTGTCTCAGTGTGTTACACAGATTTGTCATCATTACCTCTAAGACAGGTGGGAAGTCTTCACTATTGAATGCATCCATCAATCCTGAACTATTCTGATAAGAAGAATTCCCCACCAGCTCCACTTGGATTTGTACTGGATCAACAATCGAAAGAGCTGTGTCTTGCTCATTTCCTAGTCGGCATGAAAACACCTAGAGAGTGAAATATGCAATATGGCAGGAATTAATGTCTGATTCAGGAAGAGTCTAACCATCAGGAGAAAAGGAGACCATCTCAGAAGCGCTCAGCCCTATAATATCAAAAGCCCAGAGCAACCACTGAAATGAACATTGTGAAGGGGGAGGCTGAGGTTCTCACCCACTGCCAGGAGCGCAGTGGTTCGCCCGTGGGAAAGGCAGTTTAGCAATATATAACAAGAGGCTTAAAAACATCACACCCGGGCTTCCCTGGTGGCGCAGTGGTTGGGAGTCCGCCTGCCGATGCAGGGGAAGCGGGTTCGTGCCCCGGTCTGGGAGGATCCCACATGCCGCGGAGCGGCTGGGCCCGTGAGCCATGGCCGCTGAGCCTGCGCGTCCGGAGCCTGTGCTCCGCAATGGGAGAGGCCACAACAGTGAGAGGCCCGTGTACCACAAAAAAAAAAAAAAAAAAAAAAAAAAAAAAAAAAAAAAAAAAAAAAACATCACACCCTTTGATCGAGTAATCCTACTTCCTACTAGGAACTAGCCCAAGGAAATAATGCAAAACACAGAAAAATTCACTGAACCATTATTTAACAGTTAATCAAGAAATTAAGAGCAACCAAAGTTTTAACACATCTACTCGGTGGAATATTTTGTGGCCATTTAAAAGGAACAGTTTAAAAGACCATATGAAACATAAGAAGACGGGTACAATATAGGTTATGTGAAAAAGCAGCCCAATCAAAATAATATTATGCCATAACCATATGGAAAGAAACACATCAAAATGTCAAGAGAGATTATGTAAGGTGGGATAGGTGATTTTTTCCCCTCCCCTTCCCTAATTTTATGTAATATAGTTGTTACTTTCACAACTGAAAATAAATACATTAATTTTTGAACCTAGGTGAAAGGTACACAGGGGTTCATTATATTATTCTGTTTCCTTTGTGTATGTTTGAAATGTCCTGTAATAAAAAAAAAAACATATTTATGGGGAGAGAAAAGGGAGGGAGGACTCCCATTCTAGGACCAAATTATGTTGCACACTCAAGAAGACAGATGAAAACATTGCTTTGGTCTCCCTTGTTCCCTCCCCGCTTTTTGGCATTTTCTAGTGCTACTGAAAAACATGCAACACCAAGGTCCTCTGCTATATTCAAGATTAACTCATTTTGCTTTCTTTATAAGTTCTCCCCCAATGATGTATTAGGGTGATCTTAAAATTCAGATCCAATTGTGCTGCCTAAAGAACAAGATTGAAAGGAATTTCCAGGAATCTCAAATATTTTGCCATGTAGTTTTTCTAAGGCTTTGGAGCAGGAAAGTTTCATTTTCCTTTTTCCTTCAGGGGCTTCTGCTACACAAAACCCAATTGTACCTGACAGTTCATTAATTAATCACTAAACTTTTCCATTCAAAGCTGGTATTGTGGTGGCCTGGAAAGCAGACGAATCGCAATTTCATGACCAACTCACATCACACCAGCATGCAAATCCCTCCTCTCACACTGAGGTTTCTTTACATGAGAGAAACAAGGGGTAGAGAAATAAAATCTCTACAGGTTTTATTCAGCTATTTCTGACCAGAAAAAAAAAAAGAAAAGAAGAAGAAGTTCCATATGCTGCTGACAGTGAAAATAATTTTTGTTCGTTCAACCTCTGAAATACCACTGGAAAGAACTGGGCATGAAAAAGCTTAATCATAAATGGGAAGGAAATGATGAGTATCCCTGACCAAATATTCTAATATTCTAACAAGAGGAATGTTAGCTAAGATCAGTGACTTAAGAACATTTGACAGAGATAATAATCCACCTCGATTCTCCTTCTGTCTCCACACATCCTGGCTTAAAACGAGGCAGGGCAGTTTTTGCTTAACACTGTATAATGTAATTTTCTGGCTACAAAAGCCACCCCAGTGCAAATTAGTTCCTTCATGAGATCAGATCAGAGCCACAAGCTCCTCTATTAGAGACTCAGTCCTTTAGGTCAGGCCTGACTCTCTAGACGTGCCCTTTTAGAGATCAGAGACTCCCAGAAGGATAACACAAAAAGTCCTTAACACTTTTATAGACAAGTTTCCATGACCACAAAGCCCTAGGTCTTCGGAGGGACAAGCACTCAAGGTGGGGAAGGGGATACAGGAGAAACAACGACCCCTTCCTCACCTTCACAATTCGCCAGGGCCTAGACCTGCAGAACTAGAGGACACGACAAGGAGCCCGGCGGGGTAATGCGGACTAGAAGAGCTTCCTCGGACTTTCTGAGGACGGGAGGGTGAGAGAGCAAGAGGTAAAAGTGCCTCCACACAGTCACAGCCTGATACTGGGGGACTGAACTCACACATTAGAATAACCTGGTAGATTTGAGGAGAAAGTGAAGAGAAGAGGACAAGGGCCCTCCAATCCTGTTAATTATTTCCCTGAATGAAAGTTGAGGAGGTAAAATTCTCCTCCAGACGCTTTTCTCTTGAGCCAAACATTTAGTGTTTCAATCAACACACAGACTTCTTACCTCAATGCCAAACAGACTTCCTGAAAAGGGCCGATCGACAAACCGGGGCTTATAGGTGAGCACTGTGGTGCCTTTAAGAATAATGGCGTTGGTATCGAAGCAGGACACATCTTCAACGACCACAAACTCCGTGCCTGGAAAGGACGGCATGGTCAACTAAGCCAAAGCTGTGAAGTGGAAAGCAGCAGGCTGTCGCAAACCAGGCAGCACATTTACTGGGTGGGGGGCTGACACATCGGCCACAAAGATATGTTCTGCAGGATGCCTGCCGACACTCTGCTTCACTCCCACCCCGAACAAGTTCTCTGTATCTGGCCGGCCACAGCTGAGCTGACAGAGCACTGCACGGGCAGAAAAGACTGAGATGCAGTTTCTCTCTTTAGCATATAGTCTTAAGCTAGGTCTCCTGGGAGGCAGAACAGACATTCAGAAGCTCCCTCGCCAAATGACGACCTGTTTTAAAAATCCCAGGAAGTAGATTCAGATACTAATGTTGGTTAGGCAGCATAAAGCACTAGGTCATCTATGTAGCTGTTTAAGTTGTTTACAAAGAATGTGGACTAATTTAATGTAGACTTCTTTTAATTAGTAGATACAGACAGTTTTCTATTCATCTGTACATGGCAAATTTACTTTTCGTTTTCATCAAAAAACATGTATAAATTGAACTTTTGAAACTAAATCCACTTGAAGTGCAGTGTGCTCTCCAGCTTCTTCCAAACCACTGAGCAGTAGATAGGGTATATCACAGATATAACAATAAATACACACATACGTACAGATGTACTGCAAGAGTCTACTAGTTAACAAAAACTGTACTAAATCTGTTTGTAAAGGAAAATATTCTTTTTGTAAAGAAAGTAACAATCCCCTCACTTATTTATCTTCTAAACTTGAGATTTTCACATACCACCTTTGCTTAAACTCTGTAAGGTACATCTGCTGGGGCCCTAGAGATCAAACAGAAAATTGAAGCCAGATTTAACATTGGGAAAAAAGACCACTGCCCAGGTGGGTATTCAGGCCAGGCACATGCATTAGGGCGGCAGAGGAGAGGGACTAGATCCTGAAGCCCAGTGTGGGCCAGCTCAGTGTGGGCCAGGCAATCCCACCTGAAAACGGAGGTCAGGAACTTTTGACACCTGTTGGTCTGCAAAGGATGCAAATGTGTAAGAGTGCTCGTGTCAAAATACAGAGGCAACAGGAAAGTCATCCTGTAAGACACATATGGAGCCTAATATCCAAACTAAGAATCAGTGACTCACAACTACATATACTTACCTGTTACATTGACCTTGACTTCCAGGTGCCTTTCAGTAGACACAGGAAGGGAAGACCGCTTGGTAACTACTCCACTTTTCACGGTTTTGGGAATTACAGCAGATTCACTGCTAGAGTTACGGTGGCGTGAAGGAGTAACTTTAGTTTGCTTCTTAATATCACTGGGGGTGTGGAGAAAATCGTGCACTAAAAGCAGCCAGTCAAATATGAGAAACACACGGAGATTGTTGAGAACTACTGTGAAACAGGAGGAATCCTTTGTAGACCTACAAGAAGGAAGATCATAAAAATAAAATAGGAAAAGAGAAATATGATATTTCATTAACTTGCAAATATGTGACTCAATTGGGGCAGGTGGTACTCCAGCATTCTCTAAACTGAACTTTGAGTATCAATAAACTCTGAATCCGGTTTAATAAAATATTCAGTGTATGTTTTCAGAAGTCAGTCAGATTCTTCAACAAAAAGGAATATGCTATAAGAAAGCAATAGAGTGCATGTCGTCCAGCAGTTCCCAACCAGGGGTGATTCTGTCCCCTGGAGATATTTTTGCCACAACTGAAGGGGTTCCTACAGGCATCTAGGCATCTGGTGGGCAAAGTCAGGGATGAGGCTAAACATCCCACAACGTACAGGACAGGCTCCACAACACGGAATGTTCTAACCCACAATGTCACCAGCGCTGAGGCTGAGAAATGCCGGTGTAGTAGGAAGAGCACAGGCTTAAATCTTGTCACTTATAAGCTGTGTTATCTTGGGTAAGCCACCTACCTTCTCGGAGCCTGCTTCCCCACTTATAAAATGAGAAATAATAACACTGTAAGAGATAAAGTGCCGGGCACATAACAGGTTCGAAAAATGTCAGTTCCCTTCCCTACAGGCTGTTTCTAGAAGATCAATGAGGCACTCTTTCTTTGACGTCTAGGATCACTTCTTTATAAACATCCAATTTACATACTAGTATGAAATGGTTTTTCTAACTGGAACGGGTCTGAAAGTCCAGATCTTTTAGCCAAAGAGGGCAGACAAATAAGATGACATTTACTGTGGGTGTATAACCCCAAGCGCCCGAGAAGTAGAGATGCGGGAGAAGGGGAGAGAGTATTAGTTTTGTTGTCCTCATTACCCCAAATTCTATATTTGGGGTGAAATACAGAATTATAGTCCAAGGAGGACTCTCAGGCCTGGCCTCAAACCATGGTGTGGTCAGGGGCTTATCCAGGCCCTGTGAGTATATCAGTAGGCACAGATGGGTAAGATAGAAGAAAGATGGGCTAGGGACACCCCTATAGAGTTTTCTGGGTTGAACTTTGTTCTATGAGCCCAAAATCGCTTCTGGGGCCCTGAGTCACATACCTGCTTCCCAGTCCTAAAAGGGGCTTCTGTTCAGGAAAAGGTGATTGGGAGATATTTTTAAGGCTGACTTCTCTGGGCTCTTATTTCTCCTAAACCTGGCTCACTGCCTCTAGAAAAAGGGCACAATGGTGCATGTCTCCTTCATACAGACGCAGCATTTTTCACAGAAACACTTTACCCTTTTGTAACAGAGAAAAAATGTTGCCCTCAGTAAAATTTTTCCACCCCATTTTGAACACAGATCGTCAGAGCTATGAACTAACTGGAAAAGTCAAAGTGTGTCTGATCCCCTTTCTGGAAAATATTTCAAGCCTTTAAACACTGTGAAGTGATTTATATTTGACACACAAATTCCCAACAGAAGAGCAATTCTTCTTGAGACACAGAAGGCGTTCAGAAGTTCCAATCAAGAGAACATTTTAACCCTATCACTAACCATGGTATTTTTGTTAGCAAGAGCCAAGGTGTAGGACTTTATTATTAGCCTCCAAGAAATTATACACCTTCAGTATATAAATATATTAATATTTTAAAGCTCCTTCTACATTAAAAATATGATAAGTGGGACAACTAGATGATATTTAGGAAGCCAGATCAACAACAAAGCAAACCCAAAAGGAAACTGTTTCTGCAGATGGGCCAAAGAGCAATACATGCAAGCCCTCTGTTCAAATAAACATCATCTTCAAACAAAGGAACTGCAAATCACAGCCAGCTTATCATCTGACTACAGTCAGGCCAATCACTAAAATGTGGTAGGCCTGACAACTGTTAGAAAAGACATGGGCTTTGAAATCAGAGGCCCAAGCCCAAGTCTGAGTTCTGACTACTTCACTCACTGGCTGTGTGATCTTACAAGAGTTATTTAACCCCCTCCAAGCTTCTATATCGGTATCCGTAAAACAGGGAAGAAGTGACCCACTGGACAGACTTGTGAGAATTAAGTTAAAGGTGGGTAAAGTGCATGGTCCATGGTGCGGCTCAGTAAGACGCAACTATCATTCTTATTACTGAACTTTTTTAAAGTTCATGCAAAAGTTTAAATATCTACTTTGCTAGACTTCCTAAAGGCATACGGAGATCATGACCCATCCCTAAAAAAAACCTCAACCCCGAGGAAGTCACTGAACAGCACACTGAAATGTCAGACATATTTAAACATACAAATATAAGAACAATCCTGATAATTTTTTTTTTTCCTTTTTTGCCTAACCAAGATGTCTTTCCCAGCCTTCTTACTTACTGGTTTATATTTACGACTTACCTGGTAACATGAAACACTAAGAGAATGAAACCGACATCAGCTCCCAAGGTCTCCTTTTGAATCTCTATCCATCAGACCTAATTTTTCAGTTTTCCAGTCTAAGCCCACCTAGTCATAAAATCTTACAGTAGTGTGTCATCAAATAACACAAGCTACATCAGGAATCATCACAACAGCTCCCATCTGTGCCAAGCGGTATATGCCGGAATATCTTAAGCATTACCTCCACCCTATCATGAGGTGGGTCAGGTGGGCACAGTTATTCTTTCCTATTTCATAGAAGATGAAAATGCAGCTGAAAGAGATGAAGGAACTTGTCCTTGGATGCATTACTAGAAAGTGGTAGAGCGAGGTTTGAGCCCAGCTCTATACGATCCCCAAACATGGGCTCTTTCTACACACAACACTGCCTCCCATAATACCAGGAAGAAAAACATAATCTAGTTCAAAGAGGCTAAAGCTCTTTTTACATGAAGAAGTCAGTCATTAAGACTTGCATGGACAAATCAATAATGCAAGTCAAAACCACTTTCCCTTCTGCTATCTCTATAGACCAAAAGACTTTTATTTTCCCCTTACATAAGCACAATTTCTTCCTTCCCCAAGTCACTTTACATATTAAAACAGTCTACAGCTGGTTAATTTTAAGAATCTGGTTTAATTCTAAACAACTTTTTTTTTTAAGGCAACAGAGACATCTTTTGGCCAATAAATGAAACTGCATGGTTACAGGAATACTAATATACAGTGCGCTGCACTGATAAGCCACTATCTATTTATCTTCTCACTGATTCCTGGCTCCTTTGATGTTCGAAAGCCGACGTGGTCTTGGCCCAATGTCCACAGAAGGAAATGTCCTGATAAAGAAAGGCAAAGTCAGGGTCTGGATCTCCTACCTGAAATGCAGTTCGATCTGAATGGATCCTTGGGTAGTGCTGCTGTTCTTAGAGGGCTGAAAGATACAGGTGAATACGTTTGTCATGCCAGGACTGGTCTTCTGCCCAGCATAGCGGGTGTCAAAAGCCATCATGGAATGGGAAACCAAGTTAACGGACTTCGTTTGGTTGGAAAAGCTCTCATAGAGCAGTTTACATTTCTTGAAGTCAAATCTAAGGGAGAAAGGAGACGAGATGTTGAACGCTTCCATTTTACAAAATTATGTACATTTAAGATAAAAGAACAAAATCATAAATATGCCTAAGTTCTATGAAGAAGAATAACTTTCACTCTGAGATCTGTCACTGATTTTAACAGTGTCCACAAAATGGATTTAGTGTCACTTTGCCTTGCATCTCACTTTCCATTTCCAAGGAGATGCTCCTGTCCGTGGGAACTTTGTGAGGAATAACAATACCACGTTATTTATTATATACTTGGTTCACTAGCATTCTCATTTCTCACCTAAGTTTAGTAAGACTATATATTTGTAATAACCCCCAAGGGATAATGAGGGTCCCTTTAGTCCTTCATCTGTCAACTCCTAGCCTGCGTGGAGGATTCTCTCTCTCCAGAATCTGCTGAATTTTTACATAAGACCACTAAAGTTTACTGGGAACTGCCACAACAAATAATACTTTTCATACAGAGAAATAATACAGCTGATACATCAACAGAAAATGCATCTGGAACTGCCACTGTTTTAATAACAGAGAAAGCTGCAATGGGCAATCCATACAGATTTACTCCACGTTGGAAAAAAAACTAAGGGCATAACCAGTCATCAGAAAAAACTGCTGGCTCACAAGATAATCAGTCTGGGACCCCGGCTCCACCATACCATGTTCTAATCAGCTGAATCAGATACGGGCCTGAATGAATTTTTAAGGGAAATACAAAATAGAAGATAGAGTGCTTCCATGGAAAAATTACTAGACTTGAAGTCCTGTTTTCAAATACTGAACCACTTTTCCAGCCATATGATTGATCTTACACTAGTCAAAAACTCTATCTGGAAAACAGGAGTAATATCTGCTCAACTTTACATGGTTGTCAAGAGATGAAAATGAAGACTATCAAGTGTGAAAATACAATGCACTCTTGAGGGTTTTATACCAGTAATCGCAAATTCCTGGCCTACAATAACCAAGAAAATGACATAAATTAGTGAACTGCTGGGTAAGCACATGCCTTATCTAAAGGCTGCCCAAGTTGTTATTGTTACTCAGTTTCCAGATGCTTCCAATTGAGAACACGGGCCCAGTATTGCCAAAGCTTCTAAATTTTCAAAAGCTGAAATCCAAACTTTTTATGTGCAATTCCCCAGTTTTCAACTGTTGGCCAGTTAGGCAGTCATCACTGCTGCTCCAGAGAGCTCCGGGGCTCCCCCCATGCAGACACATAGCAAAACCGCTTCCTGACTCCTTTGCACTCCTGTCGGACCACGTTCTAGCTCCACGGGGTTTACCAGGGATTCCACTGCCATTCAAGACCACTCCAGGGCTATTGTTTTTCTTGCTGGCACAGCAAGCTGCTGTCAGTCAGGGTAACTAGAGTGAGCAGAGCAGCCCAAGACCCATAACAGACATGAAACACGAGGAGAAAAAACATCATCACTGTTCTAAGTCACTGGTATTTTGGAGTGCCTGTTACTACAGCCTAACCTCAGCTATCTTGACTGATAGAGACTGATGAATTTAAACTTTTAAAAAGCACTGTGCAGACCAACAAAAAGCATCTTGCAGGCAGACCACATTTAGCTGTGAACCACCACTCTGCAACCTCTGTTCTACGTCAGAGCACAATGTGTGTATTATTTGTATTACCATTACTAACAGTAAAACAGTAGAATTAAAGCCATACCTGGCTAAGGACCCAGCACCTTCTTTTCCTTTTGGATCTTTCAGCTCCAGACTTACATTTACCATATCAATGAGGAAACACATGCACGTGTACACTTCTCCGCTCAGAACAGTCTGGAAAAGGAAAATGCTGATCAATTCACAGTCGATGCCAATCTAAAAATGGGGTCGATATCATGAAGTCTAATTTACTTGTGGTTCCTTCTTCTTTCCCCAGGTGACTTCAAGGAACAGATACACAGGATGACCATCAGCTGAGACCATGAGAGTTACTGAAGAACCTAACATCACACTCACATGAATCCTTGGGTCTTGTAAATCATAAGGCCGCATGAATTCCTCTATGGGCTCTCCAAGGTTGTTCTCCAATAAACCCCGGATCAGATTGTATTTGTACAAATCCAGAGAGCAGTGGACTGAGGAGAGATTGCCATGGATAGATATATCTGGCACAGTATGACTTATTTCTCTATGAAAAAAGGAAAAAGGTCACTTTCACAAACAAATCACTAACTTAATGTTGACATAGCTCACACCCAAATATAAGTGCTAACATGCACCCACCTACATTATCAACCAATTAATTTCTAACTTCCAATGACAAAAATTTCATGTGGGTCCACATGAAGCAAGTTCGTTATGACTGAGTGTCATGCTTCAGCTACAAAAGGCCACTTTTCTCCCCAAATATACATTTAGAAAGTCCCCAAATCTAACATGAGTTAACTAAGTAATCTATTAATAAAGAAAAATCTCATGAGACTCAGAAATAGCTTAAACATTATAGCTGGGAAAGCAATAAAAAAAAAAGATGACAAAACAAAAGGGAAACACACTCACAGGTACAAAGAACAGAGGGGTGGGGGCTGGGGCAAACACAGGCGAAGGGGTAAAGTGGTACAAACCTCCAGCTATAAAATAAATAAGTCATGGGGATATACAATACAGCAGGGGTCCCCAACCCCCGGGCCACAGACCGGAACCGGGCCACAAAGCAGGAGGTGAGCGGTGGGTGAGCAAGTGAAGCTTCATCTGCATTTACAGCCGCTCCCCATTGCTTGCATTACCACCTGAGCTCTACCTCCCGTCACATCAGCTGAGGCATTAGATTCTCACAGGAGCGTGAACCCTACTGTGAACTGTGCACGCGAAGGATCTAGGTTGCGCACTCCTTATGAGAATCTAAAATGGACAACCTGGAAGAAACTAACATATTTTTAGAAAGGCATAACCTTCCAAGACTGAACCAGGAAGAAACAGAAAATATGAACAGACCAATCACAAGGAATGAAATTGAAACTGTGATTAAAAATCTTCCAACAAACCAAAGCCCAGGAACAGATGGCTTCACAGGTGAATTCTATCAAACATTTAGAGACGAGCTAACACCCATCCTTCTCAAACTCTTCCAAAAAATTGCAGGGGAAGGAACACTCCCAAACTCATTCTATGAGGCCACCATCACCCTGATAAGAAAATCAGACAAAGATACTACAAAAAAAGATAATTACAGACCAATATCACTGATGAATATAGATGCAAAAAATCCTCAACAAAATACTAGCAAAGAGAATCCAACAACACGTTAAAAGGATCATACACCATGATCAAGTGGGATTTATCCCAGGGATGCAAGGATTCTTCAATATACGCAAATCAATCAATGTGATACACCATATTAACAAACTGAAGAAAAAAACCATACGATCATCTCAACAGATGCAGAAAAAGCTTTCGACAAAATTCAACACCCATTTAAGATAAAAACTCTCCAGTGGGCTTCCCTGGTGGCGCAGTGGTTGAGAGTCCGCCTGCCGATGCAGGGGATACGGGTTCGTGCCCCGGTCCAGGAGGATCCCACATGCCGCGGAGCGGCTAGGCCCGTGAGCCACGGACGCTGGGGCCTGCGCGTCCAAAGCCTGTTTCTCCGCAACGGGAGAGGCCACAGCAGTGAGAGGCCCGTGTACCGCAAAAAAAAAAAAAAAAAAAAAAACTCTCCAGAAAGTGAGCATAGAGGGAAACTACCTCAACATAATAAAGGCCATATACGACAAAACCACAGCAAACATCATTCTCAATGGTGAAAAACTGAAAGCATTTCCACTAAGATCAGGAACAAGACAAGGATGTCCACTCTCGCCACTATTATTCAACATAGTTTTGGAAGTCCTAGCCATGGCAATCAGAGAAGAAAAAGAAATCAGAAAAGAACAAGTAAAACTGTCACTGTTTGCAGATGACATGATACTATAGAGAATCCTAAAGATGCCACCAGAAAACTACCAGAGCTAATCAATGAATTTGGTAAAGTTGCAGGATACAAAATTAATGCACAGAAATCTCTTGCATTCCTATACACTAATGATGAAAAATCTGAAAGAGAAATTAAGGAAACACTCCCATTTACCACTGCAACAAAAAGAATAAAATACCTAGGAATAAACCTACCTAACGAGACAAAAGACCTGTATGCAGAAAACTGTAAGACACTGATGAAAGAAATTAAAGATGATACAAACAGATGGAGAGATATACCATGTTCTTGGATTGGAAGAATCAATATTGTGAAAATGACTCTACTACCCAAAGCAATCTACAGATTCAATGCAATCCCTATCAAATTACCAATGGCATTTTTTACAGATCTAGAACAAAAAAATCTTAAAATTTGTATGGAGACACAAAAGACCACAAATAGCCAAAGCAGTCTTGAGGGGAAAAAATGGAGATGGAGGAATCAAGACTCCCTGACTTCAGACTATACTACAAAGCTACAGTAATCAAGACAGTATGGTACTGGCACAAAAACAGAAATATAGATCAATGGAACAGGACAGAAAGCCCAAAGATAAACCCACGCGCCTATGGTCAACTAACCTATGACAAAGAAGGCAAGGATATACAATGGAGAAAAGACAGTCTCTTCAATAATTGGTGCTGGGAAAACTGGACAGCTACATGTAAAAGAATGAAATTAGAACACTCCCTAACACCATACACAAAAATAAACTCAAAATGGATTAGAGACCTAAATGTAAGACTGGACACTATAAAACTCTTAGAGGAAAACATAGGAAGAACACTCTGACATAAATCACAGCAAGATCTTTTTTGATCCACCTCCTAGAGTAATGGAAATAAAAACAACAATAAACAAGTGGGACCTAATGAAACCTAAAAGCTTTTGCATAGCAAAGGAAACCAGAAACAAGAAGAAAAGACAACCCTCAGAATGGGGGAAAATATCTACCAACAAATCAATGAACAAAGGATTAATCTCCAAAATATATAAACAGCTCATGCAGCTCAATATTAAAAAAAAAACAATCCAATCCAAAAATGGGCAGAACACCTAAATAGACATTTCTCCAAATAAGACATACAGATGGCCAAGAAGCACATGGAAAGATGCTCAACATCACCAATTATTAAAGAAATGCAAATCAAAACTACAATGAGGGATCACCTCACACCAGTTAGAATGGGCATCATCAAAATCTACAAACAACAAATGCTGGAGAGGGTGTGGAGAAAAGGGAACCCTCTTGCACTGTTGGTGGGGATGTGAATTGATACAGCCACTATGGAGAACAGTATGGAGGTTCCTTAAAAAACTAAAAATAGAATCACCATATGACCCAGCAATCCCACTACTGGGCATATACCCAGAGAAAACCATAATTCAACAAGACACATGTACCCCAATGTTCATTGCAGCACTATTTACAATAGCCAGGTCATGGAAGCAATCTAAATGTCCATCAACAGACGAATGGATAAAGAAGATGTGGCACATATATACAATGGAATATTACTCAGCTATAAAAAGGAACGAAATTGGGTCATTTGTAGAGATGTGGATGCATCTAGAGACTGTCATACAGAGTGAAGTAAGTCAGAAAGAGAAGAACAAATATTGTATATTAATGCATATATGTGGAACCTAGAAAAATTGTACAGATGAACCGGTTTGCAGGGCAGAAATTGAGACACAGATGTAGAGAACAAATGTATGGACACCAAGGGGGGAAAGTGGCAGTGGGGGAGGTGGTGTGACGAACTGGGAGATTGGGATTGACATGTATACATTGATATGTATAAAATGGATAACTAATAAGGACCTGCTGTATAAATAAATAAATAAAATAAAATTCAAAAAAAAGAATCTAATGCCTGATGACCTGAGGTGGAGCTGAGGCAGTGATGCTAGTGCTGGGGAGCAGCTGCAAACACAGATGATCATTAGCAGAGAAGTCTGACTGCACAGAGACCATAATAAATCAATTGCTTGCAGACTCATATCAAAACCCTACCAGTGAGTGGCAACTGAAAACAAGCTCAGGGCTCCCGCTGATTCTGCATTATGGTGAGTTGTATAATTATTTCATTATATATTCCAAGGTAATAGTAATAGAAATAAAGTGCACAATAAATGTAATGCACTTGAATCATCCCAAAACCGCCCCCTACCCCAGACCGTGGAAAAACTGTCTTCCACGAAACTGGTCCCTGGTGCCAAAAAGGTTGGGGACCGCTGCTCCACAGCATGAGGAATACGGTCAGTAACACTATAATAACTTTGTATGGAAACGCTCATAGTGGTGACCATTTCATAATGTGTGCAAATGTCTGATCACTATGTAGTATACCTGAAATTAACATAATATTGTACAGCAACTATATTTTGATGAAAAAGAAAAGGTGACAAGCTCTTTATTCATTTAGTGGTAACTAAAGGCAGAACCAGTGTTTCATAATGAGCCCAGACGGGACATTAGGATAAAACCTGAATCAGTCACTCATTTCAGCTGAGATGGGTAGGAGTGGAGTTGAAAATGCCTGGGTTGGGGGAAGATACCCCATCCCAACACTGAAGAGCTTTTTCTCTACCCTCCTAGAGGTGAAGTGGGCATTGTGGATCCTGCAGACACTATGCTCTGAGTATATAAAGTAGAGGGTTAGGATTTGAAGTGGAAGAGGAATACAAAAAACTACTTTGTCTATGGAGAAAAACCTACATATAAGGTGAAAAAAGACTAGTCACGCAATCAACAAAGAAAAGCTGGAAAGGATTACCAAGAACCTCTGGGTTCCCGTGTCTGTGGTGTGAGAAGCTGATAGAATACCTTGTGTTCAGTCGTCACCTTCTATCTGGGCTAACAGAGTATAATTATCTGCACATAAACACTGATGGAAGTGGGTAAAGTTTAGATAAACAGAGTAGTAAAGCACATTTTTTTTTGGAAAGCATTACTTGAAAAGAAAACAAAGTGTTCGATTTCTAAATAATGAAGCTCCTCTTAAGACTTCTAAGCCAGTAAAATAAAATACAGCCCATGCCAACCATAACTGAAAGCCAGCCAGGGAGCACTTGAATAACAAGTAAGAATGAAACACAAAAATCTCAGTGAGAGCGGCGAAACTATCATTAATCCAGAGAGAAACAAAACAGTGATATTAAATGACTTGCCCAAGCCCAAGAACTGCAAAGGGAGTAGCCAAAGAGGGATTAAAATCACACCCTGGAAAAGTAGTGACACTGCTTTTCAAAATGCTACAAATGAAAATCTCTTTCATTACTTTAAAGCCATGCCTCATCTTTCCCTGAAGTTAAGATGCAAATGTTGCTGCTTTCTCCAAAATTAGTGCTCCAAACTGAAAGGCATCACACACTGTAACCAGCAGTCCCAGTCCACGCACAGGAGCCAGGCGAGCATAAGCGCCACCAGAGGACCTTTTTAATATACACCTGAGGCTAGGCCCTGAGAGTCAGGTTCTGCTGGTCTCTCAGGTAGGGTCGGGAATGTTTCTTTTCAGTAAGTTTCCCAGCCAGATATGGAACTAATGACAACTGAAGCCATGCTCTGAACTACAGATATTAAGCATCCTGTGTTTTGAAGCCAATTAAAAGGTAAATTAGAGTCAGTTCATCAGTCTTTATGTAGTACTTTCAGATGGCTTAACAGAGTGAAATGGGCAAAACAGCATCTAAACAATTATTCTCATTAAATGGAGCTCCAGGGTAAACAGCAATAGCAGGTCCAGAATCTACCGTATTTGGAACATAGAATCCAATGTCACTTCTTCCAAATACCTTCCCTGCCATCACTACCTCCCTACTCCCATCAAAATCCATGCTAAATTCATGTCCCTTCCTCTTTGTTTCCAAGGCACCCACTACAATCCTACAACACAGTTTATAACACGGAATCAAACACTAAGTTAGAATCATATACTTACCTTCCTATATCCCTCAACAAAATGTAAGCTCCATTACAGCAGAAGTTTTTTCTTTCATCACAGGAGCCCTCACGTCTAGCAGATAGTAGGGACTCGATAGATATTTGTTACATAGATGAAAAAATAAGTGAATACCTATGCCCTTCCAGACTTATTAACAGCACTGATTTCCAAGTTATTACGATTCTACTTACAACAGACAGTTATTTGAATATAAACCACTCACTTGTCCAAGTTCCTTTCCACCTGCAATTTCAGTCTACAAGGCTCAGTCAAGAGGCTTCCTCCCGTCTGTCGCACAAAATAGGAAGGGAAGATCAGGTCTCCACTACTGTCTTCCGAGGCCTTAGTATACTCTCGTGGGCGTCTCTCTGCAGCAAAGATGTCCATGTCTTGTAGATCGACGACAATGCAATCCAGCAGGCAGACGTGGTCTTCTACACAGACCCAAGGAAAGAGAGACAATGAAGAAAATGGGACCCGGAAAGGGCTGGACCAGAACAAAACTAAAAAGCCAAAAAAAGTTCCTTTTGTCTTTGGAAAATGTTTAGCACTGCCTGCGTCAGAAAGCTGGGTGACCAGAAGTCTCCACTCTGGCACCAAGACCTCCGTCCACAGTGCTCCGCAGGTTGGCCATCTCCGGGCCGCCACCTGCGTGCAAGCACGTACTGTGCCACATCCCCTCAGCGCCTCATTGCTGTCCCGAGACACTAACTGGGGCTAAAGGGCTTCTGACGAAAAGGACTTAATATGCTCCCTCCCAAGGAGATCCCACAGGGGTCTTGTGTAGAGATAATGTTACCCAAAGGTTTACAAAATCTTCCAGCAGCAAAATTATTTTTTCCAAACAAACATCACACGTAACCATTTCCACCAGCACTGATCTAATCCAAACCACCTCCTTTCTTGCCTAGACCACCATAAGCTCCCCTCCAATATACCCATACAATTCCAGTCTGCCCTCACAAAACCATTCTGCTCACAAAATACCTCAGTAATCCTTAAAAAAATAAGTGGGACCAAAACATTCTCTTCCTTTATATACTTTGATGGCTTTGTTTAATGCAAAGTTCTTTCTGTGAAACTCCCCTAAATCCCCGTAAAGCCCTGCATAAGCCCACTGCCTACTTTTCCAACCTCATCTCAAGCCATTCTCTACCTTGCCCATGAAGCCTCGGGCTCACTGGCCTTTGTTTCCCCCACGTGCCAGGCTCCTTGCTGTCTGAACAGTCTTACCCACAGCATACCCTCCTCTCTCCTTCTCAACTGGGTCCTGTTCTTTCGCTTTACACCATTCTGTCTCTCCCATAACATTTATCTTAATCTGGCAATATTTAGATTAAGATTATCTTAATCTGTCAATATAAAGCTTATTTAATGGCTTTCTCGTATCATTCACATGATGGCAGGAACTATGTCTAATAGCGTGTTACTATACAGGAGAACATAGCGTGTTAATATATAGGAGAACAAAACATTGTTAACACCTGGATTAGGCAGGCACTAATTGAATTACTTCTTGCCTTGTTACTGCATTGATAAATATGTGAAGTAGACAAAAGTGGAGCTGGTCTGGCAGAAGGGGAAAAGGGATGCGAACAAAGAAAGGGCTTCAGAGATTTCCTAGGGTTGTCATGGAATCCCAGGGATATACAGAAGCAGTTTGAAAACCACTACCTTAACCCAATCTTAATCACATATAGAATTCCAGAAACAAACAGCAAATCAGGAGGAGAAATATTGTCAGGAAAGAGATCTTTCTATAAAACATCCCAAATCGCTTCTTATAGGCTTCTAAATGTATGTAAAATTGGCCTTATTCCTAATCATCATTGTCACCAGGATGACAACAGCAACAGAAGACGTGTATTGAGTGGCCGTATGTGTGCCCCCAGCCCCACCCCACCCCATGCTGTATGTATTTGTTATGCATATATAGACTGGTAGGCAATATCAGGTAGGTTAAGACTGCAGGTTCTGGAGTCAGACTGCCTAAATTCATAGTCCAACTCTACCATTTACCATCTACATCTACAAAACTATGGTCAAGTCACTTAATCTCTCTAAGCCTCTGTCTCTTCATCTATAAAATGGGGATAAAAATAAAACTCTATATCATGAGGATAAAATGCAAACATTGATGAAAGAATGTGCCACAACGTCTGGCACGTAGTGAGTGTTCAATACCCAGTCTTTTACTGAGGACTACAATAATCTCCTTTAATCAGCAATGTAACCATAAACCAACTTTACTGTCACCTCTGGGACTACAAGGCACTACAAGGAGTTAACCATTCCCTGCATCTATCTAACAAAAGACGTTCGGCAGCCTCCCTCAGCTAGCGTCCCACGTTTCTCCAAGTCCAACCATAGTGGACTGATGTTCATCCACTGATTTTGGGGGCTAATCATATTCTGCTTCCCACACTCCTTGGAGCAACACTTCACTTATCCAATCCATCACCCATCCAGAAAACCAAAAGGCCAAAATTAGGCTTGCATCTGGAATGGCTAATTGTCAAATGCTAGAGAAGAGCCCAATAACTGGGCAGTTCATGTCTTTCAAAAACCGTCACTCATAGTATTTTCTCTGTTACCTAATTCACACTAATATTTTTTTCAGAGTTCTTTTTTATTTTTCTAGAATTAAAGCGTGACTTGCAAGAATGTGTCTAAGGATGCAGGAACTGTTCTAGTTATACTCACCATCTGGCGGCAACTGTTTTGACATATAAGTCCTAACAGACAATCTAAATCTCTTTACTTATACCGTCTTACCAATTTAACCCTACTCCAGAAGTCACCCGCTGTTAAATCTACATCCTAACGTTCGTAAGCCTTCTAAATCAATATCAAAATCGGATTATCACTAAAGACATGCTACCACTTTGTGGGCACCTGCCTGTACGGGACGCATCGCCCCCCTTAGGTTCCTCCAATGGTCTCGTGCATTTGCCCACCTTCATCGTGCAGCTCCGCTCTCCTCTTTTACCTGGACTCCTGGAACCCTGACCAGCAGAGGGTGCGGCTTGCTGCCCTGGCTGCCTGGTCGAAGTACTTGGCACGAAGTCGTTCTTCTGGCTGCCTGGACTCATTCCAACAGGAGGCATCATGAACAGCCCCTCGGAATGGGTCCCTTTCGGGTCCTCCATGCTTGTCATTTTCCTCGCACTGTGTTTGGGAGTACCAGTTGGAGAAGCTGAAGGCACAGACTCCTGGGAAGAAACAGAAGAAAACTAGAAGGCAGGAATGGGAGTGACTGTACCTACTATCCTGGAAGCCCCATCCCAGTCCCTGGACTCTTCAAAGACTCTATACCACTTGGTACCTCCCAAGCCCCCCAGATCCCATAAACAAAAGGGTCACAGGGTCATGATACTTTCTGCCACATGTAATTATTTGCAGAGATATTACATATAATTCAGTACCTGTTGAAAACTATAGCAATCTTTTGCAGGAACATATTTGATCTTTTGGCTTAAGAGCAAATGTCAGGATACTAATCACTGGTGGTTTAATCTAGGTCAAATACAACAAAAGCAAATCTCTCAGCCATATGATACATTGTTGCTTTGCTGGAGGGGAGGTGCTTATTGTTCTAAGAAAATGCATCTAACAGCAATAGGGAATAAAGCCATTGTAATGTGTTTGTACTTTCCAGAAGTCTCCCCTCCTGTGTTTACATTTCTCATCTCTCTAAGTAACTGCAAATGAAAACAAAATGGAAAATATAGGTAAGCCATTCGTATTATGTTTCTGTTCAAGGGCATAAAAATTAAGGGCAAATACAGAGGAAAATTAATGCTGTAATTCTACTGAAAATAATATACGCTTTTCTTACATACTTAGTACCTTCAGTTAATTGCTAACGGGGTAAATCTTTTTCACCAGAATGGTTCAATAATTGACGTTTAAACTTCCCATGGTTCCTTCCCTCAAGCCTCAGAGCTACATATCCAAATGGCTTCTGCAGGGTTGGTTTGTTCTCATCTCTCCCCTCTCACCAACAAGCTGGAAGGAGGGGAAGAACTGTTTTCCTTCCAGTACTGCTTTATATGTGTATTCCTCTCAGCATTTGAAAACGAGGTAATACTGTTTGCCTTCACAGTTATCTTCAGTAGTAATTACATGTAACAGTGAAAGTTCTTATTTTTTGCAATTCGTTTTTGCAAGGCAAATTACTAGGTAAACGCCATTATTTAAGCATTTTGACATTAAAAACCTTCCCTCTTGCTTAGTTTATTTAAACTCTAGAGAGTATTTGTTGCTCTTTCATTTGATTCATCTCTCCATCCTCTCTGAGTGAGTTTAAATAAATCAGTGGCTTGAGGAGATTAACTCAAAGCTTTTGAAAGACTTAGAAATCATGGTTTAAGCACAATCTATGATTGAGAAAAATGAAAGGAAAAACATATGTAAAAAATTCAAACCTGCGCTCATTTAAGACATGGATTTATGTAAAACAATTCCAAACACACGGGAGTCATAGAATTCAAAGGCAAATAACCCCTCTGCAAGCTTTGATTTCAGGACTATTTCCTGTCCTTTAACCACTGGAATGCATACTAGACAAACCTCATACGTGCAAATGCATTAAAGGGCAAATGTAAAGCGATTTTTGGAGAAGAAAGTCACTACTCACTTCACACAGGCCTAGATCAGTGGAACTTGACTATACATGTGGAGAGGTAAGTTTCACAGATAAGTTTATCTGATTACAAATACTTTAACAAGTGACACACTCCAAGCAGCCCTTATGGAATTCTACAGAACCACCACTGGTATGTAACAAGATAAAGTTTTTCTAGGATTTAAGGAAATAAAATAAGGTCATCAAGAAAGTACTATCTAGGGCTTTAAAAAGAAAAAAAAAGAAATTGCTTTTAATGATCCTTAACAAGGGCTTCTCTACACAAGAGGGAAGTGATTTGCCAAAACAGAGGGAAAAGTGATAAGCAGGCTTTCCCAAGTAATGAAATATTTTAAAGAATTGTTTTTTAAAATTTTCCTTTTTAAGCGTATGAATGTGAATTGACTGCTGAATCCCATAAGGTTTTTTCAAATAACCAGGAGGCAAAAAAACATATTATACCTTGAAGAAAAGGCGATCCTTGTATGCAGTGCCACTGAAAATCAAATCCTCAAAAACAAATACAGGGAAATTTTTTCATTAAAATGCTACAAACTACGTGCTATTATTTGGCATACTTAACAAAATAGAAACCATTTTGCAAAAATTTCTTGAAATATTTTGGCAATTCTTCTTTAGAAGCTAAATTCAGACTTAGCTCATTAAGCTCATATATAGATATATCTGACAGAGAAAGTAAGTCCTTATCTTTTCAGGAAGGGGAGAGAAACGAACATGGTATTATTGAACTTGATCACCCATTCTGGCTCTAACTGATCTCTTCCTAAAGATTTAGGCCTCAAAACAAAGATTTACCACAAACAAATATATTCCAAAGAACTAACTAAAGGCTGAAAAGACAGTTCCCAGGAAGAATTCAGCTCTCCCTTGGGCAGTAAGGGCAGCAGAGTTGGAACAGCGAGGCAGTACCCTGAGGTGTCAGCAGGAACAACATTCACGTGTAAACACCAGCTCTGACACATTTGTTCCATATCTAGTCATGTTAATTATAAACACCTCACAGTAAGGAAAAGTAACAAATTTTAGAAGCAGTTACAAATCTTTCTTTCTATAAATGGATCTTTCTTTTATTTTCTTTAAGACTTAAGTCAGTAAACAGCAAAATGCTTATCACTCAAATATGAAAAGAGATTTTCATTAAGACCAAGTTTACTAGTTCTCTACTAGGCCTACTGTGAAAGGCCAATGGTGATTTGTTTTATTTTTACTGTCTTAAAAAAAATACGTTACGTGGAAGCCTGTTTCTCACTCTGGCAGGAAGGCCTATTGTTCCAACAGGAGGGCTTCTGACCACAAGGTGAACAAGCACGTTCTCGGCCATCAGCTGTCTGAAGATGGGGTGTGAAGGTGAGCAAACCTGGTGATGCTCTTCCTTCTGCGTTGCTAATCACTGCTGTTCTGGTTTCACCATGTGCTCTGATCACTAAATCTGGTTCGTCTAAGCGGCTGTAGTGAGGTGATATAAGGACAACCTGCCCTCTAACCATCACTCAAACACCCCCACTCTGGGTCCTGAGCTCCGGGTTATGACACATGAACATGGTTCCTGTGGTTCTCACTGGCTCGTCTTCACTCTCCTCCTCACTCCACCCATTCCCACTCAAAGAATCAAATATTTTTGGTTCAGGGTGTTTAGGTTAGAAGTAGTGAATAAATGGCTAAGTGAAAAGTGAAACAAATGAAGAAAACTACAGACATAGCAATTTGAAAATAATAACATTATCTGAGTTTAGGCATTACCAACAAATACAGTCTTCCTATTACTTTCTGACCCGAGTCGAGCTCCTTGGCAAAGGCCTGGCAAGACTAGCAGCCTAGTCACTCTCTTCCGTTTTCTTTTCTTCCTACACCTAGAGAGGCGAACAGGACCTTTTCTGTTCAAATTTGTATCTTTTCTGTAATAAACTCTGGAGTTCTTCCATCTAAGTTATTTTAATGAACTCACTACCACATCCTTTAGAAAATTCAGAAGAGCTACAGCTATTTGGCAAAGGACGAGTAAGACAGCAATAGCCTTTGCCAGTTTATTTTCCCCTACATAAACCTCATCCTAATACCGGGAGGTACAATCATACCGTGGTTAAGAGCATGGAGTATTGAAAGCAGACACACCAAAGTCGAAGGTCCACACTGTACTCCTCACTAGATGTTTAATCCAAAAGAAATCATTTAACCTATCTAAGTCTCAATTTCTTTTTTTCTAGTTTATTTATTTTCTTTATTATTATTATCATTGTTATTAGTTTGGCTGTTCCGGGTCTGATCAATGTGAGAAAAGCAGCTTCATCTCGTTTCCATGAAGGGACTCATCCGCTCCCCTGAAGGGGGCAGTAGTAGAAGAAACACTTCTGACTCCTCTCTCCATCTTACCGGCCCCTTCACAAGGGATGCATATCGATCCACGTGTTTAATGGAGATTGTGAACAGCAAATACTACTTGCCCATGTTTTTTCTACTGAGTGGTTGTCTCTAATCCTGTGGCTCTCGGCAGCCTGCAGGTGAAAACTAGGTGTTTATTCATAAAGCTTGCTAGTGCCTACTCAGTCCATCAAAATACCACCTCGGATTGAGAAGTGAGCAAGTAATGATGGCTTGATCGTGGTCCCATACTCCAATCAAGTTTCATCAGCCAAACCAATATTTCAATTCCTGTGGTAATGAAATATATTTGTTAAAAGCACGGATCCTGGGCTTCCCTGGTGGCGCAGTGGTTGAGAGTCCGCCTGCCGATGCAGGGGACACGACTTCGTGCCCCAGTCCAGGAAGATCCCACATGCCGCGGAGCGGCTGGGCCCGTGAGCCATGGCCGCTGAGCCTGCGCATCCGGAGCCTGTGCTCCGCAACGGGAGAGGCCACAACAGTGAGAGGCCCGCGTACCGCAAAAAAAAAAAAACAACACATCTACAGGGACTTCCCTGGTGGTCCAGTGGGTAAGACTCCGTGCTCCCACTGCAAGGGGCCCAGATTTGAATCCCTGGTCAGGGAACTAGATCCTGCATGCATGCCACAACTAGAGTCCTCATGCCGCAACTAAGAAGTCCGCATGCTGCAACTAAAGATCCTACATGCCACAACGAAGATCCCACGTGCCACAACTAAAACCCAGTGCAGCCAAAATAAATAAATAAATATTAAAACACACATACACACACACACACACGCCTAGAACATAAGACAGTCTCTAATTCCAGCAAGTTACTCGTCTCCTCAACTGCAAAAATGGGTGGGACCACCTCCAAGGTCCTATCAGTGCTAAGTCTGTGATTTACTAGGGTTTCCCATTTTCATCATGTATCTCAATGAGTCCTAGCTTTTCCAAATGTAAAACGAAAGCACCAATCCTCATCCCAATTACCTCCAAACATGTTATAAGAAATAAGTGCTAACGTACTTTTAAACTGTAAAGCAGTATACTCCGTACGATTTAATTATTAAGGTATTTTTAAATGGCTTCAGATAAGCCTTGGGCCAAATCATGTCTTCTGAAAAAAGCCACATAGTATAAAAAGTTGATTACTATAAGTTCAGTCTATGAGGAAAGTATTATAAAGATGGTTCTGTTGATTTGTTTGCTAAAATAAGTTACTACATACAGTTAGTAAAAGTTGTAATTTACACTACCTCTATGAAAGGTTAATTGAAATGTTAATAAAATGTCCAAAAAAATATTCTTCAAGCCACATATACTACAAAAGTAACAGTGGTTAGGAATCTTCTTATGGCAGCATCTGAATTTTTCGATTGGCATTCCAATGCCAGGTGAACTGAGAAGGGAATGGGTGCTGACTGCTCACCTTATCTTGTAAGGTAAAGGTCCCAGGAATACCAGCAAAGAGAAACTTGTTCTTGACTTTCAACTTCCCCAAATTCGCTACAATCAGATTATTTGATCTGGAACTTTCTGGGATAAGCAGAACAGGAGCACCAGCCTCAATATCCAGGAGAACCCGTGAACAACGCTGGGCTTGATCTCTCACCTGAAAGAAGAAGGAAAATTGGATTAGAGGTTCAATTAATTCCCTAATTTTATAATCAAATAACCTCAAGTTTCCAAAAGTTTCATGAATTTCTAAATCTAAAACAATTAAAATCACACAGAATATATTCTATGAACACCAAGGAGTTAAATTAGAAATCAGTAACAAGAAGATAATGGAAAATCCCCAAATATCTGGAAATTAGACTATACACTTCTAAATAACCCATGTGTCACAGAAGAAATCACAAGAGAAATTAAAAAAATATTTTGACCTTACTGATAAAGAAAACACAGCACATTAAAATTCATGGAATGCACTTAGAAAGGTACTTAAAGAAAAATGTTTAGCATTAAATATTTATTCTATATTAAAGATTTAAAATCAATAAAGCTTCCAGCTTAAGAAGGTAGAAAAGCAAAATAAACCTAAGTAAGGAGAAGGAAGACAGTAATAAAGAGCAGAAACCAGTTATTTAGAAAACAGATAAACAACAGAGAAAAATCAATTAAATATTTCTAGAACACTCTACCCAACAACCATTTTACATTCTTTTCAAGTGCACACGGCATGCTTGTTAACAGTATGCATGGGCCTAACACAGGCCTCCATAAGTTGATTGAAAGTATAAAACTCTACCTATATTAATCAAGAAAAAAGGAAGGAAACAAAAATCACCCCTATCAGGGAAGAGTCAGGGACATTGCTAGAGAACTTAAAAATATTAAAAAGATGTGGGAACCTATGAACAAGTTCATGCCAACAAACTGACAATTCAGATGAAGTAGACAGATAACTTAAAAACACATGCAAACTATCTAGAGCTAACATCATATATGTAACATCTGTGAAAGACAATGTTTCCCCTCTAAGATAAGGAACAAAGCATGGATACCCACTCTCACCACTTCTATTCAACATTGTAGTGGAAGTCCTAGTCCACACAAAAAGGTATACAGGTTGGAAAGGAAAAAAGAAAACTCTCTTATTCACAGACAACATAATAATCTATGTAGAAAACCCTAAAGAATCTAAAGGAACTACAATAAGTAAGTTCAGCAAGATTGTAGGATATGAGGTCAACATGTCAGTATATGAGTCAATTATATTTCTTAAACTTTCAATAAACAAGTGTACATTGAAATTTTTAATTGATACAATTTACAATAGCATCAGAATTGTGAAACACCTAGGGATAAACTTAACAAAAGATGTGTAAGAACGGTATACCCAAAACTATGAAACACTGCTGAGAGAAACTGAAGATCTAATTAAATGGAGGGATATACCATACTCAAGGATCCGAAGACTCAATATTGTTAAGACGTCAATTCTCCAGATACATGGATTCAAGGCAATCCCAATCAAATCCTAGCTGACTTTATTGTAGAAACAGACAACCTGATTCTAAAATTTATGGAGAAAAACAAAGGACCTATAATAGCCAACACATCTTTGAAACAGAAGTTGGAGGGCTTACACTATCTGATTTCAAGACATATCATAAAGCAAGAGCAATCAAGACAGGGTGGTAAACAATTAAATATAAATCAGTGGAACAGAATAGAGAATAAAGAAATACACGCATACATTCTCAACAGAAGTGTCAAGGTAATTCAATGGGAAAAGAATAGTCTGAATACGGATATGGGAAAAAAATCTCAACCCTTACTTCACAATATACACAAAAATTAACTCAAAATGGAAGAGGTCTAAAATTATAACACTTCTAAAAGAGGAAATAGGAGAAATTTTTTGCCACCTAGTGGTAAGCAGAGTTCTTTCACAAAACACAGAGCACTAACCTAAAAGAAAAAAATTGGACTTCATCAAAATGAAAGACTTCTGGGACTTCCCTGGTGGTGCAGTGGTTAAGAATCCGCCTGCCAATGAAGGGAACACGGGTTCGAGCCCTGCTCCGGGAAGATCCCACATGCCGCGGAGCAACTAAACCCGTGCACCGCAACTACTGAGCCTGTGCTCTAGAGCCCGTGAGCCACAACTACTGAAGCCTGCATGCCACAACTACTGAAGCCCGTGTGCCTAGAGCCCATGCTCTGCAACAAGAAAAGCCACTGCAATGAGAAGCCCGTGTACCGCAACAAAGCGTAGCCCCCATTCGCCGCAGCTAGAGAAAGCCTGTGCACAGCAACAAAGACCCAATGCGGCCAAAAAATAAATAAATAAATTTAAAAAGAGAAATTTAAAAAAAAATGAAAGACTCCTGCTTTTCAAAAAATAGTATTAAGAAAATGGGAAAAGGTCCAGTGGGTAAGGCTCCATGCTCCCAATGCACAGGGCCTGGGTTCGACCCCTGGCCGGGGAACTAGATCCCGCATGCATGCCGCAATTAAGAGTTCGCATGTTGCAACTAAGAAGTCCGCATGCTGCAACTAAGACGCCCACATGCCACAACTAAAACAAAGATCCTGCATGCCACAACGAAGATCCTGCGTGCTACAACTAAGACCCAGCGCAGCCAAAAATTAAAAAAAAAAGAAAATGGGAAAAAAACCTATAGACTAGGAGAAAATATCTGTAATACATATATCAAAAGTCTTATATCCAGAATATATAAAGGAAGAAATAATGTCAATTCTACACAAACTATTCTGAAAATAGAATAGGGAACACTTCCCAATTCATACTACAAGGACAGCACTGACCAGTTACCAAAACCAGAAAAAAGGCATTCTTTCCTTTTTAAGAAAAGAAAACAACAAACTAATATCCCTCAGGGGCATAGATACAAAATCCATAAGATACTGGAGCAAATCAAGAAAACTATAAAAGCATCCACAGACAATAAGGAAACGAATGAACATGGCTGTATTCTGTTGTAATAGCAAGTTGGCCAGTGGCTACCAGGATGCAGGAATTAGGGCTGGGAGACAATTAGCAAACGGACACAAGCAAATTTAATGCCCTTTTTATAAAGGTCAAACAAGCAAAACAAAAGATACTGTATACAAAGTTTTCTTTTAATTTTAAAGGGACTAGTTGACCCAAAAATCAGGAGAGGGGTTACCTGAGGCATTAAAAGAATGAGATAGGCAAGGACCACATGCAAGCCTTAGTAATGTTTTAATTTTTATTTTGGTGGTGGGTTCATAGATGTTCCTTCTATTATCACACTTTGTAATTTATATATATGCTACAGATATTCTTTATATGTATCAAATACTAAATTGTTCTTTTTAAGTTTCTAAAGAGAGAAAAAAAGGTTACATACTCCATAATTATAACCATGGAAACATGTATAGGGAAAAAAGATGAACATAAAACGTACCTATGGTGCTAGAAAACTGTTATTTTTTCCAGATTCCCTATAATTTGATTGTACTTTTATATTTAAAAACAAATACCTTCTCTATAACATACACAGGAAACCAGTAACATTGGTTGTTGCCAAGGACAGAAATTGGGTGGCTGAGGAAACGTAATTGAGAAAGAGACTTTTCTCCAAGTGTCCTTTTTTACTTTGATTCTGTACTAAAACAATATACAACATATTCAAAAATTTTTAATTTAAACTAAAACATAAAATTTTTAAGTGTTGCCACTGTAAAGACTTAAATTTTAATCTTTTACCTAATAAAGCTTAAAAATAAATAAATAACAAGTTTTACAAAGAACTACATTGTAATTGTTTTCTGTGGTTCCCGACCTGTGTGCCAAGACACCACAGGAGGCTGCCTCACACTCACAGGTGCACTGCCAGGACATTTTAAATCTTTGAGGGAAACACATCATCTGTTAGACACTGCACAAACTACTAACTTGAGATGGTTTACACTCAATGTTAGATCATGTTACATTCCTTTCAATGATGTCACACCTTTGCAAAGCTGGGTCTTAAGCAGTTGCTGCTATAAAAAGCAAGTACCATGAGAAAATAAATGTGGAAAAGGAAATGAGGGCTGTGATGTTCAACCTGATTCCAAGTGTGAGAAACTGTTCAGTGCCCAAGAGGCACATACATCCTACTAGGAAGGAATTACGGTTATTTAAAAATGAAATAAAAATCTCATTTTTCACTTACGTGTTTTTTTTTCTAACAGCTACTAAGCTGTTGGACATATATACTTATTAAGTTGTTTAGACTTCATTACTTTGGAAATGGAAAGACCATTAGGTGTTTCTTTTGGCCTAGGATGTATCACGGAAAAAATTCCAAGACATTAAAGGGAGCCATGAACTAAGAAGTTGGAGAACTATATTTGAAAAAAATCCTCTTTCTATAATATAATAGATATGTTCTTTGGGACCACTTTCCAGGAGAAGTAACCCCACTGAAGTTCTAAAAGGGACCTGAAGTCATAAGTGTTATCCATAAACTTTATCTTTTTTAGAGCAAGCTAAAGCTAAACTTTAAAGGAAATTAAAACACTATATGATGAATAAGGAATATAAGCTCTCCGATTACAGTAAGATTTCTGTAGATAATCAGCTGCCTGGAAGACAGTAGTAAGCTTAAGATTACCTAATTACCTTCACCTTTTTCAGTGAAATTTTCCAGATTTACCTCTAGAGATTTAAAAGTTCTACTGATCAGTCAAACTGGAAAAGCATCTTGGATCAATGACACTACCTACCGTCTGCCCCTCAATAGCAGCTCGCTGGCGCCCTAACACGTCCTGCAGCTGAGTGAAGTGTTGGATGAAGGCCACCACCTCTGCCTGGAAGCGCTGGGTGTGCACATACTGCACGGAGGCCATCTGGAGGCTCACTCGAATGTCGTACTCCCTCCGGAGCAGCGGGTCGGGCCGGCCGTATCTAGGAGGAAGGGCAAAAATGTGAGTCAGACAGCAGCAAGATGCAAATTAGTATTTGAAGAAAACTTGGGCTGACTTAGGGGTTTCCCTAGAAAACAGCTTTATTAAAATGGAAATCCACCAATCAAGTTTCAGAAAGCAAACTCCAATAATTACTTCCTTTCTAAGCTCCCGCCATGTGTTGAGCATGTTAAATAAAAGCCTGGCGTGATGGCCAGGGCTATGAACAGGGGGACAGCTCCGGGCGCTGAACCCGCTCATGACTCCAGAACTCACTCAGAAGCCACCTGTGGTTCAGACCTTTCCCCTGAGGCTCTTTTTCCCTGCCTTTAAGGAGAAGTGACTATTCCTGCTCACTCTTCTAGCAAAGACTGTGACAATATGGGCTTGAAAGGTAATAAAAATAAGACCACAAAACAATTGGTGAAGAAAATTAGGCAACAGAACCAAAGTTTCTGGGGCAATCTGTCTTCTGGAAGCTGAAAGAAGTCTTCTTTTTACTTCAGTGAAATGCAAGCTAAAGAGTTTTAGCATCTACATTCACAGATAAATTAGAAAACTTTTACAAATGGTTTTAAATTTAATGGAACATGATGCCATAACAATAAATTATTATACAGGACACCGTCACTGGGGAAACAAACTCGTATTAGGTGAGCACCTATTTTGTGTCAGGCAGAGAGTTAAGAGCTTTACATTAATTATCTCATTTATTAGAGACCATGCCACTGTGGTAGATAACAGTGCAAACAAATCAATCTAAATTTGCAGAACAGTATGATATACTTCCTCTGGAAAGGTAAGAAAAAGTTCTCAGACATCTTTAGGGACCATTTTTCTCAACTCTGGTTGAACAACGAAATCACTCTGGCAGGACTTCCCTGGTGGTCCAGTGGTTAAGACTCCATGCTTCCAACGCAGGGGGAGCGGGTTTGATCCCTGGTCAGGGAATTAAGATCCCACATGCTGTGCGGCGTGGCCAAAAAATTTTTTTAAATCACTTTGGCAAGTTTAAAAAAAAAAGGAATACTACCACAGACCAGAATATTTGGGGGCAGAGCTGGATACCTATATTTTCTAACAGCTCCCTGAGAGGTTGAAAAACCAGCCTTTTAATCTTTCTGCTTTCTGAGAAAACCATTCTTTAATAACTACACAGGCTAAAAATGCCTTCTAAGTTCTAAAATTCAATATAGATTGTGCTTGTACTGGGAAAAATGCATAAAGTAATTTAAAACCCGTATCTTCAACAACTTTCTCAGGCTGATATCATTCCAGAACATTCAGAGCTAGATGGAAACCGATCCAACATAGTCCCCTCAATATTTCAATAGAAAAACTGATGCATGGAGATTAAGTGACTTGCTCAAAGTCACATAACAAGTTGGTGTGAAACCAGACTGTAATAATAATCACAATTATTTCAATCATACCCCATTTATTTATTAAGCCTGAGTAGTCCACTTCAATGCAGATCCATTTTAATAATCAAGATTCCCCATAACTAGATCAAATCAATTTTATGTAAGATGTTACGATTTTTTAAAACTTTTCTTCATTGTTTAGCTGACAAGAATTTGAAACAACAAGCAATTATGACAAAATGTTAAGTGAGAAAAGATCAGTATTTTTACTTGAAAGTCTGGAAGATGAGTGCTTCTTCCCCACTTGTAGTGAACCGTTCTCTATAGAACTCTCCATGGGATGTAAGGTCACTCAGAGACAGGCTCCCAATGCTTCCCTGTAAGGCCAGGTCTCCTTCTAGGAATGTTAAAAATTAGAACACATTCTTATGTATCTTTTTTCTGTCACACACCTTAAATTTGCCTGAAACAAAAATTGATACACACATGCTTCAGACTTTACACCATTTAATAAAACAAAATGTCAACAGAAAATTTTCATATTCCTATACACCCAGAAAAATATTTTATGTACTATTGCAAATAGTCTCAATGCAGAAGTCCAAAGGGACTGAAATAATACTGCAGCATCACACTTTAACACTTACAAGGGGAAAAAAATTAAATGCATACACAATTTAAAGGATAAAACATTTACAAATACAGATTAAAATGTGATCTCTTCCAAGATAAGACCACTAATTAGAATTAGTGAAATATCATAAGGTCTATTTTGTACTACGGACAAAAGAATAAAGGAGGGGCTTCCCTGGTGGCGCAGTGGTTGAGAGTCCGCCTGCCAATGCAGGGGACGTGGGTTCGTGCCCCAGTCCGGGAAGATACCACATGCCGCGGAGCGGCTGGGCCCATGAGCCATGGCCGCTGAGCCTGCGCGTCTGGAGCCTGTGCTCCGCAACGGGAGAGGCCACAACAGTGAGAGGCCCACGTACCACAAAAAAAAAAAAAAAAAAAAAAAGAATAAAGGAGGAAGTGTCAGAGATATGTTAATCGAGCATTAAAAAATGGGTTTTAGTGTGATTTAATTAAAAGGCAAAATTAATGAGACAGACACTGGAGACACAGATTTGAAACTACTCTGACATTACACAAGTAAAGCCCCTGGAAGGTGGGTAAAAGAAAGAAGAAATGTTGAAATGTACACCTGGGGCACAAACCCATATGAATCATTCTTAACATGGTGTGGATACTGAAAAGGAATATTCTGAACTGCTCCTTCTGTGAAACAAACTTTATCATCATAATTAGCATTACAGAACAATGACTGAGGTGTATATATTTGTCAGGCTAGTTCTGCGCCCAATGAACTGAAGACACATACTTATTTTTGACCCCTAATGTCCTCGAACAAAAATACACAAGCTTCTCCCAATTCTAAAGACCCATCTCTTCTAGGAACCTTTTATAAATTAATTTATACCAAGCATGAAACCTCAATTTTAGTTCATCCCGTCCCCGAAAGACATTCTTATTTTACTACAGAATCAACACTGGAGCTTTGTAATCTTCCTTATTTCATTACCAGTTGCTTAAAAAAGGAGTGGTATTTTATGCACACTGTAGATCCCTCTGATTTAGAACTTGATATAGTTCCTCTCTTGTGTGCTACTAGGAATTTCAACCTATGGAGTCCCATTAGAAAGAATGCCAGCTTTGCTACAATATCCCCCTGCCCTAAACCACCCCCTACTGGTGGCTCTCCCTATGCATGGCAACAGACTGAACACGTGCCCTGGTTTCCCAGAGACGGCCCTGTTATATGCCTGTTCCCCAGCTGTAATTATGAATAATGCCCCCTTTCACTCTCAAAAATGTCCTAATTTTAGATAAAGAAATTACATAGTCACCCAGATAGTCTGTTTAAAACACAGATAGATGTCAGGACCCCATCCCAACCTAAAGAATCAGATTCCTGGGATGGGGAAGGAGTTGTGCCGACACGTGCATTTCTAACGAGCTACCCAGATGATTCTGATCCACAGACCAGTATTGGGGCACCACCACCACAAATCATGGGTAGGCTAGTAACCACAACCAAGCCACTGAGCCACACCTTAGCCAGTGAGGACAGTTAGATTTGTAAGCAGGATGTTCAAACTCTTCCCGGATTTTGCAAGTCTGATTTTCCCCACTTACCAATCATTTCCAGGTGTGCCACTAATTTGGACACATTTGCTTTAGCAAGCTCACTGGTGGTCTTATTCAGCACGAGAGACAGTGAATGAACCTAAGAACACAGGAGGTAAAGCAAGGCAAATATTACTGAGGAGAAAAAAGGCAACTTTCAGGCAAACAGCATCGAGAAAGATGCTGCAAGTCTCGGGAAATTTGAAGATAAAGCTTTTATTTGACTGATGCCATCTTCATTTCAGCTTTTCTTCGTCAGCCAAACCATAATAAGAGGAGAGAGCTGATAAGAAAGGAACACCACTGGGCAATCTAAAACCCAGGTTCTGTGGTGCCTTCTCTATGGCTGCCCCGTCTACTCTTTTTTGTTTTCTTCAATTTTTTTTTCTTTTGTCTTTTTTTCTTTTTTGTTGTTGTTGTTTCTTGGCATTTTTAGTTTTCAGGTTTTTGTGGGGTTTTTTGGCCTCGTCTATTCTTTGTTAGTGAAATGTTTTACATTATAAAACAATTTTTCCCCTTTTTGCATTCATCTCTAACATCGCACTATTCTGTAATCACTCACACAGATCCATTAAGTAAAGTCCACCCTACGAAATCTGTCAAGGCAAAATGATAAATACACTTAATGTTTAACATCTTTGGACAAGTATTTAATAGAAGCCCATGGTGACCAACTGGGACTTCACTTAGGAACTACAGTCCAAGATTTTCTTTCCCAGAGACGACTATAAATAGAAGAAAACCAAAATCCTGTCTTGGGAACAGCATTCTCTGAAACAAAGAAATACTGTATTGTAATACTGTCATTTTAACCTCAAAAAGGACTCTATGTCTATGATTTATTGAGGCAGGTACCTCTGAGTGTTATCACTGGGGTGAGGCCCTGATTGAAGAGAAGGAAGGAGAGAAGAGGGGACGGAGAACAGATCAAACCCCCATTCACACACTCTGCTCCCAAGTGGCAGAGCCCAGCGGTACTCAGCCCTTTATCTTTCATGCCTACCACAAGGTAGGTGCTCGGTACATGTCTGATGAATGGGAAAAAATGGAAAAAGAAAGAAAATAATAGAAGGAAAGGAAGGAGAAATATCATGTGTAGGGGAAGGCAGAGAAAAAAGGAGGGAATTATTACAGATGGAGCAATGACCCTGGGGGGCCACTCCAGCACCACAGAGGTCCCCTTGCAGTAGCTTTTAGACATGGACAACAGAAGGAGCTCGAGGGAATGAGACCATCACGAAGGGGGAAGTAGAAACACCTCTAGCCGCTTAATCACCAAAATAACGTATGTAATGGGCCTAAAAATGCTCTGCTTGGAGGAATCCAGCTATCACCACCTGAGCCCACTCTTAGCATGGATCTTAGAGTCACTAAAAGTGGGACCACCGGATGTTGCAGACCTCCCGGTGTAACTCAGCAGGAAGCATTCGGCACCACCTCTGAAGGGCGCTCACCAGAAAGTCGAACCTGAACCTGACCAAGTCTCTAGAGCTAGCTTCCATTTCTAAAATTAGAGGATAAAAGAAGTCAAATGGTACCATAAGGACACAAAGAGACAAATCCAGAATGCGGGACACTCTAGGGGACACTAACCCAGTTTCTACAAGACAACTGCATGGAAGGAAAAGGTGGGGGGAAGTACCATTCACTGAATGATCATTTCTGCCCCACACGTGAGGAGGGCCTTACCTACATCATCTCATTGAATCCTCACAACCCAATGACATAGGCACCATTAAACACCCTACGTTTATTGATGAAAAACCTGAAGGAGAAAGAGGCTAAATAATTTTTCCCCAGCCACACAGCTGTATGGTTACAACAAAAATGCCAGGATTCAAATCCAGGCAAATCTGACATTCGAGACTTCATTTTTAACACCTGTACTGTTGCTCTCAATAAAAGCCAGTAATGTTCTGAGTGAGAGGGAGATGATGACAATAGGCACATTTTAAAGTAGCTACTATGTAGTGGACATGTTGCCAGGTGCTTTACGTAACTCCCTCATTTAGTTATCACAGTGAGATGATGGAAGATGAGGAAACGGAGGCTTAGAGAAGCTAAGTAATTCCAATGAACTATACAGCCCAAAGGAAAGACAAGAAGTTACTGAAACCATTTATTGCCCCTGCCTCCAGATGGGATTAATGCTAAAACCTTTTCTAAAATACGAATGTCTACCCTTTTGTAACAGACATCCAGAAGACCATATAGTTCCCCTGCCAATAAGAATTTTCTAGAGTAAATGTACAATGACAGCATTTAAGTAAAAAAGCCCACGTTCATTCTTAGAACCTATGGGAGCCAAAGAGGACTGATACCTTGAGATCCAGTTTGGTGTTAACTGGATCCTGAAGTTCAGACTCTATTAAAGCGCTTGACTCTGACTTCACGTTTTGTAGAATGTCCTCAGGCGGCACCTTCACTGCATGGTTGTCTGCAGTGGAGCCAATTCCAAAAAAATCTAGTATCATGACCCAGGTCTGCAGTGTGATCAGCACATCCAAGCAGTTAAAATCAACATCAATGCTCCGGTTAACTCGATTATAACTGGAAGAGAATTCTGGATGCTTCTTATCCACCAAGAATATATTGATATGGACCAAGGAATCATCAAATTTACTCCTTCCAGCAAGTATCTTGGGCTCCTCTACTGTTGGAGAAGGAGGTGGGGTCAAGGGACAGTCCTTGTCTTGGACTTCCTTTTGCTTCTTCCGGGAGGCTGAAATGGGTCTCTGATACAGCTGAAAGACATTAGGAGCTTCTTCCATGTGGGAAGGGAGAGACCGAGGCATATCTGGATACTCCACGTTGGACACAGAAGGGCAAGACTGAGAGAGATACTCTTTTTGTGCTAAACTAGATGGCTTAGGGGCTCCCCGAGACACCATCAGGTTCTTATATTTGGAATCTGGATTTCTCTCCAATAAGTCTTCCATCAGCAGAGAGCGCAGGGCAATCTGAATGGATAAAGTCTGAGGATGGTCTTTACTGAATTCCACCTCAAAATCCTGAAATTTTAAGCTCACAAGACCTTGCGCCCCCAAAGTCAGATCTCCACTTAGCTGAACTTGAAGCTCTGATATACAGAAGTTGGCTTGAATCTGGGTAAAAGATCTGACTTCCTTAAAAGACAAGGACTTTTGAGAAGAGTTAGAAAGGCTGCAGTGGCTGAACAATCCGTTCTCCTTCCTTTCAACGGAAGGTTCTCCACAGGTACCGAGGGAAGGCAGAGGAGAGTTAGGGCAAGGTGAGGCGGTGGCACTGACTGGAAGCTTATTCAGGTCTTCACTGTACACGAGATTGTCCAGAGTTTGTAAAACCTGCTCATATACGTGCTTTGCTAACACCACCTGTATTCGAAGAGAAAAATTCAGTTATTCTGCTACTGTCATCAACTGCACTCAGATGCACTGCCCACAAATTTTTTATGGCTTTCCCCGAGAAGTTTTAACTTAAGTGATAGCAAGGACTATCTCTTTTGTTTCTTTTCTGTCCTTACCTCTCTGTGACCCATATCTATTCACAAGGCCCTCCCAATACCTCACAGAATAATCTACACACAATAAATATTCAATAAGTGCTATTAACTGTAGGCCTGCATCAGCAAAACACTCTTTCTAACCCCCAAAAACAACCTCAAAAATTGAAGGGAATACTGCCAAAAGTCTAACATGGTCATACCTTAGGATTGAGAAACAAGACTCATGGTTCTAAAACTCGCTGATCATCACCAATTAGTATAACAACCTAAGTTTAGTACAGCTGATCAAACAGTACTTTTTAATGATAATAATGATAATGATGAAGATCCATGATTACTTGTTACTCCCTTACTTTGTTTTTAATTACACTTTCTTAATAAAACTGTTTTCAGGGAAGTTTTTTATTTACTTAAGGACAATTTTTTTAACAGAGGCATTCCAAACAGATATAGAAAAAATAGAATTAGAAGGTGATCATTTTGTAACCCCTAAATAAATAACGTATCCCACCACAGTTACCAGTGGAATAAGACCTTACACGAGTGACTGACAGGGAATTTTACAATGGAGGGATCAGGTTCCTGCCACCTGAACACAAGCAACAGTTTTGGCATCACTGATGTCAGTCAGACATTATGTGCCTCCTGATATAACATAACATAAAGTACACTGCATCACCTTTGAAGTGTTCTGGCCAAAAAAAAAAAAAAAAAAAGCCTGAATCCAGTTAAACCTGCAGAGTTAACTTACAATTTACAGAAAATGGGGGGGACAAGTTCAGTGACACCACAAACTAACAGCCAAATCCAGACTGTGGGACATTGCGCAGGACAACTGACCTAGTTTTCCCAACAAAATAATGTCATGGGGGGAAAAAATGAGAGGGAAACTAAATGAATAGAGACCCACAAGTTGTACCATCCAAATGCAATGTACAGGCCTCGTCTGGATCCTGATTCAAACAAACCAAAAGTGAAAAGACATTTTTGAAACAATCGAAAATGTCTCTGAAATCTGAAAATGGATTAAAATTCAGATGACACCAAGGAATCTTCATTAATTTTGTAAGGCATGGTAATACCATTATAGTTATTTTTTTAAATGCACATAGTTTGTAGTGATACATTCCAAATATATAGGGTTAAAAATGGCATGAGGTCTGGGATTTGCCTTAAAATATTTCCCCAAAGGAAAAAAAGAATGGACGAGACACATGTGGCAAAATCTTGGTAACTGCTGAATCTGAGTGATGGGTATATGAGGTTTATTAGACAATTCTACTTTTGTCTATTTTTAAAATCTTTCATAATAAAATATTTTCTCATTATTTAAACTACTAAATAAATTATTACATAATTTAAAGATTTAAAATAATTTTTTAAGATTTTCATCAAAAACAACAGTAAGTCGATGGTAACCATAAGAATAATAAGTCAATATAATCCAACAGAATTCACATTATGTGCTATATTTAAGCTGAAAAATTCATCCTAAGTAACCACCAATGATGAGGCAAAAGTTTAAAAGAGAAAAAGGAAAAACCCTAGAAGCCAAAAAGGAAAAGCTTTGGGGAAAGTTCTCTCACCCAGAGACCCATATCCAGGAACCACTGATGTCAAAAAAGTATGTATGTTCTGTTAACAGCACTCCTGGGTTACTCCAGAGCAACTGCCAGACAGACTAGTGACCAAATACTGCCCCAGGCCAGGGTCCACTGTCCTAAGATCCTGCCTGTCCTTGCTGTTTTATAATGTTATGCTTTTTGCTCTCATGCCTGTGAAAGCAGGAAAAATGACACTTTCGAAGGAAAAAGGATGACAGATGTACGTACACACACACACACGATGACAGATGTACGTGTACACACACACACACACACACACACACACACCCGCCAGACCATTTCATTTCAATGAGGGGCAAGACTAATTCTCCCTTGAAAGGATCTGTCAACAGCTCAGATAATCAGATTGTTTTACAGGCTGGGCCAAGTATGTCAGAAGTGTGACAAGAATTATATCCTTCTGGGAAAGAGAAGACTCTGACTTTTTAAGCAATAATTTTCCTCGTTTCTTAATGGCAATGGAATTAAGGATTTGCCCTCTTCCTCTATATAATTTGCCCCTCCTCCACACGAAGAAGGCTAACAAGACTGAGTCCCCAGTGATAGAAGGACATGATAAAAGGATTCCATGGTTCATTGGAAGAAGTTACTGACAATAATATGAATAATCTCTCTTTGAATTTATATATTTTCCTTCCAACATTTTATATATACAAAATATAAATATAACATACATATATAATATAAATGTAAAATAATTACATAACTTCAACTGTCCTGACATAAAAATCAATAACGTGTTTACCTGCACCGGATTGACAAATTTTCCTTCGATCTTCATGATGCTAGAAGTTCCCAGGTCATCTGGACTAAGGGAGAAAGTCAATTCAGATTCTCTCTCTATAGGGATCTTCTCCAGCTTAAACTGAATGGTCGTGTTGTTCAGGATGTGAAAAGCTGGCATAAGAGAGAGGAAATAACAGACTGGAAACGTTCATATTTACTGCGTTACTGCCGATTAAGTAGAGAGTGTATAGAACAAAGCCCAGGAGTTGCTCCTAGACCAGGAGGGCAGGTTAGCCTGGCACCTAGGGTCTATGACTGAATACAAACTTTGGTAATTATCCCAAGACCAAAACTCATAGCAAGCAGAGGTATAAGATAAATTTATACACAAAAAGTAACAGTTATTTTCATGACATGCTCCACTTGGTGGCTTCAAAATATGGTGCAGTGAACGTTAACCCAGGCCAGGGTCCATGTTAAGCTTCTCTTAACCTCCCAAGCTGGCATTTTCCAAACCAAATTGCTCATCCATGTCCAGCTTTAGATTGATCCCTCTTATTGGACCTCAGTCAGAATCACAGACAATGTAAGGTTCTAAGTAAACAACTGCTAACCCAAGCAGAGAAAGCAATCTTTTGGTAAGTATGTAAATCAATCAGTGAACACCGCTGAGAACCACAAGAGACGTTCCCAAAGGCATTAATTTCTTCACCAATCAATAAGGCCATCTAGGGCTTACCTGATTTCTGTGGATGCCAAGACTAATAGATTGAACTGTTCAGATTTAGCAGATCAGATGGAGAACACAAACTGGCATTTTATTCCTAGAACCCTGGACCAAACCATTACAGAAGATGGCAGGATACTCAAAGGAGAACGTAACATCCAGAAACTAAGTTTCATATTCTATTTCTGTCAATCCCTCCAGCTGCCTTAGACTACGATATTTAACTAGGAAAGATCTACAGCTTAGGAATGAAAAAAATCAGATGCATTTGACCAAATTACATAATACTCTAACAGAATCCACCCACTGAATCCCTGTGAATGAACACTCACCCAAGGCGTCCACTTAAAAAAAAAAATCTTATTTTGCCAAATATGGTAATCAATGGAAAAAGTTGCACACATACCAACCTAATATGAAGCATTCTATTAAAATTCTATTTTGATTTCTTAAATATTAACTGGGGATAATTCAAAAAGAAAGGTTTTTGTAGTTATTTTAAGCCAAGTAATATCTACATGAGCTGGGTTTGGAATCTTTAAATAAAATGAGACAAAAGATACACACTCCTCACCTTGACCTCTATGCAAAGATTCAAAGAAATCATGTCGGGTGAAATGAGCTTCCTCCTGACTATTGGCACTGGCAGACCCAGAAGGAGGGCAAAACGCCCGGCTCACTTCAGGCCCAGGACCCTCTCTGCCTGCCAACTGGGTGCAATTCAAAGAATACAATTTAATGTCTTTGATTTCCACTTGCAGACGGTCACTTCTGGATTCATCATCTCCTGCCACAAAATTCTGGATGAATATCCGTCCCAAGTGTCCTACCAACAACTCAGGACTCCCAGGCTTCCGAGGGATAGAAACAACTGGTGATTCAATGTCTATGTTCAAGATTAGCTTTACAGTGTCGGAATGAGATGCACCTAGGCCAAACCCATATGTTTCATTTTCTTCTAAGATAAAGGATTCCCGGGCCTTCCTTGGAGTTTCAAAGAGTGATACCATCTCACTGTACTCGGCCGTCTTGGTGGCTAGGACTGTGGTGACTTTGGTGGCTGCAATTTTCAGCATATTTCGAAAATTTTCTTCCAGCTCATCCATGGACAATGTCAACTCCTTCAAAAATTTAGCGGAGTGGTTGTAATGCAAGGAAGCCATCTTGAGGTTGAGAAAACATTCCTGTTTAAATTTCTCAACAAAGGTGAAACTCAGAGCTTCAGTGAGGGCTGCATCTTCCATTCTGACAAATACAGATTCAAAGTAGCCAATATCACTGATGATATTTTCATAGCCTATGGAATTCCCAATGCTGACAACATATTGGTTCTTAACATTCTCCTGTGTCAAATCCATAAGCTGCAAACAGCCAAGAGAACCGTTCATGTCAAATGTGCTGCCCATGGAGACGTTAACTTTGGTGCCACCTATACTTGCTGTTGCAATTTTTCTGCCATATTTCTCTCCATTTGCCATTCCCACTGTCCGAAGGAGCAGCAGGTTAAGTCTGTGGATTTCCACTGCAACCTCGGTGTTTTGTTCATATGTAGATTGGTAAGTTCCTTGTTCCCTAAAGCTTCTTTCAAAATCAGTCTTTAAAGGTTGAGGACTCAAATCATCTTTTTCCTTGGGAAAGGATTTTTGAAGAAAACCAATCAGCTCCACAATTGTCTCTGGATTTAGGATGATATCCAAATTATTCACCTGTAATGAAATCACCTGAAGAGTGCTGTCCAAATTCATCGATGGGCACTCTGAACTCACAAACTGATACTCCAGTTTTATGAGGGACTCTTGTTCTTTGGTGAGAATTCTGTCAAGAGAAACACCAGTGGCTGATGGGTCGTTCAGTGTGGCAACATTAGTGAGGTGGGCCACATTGGATCCAGAGACAGGAGACTGGGCTCTGCTATCCCGGAGGCTTCCTGTTGGGATATCAAAGCTCAAGTTCTTATGAGAGGCCATCAAAAGGTCAAAATCAGCACCATATGTCTGCATGGTGTCCACCAGCAGCAAACCATGAACAGTGAGGGAGACTTCAGCATCATAAGGCCTCTTCACAAAGTGAGCATTGGTACCAAATACCTTGAGCACAGAAATGTACCGGCCGTTGCTCTCAACACCAAGCTGCATACAGTTCACTTTAAATTCAGCCAGGAGGAGCTGTGACTCCACCAGAACCTCCCGGGTATGCTGCTCCAACATCACGATGCTCTGGGTTAAATTCATCACCGAGTCTTGCAAACTTCCCCGCTGTCCCCCTTGGGGAAAAATCTTCTCTTTAATCTGAGTGTCAAAAGTCTTCATTTCTGGGGTGGTCAGGAGAGCAAAGCAATTCTTTAGAGCAGATATTTTATCTTCATTGATGTGGATCTTTAGGTCTGGTAGGTTGCCTGATAGCACGGCTCCGGGGTACTTGGGATCTGAAGTATAAATCAATCGGCGCTCTAACTGTAGGTGAACATTGAATTTCTCGACCACATGGGTTGGCCCCACATCAATATCCTGGACGTGCTTCCAGTTGTCCTTCACTCGTCCAACCATGATCTGGAGGTCCAGAAAGGACAGAGAGTACCTCTCGTACATCTTCGTGCTCATTAAATGTGCTTGAAGCTGCTCTTCACTGAATTCAACTCCAGAAAATGGAGGTGTTTTCTCCCTGTTACTGCTGCTTGTCTCGGGAGGTGGGGTGTTAGGAGGTGTGGCAAGAGGGGTCTTATACTCGTCATCACTAAACTGAGTCTCTTCAGATGCTGACCCGTCCCCACTCTTGCTCTTGGAGTCATCTGCAGATGAAAAAAGAGAAGATGCAAAGTATATGTCTGCTTTTTCCTTCCTCTTCCCTTTAATGTAAGAATTAAGAAAAGTAGAGAATCAACCACCCCAATTTAAAAAATAAATGGATGAAAACTCCAAGCATAATATTCTGTATTTACCATTTATTCAGCATAAACTTATCTATTAATCTGGAAATCAAAACACAAAGAGTAAAAGTGTACGAACATAAGAAAAGATGGAGACCTGCTAACATAAGAACGTATGTCAGGGTGCAGAAACCAACAACCTGCTGCCCGAAACTCCCCCCACCCCCAATATGAGCTGCACTGCGTGAGCTGCCATCACCAACCCCTCTTACATCACTCTCCATATTTGTTTACTTTTTCCTGTATTCATCTGTGTGTTCATTTTGTCCCCTCCCCTGACTAGAATGTTCCAAAAGAAGAGGTCTCCTCTACCTTCCTCAACACAATACCCCTAGTGCCTAGATCAATGCTTGGCAAGCAGCAACTGCTCAATATGTCATGTTCTAGCCCCAGAATTCACACTCTTAACCCCCCTCTCTTCTGCACCCAAGCAGTGCCGAGACAACAAAAACACATCGCTGGGTTTGGTCACCTATGTCTCTATTCCATGTTTGTGTTTTATAAATTCAAGTAGGTGCTTTCTGTGGTTGTGTAATCCTTTTCTTCAGATACAATTCCCTTTTCACATTGCCCTTAGGGCCAAACTTTTCCACTCCGGCTCAAATCCTCTACCCTCTTCTTCTCCTCTTCTGGTCTTTCAGTAAAATAAGATAAGGTTGAGATTGTTTGATAAACTTCCTCAATCTCTTTTATCCAATGAATCCTCCCTCCCATCTCAAGGTAAACAATGACTATTTTTTGGATCTAATAATAGTAATGAAATTACCTTCCAGGAGCCTTTTTATGTATGTCCCTAATATCCCTAAATAGATTAAATCTCTATTCCTGAAATTATGTACTGAGAAATAATGTTTATTAAAATACAAAACGTTACACAAGAAACACAAATAAAAACCACAGTGAGATACTACTACACAGTCATAGAAATGGCTATAATCCAAAAGACAGATAATAACAAACGTTGACAAGGATATAGAGAAACTGGAACTCTCGTACAATGCTGGTGAGACAGTAAAAAGGTGCAGCCATTTTACAATCTGGCAGCTCCTCAAAATGTTAAACACAGAGTTGCCATATGACCCAGCAATTCTGAAACAAACCCAAGAGACTGAAAATATATGTCTACACAAAAGTCTATACATGAATGTTCATACCAGCACTATTCATAATAGCCAAAAAGTGGAAACAACCCAAATGTCCACCAACTGATGAATGGATAAATAAAATGCAGTATATTTATACAAGGGAACATTATTTAGTCACAAATAGGAATGAAGTATTGATACAGGCTACAACATGGATAAACCTTGAAAACACTATGCCAAGTGAAAGAAGTCAGACATAAAAGACCACATATTATATGGCTCTATTCACATGAGCTGTTCAGAATAGGCAAATCCATAGGGACAGAAAGATTGGTGGTTAGCAAGGGCTCGGAGAGCTGGTAATGGAGAATAACTGCTTATGGGTTTAGACTGTCTTCTTGGGAATGATGAAAATATTCTGGAATTAGATAACAGTGAGAGTTGCACAATTTTACCAACTACAAAAAACAACTGAATTCTACATTTTCAAATGTATCTCAATAAAGTTATTATTTAAAAAGTTAACAAGTGAACTTTGGAGTTACAAAATGTTAAATACCCCTTTTTTTAAGCTTTACTTGGTTTAGCACAGAGACACATCAATCTACCACGACATGTCTTCATTACTTCACACTCACTGTACCTTGGGTATTGGTCAAGAGCATTCTGCCTAGATCCACAACAACCAACACGGGATTCCTGAATTTGAAATCATCAGGAAATATCACCTGAGGGGCAGAAATGTCTAGTCGCACACTCCACCGTTTACTCTCCTCCTGTAAAAACAAAACAAATGACAATTAAATAACCTTGAACTGCAACTGCTGACAGTGGGCAGCTTTATCAGCTAGCGCTCAAGCCTTCCAGAAAGCCATACTAGGGTCACAGGATGACGTAACGGTCTCTGATATTAAAGCAAAATGTTTAAAACAAAAGTGGATCCAAATGTTTACCAATTTGAGACATTACCACAGGCAAATGTCTGAAGTGGGAGAAAAAAACTGACAAATTACTGGTTTGGGGGGTTGTTTGCTCTTTGATTTTGATGATCAATGGTTTAAGAAAGGTCTGATTTCTAAATGTATAGGACTTAATACTTTAAAGTACTGTAGAAGTTATACAATTCAAATAAAAGTAGAAATCCAGTGCTTCCCTGGTGGCGCAGTGGTTGAGAGTCTGCCTGCCGATGCAAGGGACACGGGTTCGTGCCCCGGTCAGAGAGGATCCCACATGCCGCGGAGCGGCTGGGCCCGTGAGCCACGGCCGCTGGGCCTGCGCATCCGGAGCCTGTGCTCCGAAGCGGGAGAGGCCACGGTGGTGAGGGGGCCCGTGTACCGCAAAAAAAAAGAAAAAAAAAAAAGTAGAGATCCAAATATTTTTAGTTATTCATGGATATTGCTAACCATGAACTTTCAGGCCAAAATACCTTAGTGAAAAACATAAGCTTTGACATTTGAAATATAAAAAACAGACCAATTCATGAATTTGTTAACAGTTCTTCCCTGTGACTAAAATTAGCTAATTTATATAAATGCTATCAAAAAAAATTATATGTAGTAAAAAGCTAATTTATATAATTATACGTAGTAAAAGCTACATGTAGTAAATTATATGTAGTAAAAGCTGATTTATGTAAATGTGGTCAAAAAGAAACCTCTTGGTCTAAGATCATCAGAAGGTACTAAATGTAATTTGTGTCAAAACACTAGCAAAAACAGAACACAGGACAAACTCTCTGCCCCACACTACTTACCCCTCAACGTTTCCCTCTGAACACTGATGTCATGCCTTACACTCCCAGCTGGCTCTGCACCGTCCAAAGAAGCCACACTGACTGCTCTACCTACTGCTGCACCTCGGCAGCACACCTCCAGGCCACAGGGTCAGAAACCCAGTTATCTTCTTGTTTTGGTTTTTTTGGGTTTATTTTAAAATTCTTATTGGAGTATAGTTGATTTAAAATATTGTATTAGTTTCAGGTGTATAGCAAAGTGAATCAGTTATACACAGACATATATCCACTCTTTTTCAGATTCTTTTCCCATATGCGTCATTACAGAGTACTGAGTAGAGTTCCCTCTGCTATACAGTAGGTCTTATTTATCTACTTTATATATAGTAGTGTGTATGTGTCAATCCCAATCTCCCAATTTCTCCCTCTCCCCTACCTTTTCCCCCTGGTAACCATATTTGTTTTCTACATTCTGTGACTCTATTTCTGTTTTGTAAATAAGTTCATTTGTACCATTTTTTTAGATTCCGCATATAAGTGATATCATATAATTGTCTTTGTCTTACTTCACTCAGTATGACAATCTCTAGGTCCATCCACGTTGCTGCAAATGGCACTATTTCATTTTTTTATGGCTGAGTAATATTCCATCGTATATATGTACCACATCTTCTTTATCCACTCCTCTGTCGATGGACATTTAGGTTGCTTCCATGCTGTGACTATTGTAAACAGCGCTGCAGTGAACACTGGGGTGCACGTATCTTTCCGAATTATGGTTTTCTCCAGATATATGCCCAGGAGTGGTATTGCTGGATCATATGGCATCTCTATTCTTAGTTTATTAAGGAACCTCCATACTGTTCTCCATAACGGTTGTACCAATTTACATTCCCACCAACAGTGTAGGAGGGTTCCCTCTTCTCCACACCCTCTCCAGCACTGTTTGTAGACTTTTTTGATGGTGGCCACTCTGACTGGTGTGAGGTGAGCCCTCACTGTAGTTTTGATTTGCATTTCTCTAATAATTAGTGATGTTGAGCATCTTTCCATGTGCTTTTTGGCCATCTGTATGTCTTCTTAGGAGAAATGTCTATTTAGATCTCCCACCCATTTTTTGATTGGGTTGTTCCTTTGATATTGAACTCCATGAGCTGTTTGTGTATTTTGGAGATTAATCCCTTGTTCACTTCATTTACAAATATTTTCTCCCATTCTGTGGGTTGTCTTTTTGTTTTGTTTATGGTTTCCTTTGCTGTGCAAAGCTTTTTAGTTTAATTAGGTCCCATTTGTTTATTTTTGTTTTTATTTTCATTACTCTAGGAGGTAGATCAAAAAAGATATTGCTGCGATTTATGTCAGAGTGTCCTGCCTATGTTTTCCTCTACGAGTTTTATAGTGTCCAGTCTTACATTTAGGTCTTTAATCCACTTTGAGTTTATTTGTGTGTCTGATGTTCAGAAACCCAGTTTTGCTGGACTGTTGAGATGGCTCTGGGCTCTCCCTTTCTACCTATGGCATCCTCGTGTCAGCTGATCACTTAGCATCACAAAGTGACCATCCTTCCCAGGAATTAAAACTGGGGCATCATTCCAATTGTTTTTCTTCTGGTAACAGTACGTGAAAGGGGGTGTTTTTAAGTTAAATATTTACAAAATATTTACAAAGACAAGTCTCGAGAGTTCCAAGATGGGTACAAGGAAGAAATATGATCTCGTCTCAGTCATTTGTTTTTATTTATTAAACCCTGACTGTACAAGACATGGGATTTTATTTTTTGCTAACTGATAAGTATTTCCTAGATTCAGTTCACTTAATCAGTGTAACTGATACACGCATGTCTATCTATGTAGGTAAAGAACTTAGAAAAAAAACGCCTTCCTCTTCCCTGCCCCCCAAAAAGAGTACTTATTACGCCTACTTACAATGAAATCACCCACTAGCAAACGATCAAGAGTTTGTCGGATTTCCGCCTTGGTCTGCATCTTCAGTCTGTTATATTGTCTTCGGGCAGCTTCAGCCACTCTCAACTCAAGTTCAGACTGATAACCAAAACCTGCAAGATGGGAAATATACAGGAGAGTCAGAATTTTCAAACGGCTGGGTGAAAGAAAGCACTGAAACATCTATTCTCACCAGGGATTTCCACCAAAGCTAGAACACAGTCTGTACAACAACAGTGCCTTACTCCTGCCTGACCTGGTGCCACACAGGGTAACAGGAATGAGGCGAAGATGGGCGAGAAAGGCACATCCTTTCAAAACAACCATGTGGAGAAAGGCAGTATGTGAGGGAAGGATACCTAAGTTACTAGAATTTCTAGAACCAGTTTCTGAAAGATTCCAAACTATATTTCAAAATTCTTAAAAGCATGATATTACACTGAAAGAGCAATTGGAATTTAGAAGGAGTATATGCCTTCTACATTCTATCAGTGACAGAGCCATGAAGCCGAGATATTTATGGCCACTGTGTAAATGAAAAGACTCAAAAAACTGGACCAAAAACTAAAACAACTGTTATGAAGAGGGAGAGACAGGATACATTTAGGAAAGTACCACTGTTTTACGGACTTCCTTGTCAAACAGAAGTGCTTCTTCTGCACATACTGTCTCAAATCTTTTTTGGGAACAAAGGAAGGCCTAAGTAAATCAATGATGACACAGGAGAGTGCAATGGTGAACCCTGGAATACTTAATGCTGCATGAAACAAGCAAAACAAACCACTGATCCTGTCATCTAGGAGGAAACTGAACATTCCTCCTAAATTCTCTGGCCTAAAATATCCTGGGTAGCCAAGGAAATCACTGTCCTCGTGGAATGGGAAGTATTTTAAATGCATGCTAAGTGAAGGCAAACAAAGAGAAAATATGAAGGCTATTGACTCTTCTTGGAAGAGTAACTTTCCAAGGACATCCACTTTGATTCAGTAACTAAGGACAACCCTATCCACTTACTCTACAGGCCTTTTCTACCACTACCAGGTCACCTGAATGTATAATAACCCTTGTCCCAGAAACGACAAGAAAGATGTCTTTAGAAAGTCACATAAGAGCAAACAAACAAAAAAGTTAACCTGAGGTATGAACCTTTCCCTTGTAGAAAAAGTCTGCTACTTTTTTAATAGCCTGGGGATTATATATGATGTTCAAGGGCCTCGTGCTGACATTCAGCCGCCTCTCAAAATGGCTGTGCACTGGATTTCTCTCATATAGCATCTCAAAAAATGGGTCATCTGGGTCTGCAGCTAAAGGAAAGAACCAGAGAAAGAAAATGGAACACAGCAAAATAATCATCTTATTCTTGATAACTGATAAGGACTTCTGGGAAAAAAAGACATTTTCTCAATTATTTTCCAATTAGTTCTCATTTATGAAAATTTTATAAAACAGAGAACCTCATAAGGATTGACTAATTGTCAGCAGGACTCCTCAAGACCAGGTTGTTGGACTCGTTCCCAACACGTAACCCAGGACCCGGAGGCCCTGAGAGTTGCCCCAGTCACACATGGGTGGAGGGAGAGCATGAGGCAGTCTCCAAGTCAGACAGGGATCCACACAGCAAACCACTGGGCACAAGACAGGACACACTCCCTCTCTGCTGACCAAGACTACTGATCTATAATCATCTCATTGAGAAGAATGAGTTTAAGAACGTATGACAATTTACCAGGGTAATGATCGCTTCTGTCTGCAGATGCTGTTTGGAGTCCAGAAGACTGTGAGACTCTGCCAACTTCTTTTTGCTGATAAACACACACAAAGTGCAAAAAGGTCAGGGTGAGAGGGACCAATTCACTGTGCACACGCTCTCTCACGTCTTACCCTTTGGCATCACTCTCGCTTAGCACAGTCAGAATCAAAACTCGTCTGACACCAGGGGACTGTGGACTTGCAGGCTGAGCCCTCCAGTCTGTGCCTTTCCCCAGCCTGGTACGAGCAGTGCGCTGCTCTGCACTCAGCACACTTTCATGTCACTGCTCAACAAGGACTGAGTGTGTACAGCTTTTCACACTTTCACTCTGACCACCCACACTCTCCCCAGGGCCCCATGACAAAACATTATGGGAAGAATAAGGGGCTAAAGATTCAACTCTTCTGGGCTTCCCTGGTGGCGCAGTGGTTGAGAATCCGCCCACCAATGCAGGGCTCGAACATGGGTTCGAGCCCTGGCCCGGGAAGATTCCACATGCCATGGAGCAACTAAGCCCGTGCGCCACAACAACTGAGCCTGCGCTCTAGAGCCCGTGAGCCACAACTACTGAGCTCACGTGTCACAACTACTGAAGCTCGCACGCCTAGCGCCCATGCTCTGCAACAAAGAGAAGCCACCGCAATGAGAAGCCCACACACCGCAACGAAGAGTAGCCCACGCTCGCAGCAACTAGAGAAAGCCCACACGCAGCAACGAAGACCCAATGCAGCCAAAAATAAACAAATAAATTTATTTAAAAAAAAAAAGATTCAACTCTTCTGACCATCTTTTTGCCAACTTAGTAAGATCAAAGATCTTCTAGTCTAAAAAGAATATTATATACATAAAAAATTACACCTGTAGAGAAAACTTGTGGTGGTTCTTTTATAACTCTGGAAACATGAGACATCCTATCAGTGACTGAGGGTCAGAATGAATGAAAATCACTGTCGGATACAAAGCACATTCAACATTGACCTTGAAATGCAGAAAATAGTGGTGCTGATGGCATTTTCTTCCAAATCAGAGGAACTATTCCAAGGTGGCTATAACACAGGGAGGGAAGAAGGCACTGCAATAAATCTCACCAACAAGTGCTCTCTGACAAATTCAAAAAACGTATCTACCTCCAATTTGATTTTGATCAGCCTGTCTCAAAATGATCAAATGTCAGAATGAATCAAGTTAATACTACTTTCGTTGCCTAAAACAGACCACAATTCACCAACACCCTGGATGAATCAGCCATCCCACTGCTGTACGTACTGGATTAGGGAAGACCAGAAGAGGAAATATAGTCCCTTCTGTGGCCAGGTCTCGAAGAAACAGTCCACCCAACCGGACAGAAAGCAAGGAGGAGTTTCTTCGAGGAAGAGATTCTGCTAGAAGTTTTACACCTACAGAAAATAAATGTTAAGAGTTATACTATGCCATCATAGCCTTAATTATTTTAAAAGTATAAGATAGAATATTTTACAGAGGACTATCAGATATCATGAACTATTTCTCCTTGAAATTCGAACAAAATAATCCTATCTACATATTACATGTCTATCTATATAAATCTATAAGGAGTATTAGAAGTTTCCCAACAGAATGAATTTTAAACAGAGCACTTTACAATTAAATTCAAGCAACCTGCCAGTTCACACTAAGTTTATGATTTCTCAGCGCTCAAGATTATAAAGTCAAAAACAAACTGGATTTTTTTTTTGGTCATTTGCCTTTAAACTATTGACAAGCCACAGATAACTGGCTATTTTATGAACTGCAATAAATCTGTTTGTGAGAAGAGAAAACCAACATCTGGGTATTTATTTACATACCTTTAATTCAAATTGAGAAAAAGAAGTCAAATACAGTCGATCTTCATTATTTGCAGACTTCATATTTACAAATTCGCCGATTCACTAAAATTTATTTGTAACCCCAAAATAATACTCACGGTGCTCTGCGGACATATGCAGAGCAGCCAAAAATTCGAGTCACCTGAAGTGCGTGTTCCCAGCTGAAGCTGAACATGGCAATGCTCTGCCTTCTTGTTTCAGCTCATACAAGTGCCCTTGTGTGGTCTATTTAGTGCCAGTTTTTTGCATTTTTGTGCTGTTTCTTGGTGATTTCGCTGTTTAAAAGGGTCCCCAAGCACAGTGCTGAAGCGCTGTGCCTTACAGAGGAAATACATGTAGTAGATAAGCTTCACTCAGGCATGAGTTACACGCTGCTGGCCGTGAGTTCAATTAATGAATCAACAACATATATTAAATAAGGTGTCTTTAAACACACACACTCATAGGACAAGGTTATGTACTGATCCGTTGACAAATGTGATGACCACAGGCTTGCAGGCACCTAACCTTGTGTTTCCCCTCGGAGCCTAGATTCAGTATTCACACAACTTTCTGGAACATAACTACGGCAAATAATGAGACTCAAGTGGACACTAGTGCCCAGAGAGATACAGAGCATCAGGTGGCTCTCTGGGGCAATACCTGAAAACTCAAGCTGCATGAAAGCGCTTTGATTCATCTGGGCAGCTCCCTGCTCCTGGTGCAGCAGAGTCACGGTCCCTCGCTGTAGCTGTAAGTTCAGTTTGGCAAAGACATGGTCTCGCTTTGTGTACGTGTTCATACAAGAGGCGTCTGCAGTGGGATCAAAAAACTCCTCGGAGCCTAAATGTGAGGAAGAAAAGACTTTAAGAAAACACATGGGAAAATTTAAAAAGCACTGATCACAGTCATTATGACATTACTTAACTATCTTCCCCTTTTAGGGAAGAACTCCAAAGTCATGGGTGACTGTTTTATTCACCAATGTGAAACGACCCTAACTGTTTTATAAGGGCCCTGATCAACTTACTGTCAAATGAGGGACGATGCCAAATTCATCATAAAGTACAGTATAAGGCAGCACTGCCCAATGCAGTGCACTGTCCTACACTGCACTGTCCTACACAGTGGCCACTAACCACAAGTGGCTTTGAGCACTGTGGCTCATGTGGCAAGTCAACTGAGGAAGTGAATTTTTTATTTTAGTTTAATAAATTTAAAAAGCCATTTGTGACTACAGCTACCATACTGGACAGCCTGGGTGTAAAGGGTGGTTCGGGATTGGTATTCAAGCCTCGGAGTTTAAAACTTTTGAACTTGTTCAGATTTAATTCTCTTACAATCACTGCCACTCAGATCAATCTGAAACCATATTAATATTCAAATTCAGTAATGGAGTTGCAAACAAGTATCTCTTGAAACTTCCTCTCTCTGACTCCATGAACATGAGACAAACTGTTACTAATGTCTTTTTTTTTTTTTTTTGGCTGTGTTGGGTCTCTGCACACAGGCTTTCTCTAGTTGCAGTAAGCGGGGGCTACTCTTCGTTGTAGTGCACAGGTTTCTCACTGAGGTGGCTTCTCTTTGTTGCAGAGCACAGGCTCTAGGCATGTGGGCTTCAGTAGTTGCAGCATGCAGGCTTCAGTAGTTGTGGCACGTGGGCTCTGGAGCACAGGCTCAGTAGTCGTGGCGCATGGGCTTAGCTGCTCAGCAGCATGTGGGATCTTCCAGGACCAGGGATCGAACCCGTGTCTCCTGCACTGGCAGGTGGACTTTTAACCACTGCACTACCAGGGAAGTCCTTCTACTTTTTTTTCTATTTGAAATATACCATGGGCCATTTCACAAATAACAGATGAATTATGAACCAAGGGTCTCCTTTCACTATAGCCAAGAAGGGCAAGTAAAGGCCAGGCCTGCCTTACCCAGGATCTCCTCAGGAGTCCAGTGTTCGTGCTGCTCCGCAGTCAGGCCCTCGACTGGTTTCCCTTCAGGGCTCTGCTGCCCATACCAGCCGCCCCAGCCAGGAAACCAGGACTGAAGGTACTGCAGCATCCCACTGCCTCCACTGGGTTCTGGGTCTCCAGGAGACTCTCCCGGAGAATACAGCTGAGGCTCTCGTAAGCTCTGTGTCAATCAAAAATGAGCACGTATGAGTACTCGAAGACAGAAACAGGAAGTGATACACCGCTGCTTATTCTGTCTGCCCACAGAGGCACTCAGAGCCTACTGGGTCAGAACGCATCTTCTCACAGAGGATTTCCTACCTCTGCCAGTTCTTCCTGTTTGTGAAATCGTTCATGAACCAGTTCACGCAAAACCTTCAATTCCTCAAAGCTCTGTTCCTCTTCAATCCGACACACTTCCTCCTGTTTGGGTGAAAACAAACAAAACAGGTATTATAGCTCCAGAGAAAACGGGACACCTTCACGAACTAGTCCAGTACTGTGAAGGAACCCAACTGGCCTCCAATGTTTCCCAACATTTCGAAGGCCAAGAAACAATGAAGATAAACAGTTAATTCCATAATTGCTATGTTTCTGGTTTAAAAAGCTTTTCCATATAACGCTAATAGATTCTACCTGGTCTCTGAGATGAGACTAATGGTAAGTACAGAGGGAGCAGACACAGTACTGAGTTGAAAATGGGAAATGAAGAACATGTGCTGCCAGAGTATCCCATCTTTGCACAGCAATGGCGGTTTACAAAGTGCCTTCACATGCGTTGCCTCAGTTGATTCAAGTTGGTGGCCAGTTATCATTCTTCCCACTTCAGATGAGGAAACTGAGGACCAGGTTTACAGAGTACATGTGTAGGCCTCCAGCTCCTTTATGTTTCATATGGGACATTACCAAGGAAGTGGACATTTTCATTTGTTTCATGCTAATTAGGAAAGAACAGTGGTGGCCAGCTACATGCAAAGATGCAAAAGAAAGCAGAGGTAGCTATCCTAAGCTGTTTTCTTATACGCTATGATTAAGAAAGGATATTATAGGGCTTCCCTGGTGGCGCAGTGGTTGAGAGTCCGCCTGCCAATGCAGGGGACACGGGTTCGTGCCCCAGTCCGGGAAGATCCCACATGTCGCGGAGCGGCTAGGCCCGTGAGCCATGGCCGCTGAGCCTGCGCGTCCGGAGCCTGTGCTCCACAACGGGAGAGGCCACAACAGTAAGAGGCCCGCGTACCACAAATAAATTAATTAATTAATTTTTTTAAAAAAGAAAGGATATTACATGTGTTTACTTGCTCACCTCAGTTGTAATTTAGATTTTTCTCTCCCTCCGTGTCTTTGCCTGTGCCTTTAAGAAAACCATCCAAAACAAAAGGTCTGGTTTATTCCATCCTTTTCATAAGGTTTCTATGTCAGTAACCATGCCTGACACTGGTGAAAAAAGCACTAGCAAATTGAGTGGGTCATGCCCGGGGTGCAGCAGAAGAGGTGAAAACACCCAGGGGTTCAGCACTGCCACTGGTTACCACAGTGGGGTGCTCTCATAGGCTGAATGTGTCCCCCCAAAATTCATATGTTGAAGTCCTAACCCCCAGTGTGATGGGGTTTGAAGGTGGGGCCCATGGGAGGTGAACAGGTTTAGATGAGGGGATGAGGATGGAACCATCATGATGGGATTAGTTGCCTTATAAGAAGGGGAAGGCAGACACGTCTCTCTCTACCCAGGAAAGGCCAAGTGAGCACACAGTGAGAAGGCGGCTGCCCACAAGCCAGGAGGTTGGTCTTCCCCAAGAACCGAATCTGCCAGCACCTTGATCATGGACTTTTCAAGCCTCCAGAATTGTTAAGAAATAAATGTCTATTGTTTAAGCCCCTCAGTCTGTGGCATGTTGTTATAGCAGCCCAAGCTAAGACAGGTGCTAAAGGGAAGCTTAGAAGGATTTACTAAAGAAAGAGTGAATTAAGAGATAGTACGCAAGCCAAAATACCGGAAACAGTCTAAACTGCTATTATAAAAACTGATGCTCACAAAACCGAAACAAATCAAGGAGGAAACACTCCCTACGGCCTTCCCCCAGGAGACAGAGGCAGACAGACTAGAGCCCGGAGGGAGCTTCACACCAGGGCTCCAGGACTGCTGGTTCTAAGGGTCTCTGGTCCTGCAGGTAGCTAAAACAGAAGCTTGCCTTCACCCCTACTTCACACCCTCGGCCTAGCCTCTACCTCCAAAACCCTAAGGTCAATCAAGTCGATTGGGATTAGGGAAAATGTGGGCCAAAGTCTACAGAGATTAATTATAGACTTCGTAGAAAAAGAATTAGGATCAGGTGTTGAAGAGACCTGAGTGACTAGATGGAATGTCTCTCTGGGCCCCGCACAGAGAGCTGGGGGGGCGGGGAGTGGGTAGGCCTGGCAGGACCACGGCCCCTTTATCTTCCTCCCACCCCATGGCCCGGCTCTCCTCAAGCAACAGAAGGTGGAAGATGCTTCCTGCCAAGGCAAAGCTGGGCCTTCAAGAAGCTCTCACCCTAATAAGACCGACTTTATCCTGTAAAACTATGATCCCGAACAAAGGCTTTATTTCTTCACCTTTGAGAGACATCCTTACCCTCTGATTGGAGATGAGAAATGAGAGACAACAGCCTCCTCACCTTGTCATCTGCAGACAGCAAGCCTCCTTTCAACTTGGTAAAGTACTTGTCAGTGTAGGACACGGCATCGCGGGCCCGACGCAACAGGAAGTCCCATGTGCAGCGCGTCCTCTGCTCCCGGATCTCATGCAGGTTGGCGTTCAAAGCAAAGTACCACCACTCTCGGCAGCTGAAACAGTTCATAACCATCTAGTTGCTTACAATAAAAACGATGAAAACGCTATTGACCCAGAGCAATCCACAACACACCACTCCCCTTCTGAGACATCTCTTCTCTTGTCAGCCATCTGTTTATGCCTCAAATTCAAATAATATTAGGCTAACCTCAACATATGGGGAAAGTTAATCTACTGGATCCTCAGTTTATGCACCGATTATAATACATTACTCAATTGGTCTGAATCACCCATAACATCAGCCCCTACCACAGAAAATCAAGTGGTGGCTATACAGTAAACACCCTCGTAAGATAATCAGCAAGGATTTGACTATGAAAGATTTTAAATGGAATATTTCAAGGAAGACTGGAAATACACAGCATCTAAAAAAAGTTTTAATATATTGACTCGTCAAGTTTAGCACATCTACATAAAAAAGATTTATTTTTGCTATAGATGTTATCAAGTGTACTATATAAATGCTGACCAAACAACTTAGGAGAAAAGACACAGGGAAGTAGGTTCAAGAGTGCTGCAAAGTATTTACCACCCAATCAGAGCCCACCAGAGCAACGCCAGTCTCCTTACTAAATGAGGCCGAGAGGGCCTTCTGAATTCCACTACACTCGACCTAAGAGTAAACCCACTACACCAAAGAGATCCACAGAAGCATGTCAATGATGATAAACAACAGAAATGGCATGTTAAAGCCCAGAAAAGTCGACTGTACTTTTATTTCCAACCATGTGTAAAAGACAGTGAGGCATATTTCTAATCTAGGTACAAAAGAAGAACATGCTAGAAAATGCATTTCAGACACAACACTTAACTGACAAGCCTTACTTCTCAGATACGGCCACTTTGGGTTTCCATTTTCGGAACTTCAACTGCCTCTCCTTTCGTTCCAGCTCCTTGAGGAATTCCATGATTTGCCGGTATTGCAACTTTTTATTAGAGGTTAAGAGACACTAGGTTAGAATTGGTTTGTTTCTTTTGCTCAGTTAAGACATATACGTCACAGGAACAAGTCACATTAGTCAACCCACTGAGCTGAAATCCACTGCAAACTGCAAGACTAAACTCCAGCACCAAGTGTCAATGTCTCTCTGAACCGTCAGTAAAGTACGTAAATGTACTGTCTCTCTTGTACTCTTTGTTCAGCACTTAAAATATCAAATCAAAACTAACCTGAGACCCACCCAATCCGACTGTATAAAGACAGTGGGCTCTGCAACCACCACAGCCTGGTCTCATGCACACTTCCTTTCCCACGAGGGGACCTCGAAGTATCCAGACCCTTCTATCAACACACCTCCTTCACCCCAGTTACCAGTCCGATAGTTCAGGGAGAAACAGGGAACCTGAGAGAGTTTCAAGGGAATGGTCTCCAGATGAATATCACATTCAATACGGGGAGTGTGCCGAGACCTCAGAGGCTCTTTAGAGCAGTTTCTCTTCAGAAGAGCAGACGCGCACACGGGCTCCAAGATGTAGTGATGATTTCGACTCTCCTTGCTCTTGTCCATGGCCTCCTGAGTGTCACAAGAATGGCTGTCATCATAGCAAATGTTTTCAGGATCAAGTCACCTGTTGGAATGTTGTCTAATCTACAGCATATTATATCAGAATCCAAAAGCACGATAAAACTGGGAATCTAAAGCTCTTTAGCATTTTAAAATTTTTATTTATATTTCTTACAGGTAGTACGTTAGGTAATACATTCACGTGGTTTAAAATTTAAAAGGCAAAAAAAGTGCAACCTCTCCTTCCTACTCCCATCCTCCAGCCACCCAGTTACCCTACTCACAGGCAACCAATGACACCAGTTTCTTCTGTACTCCACCAGAAGCATTCTGTACAGTCAGACAAATGCTAATTTTCTGGTTTTTTAAACCATTCTTACACAAATGGCATATATGCTCTTTTATCTTGGTTTTTTAAACTTAATACTGTATCTTAGAGACTATTATGTATTCATCATAAAAATCTTTGCCTTTATTTTTATAGCTGTATACTCTTCTACTGTATGGACGCACAGTATTTATTTAATCAAATTAGCAAAACAAAAACCATTCTCCACAATAGCATGCAAGCCAAAGATAATGGTGGTTGAGGGACATATGAGTCCTTTTTCTCCATTTCACTTAAACCACCTACAATTTCTTTATAAAAAGATTAAACTGAGTTTTTTTAAATATCCTTCACAAACAGTAATACTTTATATCCAATGATTTATAATGACTTTCTGAGTATTTCTTAAAGGAATGCCACCGAAGGTGAAATTTCAACATAAAATGTTGTAAGAAAGCTCTTCTTTAAGAACCAGATCTGGTGCTTCATTCATTAAAAATCTGGATGCTTAGTACACTGGTGGCTAAGAGAGTGGAGAATGCTAATATGTTAAGTGCATGCAATGGAATACCATGTAATAGTCAGAAGCAATGAATCAGAAGTATAAGCAGCAATACTGATCAATCTTAAAAACAGAGATTTAAGTGAAAAAAAGCAAACAAAGAAATCAATAATACACTATAAATGTAAAACGTACACAAATCCCTATATATTGTTCAGAGTTACAGACATAGCAAGTACCTCAAGCATACATACTCGAGAGCGAATGCCTATGCAGGGAGAGGGCGTGGGAACGGGAACAGAGACGCAGAGAACAAAACCTTATGTGGCAGCGATACTACACCACTTTACTGCCGTGCTGTGTTATAACAAAGCCCTGCCACAATCATACCTGTAACTCCACCTGAGGCAAATCCCCCAGTAAAGTGCAATCGACATCCCAATAGATGCTAAACTCTGCCACATCTAACTGCTTTTTCCGCATTAATTTCTGTACCTGAGGGGAAGACAGGGAAGAAAACAAGATGATTCTTTATTCACAAATTTATCCATTCATTCAACAGGCCATTTGTGAAGAATCATGCACCGGGTGCTTTGCATGGTGCTGAGGATACAAAACTGAATGAAAACATGGTTACAGAGTTCAGAATCTAACTAACTGGAAATACAAACATGCAAATAATTTTAATTAAGCAGAGGGAAGCAGAGGAAGAATATATGAGATGCCACAAGCAAACAAAGAGAAAATGTCACTGTGCAGATGAATATCAAAAGATGTGTACGTTTCAGACAAAGGGTGGGAGGGAGGGACTGGGACACATTTCAAGGAGTGGGGCCAACGACACCAAAGGCCTGACAGCTGCAGAGGGCGGCAAGCACATCTGTGTAACTGCAGCACTGTGCTCAGGGATGGGGCAGTATCAGCTCACGTGTGTGGACACACATTTCAAGTGAGGAGCTAGTTAAGTGTTGAGAAAAGCAGGTTGGAACGTTACTAGGTGTACTAGGTTGAATAGTATCCCCCGCACTCCCCAAAATTCAGGTCATCCCAGAACCTGTGAATGAGACCTTACTTGGAAATAGGGTCTTTGCAGATGTAATCAAATTAAAATGAGGTCATACTGGATTGGGGTGGGCCCTAATCTAATCACTGGTGTCCTTATAAGAAGAGAAAACAGACACATGGGGAAGAAGGCCATACGAAGATGGAGGTGGAGACTGGAGTGATGTATCCACAAGCCAAGGAACACCAAGGCATCCACCGGAAGCAAGGAGACAGGCATGGGACAGGCCCTCCCTCAGAGCCTCCGGGGCAAACCAACCCTACCAACACCTTGATTTTGGACTCAGGCCTCCAGAACTAAGGAAAATAAATCTCTGTTGTTTTAAGCCATCTAGTTTGTGGTGATTTATTATCATAGCCCTAGGAAACAAATACAATAAGAAGTTTGTCATATTAAGGAGTTTGGATGTCATACTTGAAGGGACTTGGAACCACTGAGGGTTTTGATGCAGGCATGCACACCAGGACCCGGTATGGATTTTAGAAACAGAACTCTAGCAACAGTGCAAAGTGGAGCTTCCCCCTATGGAGTCATGGGTGTGTCAAGATAATGAGCAAGTTTATAGGATCGAGTTACATTTAGGAATACAGCGACCCTTGAACAACATGGGAGTTAGGGGCGCCAACCCTCCGCGAAGTGGAAAATCCACGTATAACTTTATAGTCAGCCCTCCGTATTCGAGGTACTACATCCAAGGATCATGTAATACTATGGTATGTATTTAGTGAAAGAAATCTGCGTCTAAGTGGACCTGCACAGTTCAAACCCATGTTGTTCAAGGGTCCACTGTATTTGGTTACTCTGAGCTAAGCACCTCCAGCCCCAAGCAGCCACATCCATTTGCCCCAGTGTCCTGTACAAATACCATGATCTTTCTCTGTGTGCCATGACGTGGGAAAGGTTGAGAAGCACTGGCACAGAACGAATCAAGAGCCTAGGATGGAAGCAAGGAGGTCACGGAAGTCAGGATTTTATTGAGCAAAAGGCAGAAGCTGGCAGGATCCTGAACTCAGACAGTCGCAGTGAGGATAAGCGTAAGAGCCACATTTGAGACATTTTACGGGAAAAACTGGCAGGACGTTGTGACCAAATGGATATGGAAACTGAGGAATAAGAAGTGAAGGGATGAGCACAGGCTTCTAGGGACTAGCGTCATGGGTAAGAACACGTGCTCTGAAGCAGGGTTGGCAAACCTGTTCTGTAAAGGGCCAGAGAGCAAATATTTAGGCTTTGGGGGCCATTCGTTCTCTGCTGCAGCTACTCAGTTCTGCCACTGCAGCACAAAAGCAGCCTTAACAACATGTAAATGAATGGGCGTGGCAGTGATCCACTAAATCTTAATTTACAAAAATAGGCGGGGCAGATTTGGCCCCCAGGCCACAGTTTGCCAACCCCTGATCTACAGCCGGTGCACCTGAGTTCTAGACCCGACCCCCCACCACTCACTCATCCTTCTGCTCCTCAGGTCCTCGGCTGTAGTGCAAGGGTAACAGTGGTGATTACTGGGAATTCAATGAGATAAGCCATGTGAAGCACTCAGAGCAGTGCCTGGCACATAAAAGGGCTCTAACGATGTCAGCTTTCATATGAGTGTTTGTAACATTCAGTAACATGTTAGAGAATGAAGGAAAACAGTTGGTTTCAGGGGAGTGAAATGGGCAGGTGGAATATAATGGGATCATTTTGATTATAAGGAGCCTAAATACCACAGAGGCATCCCACAGGTAGTTAGAGACCTTGAATCTGAAGGTCAGAAGAGGGGTGGAGAATGGCCCTTCGAGATGCGGGCGCCATCGGCAAATATTCCCAGGCGGCTGCTGAAACTATGAAACAGAATGAGCGTACCCCGAGAGTGCATGTAATGTAAGAAGAAAATCAAAGATAAGATCCTTTCTGCACCTCAGTTTCTTCGTGTACAAAATGTGCCAACGTCTAATGGATGAATTAAATAAGAACAGGTCAGAAGAAATTAACTGTTTCCCTATTTCAGCAAATGAGACAAGAGACATCCACACCCTCCAAAGAACATGGAGAAGAAGATTGTGATCTCATTTACCTAACACAAAAGGACACAAGGCAGAGCCCTAAATGCTCCAGATCGAGTGCTTTCTTCCCGGGTTACAGTCGTTATTTCATACTCACAGGCTCGTTCACAGCATTCTGCATGGACACATTCTTAATGCAGACGCCAAACGCAAAAGGATGGGAAGGATTGGTAACACCATCTTCAAAGCGCAAATGGACATCTTGAATTTTTAACTGCAGCAGGGGAAAAAAACACATTTAGACAACTGCTGCAGGTTGTTGCACAACAGACAACTGTTGCACATTTAGACATTCAGCTGCAGGCTGAATACCACAGGCAGGAGTTTACTTAAGTAAACCACAGCAGGCATTTTACACAAACGCATAGCTTATGTCACACACACACCTGATAATCTAAGTTCCTCAGAGATTTATAATCACAAACTGGACATGAATGACACTTCTTTGTGATCAGTGCCTTCTCAAGAAGAGAATTACAATACTTTCATCAAATCGTTTCAGAAAACACCTTAAACACTGAAATAAAGTAGTGCCATTGTATCTAGATAACTGGCCCTCCCTCTCTTATGATATCTTAATCTTGCCTCTGTGTCCTCAAACCTGGACACAGGCACACCAGCAGGGCATCTCCATTTTGACCTTATTTATTTCCCCTTGCCCCTACAGTGGGGCTACAGAAAAAGGTCTCTGCTTCAATGAATTAAAAAATAATAACAGAGGGCTTCCCTGGTGGCACAGTGGTTGGGAGTCCGCCTGCCGATGCAGGGGACACGGGTTCGTGCCCCGGTCTGGGAAGATCCCACATGCCGCGGAGCAGCTGGGCCCGTGAGCCATGGCCCCTGAGCCTGCACGTCCGGAGCCTGTGCTCCGCAACGGGAGAGGCCACAGCAGTGAGAGTCCCGCATACCGCAAAAAAAAAAAATAATAATAATAACAGAAAGTGAAAAGACAACCCATAGAATGCGAGAAAATATTTGCAAATCATATATCTGATGACAAGGGACTAAAATCCAGGATATATAAAGAACTCTTACAACTCAATAGTTAAAAATAAATAAATACATTTTTTAAATGGAAATGGGATTTGGACAGACATTTCTCCAAAAGATATACAAATGGCCAATAAGCACATGAAAAGATGCTCAACAACATTAACCATTAAGGAAACGCAAATCAAAACCACACTGAGATTTCAGTTCATACCCACTAATATGGCCATTATTAAAAGACAGACAATAACAAATACTAATCAGGATGTGGAAAAACTGAAATGTTCACACATTACTGGTAAAGCTGTAAAACAGTTCCTCAAAAAATTTAATATATAGTTACCATATGACTCAACAATTCCACTCTTAGGCATATACTCAAGAGAACTGAAAACATACGTTCACACAAAACCATACACATGACTGTTTATAGCAGCAATATTCCTTATAGCCAAAAAGTGGAAACAACCCAAATGTCCATCAACTGACAAACGGATAAACAAAATGTGGTCTATCCTGAGAACTGAAAAAACTCTAGGTATGAGCACTCCATTCAAATGCCTACCCTAAGAGACCTGACCAAATTTTAATGCAGGCTTCTAGCAGCCTAAGGCTGAGTCCCCAGGACATTCCATCCCCTTCCTGAGTTCCCATCTAGAAAAGCTCAGGGCTGTGTGTTCTAGCCGATGCCTGACAAGAGCACACCCGACACCCTTCTTAGAGCATTTACCAAAAAGGGCTTCCAACTGCGAACCCTTTCTCTGTCCCTATGCGATGTGTCTCCTACAACTCAGGGACCTAAAAGCCACTCCCTGGAAATGGAATCCTCAGGAAGGACGGGGCCTCCGTCTCCCCTCTCTCTGGGAGGACAGAAGCCCAGCTAGCAGACACAGCTGGCCTAATCATATCTACACTGACCAACCCTTTGTAATTTTTCACCTGAGCCCTCTCCCCACCCCCACCCCGCCCCCATTGTCCCTTCACAAGGCCTGGTCACCTCTGTACAAACTGGAATGGAGTTCTGCTCCTTCCCCTACTGTCAGAAGTCACTGAATAAAGTCTGTTTTCACCACTTTAACGTCACTCCAGCTTTTTTTATCTTTGGCAATCCATACAATGGAATATATTATTCAGTCATAAAAAGAGTAAAGTCCTGATACATGCCACAACATGGATGAACCTTGAAAGCATTATGCTAAAAGGCCAGGACAGCCCCATTGATGTGAAATGTCCAGACTAGGCAAATCCACAAAGTAGATTAGTGGTTGTAGGGGGCTGGAGGGAGAGCGGAATTGGAAGTGGCTACTAGCTGGGTACGATGAAAATGTTCTGGAATTAGACAGTGGTGATCGATGCCCAACTTTGTAAATATACCAAAAACACTAGACTGTACACTTTAAATGTGTGGACTTTATGGTATGTGAACTAAATCTCAATAAAGCTATTATTAAAAATAAAATAAAAATAACGAGGAATTTTTTTAAAAGTCAATGACAGCTAAAATAAATAAATAACTGCCTGGAAAAGAATTCAAAGCAGTCACCTCAAATGTACTGATCTTTTCCCCCAATGTTATCAAAGTTATGAATCCAGCAACCTCAGGCTGTATTTTGGGGGGAAGTGGGACACCTTAAAAACATGTGGCCTGTGTCACTTTGGTACTGCAAGAAAACCCTGGAGGTAATTAAGTATGGGCTAACACTTACGACACACTGAAAATTAGTGTGAACCCTGCTCTAGTTTTTGAGGACAAACAAAACAATAATTAAAGCAGAAAACAGGGCCAACAGCCCTAGCACTGAAACTCATCAAACTGCCTCCAGACACATCAGTGAGAGTAAATATCTTACTGGGCTGTTCACAGTTCACTACAGAATCAACTGGAAACCACATCCAACCCCTCTCATTGTACAGATGAAGAAACTGAGACTAAGAGATTAAGTGATTTAGTCATGAAGACTCAGGTGACCTGGCTTCTTGGGAGGTAAATCCCTCAGCAAGTAGGGTTCCAATATTCGAAAAGAAAATGAAGTGAAATGTCAATGAAATGAAAACTCCTACTCACACTAACTGAAGCAAGAAAAACCTGTGTCTGCCCAGAGCTGGACTCGCTTGTCAGGTTTTCCCTCTGGCACTGCCTATGAAAAGGCACACATGAGCAATCAGCGCTCTCTGCAGACACCCTGTTATCAGTTAAACGCACAGGAAACAGCAACGACGGACGTGAAATGCACTTAAGCCTGAGCGATCCCTTCTGTGTTCATACTTTATAAAAGCCATTAGGACTTACTTCAATATTCTCCACAATTCTCGTAACTACCGAGGCAGTAACTGAATACCAGTAGGACTCCCCTTTCTGCTGGCGTTCGTTCTACAAAGGAAAGAGCCAGTGTTAGCAGAATCTAGTGCTTTGCTCATTTCAAGTCTCACCACCACCGCTCTCATGGACAAAAGGATTTCTGCCTTGCCTTCCACTTTTCCTCCAGGGCTTGAAGGAGAGCTTTCTTGCGTTCCCTTTCCAACAGCTTCTCCTTTTCATCATTGAAATCCTGTATTTTTTCAGGGGCTCCAATTAAGTGAAGGCTGGAGATAGAGATCACCCAAGGGTCCACATGGGGGCGATAGAAGGGAATCTGAAGGGTTACCTTCCCAATTAAGCCTGCGAAAAGGAAAGTCTTGTTAACTGTCTGCACACATTTTTAAATTCTATTTTTCTGTATTCTAGTTTTCTTTAAGGAGTATTATTACCATTTACCTTTTAATTTAAGAAAACAAGCAGCAAGTTTTCGTACATGTGAAACAAACATTAGTGGGCTGAGATCTGTAAGAACGAGGCATAATAAAGCAGAAGATGGAAAAAGGTCAGTGTAACTTTTTCACATCTAATGCAACATCTCCCTCTGGAAACTACCTCTTCCCCAACAGGACTACATCGTAAACTTCCTCGGGGTGTCTTTTCTTCCCATGGCACCTGTACTAGCCCGTGGGCACACACTCATCTCTTGTTCATTATTAATTAGCTGGTTGATAGGTACTTATTGGGAGTTATCAGACTCAGCAATATGTCCAATCTTGAACACAGCAACCGAAACGTAGGTCACGGTGCAGTGGTACTCTATCGAGAAAGAATTCCGATTCTTCATGAGAACTCGGGCTGATGGGAAAGCTAAATGGCCTGGGAGAATTGTGACACTTATTTCCCAAGTTCTACCATTTCTCAAAGATCCACACAGCCCAACTAACAGTCTACCTCTGAAAGCAACACATGTTATCAGACTGTTATCATTACTGTCTAAGATCTAGAATTCGAGCAGGATCGATCTGTTATATTTAAGATAACAGAGTATCATTAACACCAAATGATCAACTGTGTAATCCAGTAACAGATGCAGAAATCTTACAACAAATAATGAAAAAATATTTTAATTTTGACTTTAGAAAAATGAAAGTAAGTTTTTTACATTTAATAAAATTTATATTATAACTGAAACCATACACCAATTTTCACAACAAAGAATTTTAACAATAATTAGTGTACAGTTGCAATTCTAACCTAAATTAATTGGGAGGACACTTATATGACAGCAAAATATAACTTCTGTTACATTTTATTTTTGCAGAACAAGCATAAAAAGGGTCACTTTTGCCAAAATATTAGAAAACATCAATTTTCCCTAAGAGCCTCTCTTAATCCTTTGATAGTCAAATAAGAACTCTCTTGAAAGTATCCACCGTTTTATCATTCTTGAGAGTTTCTTTCAGATTCTAACTTGTCGGTGCCTTTGCTTATGATTCTGGCAGTTCACCTATGACTTGAATTGACTTCAAGAAAGCCTAAATCTCTTGCAAGATTTCTATTTTATTTCACCTAGCAACTGATTTGCATTGTACTTGCACTTTATTGTAATATAAGTACCCTCAAAAAAAGGGAAAGACTGACTGATATCAACAGGCTTGTTCAATGACGAGCAGTGTCTAAAGAGGGACTAATTTTATAAGTGGTCACTTAATAGAGAATATTTTTATTCTGTGATAATTCTTGTTTCCTTACCAAATCCAGTAACTGCAAAACTCCGATAATAATTGCAAACATCGACTGAGTGTGCCGGGCACTGTTCTAGTCATTTTAATGCATTAACTCAGGTATTCCTCTCAACAAACCTATGATACAGGTACTAGTATTATCCCATCCTAAGATGAGGATGCACACACAGAGTGGTTAGGGAACCTCCCCAAGGTCACACAGCCAGAAAATGGCAGATATGGAATAGAAACCCAAGCATACTGTTCCAGAGCCCACCTTTCATTCAATAGAGTAAACTGTCTCTTAGTAATATGAATCCTCTGAAAATAAGAACCCCCTGTATCTAGGATGGAAATTCTCAGACTTCAGTAAACATAAGAATCACCTGGGGTGCTTATTAAAGATGCAGGTTCAACAACACTCCCTCAGAGACTCTGATTTCAGTAAGTCTGGGGGCCACCTGACCTCCCCACCACCACCCCCAAGATCATCCTGATACTAGCGGCCTAGAGACCACACTTGAAGACTGATCTAAACTCTACCCTTCCAACCCTGCCTCTTCCTGGTCCAACAGAGCCAAACTCAAGGGCTCTCAGTTTTCACATCCCAATCGATAAAAGACTCAAAACTGCCTCCCGCCCCCTTGTTCCACATACCAGCTTTGACTTCAAATGGTAATTCCAGTTCTTTCAAGGCATCTTTCTTTAAAGGCAAGTTTTCTAATTCAACAGCACCTAAAAAATAAAAATAACATAACATGTTCATCCAACAAATGCAGCAGTTGCCTGTTGTGTGCAAATCAATGAAGGGTAAAGGGAGAGTTTCACATCTAGGCCCAGGCTATACCAATGTGCATTCTCTGTACTAATTTCCCGATCAGCCCACTGACATGTAAATAACAGCTGAAGCTTACCAGCAGATGAAGGATTTAGGCAGGGATCTAACTCTAATGAGCCAGATAGTAAATATTTCAGGACTTATAGTGTCTACTGTATATTCTCCTTTTGTTTTGTTTTGTTTCTTTACAAGCCTTTAAAAATGGAAAAGCCATTCTCAGCTAGCAGGGGGATGTGGCCAGTTGGCCGGTTTACAGACCCCTAGTTTAGGCTACTATTCCACCAGAGGACCATTAACATCTGAATCACCTAGGATGAAATGCAGGCTCCTGGGTCTGAAACAGAAATTTGCAATTTTTAACAAGCTCTCCTTACCCACCGCCCTCCCCCTCCCACAAAATGGGTGTACTCCATACCAGGTCAGAGAGCCCCTGTACAGTTGGTCATCAAGAGGAATTTATACTCTCTCTGCACCCTCACTCGCAGGTGTAATAACCAGTCAGAGAGCAAAGGCATGAACAGGACCACTCCTGAAGGTCCTTTTCAGACCCAGTTTCTATAATTACTTAAATCCAAAAGCACAAGATGTCTCCAAAGCAGACTGAAGGATTGGTCACAAGGGTGCAGCTAGATCTCTCTCTCTCCCAGCTATGGAAATCAACCCTTTACACATACTGGGTTGGCCAAAAAGTGCATTCGGGTTTTTATGGAAGAAAACCCTCCCTGCGCCTAAGGCACTGTGCTGGCCACTGGGAATAAAAACAAAGGCAGGCAGGGTCCCCATCTTCAAAGTGCTGGGGAAACAGTCGTTTTATAAAGTTGTTCATCTGTGCAACACAAGTCAATTTCTGAGTCACTTAAATCTGTCTGAAATGTACTCTCAAGAACAGGGAGTACAGACAACAACCACCCAGCAACCATTAACTGGTAAGAGAACCCAGAAGAAAGGAAAGCAAGTCTTTTCCTCCAAAGACACACTAATACAAGAAACTTAATTATTTTCCCCTTTGAATGATTAAGACTTGTGCGTTACTGGCATCTAAAGAAGTATTCAAAGCTAGCATTTTGGCGGATTCATTGGCAAATGCACCCAACTTATTTTTCAGACTTTTGCAAGAACATCTATTCACATGGGGCTCCACTTACCATAAGACTAACCAAAAGGAGAAGTTAATAATCCCAGAGAGCCCGGAAACAACCCTATATCCACACTTGGGGAGAAAATGAGCATAACGGGGAAAAAACATGAGACACATTCCTTATCAGTTGAAGCCGACTTAAAGGGAGGAAAGCATATAACTTCTGAAGAGCAACATTTGCAATCTGAATCATTCGCCCTATTTTTCAATACCCAAATCTGTCACAAAGGCAGAGGGCCCCAGGTTTCCATGGCTGCTGTACAGAGTGGAGAAGTGGAAAGAACTGCAGGCAATCCATGCAATGAAAAATTAAAGAAGCTGAAGCACAGACAGCAAAGGAGGTGGTCTAGAAAGGAGAGGACACACGGGACAGAATGAGGGGAAATGGCAGCCTATAGCAAGTGAAAAACAAGGGAATCAGGGACTTCCCTGGTGGCCCAGTGGGTAAGACTCTGCGCTCCCAAGGCAGGGGGTCCGGGTTCAATCTCTGGCCGGGGAATTAGATCCCGCATGCATGCTGCAACTAAGAGTCCTCATGCCACAACTAAGAAGTCCAAATGCCACAACTGAAAAAAAAAAAAGATCCCGTGTGCCGCAACTAAGACCCAGCACAGCCAAAAATAAATAAATAAAAATAAATATTTTTTTAAAAAAGGTAATCAGGCAAAACACAGATCAAAGGCTTCCTACTTCCCCACCCACTCATATGTACCCACAACTGGCCCTGCCGGAAAAGGTCCCTCCAAGGGACCAGGCCACAAAGCACCCAGCATAGGTGAGCACCTTATAGATAATAATGTTTGTTGATTTCCAGACAGATAATTTGCAGACTCATTTATGGATGGCTCTCTCATCCAAAAATTCCTCACCTCAGGTTAACAAGAAATCTAGTCACCAGCTGAGGTGAATTTAGAGTAATACCTAATGACTACCCAATCCTCTTCCCTCAGCTCTAGGGAAGCCAACCTCATTTAGAGGGCCAACCTGAGGTTCAGAGTTTATTTAAAAAAAAAAAAAAAAAAAAGGAGGGGGAATCTAAATGTATGCATGTATGCCCATGGCCCAGAGTTCAGACTCCTTGACTCAACACTGGCAGCCGCTATCCTCTGGTCCCAAACCATCCCAAAGACACCCTGCAGGTTTCAGCCTTCTGCCTCTGCTCACACACCTCATTCTGCCTGGAATGTGGTCACCCAGCCTGGGCCATCTATCAAAATCCTGCTAAGACCCACTCAAAGCCACCCCCAGAATAGCTTTCTCAGGGTCCTCCAGACAAGATGAATGGCTCCCCTCCCACTGCATTATGCCTGTATCTCTAGTATAACAATGTAATACATACTGCCTTGTATTACTGTACACTTATCTCTGTCTCCAGGACTGGTTAATGGCTCTCTGAGGGCAGGGATTATAGAGGTGGAGCTGGGATGATGATGATGATGATGATGATGACGACGACGACGACGACGACGACGACGATGAGGAGGGGGGGAGGAGGGGGAGGGGGAGGGGGAGGGGGGAGGGGGAGGGGGGAGGGGAGGGGAGGGGAGGAGGGGGAGGAAGGGGGAGGGGGAGGGGAGGGGAGGGAGGAGGGGGGAGGGGGGAGGGGGAGGAGGGGGAAGATGAGGATGGCTATCATTCAGTGAGATCTTACTATGTCCCAAGCATTTCATATGCATTTCTTCATTTGATCCTCACAAAAATATGAGGAAATACTATTATTTTCTTCGTTTTTAAGATAAGAAAAATGAGGCTTAGAGGACAAGCAGTCTGCTTAAAAATCATAGATCTGGTCAGTGGTAGTACTAGAGTCCATACCAGACCTGTGTGGTCTCCGGCGGCAGGAGGGAGAGGGGGTGAAGAGGAGGCTTCCTAACTTGCTCACGGTCACAAACAGCTGTCACGTGGTGAAACCAGGGCTAGACCCTATGCCTGAGCTCCAAGTATTTCCTACTGTCTCCCCGTCTTGTATCATTCCATAACACAGAGCCTTACCCAAAGCAGCTGCTCAGCGAAAGTCTGTCGAATGACTGAACAAACGAAATGTTATACAAGTGCTATCTCTGTCCTTCCACCACTCATATGCTACTTTGCATTTTTATTGCTTTTAGAATGTGTGCACAATCTACCCGTGAAGTCCAACCAGCTAATCATATGTTGATGATCGTATGATGATGATAACTAACACTCACTGAGGACCAAGAACAGTATTAAGCTCTTTGAACCTACATTAATGTGTTTAGTTCTTAGAACCTTACGAGACAGTTAATATTACTTCCAACTTGCACAAAGGGAGACTAAAGCAATTTTAATATTTAATTTTCTATTTAATTCTTAGTAGAATTTGAGTAATTTAGTACTAAGGATGTAAAGTACAACATGATAAATATAGTTAACATATATGTTATATATGAAAGTTGAGAGTAAATCCGAAGAGTTCTCATCACAAGAAGAAATGTTTTTTCTATTTCTTTAATTTTGTATCTGTAGGAGATGATGGATGTTCACTAAACGTATTGTGATAATCATTTCATGATGTATGTAAGTCAAACCATTATACTGTATACCTTAAACTTACACAGTGCTCTATATCAATTATATCTCAATAAAACTGTCAGAAGAAGAAAAAAGAATTTGAGTAATTTACCCAAGTTACTGGTAAATGGAGGAACTGGGATTCAAACCCAGTCTGGCTACAAAATCCATACCCTTGACCACTATTTCAGTCTCCTTTGCATCTTCCAAAGCAACTGTAAATATCTGCAGACAGACTGAAATAACATTCTTATTCCCATCTAGTACCCTCTGCCCCCAAACACTGCTTAACTATGTCATCAAGATCAACAAAAAGTGTCAACTCCTTTACAAAGCCATTCTCTCAGTGCATTGCAATGCTCTAAAACTTTTCTGGCCAAGCATCGTGGTGTGCTTTGGAGCCATAAGGACGGAGTACCTAACTGACACAAGTTTTGAAAGAAAAAGCATTTTTCTATTCTGCAGAGAAACATTCCTCAAATTCCACAGGTTCATTAAAAGCCATAGAGAATAATTTTTAAGAAGAGATAAGCACAGAAAAGCAGTAGAAAGCTTCAGAGATACACACAGTTGTCCTTACAAGGTATGTTCTGTCTAAAATTGCTGAGATTAGAAATCTATTATTAGTATAGACTCCATGATTTATCAGGTACCACAAATTTCTATTTATTCATTTCTTTAGCAAAGATCCCTCTTCTGACCATACCACTCTTGAGAAAGACAGCTCTGTTATTAGCAATGTTGTTGCTAATCACAATGTTGCTCCTTCTAGGCCCTGTTACCTGCCCTGTACAACCTGCTTAGCTTCACAGTGTATCTGCAAACTTCAATAAGTGACCAAAGAGGTGAACCTGACACTACTATTGTACTTTGAACACAGCCCTGCCCTGACAATTGGTCACTTTCACTTTCCACTAAGTAGCTCCCTTCTAGGAAAGGGCAGAAGGAAAAGCGGAAGAACAGGAAAGAACCCACTTCTGTTTCCAAAGGAAGGAAGGGAGCGGGGACCGTGCTAGCTCGCCACCACCTATTGCTCCTAAACTCCACTGGTTTAGGTGGGTCAGAAAACCCCGGAGAATGCTGCTTCTGGGAAGAGAAAATCACTGCACCCTGTGCTCAGACTATACACACATCTGGATCACTGCTAGCCCCGCTAACCTGCCCTGGTCCACTTGTCAAAACTCATACTCCCAGGAAGCCCAGGAGGTTTCCACTGTATCTGAGGCCTCGTTTCCACTTTCTATGATTCTACATGTTTGCAAACTGACTTTATCTTCTTTCTCTAGATTTGTTAAAGGGTTCCATTTTGAGTTGAGCAAACAGAACTTAAATTAAAACAAGGAGAAGGAGAAGAAAGCCGCTTTCCAATCCCCACATCAAACCACTAGGCTGCATTTACACAGTATAGACCTGTAAAGGCTAAAATGTCTCAAGCTTTAGGTACGTTACTACTCAGCAAGACAAGAACTCAGAAATTCTGTTGGAAGACCCCACAGTAACGTATTTTAAAACTTCTACTGGGTGTCTATTACACACCAGCAGGATAGGAGCTTCAATGGTCACTCCACTTGATCCTTTTAGCAATGCTGTAAAGGTACATTACCCTCTTTTTCTAAAGAAACTGAGGCTCAGAATTTCAGTGACTTGTTCATGTAGCTAACAAGTAACCCAGCAGGATTTGAAGCCAAAGCCAATGCCATTGTCACTACCTCCTGGCTGCCTCCACAAAGATTCATAAAACTAAAAAATTAACTGGGGTAAAGCACAGTCACCAGTAGCATGGTCTTCTTTTTTATTTTCCTTTTAATATTTAACAGTCCCCTAAAATCTACAACAATCCAGCTATATACTTAAGTTACCCTGTAATAATAATCAGTGTCATATGGAAGAACATTATTTCCTTTTACACATATTTAATACAAAGCCATCTGTCCATCGGGGTTTATTATTCTCAATACAACAAAAAGAACATAAAAAATAGAAATGCAATCTGCAAAGCATATACTTCACCAAAAAGAGATACATGTACTCACCTTTCAGAAGTGCAACAGACAGCTGATCAGTGTTCAGGTTATTGACATATTTCCCCAGGTAGGTATTGAGAACCCAGGCTACAAGACCTTCCAACATGACTATAACCTCAAGACAAGGTGTTTAAAACTCATGGATTATTCTTTATTTCCCTCTCTCTCATGGTCACAGAAGAATCTATGAAAGAAAAAAAAAAAGGAAATGAACAGAAAAACCAGACAGTTTTTCCAAGCTGATATCCTACTCTACCTGCCCTGAAGGTGGCTGGATGCAAAGCACAGATTTAAGAAAAGATGGGGTGACCAATGTTCACTGCACCACTGTTTACAACAGCCAAGACATGGAAGCACCCTAAGTGTCCATCAACAGATGACTGGATAAAGCAGGTGTGGTATATATATATTTATATAATGGAATACTACTCAGCCATAAAAAAGAAGGAAATATTATTTGCAGCCACATGCATGGACCTAGAGACTATCAAACTAAGTGAAGTCAGACAGAGAAAGACAAATATTATATATCATTTATATGTGAAATCTGAAAAATAATACAAATGAATCTATATACAAACAAGAAACAGACTCACAGACATAGAAAACAAACTTATGGTTACTAAAGGGGGAAGAGGGGAGGGATAAATTAGGAGTATGGGATTAACAGACACACTAATATATATAAAATAGATAAGCAACAAGGGTTTACTGCATAACACAGGGAAGAAGATTCAATATTGTATAATAATCTATAATAGAAAATAATCTGAAATACATATAACTGAATCACTTTGCTGTATACCTGAAACTACCACAATATTGTAAATCAACTATACTTCAATTTAAAAAAAAAAAAAAGAAGAAAGAAAGATGGGATGAAAAGCACTGCAAGATGCCCCCACTAGTAAATGGAGGGCCAAACCAATACATCTGCATTTTGATGCAGCTGCAAGGGATAGGCACTTATAAACTTACCAAAAATTACCTACAATTCAAAGTTGTGTATCTTTTCGATGTAACTGATCGTTAAACTGCTTGCTTTTGGTGACTGACCTGGGGACTAGACTGTCCTGATCAGAGGTTCTCATCCAGATGTGATATGGCAATGTCTAGAGACATTTTTTTTTTTTTTTTTTTTTTTTTTGCGGTACGCAGGCCTCTCACTGCTGCGGCCTCTCCCATTGCGGAGCACAGGCTCCGGACGCGCAGGCCCAGCGGCCATGGCCCACGGGCCCAGCCGCTCCACGGCATGTGGGATCCTCCCGGACCGGGGCACGAACCCGCGTCCCCCGCACCGGCAGGCGGACTCCCAACCACTGCGCCACCAGGGAAGCCCTAGAGACATTTTTGAATATCACGACTGGGGGGATTGCTGCTGGTACCTTGTGAGAAGAGACCATGGAGGCTGCTAAACTTCCTACAATACACGAGATAGCCCCCACAGCAATGAATTATCCAGCCCCAAATGCCAATAGTACCAAGGTTGAGAAGCCCTGTCCTAGATTAAGGCAAAAAAGGCCTAAGAGATTGCATCAATGAACTTCATATTCTGCACCGATCCTCTTTAAGCCTTCCCGAAATCAATTTTGCAAACCTGTTCATCAGGCTCATTCATAAAATGATATAAATGGAAGGGAGACGACAGTGGTTTATCGTTCTTCTTAACTGTCCTGGAGCTGCACTGCTGGTACCTGGACACCAGACAGTGCTGATACAAGGGACCCCCTCAGTCAGTAACTGCAGACAACAGAAATCCTCTGGTTCCAGCTGCAGTATTTACAGTCAGTGCTGATTTACTGTTGTCATTACAATAACTGCTGTTTATTAGCATTACAAAACAGAGATTATTTTTAGTATTCTGTAAAGTTAACATGAGGGAACTTGAGACACAAAAGTTTAAATGGGTTTCAAGATTGCTCAGCTAGTAGATCCTAGTTAGAACAGTGGGCTCCCAATCTTGCTCTGAGCCAAGCATGTCGGACACCAGCCCACCAAGCCTGACACTCCAGGTTGGCTGTGGCAGGCATCCCACTTGGAACCGGCCCTTTCGGGATCCTTTCCAAGCACTTTGCCCCACCTCCAGTTATTCACCTCAGTGCCAGGAGATACTCTTATCCCAACTGAGAGGCCTCCACCACCAGAAACCCCAAAAAGCTCTACAAGAGTTAACCTCCAGGAAAAATCTGTTTTTATTTGTCAATAGTGTCTTGCATTTCCAGAGAAGATTAACTTTTATTTGTCAACAATGACAGTAAAAACATATAAGAAAATAAACAGCATTTGGAAAACTACTGATTTCTTTCCAAAGATCTTTTTTAAAGCTACATTTTTATGTAAAATTAGGAATCTGCTAAAAATTACTGTGTACACTTATTTAAAGAAGAGATTACAAGGACAAATTTCTTAAAATAGGAAATGTTCAACAGCCGGAGTAAAGGAAACACTTCTTTCTATAACTTTAAATGAGTAAACCTACAAAAACAAAACATGAACCTGACTAACCTAGACTTGCTATGTAGAGTCCAAACACACTTAAGCAAAGAGCCAAAGTTGGAACACTCTTTACTTTTGAAGTTACTGCCATTGATTCTGGTCCTAAATGCCAACAAACTCTCTCTGGTGCCATCCACAAGTGCTCTCCTTATAAAGGGAAACAACTGTCAGTTTGTACACAAGATCTGGCCCTACCCTACCTCCCCTGAAGGTGGACGAATGCAAAGCACAGATTAAAAGAAGATGGGGTGAGAAACACTATAAAACGCCCTGTGCAGTACATTGAGGCCCAAGCTAGACGGCATCCATTAGCTCTGCTTAGCATCTAGACCAGGTTTGAGGCCACTTCAAGGATTCCGTTAAGGAATCCGGTGTCAGGAAGGGCCGCCAGACTGGCCAGAATCCCAAAGTGTTTTTACACTCTGGTCCATCAGGGTTTCTAGGCCTGGTACTAACCCCACCTGGCCTCCCCTAATCGGTGGGGCAGGTGACACTGGGGATCAGTGCTCAGCCTACCGGTGGGCAGACAGCCGGCCATGACCTTGAGCCAGGCCCCTCCCTCGAGGAGCGGCTGGAGCCCTGGAGCCCTGAGTAGGAAGGGCTGGCAACAGGACGCGGGAGCGGAGGCGGCGGGGCTGAGGGCTGCCGGCCCTGGGAGCTCGGACATCGGAGGCCGGAGAGGGGCGGGGGCCCGGCAGGAAGGAGACTGCCCAGGAGGCGAGGCTCCTCCAGCCCGCCTGCCGCCCCTCTGCCCTCAGAACCCTAAGCCCGGCTCCAGGGGACGGAGAGCCCACCTCCCACATAGAGCCTGAAGGGAACAGAGCCGCGCGTCCCAGCCCCGGAAGGAGGGGCTCGGCCAGGGCGTGACCCCGGGGGGCGAGGGGTGAAGAGAGGTTTGAGGCCTGATGTCCCCACCCCAGAACGTAACCCCAGAAGGCTGGAGAAGGGGATGGTTAAGACCCTCTGGAGCCCTGACTGGAGCCATGTTCTTGGGCATAAGGCAGTGGGGCTCATACCCTGGGCTCCCGCGTGGAGACCGAGGCTCCGGCGGGGAGACGCGGCCTGACACCCCCTCGATCCCAGGGCACCAGGCTGCCCCGACCCGGGAAAGCGTGCGGGTCCGGCGGGGGTTCAGACTCCCCAGCACACGGACGCCGAAGTCCCGGGAGGCTCAGGACGCCCGAGCATAAGGCTCGGGTGCCCGCAGGGCCTCGGACTCGAGGGTCCCGGTGAGGGCGGGGCGCTCGGGGCCGTCTAGGGCTCGGACACCCCAGGGATCCCCCGAGGAGCTCAGACGGCCGGAGGGCCGGACGCCGGGGTCCCCGGGCTCCCAAGCGCAGCGCTCCGCCCGGGCGGGCCGGGGCCTCCAGGTCTGAAGCGGAGCCGGAGCGGCCGACCGCAGGTCCACACCCGCCCTGCGGCCCCCGGCCCTGCTCGCCGCCCGGCGCCGCCCCGCCTCGGCCCGTACCTGTCGGTGTCCCGGGCCGCCTGTCCCAGCCAGGCACCGCGCGGCGCTTCCTCTCCGCCGCTCCTCAATGGCGCTGGCCCGCGGCGCTCAGACCCGCCCCGACCCGACCAATCGAGCGGGCGCCGCGCCGGCGCCTGGCCAGCCGAGCGCCGAGTCATCGAGGAGGCGCCCCCTGGCGCCCGCGGCCGCTCCTGCAGGGCTGCCCGACCCTCCAGGGCTCGCAGGTGCTGGGGCTGAAGCGGTAGAAAGGCCCAAACAGCTCCCCCCCGCCCCCATTTTACAGCGCGGAGGTAAACCGAGTCCGGGGGAAGGATAATATATAGGACATATTGGCTCAGAAGTATTAGAACCCAGAATTCTTCCTTCTACAACGACCCGCCCGCAATCTGTTCGCCACTTATCAGTCGCAGGAGTCTGTTAAAACATAATTCATACCATGCCACTTACCTGGTTAAAACCTCTTCCGCATTATACTTAAAACCCACCTCCTCAGAGAGCCGACACCAAGATCCTACTGAATTTGTTCCATTCCCATTTCTGCCACTCTTTCCCGGGCCCACTCTGTCCCAGCATCCTTCCGTTCCTACCCCAGGACTTTTGCATTTGCATCTCTCTACTTAGGATGCTTTTACCCTAACTGTTGTCCAATGGGAATATAATGCAAGCCACATAGTACATTTATTTAGTCGGTACATTTTTTACAGGAAAAAGAAAAAGGTGAAATTAATAATATATTTTATTTAATTCAATATGTTCTAAATATTATGATCTCAACCTGTAACCAACAGAAAAAAATTATTAATATTTTGGGGGGTTTTTTATTAGTTTTTTAAATCTGGTGTGTATTTTACACTACTGCACATCGTAATACAAACTAGCTACATTTCAATTGCTCAGTAGACTTGTATGACTACAGGGCAGCTCTGGATAATCATATAGGCCACTCCTTGCTTCAAATATTCCATCTCAGAGAGGATTTCCCTGCTGCCCTATCTGATGTCCCCCTCATCCATTACCCTGTTATATTATCTTAACAGAACTTAATGCTGCCTGAGATGAGATTATCTTATTTGTTTATACCTATGTTATCTATCGTCACCCTGAAAGTAGAAATTATATTGACAGCAGAAATTATCTTTTTCACAAATGTTTCCTCAGTACCTAGACATGGCCTAGCACAGAAAAGGCCCAATGCTATGAAAGAATGAACAAATGAACGCCTCATCTTGGATTATCACCAGAAGGGCAGGAAGAACATCTCAGGCTCATAAAAAGTCAGAAGATGTAGGACACAGGCTGGCAAGGTTGCAAGAGTATCTATTTACCATGACAGTTATCAGCCCTCATGATGCTAAGCTAATGAAGGTGCTTGTGGGCTGACTCACTCCCAAGCAAGGCCTGAGTTTCTCTGAGGTGGGGGTCAACCCATCAGAATCTCAACACTGGGTCCCCCCAGAAGCTGAGGTTTGGGTGTAAAACCCTAGACTCCACAGAAGGCAGAAGGGAAGGCAGCCATCAGAGCTGAAGGAGCTCAGGGTCCAGATCTTCCAACACAGAGACACCTGACTGTACCTGGGGAGTTTATTTAAAATGCAGGTGCCAGGGCACCATTCCTTCAACCAGTATCACTGAGAGTCTCTGGGCCTCGGTTCCTTATCAATCTTAACATACGTTTACCACACAGCCATCCCACTCCCAGGTATTTACGCAAGAGAAATGAAAGCACATGTGCATGCAAAGACTTATACACAAATATTCATAGCAGCTTTATTCATCATAGCCCAAAACAGGAAATAATCAAAATATCCATCAACAGGAGAATGGATAAAGAAATCGCAGGGACTTCCCTGGTGGTCCACTGGGTAAGACTCCACGCCCTAGTGCAGGGAGTCTGGGTTTAGTCCCTGGTCAGGGCACTAGATCCTGCATGTGTGCTGCAACTAAGAAGTCCACATGCCTCAACTAAGAGTCCGCATGCCACAACTAAAGATCTCACATGCCGCAACAAAGATCCCGCATGCTGCAACTAAGACCCAGTGCAGCCAAAATAAATAAATAAATATTTTAAATGTTTATAAAAGAAGAAAAGAGATTGCAATGGACCTATACAGTGGAATACTACTCAGCAATAAAAAGGAGCAAACTGCTGATACAGATACTATCTTGGAGGAACCTCAAAAGTATTAGCTTTGTGAAAAAAGCCAGACCACGCAAGGCCATGTACCATAATGATTTCATTTCTATGCTATTCTAAACTAGAATGGCACAGGCAGATCAGTGGTGGTCAGGGGACAGGGGTGGAGGGAGGGGATTGACTAGGAAGGGACAGGAGGGAACTTTTCAGGATGATGGAGCTGTTCTGTATCTTGATTGTTGTGATGATCATGAGGCTGTATACAGTTGTCAAAATTCATTGAAGTGTGCACTTAAAATTGAAATTGTGTTTTCTGTTAATTATTCCTCAATAAAGCTGATATTTAAAAGATCTCCGCCCTCCTGGGGCTTACATGCCAGCAAGGGAGGAGAGACGGAGAACAAACAAAGTCAGCATAAAATATAGAGTGAACAGGATGGTGATGGGCACTAAAGAGAGAAATAACGCAGGGAAGCAAGGTAGGAAGGAGGACTGTACAGTTTTAGATGGAGGCCTCAGTGGGAAGAACTGACCCTCAAGGGTTCAAGTTCAGGGAGTCTGCAGGGGGATCCAGCTCCCCAGGTGATGGGTTTGGAAATGCAGAGCTGGTCCAAAGCCCTCATTGTACAGAAGGGGAAACTGAGGACTAGGAAGGGGAAGGAACTTAAAGTCATGCAGAGAGGACGTAGGACAATACAGGACTCTGCTGTGAGCCTGAATCCCTCTCCATAGTGGCCTCAGCCTTTCCTGCACCAGCCCACTGCCCTGAGCTTCAATTATTAGAGCAAAATTTATACGTGTTATGGAGAAAACAGGGAACAGAGAGGTCAAATGTCCTGGCAGAAGGAAAGGGGTTGTGTTGGCCACAGGGAGGGTCCTCCCATGGTCCCCCACCCATGCTGTGGCCTCCAAAGCTGCAAGTTTCTGACACATAACAGGTGAGGGGCTGCAGGAGATGGGGGATGTCCTTAATTACCATCCACACTAGACTCTGAGATGTATGTTGGCCAAGAAGGGCCAGGTTTTCTGGGGCAGCAGATTTGAGGGGCCCTGCTCAGTACTCCCCAATATCAGGCCCCTCCCTACCTGGCCTTCAGATCATCTAGACGAGAGTGGCTGCAGACAGCCAGCCAAAACTGCTGGAGAAATGTTCCTTTGGGCCCACACAAAGCCTTAAAATAATTGAAGTTAAGTTACATTTTAAAAGCTGGAGATCACTTGTGAAAATCTATATTTGGAGCTTCTCTAGAAAAAAAAAAAAAAGGAAGAATTGGCAATGGTGGAAGCCCCATCCTCCCTAGGCTTACGTCCATTCGTCTATTCTTTCACCATTTATTGAGCACCTCCTATGTACTAGACACTCTTCTAAGCACTTGGGGCTACATCACTGAGCAAAACAGACATATTTTTGTCTATAAAAATGCCCTATTGAGAAAACCATAATTCAAAAAGAGTCATGTACCAAAATGTTCATTGCAGCTCTATTTACAATAGCCCGGAGATGGAAACAACCTAAGTGTCCATCATCGGATGAATGGATAAAGAAGATGTGGCACATATATACAATGGAATGTTACTCAGCCATAAAAAGAAATGAAATTGAGCTATTTGTAATGAGGTGGATGGACCTAGAGTCTGTCATACAGAGTGAAGTAAGTCAGAAAGAGAAAGACAAATACTGTATGCTAGCACATATATATGGAATCTAAGAAAAAAAAATGTCATGAAGAACCTAGGGGTAAGACAGGAATAAAGACACAGAACTACTAGAGAATGGACTTGAGGATATGGGGAGGGGGAAGGGTAAGCTGTGACAAAGTGAGAGAGTGGCATGGACATATATACACTACCAAACGTAAAATATATATCTAATGGGAAGCAGCCGCATAGCACAGGGAGATCAGCTCGGTGCTGTGTGACCACCTAGAGGGGTGGGATAGGGAGAGTGGGAGGGAGGGAGATGCAAGAGGGAGGGGATATGAGGAGATATGTATATGTATAACTGATTCACTTTGCTATAAAGCAGAAACTAACACACCATTGTAAAGCAATTATACTCCAATAAAGATGTAAAAAAAAAAATGCCCTATTGGAGTTTGTATTCTAGCAAGAGGAGCAGACGGTGAGCAATACATATAACATATGTAAATTATACAATATCTGAGAAGGTGATAAGTACTGTAAGAGTCCCATGGGAGAGATAGGCATCTTAGGGGAGAGGGAGCTATAATTTTAAATATGAATTAATCAGATCCAGAAGTTTCCAGAGCAGCACTGTCCAATAGAAATATAATGCAAGCCAGACACGTAATTCTAAATTTTCTAGCAGCCACACTAAGAAAAGTGAAAAGAAACAGGTGAAATTCGTGTTAATATTTTATTTAACCTAATATCTCCAAAATAGTATCATTTCAACATGTAATCAGTATAAAAATTATTACTGAGCTCTTTTATATATGTTTTGTACTAAGTCTTCGAAATTCAGTATTTGTATTTGACAGTGCAGGTCCAGAGTCTCTTGAGAAAATGCAGACAGTCTGGGCAGGGGTGGGACTGTCACTCTGTGGGAAGAAGGACAAAGGACAGACCATAGCTCAGGGGTCAGCCCCGTCATCGTACAGAGGGATTCTGAGCTCCAGAGAGGGACAGTGGCTACTCCAAGTTCACACAGCCGGTTATGGGTGGAGCTAAGGTACAATCCCAGGACTCTTAACCTTTAGGTTTGCCCTGGGCAAACTCCCAGCTTTCCAGATGCTGCCCTGGTTTCTGGTTTCTGAATATAGAGCTCCAGGTGGAGCAGAGAAGTCCCCAGAGAGAGAGAAAATTCTACAGAGCTGGTTATCAGGAGCCTCCCAGAGTAAACAGACTGTCCACCCAACTCAACTCCTTATTTGAGTATCAAGCCCAGATGGTCCTGCCCTCCTCTGCATGGCAGGGATAATGGGTACCTTGCCTATCTCCTGGAGCAATTATGGAGATAAAATAACCGAAGCTCGGTTTCCCAACTCTTAGAGCAGGCAAGGTACTCAGATCTCTCCCATGATGTGGGAAATAAAACCCAACATCCTTCCCCTGGCTTCTGAAGCCACCCTCTTGACCTCATGTCCTGTCCCTGGGGTTCCAAGGCTGTCCCACCCTCCCTTTACCAAGGCCTCTGCTCAAATACCAGCTCCTCAGAGAAGCCTTCCTGAACTCCCCTTGCAAACCAGCAGTACCCCCACTCCTGCGTGTCCCCTTACGTTGCTTTATTTTTCTTCTTAACACTCACCACTGGCATAGCCTACACATATTTTTTTACACAGTCCCTCCTAGCATGCCAGCTCCAGCTGGCATTCTGTTGCATCCCCAGGATCACCCCCTCCAACACACAAAAATAGCCACTAATGTTTACTGAGCACTTACTATGTGCCAGGCACAACTCCAAGTATTTCATAGATAGTAGTTCATGTATTAATCCCTTACTCTGAGGGACGTAATTTTTTTTTTTTTTTTTTTTTTTTGCGGTACGTGGGCCTCTCACTGTTGTGGCCTCTCCCGTTGCAGACCACAGGCTCCGGACGTGCAGGCTCAGTGGCCATGGCTCATGGGCCCAGCCGCTCCATGGCATGTGGGATCTTCCCGGACCGGGGCACGAACCCGTGTCCCCTGCATCGGCAGGCGGACTCTCAACCACTGCGCCACCAGGGAAGCCCCAACTGGCCCATTTTGACTGGTTAACCCATCAGGCAGGTGGCTGCCTTCAGTTACTCCAAATTTACCCACTGTGATCCTGTGATTTATAATAAGAAGTATATATTTGATCTTCATCCTCCATTCCTGGCCCACAACTCTTAAAAAATCTTTGGAATTTCCCAAGTGATGAGAGCAATGGAACATCTTTTGTTCAAATATTTGTCCTTGGGTCCTCATTTCTGAAATAGCTCCAGAGCCATAAAGGCAAAACCAGTGTCTTATTATTCATATCAAACCCCTTTCAGTCACACCTAAGTTTATGTTAATAGGTGGCTTTTGGAAAGCCCCTAAGGATGAGGGCTGGTTGCCAGGGGAATGAACCACGTGATTAGCGGGTTGGAACTTTCCACCTCAGCCCCTTACCTCTGGGTTGGGAAGAGGGGCTGGAGGTTGAATCAATCACCAATGGTCAGTGATTCAATCAAGCATGCCTATTAATGAAGCCTCCCTAAAACCCCAAAAGTACGGGGTTCAGAAAGTGTCCAGCTGAACAAGTGGATGTGCTGGGAGGGTGGTGCACCCAGAAAGAGCATGCAAGTCCCGGCCCCTTCTCACATAAACGTTGCCCTCTGCATCTCTTCTGTCTGGCTCTTCCTGAGTCTGAGCTATATCCTTTGTAAGAAGCTGGTAGCCTAATAAGTAAATTGTTTTCTTGAGTTCTATGAGCTGCTTTAGCAAAGTAATGAAACCAAAGTTGGTTGTCGTATAAGAGGTCGGTCAGAAGCACAGGTAACACCTGGACCTGTGATTGGTGTGTGAAATGAAGGCAGTCTTGTGGGAGTGAGCCCTTAACCTGTGAGATCTAGCGCTACCTCTAGGTAGCTACAAGTGTTCAGTGAGTCCCTTTGCCCACTGCCCACCTTAGCAGGACAGGGGAAGCCTTTTAGACCTGGCCCCTCTCTTTCCCTCTCACCGTGCCCCATCCTAGCCCCAGGTCATGCTCCGGCCCTCCCTCCATTCGTCAGGCCTCTTCTCCAAGTCACCTCTCTGGTCCCTTCCCTGAGGTCCTGATCCAGGAGGGGGATCCCCCAATCCTTCCGTTCTCTGTGGCCAGCTTCATTTTCCTCATATAGAAAGGAGACAGACTTTGTAGAAACTCTTAAGTTGAAATTTTAATGTGGCTTGGGTGTGCGCATGAATCCATTTTTAGAAAATACTACTCTCATTAATTATGGCCCAGCCATAATTAGTGAGTTAGGTATACTGTACTTAAGAGCAGTACCCCATAAACATGAGTGGGAATGAGAGCTCTATCCTGGGATGCTGACGGGTGCACAGAAAAAGTATCTTAGATGCTATTAAGAAGCATGTAATACCCCTAATCTAATACTTGTACCATCTGCTGTAAGCCGTTTGTGTGTTTTCTTATTGTCTCTCTTCCCACCCATTTGTTTTAGTCGTTGCTGTATCCCAACACCTAGAGCAGTGCCTGCTGTGAAGTAGGAGCACAGTAAATACTTATCCATTCAAACACTGGGAGCCGGCGGGATGCATTTGTGGTACTTAAAGCCATGAAGCTGGATGGGACTCGAAGGGGAGGGTGTGGGAGGTGGAGAAGATGCCCAAGGGCCGAGATGAGGAGGGAGAAGCAAAGCGGGCAGAAGGAGCCCCCGAGACGAGCTGGCAGGAGAGCCAGGGCTGTGTGAGCCCCTGGAAGCAGGTGAGGAGCATGTTTCAGGGAGGGGGCTGGTCACTTGGGTCAAACGCTGCCCACAGGGGGAGTGAGAGGAGACCTGAGAGCCTCTGTGACTCAAGCAGCAGGGTTAGCGTCAGCAGCGACCTGGCCAGTAGAGCTTTAGTGGTGAGGTGGACACAGCCTCAGGGGCGTGAGCTCAGGAGAAAATGAAAGAAGATAAATTGGAGACAGTGAATGCCAACAGACATTTTCTACGTGTTTTGCTGTAAGGAGTAGCTGGGAGTTCCTTGGCAGTCCAGTGGTTAGGACTCAGCACTTTCACCTCCATGGCCCCGGGTTCAATCCCTGGTCCAGAAACTAAGATCCTACAAACTGTGCAGTGTGGCCAAAAAAAACCAAAAAAAACCAAAACAGTAGCTGGGAAATCTGACAGTAACTGAAGGGAGAATTGTTTTCAAGGAGGTATTTGCTGTTTGTAATTGTAGTGAAATGCACATAACATAAAATCTGCCATCTCAATCATTCCTGAGAGAAGAGTTCAGTGGAGTTAAGTACAGGCACACCTTGTTTTATTGCATTTCGATTTATTGTGCTTTGCAGATGCTGCGTTTTTTACAGACTGAAGATTTGTGACAACTGTGCGTCTAGCAAGTCTATCGGTGCCATTTTTCCAAAAACATTTGCTCACTTTGTGTCTCTGTGTTCTGGTAATTCTTGAAATATTTTGGGAATTCCCTGGTGGTCTAGTGGTTAGGACTCCACGCTTTCACTGCCAAGGGAGGCCCTGGATTCGATCCCTGGTTGGAGAACGAAAATCCTGCAAGCCCGCGGCACAGCCAAAAATAAAAAATTCTTGAAATATTTCAAACTTTTTCATTATTATTATATTTGTAATGGTGAAATGTGATCAGTGATTTTTTTTTTTTTTTTTTTTTTTTTTTTTTTTTTACAGTACGCGGATCTCTCACTGTTGTGGCCTCTCCCGTTGCGGAGCACAGGCTCCGGACGCGCAGGCTCAGCGGCCATGGCTCACGGGCCCAGCCCCTCCACGGCACGTGGGATCTTCCCGGACTGGGGCACGAACCCGTGTCCCCTGCATCGGCAGGCAGACTCTCGACCACTGCGCCACCAGGGAAGCCTGATCAGTGATTTTTGATGTTACTATTGCAATTGTTTGGGGGGCATCCAAAACCACGCCCACATAAGATGGTGAAGTTAATCAATGTTGTGTATGTTCTGACGGCTCCACTGACCAACTACTCCCCCATCTCTCTCCCTCTCCTCGGCCTTCCTGTTCCCCGAGACGCAACAATATTTAAATCATGCCAGTTAATAACCCTACAATGGCCTCTAATTGTTCAAGTGAAAGGAAGAATCACACGTCTCTTTAAATCAAAAGTTAGAAATGATGAGGGACTTCCCTGGTGGTCCAGTGGTAAAGAATCTGACTTCCAATGCAGGGACGTGGGTTCGATCTCTGGTCGGGGAACTAAGATCCCACAAGCAGCGGGGTAACTAAGCCCACGTGCCAGAACTACTGAACCTACACGCCTCAATGAGAGAGAGAGAAAAAACCCACACGCCACAACTAGAGAGAAGCCCGCTAGAGAGAAGCCCGTGGGCCGCAGTGTAAGATCCCGCATGCCTGAACAAAGATCTTGCATGTCGCACCTAAGACCTGATGCAGCCAAAAAAAAAAAAAAAAGTTAGAAATGATGAAGCTTACGGAGGAAGGCAGGTTGAAAGCTGAGTTAGGCAGGTAGGCCTCCTGTGCCAGTTAGCCAAGTTGTGAATGCAAAGGAAAGTTCTTGAAGGAAATTAAAAGTGCTACTCCAGTGAATATATGAATGATGAGAAAGTGAAACAGCCTTATTGCTGATATGGAGAAAGTTTTGGTGGTCTCGATAGAAGATCAAACCAGCCACAACAATGCCTTAAGCCAAAGCCTAACCCAGAGCAAGGCTCTAACTTTCCTCAATTCTAGGAAGGCTGAGAGAGGTGAGGAAGCTACAGAAAAAAGTCTGAAGGCAGCAGGGGTTGGTTCATGAGGCTGAAGGAGAGAAGCCGTCTCCATAACATAAAAGTGCCACGTGAAGCAGCAAGTGCTGATATAAAAGCTGCAGCAAGTCATCCTGAAGATCTTGCTAAGATAATGAATGAAGGTGGCTACACTAAACAACAGATTTTCAACGTAGATGAAACAACCTTCTATTGGAAGATGATGGCACCTAGGACTTTCATAGCTAGAGAGGAAAAGTCAGTGCCTGGCTTCAAAGCTTCAAAGCACAGACTGATTCTCTTGTTAGGGGTTAATGTAGCTGGTGACTTTAGGTTAAAATCAGTGCTCATTTACCATTATGAAAATCCTAGGGCCCTTAAGAATTACGCTAAATCTACTCTGCCTGTGCTCTATAAATCCAACAAAGCTTGCATTGACAGCACATCTGTTTACAACATGGTTTACTAAATATTTTAAGCCCACTGTTGAGATCTACTGCTCAAAAACAAAGATCCCTTCCAAATATTACTGCTCATTGACAATGCACCTGGTCACTCATGAGCTCTGATGGAGATTAATGTCTTCGTGCCTGCTAACAGAATACCCATTCTGCAGCTCATGGATCAAGGAGTAATTTCAACTTTCAAGTCTTATTATTTAAGCGATACATTTTGTGTGGCTATAGCTGCCATAGATAGTGAGTCCTCTGGTGGATCTGGGCAAAGTAAGCTAAAGAACCCTTCTGGAAAGGAGTCACCATTCTAGATGCCACTAAGACCATTCATGACTCATGAGATGAGGTCAAAATATCAACCTTAATAGGAGTTTAGAAGAAGTTGATTCCAATGCTCATGGATGACATCGAGGGATTTAAGACTTCCATGGAGGAATAACGGCAGATGTGGTAGAAATAACAAAAGAAGTAGAATTAGAAGTGGAGCCTGAAGATGGGACTGAATTGCTGCAAACTCACGATAAAACTTGAATGGATGAGGACTTGCTTCTTATGGATGAGCAAAAAAAAAAGTGGTTTTTTTGAGATGGAATCTACTCCTGGTACAGGTGATATGAAGATTGCTGAAATGACAGCAGGGAATTTAGAATCTTATATAAACGTAGTTGATAAAGCAGCTGTAGGGTTTGAGAGGATTGACTCCAGTTTTTTGGGTTTTTTTTTTGCTGTACGCAGGCCTCTCACTGTTGTGGCCTCTCCCGTTGCGGAGCACAGACTCTGGACGCACAGGCTCAGTGGCCATGGCTCACGGGCCTAGCCGCTCCACGGCATGTGGGATCTTCCCGGACCGGGGCACGAACCCGTGTCCCCTGCATCGGCAGGCGGACTCTCAACCACTGTGCCACCAGGGAAGCCCCCTTTCTTTCTTTTTATATTTGCCATTCTAATGGGTATGAGGGAGTAAGTTGTTTTTTACATGGGAGAATCATCCGTATGTTTGCATGCAGGCAGGAAAGATCCGGGAGACCAGGAAGTTGATGCTAAAGGAAGGAGAGAGGAGAGGTGCTGGAGCAATGTCCTAGAGTTGAGAGATATGCTGAGATCCTGAGCAGAGAGGAGGATGCCCTTAGCCAGCAGCCTGGGTGTTTATCCATAGTCACAGGGGAGAAAGTTGAGGCCCTGGGCACAGATACGGTGGGAGGCTAGATGCGGTGGGAGAGCCTGAGGTGTTCTCTTGTGTTTATTTTATCCCCTCAGTGAAATGGGCAGCCAGGTAACCAGCTGACGGTAATGGTGGGGAGAGGTCAGAGGTTTGAGGAGAGAAGACGGAGTGTGAGATATTCTCTCTAAAAGAGTGTACGGATGGTGGAGGTTGGGAGGCTGGATAATGGCTCCCAGAAAGCCGCTGACGTCCGAATCTCCGAAATCTGTGAATGTAACCTGGCAGGATCTTGAGATGGGGAGATTCTCCTCGATTCCCTGGGTGGGCCTGACGTAGTCACATGTGGGAGGTTGAGGGAGATTTGACTACGGAAGGTATTACACTGCTGGCTTTGAAAATGGGGGAAGGAGCCACAACCCAAGGAATGAAGGTGCCTCTAGAAGCTGAAGGCAAGGAAACGAATTCTCCCCTAGAGGCTCCAGAAACAGACTCTCCTTTAGAGCCTAGCCTCCCTGGTGACCCCTTGATTTTCGACTTCTGATTCCAGAACTACAGAGAATGAACTTATGTTGTTTTAAGCCACTAAGTTTGTCTCATTTGTTACAGCAGCAATAGTGAACCCAAGCAGGACACTGTGGGGCTCCTGGGCAAGGAAGCCTTTCTGTGTCCCCCATTTCTTGATTGTAGGGAATAGACTCCAGCCTTCATGACCTTCCCTGAGTCCCAAAGGGCAGATTCGAACAGTTGCTAATCAGGGAAGGGAGGGGATTCAGAGACAAGGGAGGAGCAGCCAAGAAACAACAGTGCAGCCTTGGTGCAGGGTCCTGGTTCCACCTAAAGGGACACACATAGCAATAGCTTTGAGCTCTTCGACAGAACTAAAACCTCCAACAAATGGAAGATGTTAACTACTTGATGAAGCATTCTTCGTTCCAGAGAAGGTCATGGTTTGGCAACCCCACCCTTAAACCACTGCTATAAAACTCCTCACCAAATCCCCCTCCCCAAGCCAGGTAGGGACATACAGTTTTTGAGGGCACAGGCCCACTATGTCCCCCTTTGCCTGGCAAAGCAATGAAGCTATTCTTTTCTACTTCACTCAAAACTCTGTCTCCAAGACTCGATTTGGCACCGGTGCACAGAGGCTGAGTTTTGGGCATCAAGGGGAGGTCCAGGAAATCATCAAGAATAAAGGTGGGTCCGGTGAGGGAGTGACAGAAAACAGGGAAGGAGTCTGAGTGAATTCAAGGGCCAGGGTCTCTCTCCCGTTCAGGCCTTGACATGAGGAAACCCCTTTGCCTGCAACCTCCTCCCAATCCTTTATTCTGGAAAACTCCTGTTCATGCCTTAGGAACAGGTTAGAGGTCACCTCCAGAACCCTTCCCCTGATCCCCTGGCTGTGGTTGGGGTCTTCCTCTGCTCCCAGAGCCCCTGTGCTCATCTTGTTACCCAAAAACTGGGTTTGCCTCTTGGTGGGTGTTGAACAAGCCGAAGATCAAGAGAAGGAAGGATTTGTGATTACTTGCAGCAAGTCAGGAGCACACCGGGGTTCTCTGCCAAAGCAATGTCTTCCCAAACAGCAAAATTGGGGAAGTTTTAAGCTAAGTGTACATGCCTATACATGATGGGGCTTGGGCAGCAGGCAGAGTCCAAGCTTTAGTTGATTGAAGTCACGAGGGTCAGAAAAGGTCAACATCCTCATCCTTCAGGCCCTAGTTGATCTGGTGGTTGATTGCATCAGGCTAATCTTCACCGTTGAAACAGAACTGGGAGTCTTTAAAACTGATACATTATCTTTGCTCTTGTCACTTCTCTTGCCCGACTATTGTTTGTTTCTTCATTCCTTTGCTCAAGATCATTGACTACTGAGACCTGTTCAAGGGCAAGCATTGTGGCCAGGTTTAGGTCACAAAACAGCTTTAGCCAAAAATGGCTTCTCTTCTGTCAAGAAAGCCATCCCGGACTTCCCTGGTGGCACAGTGGTTAAGAATCCGCCTGCCAATGCAGGGGACACGGGTTTGAGCCCTGGTCCGGGAAGATCCCACATGCCGCAGAGCAAATAAGCCCGTGTGCCACAACTACTGAGCCTGTGCTCTAGAGCCTGCATGCCACAACTACTGAGCCCGTGTGCCACAACTACTGAAGCCCACGTGCCTAGAGCCCGTGCTCCTCAACAAAGTGAAGCCATCGCAATGAGAAGCCCGCGCACCAGAATGAGTAGCCCCCGCTCGCCGCAACTAGAGAAAGCCCACATGCAGCAACAAAGACCCAACGCAGCCAAAAATTAATTAATTCATTAATTAATAAAAAAAAAAAAAAGCAAGCCATCCCTGGTTCTCTTTCTCCAAGGACCCCCTAACTTACCTGCTTACAGTCTGAGCATGCAGTGATAGGCTTCATAGGTGTCTCCGAGAGTGGGGCCTCCTGGAGGCCAGAGTCTTGCTCCCCTGAGTGAGGAGGGACGGCACGTGAACAAGCAGACCTGCAGAGGCCACCGCAACCCTGAGAGGGCCCAGACCAAGGTGATGGACGGGGCATGTGATGAGGGCATATTTGGAGGCCAGCTGGGTGGCTCTGGACAAAGAGCTGACTTCCCACTGTTCACAGGCCCGAGGGCACAGCCGGGCTCTCAGCTGTAATGCGGGTGCTTCTGGGGTCCCACCACAGCCTGGACTTGTCAAGACTCCAGTGGCCATGACCCATTCTCCCCCTCACACTGGTGTCAGGCACTAGGACCATGGACATACCCCAGCTCAGACCCGAAGACAGAGCCAGCAGTCAATGTGTAAAACAAATGAAACGTTTATTTATAAGCAGGAATGCTGTCTGGGATACACACAGTGCAAACTTTCCTTGTCTTGGGATCAACACAAGCCCACAAGCTGGAAAATTGTTACCAAATTAGGTCGAATGGACCCCCCCCACTTGGGCCCTAGCCTGGCTGAGGCCCCCTGCCTTGGCAGAGAAGGTTCTTTTTCCATTTGGGTTTGCACAGCCAGAAACAAAACCGAAGCTGAGATTAGAGCAGTGTGAGATTTATTCAACGGCCGGGGAATGGAGAAGCAGGAACTTAGTTCATAAATGCACTTCTCGCCTTAATGGTGAGAGGGATTTGCTTTTAAGAAGTAAGGACAATGGGGGTTAGAGTGAGACGAATGATGGGGAGGCAAATGCATTACTTTTCTGGGAAAGAGGCAGGGTTTTCCTAGAAATGGGATGCCATCCCTTTTCTGTCCTTTTTTGGTCAGTGACTTCCGGTCACAGCCATTGTAGGTGTGTCATTTAGTAGCTAATGTAGTAAAATCAGTGTAGAATGAGACTCAGGGTCTACTAGAGGTCAGATTCATCGCCATCTTGGTTTCAGCGGGTCCTATCCAGTTTTTGCTTCCCTCTTCCTATAGCTTCTTTGTGTCCAGACCCTGCGACTTAAAGGTGTATGTTAGTTCCTGTTCAAGGAAGGTGTTGGTGGGTTTTGACCAAGGGTCTGGTGGCAATTCTGGTAACAAAATGAGGCCACACCCAGAAAGAGTCTCCTTCCAATTCATCCCTGTTCTGCTGGGGTGATGACAATGAGGCCTGAGGTCCTCCCAGGACAGTCCACCAGGGGGCAGAAGTGCTCCACGGCCATAAAGGGTCCAATGTGGTTGGAGACCCTGGCTAGTCCAGGGAGAGGGACGTCTTGATTCCAGAGTGGGGAGCCTTTCTTCTCTCCATGGTAGTTGCTGGGCTTCTCCTATCCTCCAGAAGTTCAGCTGCCAAGTTCAAGTCCAGTGGAATTTTTCAACAAGGGATCCAAATGTCAGGGACCCAACAGTCTTCTCAAGGAGGCCCCCACCCCCTTCCTTCCAGAATCCGGTTAAGGCCACACTTGTCCACTGTCTACAGGGCCTGGGCATGCGCTTGGGGGGAGTGGGCTGACTCCTTAATGAGGAAGAATCCCTCGGCAAAAGTGTCAGCTTCGGTCGCTTCTGGCAGGCCGTTTGATCTGACAACATGGGCTACACAGAACCACAACACATAACACAGACATGCAGACACAGGACTGGCTCTCAGCGTCTCAAGACCACTCAGGATCTCAGTGGGCACAGTACCAAAGTGGCTCCGAGGCTCCATGGGGACCTGGGACTCCAAGAACAGTGGGGGGGGGGGTCGGGAGAAACAGGAGCACCCCCTTGGGAGGCAAAGGAGGAAGGTCCAGGCTGAGGTAGGAGGAGATGGCTGCAGGGCCTCAGTCATCTCCAGTTCCTGAAATTCCCTGATAGGAAAAGGTGTGGCCTTGGAGCCCCACACCAGACAGTGGGGGAGGGGAAGCTCAAACTGGGGGTAAATGGGAGTGAAGGTCAAAGGCAGAGGATACAAACTCTGAGTTTGGCTTTGTTACACTGTTGGCTTGTTTATCTGCATGGTAGCTAATGGTTTTTTTTTTTTTTTTTTTTTTTTTAAATTGCCACATGTTAAAACTGGAAGATTTCCGGTTAGAGGTTTGCCATCTTAACCAGGTCACAGCCCTCATTCAGGCTGCCTGCCTGGGCGCTCTGGGCATCTGGTTTTCACCCCATGGTACGAGATGGAGCTAGCAGGAATGGATTTGGAGGTGGTGCTTCCAAAAGTCCTGAGCTAACCTGGGGGACTCCTGTCCCCTACAGGGGTTGCCACCTGCTCCTTGCACAGAACCATCTGACTGATGACACCCACCCCTACTACCCCACTGGGACCATCCTGCAGTCTCACATTCAGGCTAAAGCCCTGCTCTTTCCCCACCGCCCCTTCTCCAAGGATGATGCACGCAGCATCCCTCCTCCCCAGCAGGAAGTCAGAGCCCGGTAGAGCCCAGGGATTAAAAGAAAAATAAAAACCAAAAATGACAAGGGCTCCAGGAACCAAGCATGCAGGACCGGCTGGAGGGGGCAGCTCTCCGAGAGGCAGGGGATTTGTTCCAGGCTGCCCAGCACATCCGTGTCCACCGGCCTTCCAAGAGAGACGCACACCGTGACAGGACACACCATGACTCTCCCTGCCTTGTTCTTCTGCCTGCAGGTGAGAGGAAGGCTGAGGCCGTGGAAGCCGCTAAAGGAATTTGGCCCAGAAAGAGTCAGAGTCCTGCGGGGGAGGGGCCTAGAAGGACCAGGGGTTGGTCCCACCTTGGCTGTGACACTGCCCACGCCAGACTGGTTAGCTGGGCTTCATCCCGGCATCAGGTACCCCGAGGGGCAGGGGCTTCTCCTCTGGGCTCTGCAGCAGAGTCTCTGGAGCCCCCGGCTGGGACTGGAAGGGGCATTCCTCCTTGGAGAAGGGGACCTGCTCATCTTTCGGGGAGCCAGAGGGGCTGGTGTCTGTGTCCCTCGTGGAGCTGGCCTGGGAGGGGCATTGAGAGCTGTGGTCAGAGCTGCTGCAAACGTTGACGATGCAGGTGACATTGACCTGGGTCCCGTGGCCACCAGACGATGCCTCTGCTAAACACAAGACAGGAGAAAGTGGTCAGCTGGGGCCTTGGACACCCTTGGGGGGTGTCTTCACAGCCTGCCTCCTGCCCGAGAGGCAGATTAAGACAGGCGGGGCAAGAGTGCCGGGCCAGGAGCCAAGAGGCCCCTGTTCTAGCTCAGCTTTGCTATGTAATCTTGCGCAAGTCCCGTAAACCTTTGTGTGCCTCAGTTTCTTCACCTGTCAAATAAGAATACCCCGCCCAAGTCACCCCACAGATGGGAGGAGCCAACTATATAAAGCAAGTGACGGTGCTCCAAGAACAAAACACACTCCCCACAAAGAACCGGAGAAGTGAGCCAGGACAGGAAGGATACATTACAGAGTCCTGGTGAAGCAGTAAAGATGAATCACTTTCCCGAAACTGAAGCAAGGCGTCAGCAGCCCTGGCCACACCAGCTATGAAAAGGCGAGACCCCTGTCACTGGCCCATCAGCTGTATGCCAAGGAACCAACACCAAAAGGCTTGGAAATTGCTCCTTTACGGAAATTAAACATTGACCCTGAACTTGTCTTCATTCACAGCAAATCTTTTCCTTCCACATAGAGCTGCCTCTAAGATTTCATAAATCTGGGATTCCGGGATGGGGTGTGGTGGGGACGTAGCTTGTCCTCATCACTGAGGCCGGGATGCCCGGAGCTCCGCAGCCTGACAACCCTGGGTTTGGATCCCTGCTCTGACTCCATAAACTTGGCCTAGTCACTTAAACCCTTGGAGCTTCCATTTGCTCAGCTGTGAAATGGGTCTAATGACCCTTTCCATCCCCTTGAGGCAAGGATGACTCTGCCCTGTTCACTGCCATATCTCCGGAGCCTGCATGGCTCCTAGAGATGGGGTGACAGGCTCAGTGAAGCAGGGGTTCACGCTGGGCCCATATATCCAACCACGTCTTCTGTACCTCAGCTTGATTCCACCCCCATATCCCGTCCAACCTGCTTCTCCCCATCTCAGTTCACACGCCTGCCATCCACCCAGATGCTCAGTCCCAAAGCCTTGGACCCATCTTTCTCTCACACCCCACATCCAAGGCACCAGCAATTCCTACCTGGTCCACCTTCAAGTTCACCACCGCCTGCATACCGCCTGTACCTCCATCCACTCCCTGGACTAGTGCAGTCTCCACCTGTCTCCTGGCTTCTACCTGGCCCCTCTGCAGTCTGTTCTCCACCAGCAGCCAGAGCCAGATCATTTTCTTGGCTGCTCCAAACACAGTTCTCACCATGGCCTATGAGGCCCTGCACGACCTGGTGCCTGCCTTTGCCCCACCCCCATCTCCTGCTGCTCTGAGATCCTGGCTGGGTTCCCTCCAGCCATACTCACCTCCCTGCAGCTCCTTGAGCCCTCCAAGCCTCAGGGCCTTTGCAACGTGCTGCTCCCTCAGCCTGGAACATTCTTCCCTATTCCCATAGCTCACTCCTTCCTTTACTTGGGCCTCAGCCTGGAGGCCACCTCCTCCAAGAAGCCTCCGTGGCTTCCCTCTCTGAAGGAGGTTCACTCCCGCCCATCCATCACTCCCTGTGTCCCTCCCTCTGCTATAATCTCCAGAGCCCCTAGCTCCGCCCACTGTGCAATCCATTTCTGGAGTCCTCATTGGGTTCTCCCCCACCAGCCCTGAGTCCAGAAGGGTGGGGCCTTTCTGACTGTTCCCTGCTGTGGCCCTAGTGCCTGTAACAGGGACACGTGTGAATGAATAAAATCCAGCCCACAGGTGTGTTCTGTTCTTGGTGGTGGTAGTGTTTTTAAGTGAATTGGCTGCCAACATTTAAAATTCAGGAGTTTACATTTTCAGAATCTGGATTTAGAGCTTCCCTTGGGAGCCAGATGGGGGAGAGCGGGCTATGCAGGACCCACAGACCTGAATGCGACTGGCAGCAAGGGCTTCAGGGCACAGGTTCAGCCCCGCCTCCCCTCCCAGCCCTGTGGGCATCTGAGTTTCCTAACTAGTGAGGGACTAAATGGTGGATAAGCTGAGGAGATCAATGTAAGGGCCGGACACAGAATAGCCCCTCAAAAAGGATGGTTGCTGCTGCTGTTACTATGGCGACCTGAGTGTCCAGGGGTTGCTGGGAGGACTGGCTGTTTGTTTTCCAGTCTAGTTTGTTTCCAAACTCCAGAGAAGCCTGGGAGGAGGATGGAGCTGGCGAGCTGCTCTGCTCAGAACAGCCCCAAACAGGCGAGGTGGAGGTGGGGTGCTGAAATCATGGGGCCGGAAGGAACTTTCCACCCTGTGCCTCCACAGCACCCAAATGTCACCCAGAGTCACCAAGGCCGTGCACACTGTGAACGAGACATTGCGGGGGCAGACGGGGGACCAGGAGGGGTCACAGACCTGAGGTTTACCCATTCGCACAGCGGGGAGAGGTGCTCGGGTGGGACGGAGAGGAGGGGAGAGCAGAGGCCAGAGAGGCGCGGAAGGAACAGAAAAGAGGCAGCGGGCAGGAGGGGTGGGCAGACACGGTCAGGGCTCCCCAGGGAGGAAGCCACACCAGGATGCGTGTGGAAGAGGTGTCGCAAAGAAAGTGGAACGATGAATCTAAGAGGTAGAAGAAGACCGAGAGCTTTATATTCTGATCTCAGTTATTCATTCGACAAACGTTTAGGGCCACCTGCTATGTTCCAGGCACTGACCCAGTCCCTTCCTTGGGGAGCTCTCAGGCTGGGGTGAGGGCACTGACAAGACATCGCACTGATGAGGGTGGGTGATGATGAGAAACTACAAGTGGGACGCCGCAGCCCACTGCCTGAGTCAGGAGGCAGGTAGTGAATGCTGTCGCAGCCCTGCCAAGGAGCTGCCATGCTCGTCTCTAGGACAGGAAGCTGAGGCCTGGCAGCGTTAAGGAGCCTGGTCAGAGTCTCACGGCACCAGAGCAGCCGGGAGGGCATCTGGGAATGAACCAGGGCCACGGTCATGCCTCGACCCGCCAGCCAGCGCCGCCAGGTGAGAGGGGGAGATGCAGGCCAGCGGGCTTGGCCTCTCACTACAAAACACGCCCGAGGAAGCCCCAGGCTTTCTGGGGGACCCCCGCAGGGGCCTCCTCCAATGTGGGCACTGCATGTGCCCACCAGGGGTGACACTGGTCACAGACCAGGTCTGGGGCTAAATGCAGACTGTGTACAGAGGGCACGGGCTTCTCCAGACGCCACATGGGATCTGCAGTCCTGATGCCTCAGGCCCAAAGGGACCGGACTACAGGCACAGTGAGTGGAGTCCCAGGGCCATCATCTACTCTTTCAGCTTCCCAGGCTGACTCTGGACCCTGAGAGCCCAGGGGTGATTCCTGGCTCTTCTGTTTACCAGCTGCGCCCTTGAATAAGCAGTTTAACCTCTCTGAGACTCAGTTTCCTCATCTGATAGGCTGAGGAAATATAATAGGTATTAATATTGTAAAAATAATATAATATATAATTATAATATAATTATAATATATACTCTAATAATATATTAATAATAAAACAATATATTATCTAATACAATATATAACAATATAATATATAACATACATAATATACAATAAATATATAATTATGACATATTACAATATTAACATGTTATATGCTATATATATTATATATAACATTAATGTATAAGTTAACATATTAATATAACTTTTATATATATAATATTAATATATACTACATGCTACATATATCATATATAGCATCAATATAATATCAATGTATTATTCATATATTGATATATAATATTTACATAACATATCATTGTTATATGCTATTTTACATATTATGTATTATATGTACTATAATATATAGGAAAACTCCCTGCCTGGATACTGGGGACGCAGAGGATAAGCTGAGATGGTCTAGAAGGAAGGGTGTTCCTGGTGCGAGAACCCGCAGGGCAAAGGTGGGAGGGACGTGGGGGTTCCGAGAACAGAAAGAAGCTTGTGGCTCAGTTTCACCTGAGGGGGCAGGGGGAAGGAGGCTGGAGGGGGGCCCAGGCTGGTGGTGCAGGGCTTCCAGTGTCCTGCTGGGAGCTCAGGCCTCATCCTGCAGGGGAGGCCCAGGAAGAGACAGCTCAGACAGAAATGAGGAAGAAACACACTGGGGGGGGGCGGGGGAGGAAGCCAGGGGGGCTCCAGCCTCTTACCTGAGCTGCCGCAGCTGGCCGGGGCCTTCTCCACGCCCGGCGCCTGCAGCTGGGGCCTGGTGGGCGCCCTCCTGTCCGCGGCGCTGGCCGAGCTCTCCAGGGAACTGCTGCTGGAGCTTGGCGCCGTGGTCAGCAGATGCTGCTGCTCGGGGCCTGGGGCGCTTCGGGCCTTGTCCGCTGGCAGATGCGGCTGGATGGGGAGACGAGGGAGGAGGGAGGGCGGTCAGCCCATCAGCCGGCTCCTGGTCCCCTCTTCCCTCTCACCACCATCAGCACTTCACAGTTTACACAGCACTTGTGCACATTCTCTCCACACACAGCACTTTTAGGACGTGTGATTCTCTGTGGCTTCTGTGATTAGCATCACTGCCCTGCTGGAGTGTGAGCCCTAAGAGGGCAGGGGCCATGAGGCCCTGTTCACCCAACAGTCTTAGAGGTGAGGCAGGATTTTCACCCTCATTTTGCATAAGGAAGCAGAGGCCCAGAGAAGGAGAGTGACTTTCCTGAGGTCACCCCATCAGCATGGGGTGATGCGGCTCAGCCTAGCAGCCAAGGGCATGGACTCCGGATCCAGACCACGTGCGTGCAAATCACGACTCCATCACTCACTAGCTCTGCAACCTTGGACAAGTTACTTAACCTCTCTGTGCCTCTGTTTTTCCATCTATAAAGGAAAGAATAACAACCTACCTCCTAGGGTTATTGTGAAGATTAAATGGCTGAGTTTTTGTAAAGCACTCAGAAGAGTGCCTGTTCTATCGTAAGCGCTGGTCAAGGGTTGTTAAATCAGGGCTCAGCTAACTACTGCCACGGACCAAGTCCAGCCTGCCACTGTTTCCGTACAGGCTGCGAGCTAAGGATAATTTTCACATTTTTAAATGGTTGAAAAAAATATTTAAAGACTAATATCTTGTGACACGAAGTTATATGAAGTTCAAATGTCAGTGTCCATAAATACAGTTTTATTGGCACACAGCCACGCCCATTTGTTTATGTTGTGTCTGTGGCTGCTTTCCCACTGCAATGGCAGGACTGAGGCGATATGACAGAAACCAGATGATCCAAAAAGCCTACAATATTGACTGTCTGGACCTTTACAGAAAACGTCTGCTCGCCCTTGTGTTCAGTCAGTCAATCCAGTGTAGACAGTCCTCTCATTTAGGACCCTCAGCCCTGCCGTCTCGGCAACACTTTCCAGATTCCATTCCCCAAGCTGCTCTTGACTCTGCATCTTTTTCTCATAAAACACAAATCCCAGCAACAGTAATAATAAAATATTAGCTGACGCTTGAATCCATCCAATGCCAAGCACTGTGCTGAAGCTTCTCCAGACACTATCTACACTGATCCTTCCAACAGCCAAGTGTTATCCTCGCTTTGCAGATGCGGAAACCGAGATCAGAGAGGTTGAGTTACTTGCCCAAGGTCACAGAGTTATTAGGACGTGGCGCATCTGGGCTAAAACCTACACACCTTTCCTGGGTGTTTGGGGTTTCAGCCCCAGAGGCTCAAGACAAGGTGCCCCATTTCCAGACACCCGTGCTGGGAACCCCTGGAAATTTCACTCCAAGGCGGTTGCCTGTCCGCACCAACTGAACAGATGCACAAGCCCTTGCCTTGGGGTTCTGGGCGATCACTGGATTCCAGAAACAAGAGAGAGGGGCCACATTCTCACCCACTGCCCTGGCCTACCCAGGATAAGAGGGTCCAGGGTAGAATGAGAACTGAGGCGAGTAAGTGCTGGAGGGATACAGTCTAGCAGGGTTAGGGAGGTGAGGTCAGAGGTGGAGGACACAGGAGCCAATCCCCGCAGCCCCCAGCCCTGCCTGAGCCCTGCATATCCCGAGGTCAGCTCACAGACTCACTCCAGGCCAGAAGGATCCTTTGCAAGCAGTCCCCGTGAGGCCACAGAGGCCCAGAGAGGGTGATTCCCCTGCTCAGTATCACACAGCGGGTCCGTGGCTCAGTGCACACTCTGGCTCAGTGTACCAGAGCCGTGTGCTTCCCACTCAGTCCCGCCTCCTTGGTTCACTGCCCCCCGCTTTGGAGGAATGGAGGGCATTTCAAGTTCATGCTGAACCTTCGCTCAGATGGTCTGACCTTGGTATTTGACCCCACCCCCAGCCCTGCTCGGAGCCTGGACAGGCAGGGGAGAGGGAGGGGGAGGGGGAACATCCAAATGTCATTCTTCACACCCCCCAGAGAAGGGGCTTTTCAGCCTGCGTCCCACTTTTCTGCTGGTGGCTAGGGCCGGGCAGAACAGAAACCCCCAAAGGTCACAGCTTGCCTCCCTCCCCCAAAAGCCACAAGTCGCAAAGTTCAGGCAGGCTCTGAGTGGGGCACATGTATTGAGTCCTGTTCCTTGGGCTGGGACCCCAGGAAGGGGAAGCCCTGAGGGGGTTCACTGAACAAACAGGATCCCAGCCGGCCCTCCTCACCTCCCAGCCTGGCCCCGCCATGGGCAGAAGCAGAGACCCTGGCAAAGCCGCTGCCTGAGCCTGTGTCTGTCTGCATATGCGAGCGTGTGTTCCTGAGATTCATACACCTGTAGGTATAGGTGTTAGGGTGTCTGAAGTGTGCACACATGTGTCTCTGTGTGAGGGAGCACGTGTGCATGTCTGTGAGTGGTGCAATTAGCTTGTGTGCTGGAGGTGGTGAAGAGAGGCACTCCTAAGTCTGTGTCTCAGGCCACCCATTCGCTGTGTGACCTTGGGAAAGGTACTTAACTTCTCTGAGCCAAGATTCCTGGACTGTAAAACTGGGGCAATAATCATACTGCCTGTGTCACAGCACGGCTGTGAGACCGAACAACGCTCAGTACTGAGCCTGGCCCACGTTCAGCACCGCATGAATATTCTCCCTCTTTATGAAACGAGAGCCTGTGTGAGTGTGTCTGTGGCGGTGATTGTGGGTGAGCTCACACATGTGGTTACGCTGGCCTTTTCTGAACAAAGGGAAGCCACCGTCCTGCCATGCCTTGGCGTTACAAGGAGGGACAGGGAAGTGCTGAGTCACCGTGCTTTCAACCCCAGTGGTCTGGGCCAGGAGCATTATACTAGGCCGCCGTTAGCAGGACCGCTGCCAGCCGGCTGAGGAACAGAGTGGGGCGCAGGCTGAGCATGGGGGTGAGGGCAGGGCTGGGAGCCCGGGGACGGAAGGGCACCTGGGAAGGGGACCAACCTCTGAGGGCAGTCCCTGCTGGGGACGGGGGTTGCCTGGAACAATTCTGAACATCTGCCCTGGGCGAACAGGACGGTGGGTAAAGACAAGCCCTGCAGATTCAGACTGAGTTTCAAACCTGGGCTCTGCCACTCGCCAAGTGGCCTAACCTTACACAGGTACCTGAACCTCCCTGAGTCTCAGTTTCTTCATCTGTGAAATAGGGATGATGACACTGTGTACCTCACAGGGGGCGTGTGAGGATGCAAGGCCTGGCCCGGGGCTCAGCCAGTGGGGCGCTGGAACCAGCTCAGACCTGTGTGTGTTTCTTCCCAGCTCCACATTCAGTAAGTAGCTTGAAATTGGCCATGGTGGGAGCGTTTATAACACAGAAATGAGCAAACTCCACGAATCAGGGTTTTGGGTTTTTTTTTCCCACCTGGAGGGCCAGTTACCAGCATACCCCTGGGCTCTACGTGCAACAGCACTCAACAAACAACAGTGGAGTCACCCACATTCAGTGAACACAAAACTCAGTGAAGGAAAAGGGGAAGCGGGGGCTCCAGCCCACACCTGAGACAGCTTTACTGCACCCAGTATTGGGAAACGCTTGGTCAGCAAAGAGAAAGTGGCAGCTGGGTGCCGGGGTGGAGCTTAGAGAGTGCACTTGCTCTATGGACAACCAGGCAGCAACTGTCAGTGTCACTGAACTGAAGCCAGAAAAAGGAAGGAGTGGCATTCACACACCGGGGAAATGGGAAATAGTTTGAACTCCCAAACCAGTTTTTCTGTCTGCTGAAATACCGTAGGGCAGGTCAAAGAGCACTGGGCCAGGAGCCCAGAGATATAGCTGTGTGACCCTGGGCAAGTCATTTTCCCTCTCTGTACCTCTTTTCTTGTCAGGACAATCAGGAGATGAAATCAGTCTGGTCCCTACCAAGTCCAAAACCCTGTGTAAACCTCAGGAACTGGGCCACCAGAACTGAGCTTTACCCTAGCACAGTGGTTCCCAACCGGGGGCTGATCCTGTCCTCCGGGGGCCCTTTGGCAATGTCTGGAGACATTTTGGTTCTCACTCCTGGGAGGCAGTGCTACTGGCATCTAGTGGGGAGAGGCCAGTGATATTGCTAAGTAGACTACAATGCACAGGACATCCCCGCATGACAAAGAATTAGCAGGCAGGGTTGAGAAACCCTGCCCCAGCAGGACGGGGCACATGGAGGGAACTCCTTGGACTCTTGTTTCCTCATCTGTAAAACTGGATGTAAAAACCTGCCCTGGGGCTTCCCTGGTGGCGCAGTGGTTGAGAGTCCGCCTGCCGATGCGGGGGACGCGGGTTCGTGCCCTGGTCCGGGAAGATGCCACATGCCGCGGAGTGGCTGGGCCCATGAGCCATGGCCACTGGGCCTGCGCATCCGGAGCCTGTGCTCCGCAACGGGAGAGGCCACAACAGTGAGAGGTCCGCATACCGCAAAAAAAAAAAAAAAAAAAAAAAAACCTGCTCTGCCTACCTGGTGCAGAGTGGCAGCAGACACCATGTACTGGCTCACCCCACACCCATTTCCAAGCCCTCTCCCTGGTTCTCCTCTACCATAAAGACTAGGAAAGCAAAGCACCCCCTTTTGCAGCCTCCCTTGCAGCTAGGGGTGGTCACATGATACTATCTGGCCAATGAGACAAAAGGAGAAGTCTACCCAGGGCTTCTAGGAAAGTGTCTGATTTCCTGCAAAAGGCACCATGGCTGTCCTGGCCATTTCCCCTCTTTTTCCTGCCTCAAATCTGGAGGTCACATATGCAGTGGTGATCATCGTCTTATGACACAGGCCACAAGCAAGAGAACAAAAGCCAACACACCAAAGATGGCAGAGCCTGGGGTCCTGCTGGCTTCACAGAAGGAGGCAACCAAACCGCTCCAGCAGCCATCAACCCCTCAACTTTGTGGTGTGACAGAATATAAAGCTGTTTTAAGTCACCCTAATGGTTTTGGTTACTTGCAGCCAAATGCCTTCCTGATGGAGAAGTGATGAAATACTATGCTGGTGTTCTGTTTCTAGCAAAAATCCTGCAAAGACTCTACTTGATAAAAATGATCAGAGGGTGAAGTTGGGGGAGGACCCAGGCCCAGACCCCTAGTCTTAACCTCAACCCCAGAGATGACCCCCCAGGCAGGACCCTCTGTGGAACACTTGGGTACCCTGGCACGCAGTTTGAAAACCACTGCTCCATGAGGAAGTGCTTTGTAAACATGATGGAGATGCTGAGAATTGTTGCCAGCTGGGTGAAAGGCACAGCCCTGCAAGCTGGCTGAGACACTGTCCCCATGTAACGGTGAGGAAACAGCCATGAGCAATTTCCTGTCAGTCCAAGGTCACACCATGGGTCCGTGACCACATGCTTGCCGCTGACACCACTGACCCCTCTGCTCCCTGATGTGGCCTTTCACACTCAAGTCACCTTTACTCGTCCCAGCGACAGACCCTGGCTGGCCTTTTCTCAGCCTCCCAGGGCTCTGCACACTGCCTGACGCTGGACAGACCAACCTAGAGAATTCACTGCTTCCCGTGGGATGACAACCCAGCCCAGCAGGAAGACGACAAGGGAAGGAGGAGGGGGAAGGCAGAGGGGCACTCACCACCTTGGCGTCTCCGTGCAGGCAGAAGGGCTTCTCTGCAAAGAGGAGAGAGGGGACAAGTCAGAGAGAGTGACTTCCTCAGGTCACATCTGTTCTAACTAGGGGGGACCACGGGGCCCAAGCAGAAGCAGTCGGAGTAGGCCCAGCCCCGGGGGGAGCAATTACCTATCAGACAAGGTACACAGAAGCCCCCACACCCAACTCTGCAGACAGCCCTCAACACCCCCCCAAACCATTCTTCAGCCTGCCCCCCTTTGCTCATACCATGCCCCCTGCTTTGCATGCCCTTTCTTTCCTGCACTCATGTCTCCATCAAAATCTTGCCCAGCTCAGATGCCACCTGCTCCAGAAGGCCTGAACCCCCAGGATTCCCAGACAAGAATCCTGGACTTCTACCCTCTTGGATAGCCCTGAGGGCATCTTGCCTTTTAGTAGGTAAGTTAGTGGAAGTGCCTTCCGCCCCAGGCTCTAAATTCCTAAGAACAGGGACTGCCATACGCAGCTCTGTCTGACCCATAAGGCTGTGCCCAGTGCTGGACTCAGAGGGGTACCCCAGAAAAGCTTCCTGAACGGATGTGTAAATAGACGGATGAAGGGGGTCTTCCCTGGTGGCGCAATGGTTGAAAATCCGCCTGCCAATGCAGGGGACACGGGTTCGAGCCCTGGTCTGGGAAGATCCCACATGCCGCGGAGCAACTGGGCCCGTGAGCCACAACTACTGAGCCTGTGCGTCTGGAGCCTGTGCTCCGCAACAAGAGAGGCCGCGACAGTGAGAGGCCCACGCACCGCGATGAAGAGTGGCCCCCGCTTGCCGCAACTAGAGAAAGCCCTCGCACAGAAACGAAGACCCAACACAGCAAAAATAAATAAATAAATAAATAAATAAATAAATAAATAAATAAAGCTGAGCTCATGTCCTTCTTCACTAAAGTTGCCTCCTTAATTCATTAAAAAAAAAATAGATGGATGAAGGAAGGAAGGATGGGATCTTACTTTTTTTCTGGGTCACGATGACACAGTTCACCAGGACTATTATTAGCAGACCCAACGCCGTCACACCCACGATCAGCCCTAGAAGGAAAAGAGAAGTTCAACACAGCTTCAAAAGCAAACTCAAGTGTACCAGGGACCGGGCAGGTCAGCTGACAACGAAAGATGACTGGGGTGATGGCAGGCGAGGGGCAAGCAGAGGCTCTCAGATTTGATTACAAAACAACCCAAAATCCGTGCACCTAACACATCGTGTCTGTAGGCCACACTCAGCCCAAGGGCCACGAGTTTGAGCCCTCTGGCCTGCCGTAGTCCTAACCCCAGAAGGGAAGCCCATGAGGTGACCTGGCCCAGCCCACCGTCAAAGCCTAACGGGTTTGTCGGAAACAGCAACCAGAAGACCATCTCCACTTTCACATAGAACGCTGACCCTACCTCTCCCCACCCAGTAATTCTTAGTGGCATTAGTAAGTCTTGGAAGAGGGCAAGTCTCAACGCTACCTACGGCCCAGGAGGGCGTACAGGGTCTAGCCCATAACAAGCTCTTGGTAAGACTCTGAGACGGGAGGGAGGGAGGGAGGAAGGGTGAATGGGCCCCCTTGTAACTTACCGATGGGAAGAGAGATGTTCGCTGTGTTGCGCCCTTCAACTGGGTAACTTGGAGGACCTGGGGCCATCGGGAGCCGGCCGGAGGTGCTTGGAGCTGTGCTGGACCCTGGAGTCGGCTCCATGGGTTGGGATCTTGTGAGGGCTGGGCCCGGGGCCGCTTTCAGGGTGGGGAGCACAGATGTGCAGACTGCATCCATCTCTGAGGTGCCACGGACGGCCACCGAGCTACAGCTGGGGGAGGAGGAGGCTTGGTCAGGGACAACAGGGGACTGAATGGCTCAGGGTAGCTGGGCTCACTCGTGGGACCTAGGCCAGTGTGCAAGGGGTCCAGCAACTGCGTTAGGGGAGCGGGTTTGTGTGCCACGCCCTCTTTCAAGACCTATGTCCCCTATGTCCCCACCCAGTCTTGACTTCCAGGGCAAAACTCTTGTTCACCATGCTGTCTGTTCAGGGACCCACCCACTGTCAGATAAACCAGTCCTGGCATTGAACAGGGCTCGGCAATGCCTCAACCCAAGGGAGTAACTGGGGGGATTCTGGCCACCATGGCACGCTGTTCTGTGCTCTAGGCCTCATGACCGCCCAGGGACAGCCCCTCCTTGTTCCTTCAGAAGCAGAGGATTCAGCCACTCACATCCGGTGGGGCCTGCAAGTATCCGTGGATGATGTTGTGTCGGAGAACGTCCCTGGGGCACAGCGAGCGCACGCCACATTTGATGTTGCAGTTCCTTTAAGAAAAATCAGAAACTGTCACCAACTCAGCTTTTCTATGGAACAGGTGCGCCTTGGCCCTATGGGAACTGGAGCCCTTGGGGAAGAACGAGGGGCCTGAGGGATTCGGGCTGCACCCCTCCCCTTCAACACGAACACACACACCCCTGGGCGGTTTGTCCTTAACTAATTCTAGTGACTGTGTCTTCCTGGGGCACCACCTGATTTTCCAGTAGCCTGGGGCTTAATTTGATCCATCTCTGGATCCCCAGGGCCTAGCACACAGGAGGTGCCTGATCAGGAGTGCTGGAGGAAAGAATGAATCGGGATGGTTGGACAGATGGGTACCAGGCACCTGGCTGCCACGGACGACGCTCCAAGGAAGGAGAGGCCCAAGGGGGTCCCCAAGGACCTCTGGCCCTGGCCCCATACCCGGTTTGGCCACGCCGAAGCCAGGGCCGCATTTACGCAGTGGCACGCACAGCCGGCACCCCTCCTGCCTTCCCAGGGTGCAGTACCAGCCCGGCTTGCAGGTGCAGATGCGGTTCTGTTTTGTTGTGCAGGCTTGAGTTTCCAACTGGTCTAGAGGAGCGAGAAGACAGCCGAGGGTCACTCCTGCCTCCACCAGCCTCACCCACCGCCACGCCCACTCTGTCTTCCCACCCAGCCCCACCACCCCCAGACAGCTCTGATCTCCAGCAGACCGCTGAGCCACCCTCAGGACGGGGCCAAGAGACTGCTGGACACAGAGTCTCCATCGCTGCATGAACGAGCATGCCCGCTTTCCCAAGCATCATGTCCTCAACTCTAAAAACGGGCACCATTTTCCCACTGCTGCCCTTGGCCTGCCTGCCCCAAGGGGCTAGTAAAGAGGACTCAGTGAGACAGGGGGTGACAGTGCCGCTGATAAAAAGTAAAGAGCTGTACCTGTGCCCTGGGGCATGAAAACAGAGGTCTGGGATAATCCCAGCCAGCTCCCAGGCAAAGGGGCCCGAGTGCATGGTGGCCAGGGGAGGATGCCCAGGACTACCCCTCACTCTGGGCCGGCCGACTCACCAGAGCTGCAGCGGGAGTTACAGCTGAAGCACGCGGGGACCAAGTTCCAGAGCTGGGTGTACGTGCTGCTCTCGCAGGAGTGACACACGGTGTCTGAGGTCTTGTTGCATAAGGACTGTACGCGGTAGCCTGAGAAAGCAAGGCGAGGAGTCTCAGCAGAGGAGGGGAGGGCTGGGGGGGCGTTCTGCCGGGACCCTGGGCTCATCCATTGTCCTCCAGAGCCCCAGAGTCGTGAGGCCTGGCTGGGAAGGCTCTTGGATGGAGTTTCGACTCTGCATCCTTTCCCATCTAACGTGTACCAGCTGTCACGCCATCTTTGAACCCCGCAGCGCTCATAAAATATCTTCCTCTCTGCTCTTTTCAGGTGCCTGGAATTGCACCATTGGAATTGCCTATTATTAGTCAATTAGACTTTAGTTAGAACTGGTTGGCCGGTTCCTTTCTTCTTTATAGTTGGCTGAAATTCTCCAGCTGGGAAAGGTAAAAAAGGCAGTAGTAGTCATCCCTGGTATCCTGTCAAGGATGAGGCCATGGGACTCCTGAAGGCCTCCAGAGAAGGCATGCCAGGGGATGGGAGAACACCCAGGCAAACCTTTAAGAAGTTTCTCTTCGGAGTGCCTGTCCCCATTCTTATCCTGCCACTTTCACTGCTGTGCTAATCTAGTAACTTCTTACAGAGACCCTACCGGTTAACGGAAGAAAGAAGAGTCACTTCCCCTGGGGTCTCTTAAAATGGCCATTGGAGGTGACAGGTACATATGTGCCTGCCCACATCTCAGGCTCAAAGCTCTTCAATGTCCTTCTGGATCCTGCAGAAGAAAATCTAAACTCCTTACCATGGTCCCTGCTTACTCACTCTAGGACACATGCTGTTCTCCACGTTCACCAAAGAAGCTAACACCTCAGGGCCTTTGCACATGCTGCTCCCTGCCACCGTATGATTGCATAACTCACTCCCTCACCTCCTGCATGTCTCTGCCCACGTGTCAGCTCCTCAGAAAGGCCTTCCATGACCACCCCATATAGAACAGCATGTCCTACTCTGTCTCTGTCTGCCTTCCCCTGCCTTGTTTCCTTCACAGACCATATGTCTATTTCTTCTACTGGTTTATTTGTCTAGGCCTCTGTTAGAATGCAAAACCCACGAGGGCGAGGATTTTGTCTGCCCTGCTCTCTGTTGTATTCCCAGCACTCAGAACAGTGCCTGACACTCAGCAAATGCTTTATAAACATCATAGGAATAAATTATAAACAAATGAATGGATGGACAGCACCAGGTGTTGGGCCACCTGCCTCTCCCAACTGGGATTAGGCCTCAGGTCCACCATCTGTGAAATGGGTAGCAGTCACTGATTCAGTCAAATATGCACTGAGCACCTGCTATGTGCCAGGTATTGTGCCGAGTGCTGGGGATTCAGCAGAGAATAAGCCACAGTCCCTGTTCTGAGGAGCACACAGTGCGGGCAATAAAAGAGATCCAGGCCAGGATCACACAATGTCAAAAGAGCTGCTGCCATGGGGGATGCCAAGGGCCAGTGGGAGCGCAAAGGAGGCGTCAGATCTGGCCAGGCAGTGCTGGCAGGCTTCCTGGAGGAGGGAGACATCAGAGACCTAAGCGATAAGCAGGAGTAGACCAGGGGAAAGGAGTTGGGAAGTGCACCAAGCAGAGAGAACAGCATGTGCAAAGGCCCAGAAGCAAGAGGGAGCAGGGGGTCGATTCATGGAACCAGTGGGAGGTCAGTAAGAGTCCAGGGCCATGACCCTGACCCCCTAACCCCCGTAACACACCCGCTCCCTTCAAGGTACCGGCCCACAGGGACCCAGCCAGGCTGAGGGCAAGGGTCCCAGTGGCTGCCCTCACCTGGTGGACACTTGCTGCAGCACATCTGGACCTTTGTGTCGTAGTATTCTTGCAGCCGGCACGTGCTTCCGGGCTCCGGGACATAGGGGATAAACACAGCCTGGAATGGGGAAGGGAAGGACAGCCATTAGCATGGCCACCCGTGGATCCTGCTACGCTGTACGCCCAGAGCCCCATCTTGCGTCCTGCAAGTGTTTGGCCTTCTCCCTGCTGGGGCTCTACTGACATGCGGACTTCTCCCTTTGGTGGGGGGTGGGTAGAGGTAGAAGAAGGGATAGTCCTTGCCTTCTTTCACCTCCCCCTCCTCCCCCCTCAGTGTAGCACACTCACGTCTGCGGGCGGAGACGTGGAACCAGCTGGCCGGAGTGGGGGGCCAGCTCCTCACACCACATGGGGCAGAGGCGAGGCCTTGAAGCCTCCCAGAAGGCGGTGGCCTCGGTCACAGCGAACGGCGGAGTTCAGCACAAATCAGCCGTGCCTAGGTTGCCTCGCCTTCCCTCTTGCACCTGGTAATCACCCCTTTGTCCTTCCAGCTGAGTGCTGCCTCCTCTGGGAAGCCTTCCCGGACTCCCCCAGGCTGATTCAGGTTCTTCCTGCTCTGGGCTCTCTCTAAACACTGAATATGCCCTCCTGACGATCATCTCACTGTGCTGAAATGGGGCACATTCTTGTCCTCCCACCCTCGCAGGTACATTTGCATGCACACGTGCGTATACCTGTGCACATAACACACACAGACACACACACATACACATGTCTGCAATGCAAAGGGCAGAAACGACGACTTCATCACCTCTAGACCCTCAGCTTCCAACATGGGGCCCACAGCAGAGTTTGGGCTCAGGAGAAGAATATTTGTTGATGATGATCGTTACAGTTCTGGAGCACTTATGGAGTGCTCTACTTAGTGGATGTAGTTGCACCCCACACAGATCCCCTATACCAGCAGGACACCCATCTCCAGCTGTCTTGGGTGTTGCCCCATAATGGCTCCCAGCCCTCAGGTGGGACCAATGCTGTGACATTGTTCACGCTCCAGAGCATCGCCCCCCAACCGTGGGGTCAGAGGGCATGAACTGTAGGGAGGCAGGCTGTCACTTGGCCTTCCCCTCCCCCTCCACAGCACCACCAGGAAGGCATGACTGCCGGAGCCAGGGGCAGGTGGGCCCTTGGCTGGTCCCTGCATCCAGGACAAGTGGGCCTGGAAACCCAGCTGCCCGCCCCACTCGGCCTGGCAGACCTACCCTGGCTGCACACAGCTCGGCGTCAACAGCTGGAAGCATCAGGGCGATGACGCCCAGGGGCTGGGGGGCGATCTGTGGCTCTTGTGCCCCCATGCCCTTGGCCGAGCTGCGTCCACTGCCCGGTGACTGTTCGCTGTCACCCCAGAGCCTGGCGTGTATTGACAGTTAGGGGCTCAGGGCTCACTAATCCGAGCAGTGGGCTTCATCACAGTATCATTTCCTGCAGGTCCAACCTCAGCACCAGGGACACCGAGCCCTAACCCGGGTGCGCCTTCCACGCGGATCGGCCCCGGAGGCCCATCCCTCACCCACACCCTCACCCCAGGCCTGGTGCCAAACCCCAGGAAGGCAGCTCTAAGGAGGCTGGGAGAGATGCAGGCCAGCAAGGGAAGTGGGATCCATTCTGCATGACCCAGAGCCTAAAAAGTAACTTCCATCCCCATCTGGACTGTAAGCTGATATGCCCAGGGCTGCGCCCACATGCGCGCACACACATGTTCTCGCGCGCACACACATGTTCTCTCACACACACACTCACTCAGTCCTGATACTTCCTCCCTCGCTGTTTGCTCCTGGAGTAAAGCCCCTTCTCGGGGCTCCTCCCACTTACTGGGGGTGGGGGTCACTGCCTGCGTCCAAAGCCCCTGGCGGGGGGTGTCTATTATAATGCCCACTCTTACCTACCGCAATGAAGGAGCAGGAGCCTGGGGGTGGGGGCCAAGAAGCTGTACTGTTAAAAAAAAAGAAAAGAAAAGAGAAAAGAAGAGAAGAGAAGAGAAAAGAAAAGAAAAAAGAAGAGAAGAGAAAAGAAAACTGCCAAGTGACTCCCATGCTCCAGGGCTGAGCAAACCCGAGCAGCACGCAGGCCAGAGCGAGATGAGCTGGGGCAGCACGTGGAGGAGAGGCTGGGGGAGCCCCGAAGCCGGAGCGTCGTGCTTCCTGCAGCCCCTTCGCACCATCATTCACTGCACATTAGCTGCAACGCAGCGCCTAACTGCCCCCCCAGCCCCCCTGCAGCCCGCTGCGCCTCGCACTCTAACTGAGCAGCCCGGGAGGCAGCCTCCCCCCGCACAGCATCCTGAGGGCAGGGAGGGGTCACACCTCCTTCCCTCGAGCCCCCTGCCCCCCACGGTGGCGGGCACAGGTCTCAAGGACCCTGCACACGGTGGGCTTCCTCCCCCCAAGTACCCTAGGGGTAACTAGGGGAGCCCCTCACTCCTGTGGGCCCTGAGAGCCACGGGCCCGGCAGCTCTGGGCAGGGAGAGGACTCCTCCTCTCCTCGCCCCCCCTCGCCGGGGCAGCCCTCTGTGGTGCAGCCCAGGGCGCCTGCCCTGCCTGGGGGAGGATTTCCTGTCAGGGCCCAAAGGACCTGACGGGAAAGGGCCCTGCCTTGGCCAAGTCTGGGCTCTCTCTCCACCCGTGGGGCAAGGGTTCCGGGACAAAGGCAGGCAGCTGGACCCCCAGGGCCCCCAGGCCACTGCCCGGCGGCCTCCCATCCAGGGTCTTTTCCTGTCTGAATCCCGCTCTGAATCCCCTTCCCTACACTTCCTCCTGCCGCTCTGACTCCAGCCGGAGCTGCTGGCAGCGGGCGGAGGAGGTCAGCCCTCCTTTAAGCAATCTTGAGGCCTGTTTATCCTCGGACAGGAAAAAAAAAAAAAACCAAACCACTGCCCTGTCATGGCTAAACAATGAGGAACAGAAAGCCCCTTGCAGAGTGGGACAAAAGGTCACTCCCTCCACTGCCTTGCTCACCAGAGCAGAGGCTAAGCTGGGGCACAGCCCTAGGAGCTGGGCCTCAGGTCAGCAAAGGAGCCAGACAAGCGGAGGGTCCTTGGAGGGGCCCAGAACATGGTGACCAGCCTCTGGGAAACTCGGTGCTATGGAAGCTTCTGTTCTTCTGTCTGGTGTCAGGGAGGCTCAGAGTCACACTCCACCCACCCACAGGGGAGCTCTGACCGACATTTTAAAATGAGGAAATGAATTGGGTAGTACTGAATTCACTCAGCATGCTTAGCAGACCCAACTTTCAAAATACAGCATCCCCACGTAAAAACTTGGAAATCACTGATGAGCATTAACCACTCATTTAACAGGTAGGAAATCTGTGATCCAGTGTGTGTGTGTGTGTGTGTGTGTGTGTGTGTGTGTTGGGGGAGGTTGGAGAAGATAGATGATGGATGGATGGATGGATGGACAGATAGATAAAGAGAAGGAGAGAGGATGATAGATGAAAGGAAGGAGGGAGGGAGAGGGAAGGAAGGAGGAAGGAAGGAAGAAAGGAAGGACAGAAGGAAGGACCCATCTAACATCCAATTTGTAAGGCACATCTGATTGTGCCCATTTCACAGACGGGGAAATAGAGATGGAAAGAAGTCAACCCACCTCCTGGGGTTTCCCAAAGGCCATGCCAGGGCCTGGCTGGTGGCAGGCTGAGTGATGCCTGTGCACAAGGGGCCAACAGGGCCCATTGCTCATCCACCACAGGCCTCAGAGCTGCTTCCCATCGGAGTCTGCAGCTCCATTTCCTCTACATCCCAGGAGTGACAGTACGTGTTGGACCCACCATCGGATAGACTCCTCACCAACATTTCACAGATGGTTGAGAGGTGAAACGATGCACCCAAGGCTACACCAGAAGAGCCACACCTCCGACGCCCCTATCCTGCCTCCTTTCTCTTGTGGGCCCAAGCTTCCCTTCCCCTCGACACAGACCCAGGACCCCAAGCGCCTCCCAAACTCAACACCCTCTCCCACCATGTGGCCTCCAGCACTCCTCCAGGTTCTCAGCTTTGGCCCTTTGGAGAGGAAAGGGAAAAACAGGATATTCATTAGGCACCAACAACTATCTGCCAGGCCACGCTGCAAGCACTTTACAGAATCCCACTCCTACCCCCCAAAAGCAGGCGGGCATGTGCCCACTTCACAGCTCAGGGAGATCAAGTCATTTGTCTGAGGTCTGGGAGGGAAGAGGTGGAGTTGGGATGTGACTCTTGCTCTGGTCCCACTGGAGAAGTCTTTGCTCCCCTCCTCAGGACAGCTAAAGGGACCAGCCCCTGAGATCCGCCCTCTGCCCTGAGTCACCACCGTGCCACCAGCACCCGTTCATCCACCTCCACGCCGAGCGGAGCCTGGGGAGCTGGTTGACACGGGCACATGCGCCCTCTCCCTCCCTCCCTCCCTCCCTCTCTCTCTCTCTCTCTCACACACACACACACACACACACAAACACACACACACACACACACCAGTGCAAGGGACCTCTCTCAGCCTCAGGCCAACATCCTCTGACCTCAGCTCTGACCTGGTTTCCCAGGTAACCACGCAGGAATCTCAGAAGAGCCCGCAGCGGTTAGGGACACCCAGCACCTGAGACCCTGCCCTTCCCAGAACTGCCTGTGTCACGGGGCTCCTTGACCTGTCAGGAGCCGGCAGCTCCTCAGCAAGCAGGAGCGGGGTCAGCAAAGGCTCAAAGGTAGGAGCCTGTGAACAGGGAGGGTTGGCCCAGCTGATCTGCAGCTGTGTCAAGTGCTAGAGGGACACGTGGGAGCTGATGACCAGGAAACATGGCCCAGAAGTGGGGGTGGGACTGAGGCGCAGCAGCTCAGGGCTGGCAGCAACCTTAGAGATGATCTCAGATGACCTCCCATTTACTGGTGGAGAAAGACCGGGGCAAAGGTGGAAACGTTCGTTCATTCATTCAACAAACATGAAGGCGCCGGGCACTCAGCATCAAACATAAGCAAGTCCCTGCCCAGGAAGCTGGGCTCTAGCTGGGGAGACACAGACACGTACAGTGGAAAATGGGAGGTGGTAGCAGGAGCTAAGGAAGAGGGAAAAGCAAGGTGGGGCCAGAAGCCCCAGGGAGGATGTGCTCCGCGTGTTCCAGGCACAGCCAGGGGGCCAGGGCAGCTAGGCCAGGGTGGGCGAAGGTGAGGGAGAGGGTGAGGGTGCTAGGAGACAGAAACGGCAGCACCTTATCCTGAAAGTCTGCATCGTGCAGAGCTGTTCACACGCAGTACCGTCTCTGATTCCTCATTCCAGTGCTGTGAGGTTGGTACTATTAGTATTCCCAAGTCACAGATGAGAAAACTGAGCCTCAGAGGTCTCCTCACCTCCAGCTCTGTGTTCCTTCCCCGCCCCAGGAAGACTGGATCTCAACCCTCCCTGCGCTGGGCCCACCCCAAAGGTCCTCCCTCCCCCACTCAGGCACTTCTTCTACTGTGGGCGGTAACTAGCTTCTCTGTGCCTCAGTTGCCTCATCTGTAAAATGGTGGTGTGGCCTGGTTGAGGCTCTAAGCCCTTTCCAGCTCTGGCTTCTTAAGGATGGGCATCAAAAAGCTCAGCCCCCTCCCAAGACCTCAGGAGGATGGGGTGGGTGGGTGGCCCACCCACATGAGAGGTGGAAACACTGAATGCCCTAGGAGGTAGGGGCTGGGGTGTGAGGCCAGACTGAGAGTGGGTGTGGGGCGGGGCTTCTGCCCCTCAAACGCCCTCCGAGGGTGAGGACGGCCTGAGCAGGCGTCCCCTGGGAGGAGGGTGGCTGGAGATGTCCATCCTCCCAGGTATACGGACACCTGGCCTCACAGGAGGAGCACTGGACTCAGTTCAGAGGATCTGGATGCATATGCTGGTCCCAGGGGACTTGGGGACATCACTTACTCTCTGAGCCTCAACACTGTCATCCGTAAAATAGTGACATAACACCTTGCCCGGCCTCCTCCTCCTCCTAAAGGCGGGGGGTGGGGTCTTAACTTGGGTCCGTCATCTTCTCCCAGACTCCCAGGGGACCCAGGGGGGTGGCTCTAAGGGTCTGCGAAGGCCCTGACACACATGTGGACTTGTGTCGGAGGGAATATTAGAACCGGGCTCTCTCTGCCTCGGTTTCAGCTAAGAACAGGCACGGCGAGGACAAGTCGCTGGGGGCAGGCGGCCCAGTTTTGGTGAGGCGCCAGGTGGCCCATGCAGGCCTTGCAGTGGAGGGGGTTTCCCTCCCTCCTCGAGAGCAAGTCTGGGGAAGCCGACCTGTGACCCTTGGAGTTAAGGAGTCACCCTCAGGCTGACCCCAGGCCCAGTCCTCAAGAAGCCCAAGGTCAGGAGACGGCAGTAGGCCAGCTGCAGGGACAGTGGAGCGGGCCTCGTTAAGGCAGAGGGAGGAGGGGACGCCTGCAGGCCCGATGCGGGCTTTCTAGGGTAGTGGCCTTGGGTCATCTCCAAGGCACTTTACTCAAGCGGAACACCTGGAGGGGTGAGGGGACCCCAAAATAAAGAGTCTGGGTGAGTGACCAAAACCCAGCAGCCAGGGGTCCATTAAGTGGCCAGAGGACCCAGTGTCCAGGATAAGGGACAGGGATGTGGCTGTGAGTCCCTGAAAGGAGGCGAGCCTCAGAGGCCGGCAGGGGGCAAAGCCAGAGCAGGACCAGACTTACCTGGTGGGTCAGGCATGAATGTTCCCCGCCCCCACTCCCTCCCTTTCCCACTCCTCCCCACTCTCACCCTGGAGGACCAGAAACCACAGCTAGCAGCCAGGGCTGGAGGAGGGAGGCTAGCTCAAGGTGGGCACTGCACTGGGGCTCGCCCAGTGAGCAGCAGGGCCAGGGCACCAGGCAAGACCCTCTCTGATTGTGGAGTCTGAGTCAGCGCACTTTCTCGGGGAATTGGGCAACCCCGCGCCAGCTGACTTCCTGCCTCCCTGCTCCCCGACCAAGACCCTGCATGCACCCCAAGATGGGGGCCCTTAGTCCCTTCTCCTATTTATAAATAGACTGCGAGAGGGGAAGGCAAGAAGGACAGGCCTGGGGAAGGAGGAGGAAGTGGCCACCACCAAGACAGTGTCATCTGGAAGCACTGAAGCCGTGGAGCCCGCTGCTCTTCCTGCCAGCACGGACGAAGCGCTGCAGGGGTCTCCACCCCCCGCCCCCCACTTAGATGCCAGTACCCTTGGGAAGGGGTCCCACTCCCAGCCTCCCCCAGGAGCACCCCTGGGCAGGGTGAGAGCAGGAAGGGGACGTGGTGGGAAGAAGGCCACGGTGGGGAGCTTCAGGCTTGAGGAGTTCACATGCCCCACACAACTTCTCTTTTCACAAAGTGGGAGAGACAGAGACTGTTCAGACCCAGGAGTAGCACCTACGGCGTGCAGACAGCGCTGAGCGTGCTCACATGCATTCTCTTGTTTTACCTCTGCACCAACACAGAGGTCAGCATCACCCCATTTTAGAGATGCGGAAACAGAGGCTTCCGGAGATTCGATACCACGTCTGGGGCCACGTAGCCAGCAAGCAGCAGAACTAGTCCCAGCCACGTCTCCCTCAGTGTCCTCAGACAGTCTTATACCCCGTGATCTTCTCTTGCTCCCTCATATCACAGAGGAGAGGCCCAGAGAGGGAGAGTGACTCTCCGGAGAACACACAGTGAGCAAGGTGTGGGCGGGTTCAATGACTCTCCCAGGTAAAAGGGTCTCCAGGATGCCAGGCACAGACACTGCAGCCATGGCGCAGAGCAGAGGCGTCTGCCCAAGGACCCAGGGAGGGAAACCGGCTTCAACCAATAGAGAGACCACAGCATTTCCATGGCAGGTCCCTGGGGCCCTGGCATATGGTGAGAGACAGCAGAACCATTTGGGCTTCAATCTTAGGGGGTTCTCGGGAGTCCCGCAGACTTCGGGGTGCAGCTGACACGGCGATGACGCCAGAGCCAGGCAGTGGAGGCTCATCTGCCATCACGGAGCGGAGCGGCACGTACGTCAGGAGGACCGACCACATCACAGGCGGCGGCCGAGGGTGACACATCCCACTCCCCGCCTGCTGCCTGTGATGTCGCTTTAGAAGTGAGCTGGGGGAGGACAGGAAGCCCGGGCTGGTATCCGGTTCTTGGGGTCAGGCTTTGTGCTAAGCACCGGGGTACAAAGATACCAGGGCGTGGTCCTTACCCTCAAGGAACCCTCGGTCTAGTTGCAGAAAACACCCCAACCCTTTCCATCCCCTCCCAACACACACACCCCAGGCCCAGCCACCACCTTCAACCTCCTCACTCTTGGTCCCCAGGCTTCCCAGACAGACCTGAAGCCACCTTCCTACACCAAGTCTGTCCTGAGCTCAACGTCCTCAGCTTGGGGCCCGGGGGCCACCACCTGGGCCGTGCCAGCATCTCCCACTCAGTCTTCACCTCACCCTGCATCATCCCTCTGGCTCTGGCACCCTCCTTCACGTGTCCTCCTGCTGATACCTCTGCCCAAACATCCTGCCCTCCCCTCTTGCAGGGCTAACTCTTTGGCTTCCTTCAAGAGTCCTCTCCACTATCATCTCAAGGGAACCTTCTCCGGACCCGCAGATGGGGTCAGAGGTCCCCCCGCTGAGGGCTCCAGCGACACCCCGGGTCTATCTCTCTAATTCACGGACCACCTTTTGGTTAATCGTTTGCTTCCCTGTGTCTCCCCGTCGGCACCCTCTAGCGTGAGCTCTGAACCAGACACCCGGGTTTCGGTCCCAGCTCTGCCACTCACCAGCCTCAGTTTTGCCATCTCTGAAACGGGGACAAAAGCAGTGCCCACCTCACGGGGCTGTTATGATTCACTGGGCCAAGGCGTGTGGAGTGCGCCATGCCCAGCAGCAGCAAGAGCTGAGCGTTAGTCGTTGGGTTTTTATTACTCATGGCTCTACACCCAGCCCAGCGCACAGCCCACAGCGGGTACCTAATAGATGCTGAATTGTTTAACAGAAGCAAAAGGTTTCATTTCCAATTAGCTGAAATGAGTTGGGGTTAGCAGGAGAACTGGGCAGGAAATGGGCTTAGAGAGAGAGAGGGTGGCATCCCCAGAATGGCAGAGACCCTCATGGCCACTGCAACCACCGTGACTTCTGGGTGGTAGTTTAAGCACAGAGTGCGGAAGGGGCTGTCTGGGCTGGCATCTGGGCTCTGCCTCTGGTGAGCTGAGAGCCTGAGCCCAAAGCTTAACCTCTGGGCCTCGACTGCTTCTCCTATCAAATGGGGATGATAATGGTACACCCTTCCCAGGTGGCCTTGAGGACAGAAGGCACTCGGGGCATGTAAATGCATTAGACCCATGCCTGGCACCCACGAAGCACCCCCTGGACGTCAGTCCTCGCTCAGGGTTTGCTGCACTCTCCCAGACCCCAAAGGGAAGTGACAGAGGGGACCCTTTTATCCCCACCTCACCACTGAGAGGAAAACCAAAGCCCAGGGAGAAGGTCCCAAGGTCCTGGCAGCAGAGGCAGGCGGGCCCCCGGGAATCCTGCCCCTCTGCCCATGGGGGGCTCATCACATTTCATGCCTGAGATGCAAAGGCCAGCCCTGCCCAGCCTCAGGTCCACCCCAGCAGCGGCCAGGGTGAGCGAAGCCGGGTTCCCTGGGGCCGAGAACGAGAACTCCAGGAACACACGAGGGTGACACTGTCCACGGTCAGGTCGCAGGGACAGGCCTGAGGCCATAGGCGCCTCATGTTGCAGGACGGGGTGGAGAGGGCCGGCTCTCCTTTCTCCCGAGCGTCTCTGTCCCCACCCTCGGTCTTTGGTCCAGCCCAAAGCCCACCTCCTGCTCCCTGAAGCCTTTGATCCTTCCTTCCTGTTCTGCTACTAACCTCTCAGCCAGAGCTCTCGCCTCAACTACTGCAACATTCTCTCCACCTCATCTGTCCTTCCCACTGAGGCCTGAGTGATCTTCCTAATACACCCTCTGCTCTGGTCACTCCCTCACTCAAAAACTATCAGTGGCTCCCCATTGCCTCAACTCCTGATACGAAGTGAGTATGGTAGCCGAAAGCATGGTCACCGGAAAAAGGATGCCTGGCTTTGAATCCAGACTCCCCTCTATTGGAGGGCAGCATCAAAGGAGTTTCGTTTTTTAAAAAATAAATAAATAAATGAGGCTAAAAACCCTCAGTCTTCTCATCTGCAGAATGGAACTGATAACAGTATATACCTCATGGGACTGTTGTGAGGATTAAATGAGATAACACATGTAAAGTGCTTAGTAAACGCTCCACAAATTACAGTTGGGGCTTCCCTGGTGGCGCAGTGGTTGAGAATCTGCCTGCCAATGCAGGGGACACGGGTTCGAGCCCTAGTCTGGGAAGATCCCACATGCCGCTGAGGAACTAGGCCCGTGAGTCACAACTACTGAGCCTCCACGTCTGGAGCCTGCGCTCCGCAACAAGAGAGGCCGCGACAGTGAGAGGCCCGCGCACCGCGATGAAGAGTGGCCCCCGCTCGCCGCAATTAGAGAAAGCCCTCGCACAGAAACGAAGACCCAACACGGCCAAAAATAAATAAATAAAATACTGAATACATAACTACTTTAAAAAAAAAATTACAGTTGCTACAATGTTTTAATTTAATTTTTAAATTTTTTACTACTTCCAGAAACTGGTCCTAAACGGCCTAAAGCCTCAAGTGCCATCGCCACCCCTAACAGGCCTGTTGCTCCAGCTAGGATGGCCTAGCTACTATCCCCTGCTGTTCCTACTCCTGGTATCCATTCAGCCCAATCCTGACCACCCTCCAGGGCTCAGCCTTTAAAAAGATCCTTGTGTGGTCAGTGCAGGAAGAGGAATGTGGGGGACAGAGTCAGGAAGGTGTCAAAAGACGAGGGGGGTGGCCAAGGGGCCAGGCCAGGAAACGAGTGAAGCCATGGGGTGGGGGGGGAGGGGAGGGAGGACGAGGAATCACGCCATGAGGTGGGGGAGGGGCTCGAGAGAGCCAGGAGGACAGGACAGGACAGGAAGGAGCAGAACTGGGGGCTGTGAACGCAGAGCAGGAGGTGACAGGCTCACCAGGGACAAGCTGAACCTGGAGCCTCTGCGCGTGGCAGACAGAAGCGGTGCCCTGGGTCTGCAGGAGGGAGGACCCGGAGGGGTGCCCAGGGTGCTGGCGGCCGTCCCAGTCACTAAAGCCAAGTGCTGGGAGCCCTTCCCTAAGAGTCACTGTCAAGTCCAGACCTGGGCCTTGAGCTGGAGACCCACAGAGGCCGGAGCTGCAGGCCACCTCCTGCCCAAAGTCACTGACCCTCTCTATCCCCTTCCCCCTCCCCCTTGTCTAACACTCAGGCTGGGCCAGGTCTCTGCTGATCTCCACTTCCAGCTGGGCCAGCTGAGAGGGTCAGAGAGGAGAAGGGAACTGGCCAAGCCCTCCCGAGCTAGAGGCTGAGCCAGGGCTGGGCCCGGGACCACCCCCCAGCCCCATGCTCCGGTCCCTTCCGCAGCCTCTGGCATCTCTCCTGAACGGCACTGGAGAAGGCTCTCCACGGACAGTCCGGCAGATGCCCATCCGGAGCCCCCTGCCCCAAATCCCTCCCCGTGCTGCTCTCACCCTCAGACCCGCTCAGTTCCCCGAATGTGTGGCCAAATCAGCCACACCCACTGCAGGGCCAGGCTCAGGTGGAAACAGACAGGTGGGCCCCTGTCTGGACAGCAGAGGAAAACAAAAGCCCCTGGGGATTTCCTCCAGTCAAAGCACTGAATCAACCCGGGGTCCCAGCTCCGAAGCCGGGGGCAGAGTAGTGGTTTGCTGGCCAAAGGGATCCAGCCATGTCCCTCGATGTCACCCCGCACTGCCAGCTGTCCCCACGCGTGCCCACTCAGTATCTGCTACCAAGAACGGGAGGGCGGCTGGCCGGTCTGGGGCCTGGGAGATGGACTCTGCAGCCTTGCGAACCGGCTAACAGGTCTTGTTCTAGTAACAAAATGGATAGTCTTGCGATCCTCAACCTCCGCAGGTGACACCTGAGATGCAGCCTGTTCCAACCTCTCCTCTTCTGCAAAGGGGACGTGGAGACTGAGAGCTAGGGCGGTGTGTCACGGTCAACAGGCCACCAGGGCAGAGACAGACCAGAGCTGGAGTCTGGGGTCTCCTGGACAGCTGCCCCGCCCCCCGACTGCCCCCAGCATTGCTCACACCTGGGGCAGATGGAAATCGACTCCTTCAAACCCCCGTCGGTGAACAGACACTTTCTCTTCCTGGGCTCGCACCTCGAGTGCCCCAAACCACAGTGATGTCACCACCACCTGTGACCTCATGACACGACACGATGGAAAATGACTGTGGGCCCCAGAGTCCCAGCCCCACAGTCAACATCTCAGCGGAGGGGCACAAACACCCAAAGCCCTGGGACTCAGAACCAGGGGGACAGCTGAGTCCATCACAGGTGACAAAGCCTTCTTCAAGGAACCCCCCCACCCCTGCACTCAAGGCTTCCCCGAACCTGTGGGATCCCAGGCAGCAGGCCCCGCAGTGATGCCCACAGCACGGATTTTCCCGTGGTTTGGTGCCCCAAAGGGTCTGGCTTCTGAACTTTAAGAGGGGCTAATTAGGCAGTAAGGGGCAGGGAGGTGGGAAACCCGTGAAGCCTGCTCTGCCCGAGGGCTGTGCATCTTGTCTCGGATGCAAGCTAACCAGCAGCCAGGAATTCTCGATGCTACTGCGGCCTGAGTCAAGGAAATCATTCCAGCTAAAACAAGTGGGACTGAGGTCAGCAAGAAGAGAGACTGGGGGGGCTTCCCTGGTGGCGCAGCGGTTGAGAGTCCGCCTGCCGATGCAGGGGACGCGGGTTCATGCCACGGTCCAGGAGGATCCCACATGCCGTGCAGAGCGGCTGGGCCCGTGAGCCATGGCTGCTGAACCTGCGCGTCCGGAGCCTGTGCTCCACAACGGGAGAGGCCACAACAGTGAGAGGCCTGCGTACCGCAAAAAAAAAAAAAAAAAAAGAAAAAGAAAAAAAAGAAGAAGAGAGACTGGGAATCAAAGATGTTAATGGGGGGGAGTGGTGGACTCTCCTTCCTGGGAAAACCCTTAGACCCACCTCGCCCCCAGTCTGTGGCCTCCATCAAGCACAGGCAACACTGATACTTCCCCAACATTCCAAGACAGTGTCAGGATCAGTGCTGTTAGGTTTTACAGATAGGGGTGCTTAGGCCCAGAGAGGTTAAGTAACCCGAGCGAGGTCACACAGTGAGCCGGTGACCACAGTGTACAGATGGGAACTCTGGTCTCTTGGGCCCCAGGCCAGTGCTCCTTCCTCAGGGTCCTGCTGTCTCAGAAATCACTTGGAAGCTGGGGGATGGACAGCATGACCTCAGAAGAGCCTTCATAAAGCTTCCCCTTTTCAGGGTTACAGGTAAATACAACCTTCCGGATCACGGAGGTCAGAGATGGAAGAGATTTTAAAGACAGCCTGGAATCAGCCCATGCCCATCTTGCAGGTGGGAAAGTCGAGGCCTTCTGCATCCCCTTCACAGAGAGGTCATGAGACTCCTCTATTCTATGCCACACGTGTCCCTTGTTCACCCTCAAATGAGATCCAGCACCTGTCACTCACTGAAAGGAGTTGGGAGGGGGAGGGGAGGATTTCCTGACCCCGCAGCCTGTGCCACATGCCAGGCTCCTAAGGCCAGGCAGTTGGGTAGGTGGTGTGAGAGGCCCCAGGAAGAGGGCTCTGGAGCAGGAAGCAAAGCCAGGAGAAGGCGGGCAGGAGGGAAACTGTCCTCAGGGATGCTGGGCAGGAGCTCTGGGCAAATGGAGGTCTGCCCCCCCTACCTCGGAGCCCTGTGGCTCAGAGACAGGGAATCTGCCTCCACGGTGACTCACAGGCCCTACGAAGCCACAGATGCTCAAATAGCCACCAACGGGCTGCACAGCATATAAAGCACTTTTAATCCTGACGACCAGCCAGTGAGGTGAAGGATCATTTCTATTTTACAGATGGGAACACAGAGGCAGGCTCCTAGAGATGGAAAGACTTGTCAAGGTCACAGAGTCTATAAACAGCAAAGTAAGAAGTTAGCCAAGGTCTGTCCAGTTCTGAGGCCAGAGCGTTTCTTCTAAGTCATCAATATTGCTTCCCTGGGGCCTGGCGGGAGCCACAGCAACTCCACTTTGTTCCCATTTCCCTTGGTAGCACCCTTCTCTCCACCATAACCCCTGGTTTCCCTCGCTGTCTGCTTCTGGGCAAGTCACATGCTTCCTGGGCTCTTGAGTCACTGCCAGCGGGTGGCCCTGTCACGAGCCGGGAGGGGGATGTGGGCGGGTGAGCACTTTGGGGAGAGCACCGCTAGCCTCAGCAGACTCAGCACAGCAGAGGAAGAACCCAGAGAAATATCCCAGAGAGAGTGAGACGAACTGGAGCCCAGCCCTGCCACCACTGGCTTTCCAAACGCTTCTGTCTCATCCATAAAACAAGGTCATTATGAAGGTCAGATGAATATTTTCGGACATTAATTCAATATTTTTTAGCACCCACTACATGCTAGGCACCGTTCTAAGCCAATGGTTCTCGACTGAGGCAATTCCCCCCAGGGGACATTTTGCAGCATCTGGAGACAGTGTTAACTGTCACAACTGAAGGACAAGTGCTGCTGGCAGCTAGTGGGTTGAGGCCAGGGATGCTGCTAAACATCCTACAACTCGCAGGACAACTCCCACAGCAACCATATGGCCCGAATGTCAAGAGAACTGAGAACAAGAAATCCTCTTCTAGGCTATGAACAAGTGAATAAGTCCCTGTCCTCACCATGCTTAACACTCTAGTAGAAAGACACAATGCAAGTGAAAGAAATATAATAGGCCATGAGTGTTACATAGGAAAACAAAGCAGGTCAGGGGAGTGAGAGTACCTGGTGGGGAGCTTTTATAGGTAGGATGGCCAGAGAAGGCATTCCTGAGAAGAATTCATTTCAGCAAAAGGAAGTGCAGGAATGAGACCAGAGGATATCAGCGGGAGGAGCATTCAAGGTAAAGGGGAAGCAAGTGCAAAGGCCCTGAGGCAGGGGTGTGTGTGGCATGTCTGAGCAACAGAAAAGCAGCCCACATGGCATAAACCTGAGAACTAAGTTGATGTGTAGAGCTGAATGAAACACACACACAAACACCCCACGGATGGCATCAAAACTCTCCCCCTCCAACCTTCTTGGATACCCCTCCAGGAGCCACTGGGCCAAACCCAGGACCACAGTGAGGGCCACATCCTCAGTCAGCAAACAGGTTCCCCTCTGACATATCAGACAGGGGACAAAGAGACATCCCAGGACAGCAGGTACCCTGGATCACCCATCTCCACCAAAGGCTAACGTCCCCAGGCCAAGCTAGGAGTCCCCAACCTCTCCCCTAACTCGAGCTGGTCCCAGCCTCCTAGGTATTGAGGCCCCTCAGCCTCAGGCCAACCCAGCAGGTAGAGATCCCCTCAGCCCCCTCCCAGCAACAACAGAAAGCCAGACAGCTGGAGCCCTGCCCATCCCCATTAGATGGCACCAAAGGCTCACCTATCCTGCCAGCTGTACTGGCATTTGTTTGTTGAATGAATGGATGACTAGATGAATGAATGATGCATCCCACACCAGCCAGCAAATACAGCTTTTAAAGGAGGCAAAAACCCTGCAGGCAGAGTGATTCTGCCACACCTGCAGCAGCTCAGGTCTCCCTGGGGCTCTTTCTACAACTTGATCTATTACATCTGACACAACTGAGTATCCACTGTGTGCCAGGGACCCGGCTGGGGGCAGGAGGGGGATACAGGCATGGGGAGGGTAGAGTAAGAAGAGCTTTGGAATCAGGCAGACCTGCATCCGAACCTCCCCACCCTCTACCCTCCAGTTCTATAATCCTGGGAAAGGCCATAACCTCTCTGAGCCTCAGCTTCCACATCTCTAAGTGGGAACGCCACCTTTTAAGAGTTGCTATAAGGAAGGTTTCAGCAAGATTCTGTAGTTAAATCCTAAGCATGCTGCCTGGCACTTAGTAGGCATTCAAACAACAGGTGCTATTGTGGTGCTAATAATAAGGAGGAAGACCCCCCAGTACCTGCCCTCAAGGAACTTTCCATCTATTGAGGTGGATAAAACACAACCAGATTAAAAAGCAGAATGTAGTCTGTCCTAGAGAGGGATGAAGGGCTGGGAGTTCAAAGAGCAGAGGATCAGGGCTTCCCTGGTGGCGCAGTGGTTGAGAGTCCGCCTGCCGATGCAGGGGACACGGGTTCGAGCCCTGGCCCGGGAAGATCCCACATGCCTCGGAGCAACTAAGCCCGTGCGCCACAACTACTAAGCCTGGGCCCGAGAGCCACAACTACCGAGCCCGTGCGCCTAGAGCCCATGCTCTCCAACAAGAGAAGCCACCGCAGTGAGAAGCCCACGCACCGCAGTGAAGAGTAGTCCCAGCTCGCCGCAACTAGAGAAAGCCCGCGCACAGCAACGAAAACCCAATGCAGCCAAAAAAATAAATAAAATAGAAAATAAATAAATTTTTTAAAAATCCAACTGGGAGAGTGAGGAAAGGCTTTGGCGTGGGGGGTAGGGGGAAACGTGCAAAAGACCCTGAAGGATGGGGGAAAGGGTGCCCCACGGAGAGAGACAGCGTGGAGTACGAAGATACGCAATGGCCGTGTTTCGTGGGGTATGGGGTACGATGCAGAGAGGCGGCAGCAAACACCCGGAGACCTCACTCGCTCTGGCCTGAGACACCTGGGGGAGTTTCTGCCTTGGCCACTGGGAGCCTTCTGCTTCCCAGGCAGGGAGAGAGGCACTCCTATTTGAGGAGGGCCACCCCAGCGATGCCACCAAGGAGCATCAGTGGGAGAGGGGCCAGGGGACCAGCTAAAAGGCTGTGAAGACAGTCCCGGAGGAGGGAACCTGAGCTGATACAGGAGCTGGGCACACGGGAGGGAAGTGAGAGACTCAGGAAAACCCCTCAAGCAACTCCAAGACTAGGGGCTGCTGTCCTGCAGAGAAGCCCTGTGCCTCCTCCCCCCAGAGGCTCGTATGTCCCCAGGCTCGCTGAGGCACAGTGATGCCCCTAGTCTTGGCACGCTGCAGTCAGGCTGGGGACCAGAGCCATCAGCATCCACACTCGAGTCTCAGACCTGGGACTCTCCCGACCTCTGTTTACAGAACAACCTCTGGGGCAACACTCCCAGGTCCCACCCTGGCACCAACTGTGAATGAGTCAATTCTGGTCTGACCACCTCTGTCCTCTGCTCTTGAGAACTGGACTCTAAAGGTGTCTTTAGCCTTAGCCAGTGAGTCACCTCACATGTCAATGCCACCTCCCACCTTCCTCCCTGGTCAAGATATCCAGACGGGTCAGCACACACCCATCCATCAGGGTAAGATCATGAGGAAAGGATGAAGGTACACCTCCTCCCTAGCCAAGAGGGGAAAGGAAGAGGTGTCCCTTTTGAAGAAAGAGAGCACCCCATGCCCTTCCATGAAACACAAGGAGTTTGCTGAGCCTCAGTTTTCCTTCTCTGCAAAATGGGGCTATTCTTTTTTTAAAAAATAATTAATTAATTTGTTTGTTTGTTTTTGGCTGCATTGGGTCTTCGTTGCTGCACGCAGGCTTTCTCTAGTTGCGGTGAGCCGGAACTACTCTTTGTTGCTGGCTTCTCATTGCGGTGGCTTCCCTTGTTGTGGAGCACAGACTCTAGGCGCGCAGGCTTCGGTAGTTGTGGCTCGCGAGCTCTAGGGCGCAGGCTTAGTAGTTGTGGTGCACGGGCTTAGTTGCTCCACGGCATGTGGGATCTTCCCAGACCAGGGCTCGAACCCGTGTCCCCTGCATTGGCAGGCGGATTCTTAACCACTGCGCCACCAGGGAAGTCCAAAGTGGGGCTATTCTGTCCTACCAGACCATGGAGACTGCCACAAGAGGCAAAGGTGGAACAATCCTCTATACACTCTCCCTTGCTACTGTGGTGGGTGCAGTTAGCGCTGAATAACAGCTCTGGGGTCTCTGCTCTCTCCATTTTCTTAGAGCCCCTTAGACATCATGTTTGTCTTGATAACCAGCCCAGAAGTCCTCCCTCACCCCTGTCGCCCAGAGCTCAGGCACAGATCCTTGGGGACGTCAGCCCAGGGGAACCTGAGGGCACTGTCTTCCTCCCCATCACCCCAGAGTCCACAGACGGCAGGCTCTGAAGTGGCCACTGGACACTCCAGGTGGGTCCTGGGGAAGGGGTCTGGGCAAAGGGCACGGAAGACAGTCCACAGTCTGTGCCCTTATTAGGTGCTTACTGCACACCTGGCCCTGTTCTTTTACACACGCAGCCCCAGTATTTCTAAGAAAGAGGAAAATCGTAGCCCAGAAGGGGAGGAAGTCTTCTGAAGAAGGTGCCGGGCATCGGTAGCGGGGACAGCGCCCCAGTACAGATCACCGCCTACCCCCACCCCCAAGTCACCCCGGAGAGGCCAGGGGTCGCAGGGATAACAGGAGTTGGGGTCCACAGTCTGGCTGGGATCTGCCCAGGCCCCGCTGGCCGGCCACCGACGGCGGAGGGACCAAGGTGCGACTCCGGGTCGCGGTGGCCAGAGTTCCGGCCCCGGGCGCACGTGTGCGAAACCCGGGGTCCCCAGAGGGTCTCCAGCGGCGTGCATCTTATCCGGTGTGGCGGGTGCGGCGCCTCCGTCGCCCCGAGCCCCGCACCCCTGTCACGGAGCCCCGGACGCCCCGGGGCGGGGGACGCGCGCCAGCCCGGGGTGGATGGGATGGAGCCCCCCCACCCCAGACAGGGCCGCGCGAGTCACCTACCTGGGTGGGCACGGCGCGCCCTGCGGCCCAGAGCTGCAGTCCGACGGCCAGCGCGGCCCAGAAGGCGGTGGGCACCATGGGTGCGGGCGGCTCGGCGGGCCCCTTGAGCCCTCACGCCTCCGCTCCCGCTCCGCTGCCTCTGGCGCCTCGGACTGAAAGTGAAAGCCGGCGCGCTGCCGGAGAGAGGCCGGGGGGCGGGGCGGGGAGGGGAGGGGCGTGGACACACCTCCTCCCCGCCCCACACAGCCGGCCGCCCCGCCCCCAACGCCCCCTCTCACCCCAGCTCTGCCAGCCTAGCGCTGGGTCCCTACCTCCAGCGCCAGCCACTCCCAGCCCTCCGAGACCCTCCAGCCTCCTTCTAACGTCCCCTCCCCTTCGAGTCACCCTTCCCAGCGGGGCTGGTGGGGGTGGGAGAGGGGGCAGGAGACCCGCCTTGGGGTCGGGCTCCCACCAGGCTTGCGGCTGCCCCGAGGTTTTGTCTCTCGACCTGCCCTGTATCCACCTACCCCTCCCACCTCCTGCAGGCTCCCTACTCCCCTGACGGTGGGGCACGAATTTGGGAAAACATGCCACACAACTGACAGTAGCTCACGGGCATTCTAAATTATTCCCTCATTAGACTTTATCTGACTTTAGAGCCAGACCACCTGGGTTTGCATCTCTGCATTAACCTCCCAGAGGTAGTCTGAAGATTGAAAGTTATATAACACACATACTATAGTATATATTATATATGTATGTAAACTTACCAAGTAAGTATATAAGTAACTTAATAAGCTCTGTATACATATTAGCTGTAATTACTGTTATTCATTTGTTCATTTATCCTTAAACATTCTTCATGCCCTCCTCAGAGTGAGCCAGAGCCTGCCCTGACCTCCTTCTTGAGTCCCCTGTCCAGGTAGCTGACCAGTAAACAGAGGCTGGGACAGAAAGCTGTGGGAGCCCAGAGTGGGGCTGGCCCAGGCCAAGGGCCGTGAGGGCTGGTTCCCCTGGAGTTGACATCTGAGCACCCACTCCAGGGGCCAGCTGCACTCCCTGTGCTTTGAGTGCCAACCCTAATACCAGGGCCAGCCCTGCGGGACCAGAACATATTCCCCCAGCCCTGGGAGTCCTTGCCCCCAGCACACAGGGCGTTTCTGAGGGGCAGGGTGGGCAGGGTGGCAGGAGGGGAGGCTATTCTGTTCCCTCACTGCAGGCTGCCCCAAGTGAGGTCCAGGGACCCCTGCTCTGGGCCACCAACCCCTGTGATGGAGACAGCAAGGATGATGCTTCTAGGTGCTGAGTGAGAAACTGGGAAGTGACCCTTGGTGGATGGAAAATCCCACCTCCTGATCAGCAGACTGGGAAATTACCTGGTTTCCACACGTTTCTAAGACATGGGCCATGCTAAGGGCGAGGCTAGCACAGCCCACAACCTTAACTCTGCAGAGAAGGTCAGACTCTAAAACTAGCATGAAGATTTCTTCTGACCCTTACAAGTCTTGTCTGGGAGCAGTTTGGAGGAGTCCCTGATCCATAAGAGAGAGCCGAAGGCCAGGAGTGGGGTGTCACCTGGTGAAAACAGGAGCAAACGGTTCTCCATGGATGCCCCCTACACACCTCAAACCCAGTGGGCCCCACTGACTCATTGCCTCCAATGGCTCCCTGTCCGAGGGGGCGGCAACACCACCACCCAAACGTGGGGATCCTCCTGGGATCCCACCTTCCATCCCAGCTCCACCAACTGGACTCCAAGAGGTGGGTGACAGCCAAGCCAACAGGAAAGCAAACCCTCTGTCTAATACAGAGGAATTGATTGTAAAGATATTAGAGAAATTAAAAGAACAATTAGAGGAAAGGGAGACTAGTCTGAGATTAACAACTGCAAGAAGCCACCACCACCTCTGGGGCCGGAAGTGGCGTTACCAAAGCCAGGAGCTGGGGCATCTGGGGGCATCTGGAACCGTGGAGGAGACAGAGCCACTGTTAGAGACACGCCTGAAGCAGAGAGGAGGAAAATATCTGGCTTCTCCCTTCCTCCCACCCTACAATCTCCCACCAGTGACTCCAACTGACCAGACCTAAGACAGGAGCCACTTAGCAAAGGAACCTGGGAAGTGTAGTTTGTTGGGGTCAGCCCACTGCAGTGGAGGGGGTGGGGGACAAGATGGCAGGGCCTGGAGCTGAGCGCAGGCACATAACAGCCGAGGGTCTAAGGAGGAAGTCTCACTCCTTGTTACACTTGCTTGGGGGACCTATCTTTTCCCAGACTCTTCATGAAATGCTGCGCAGGTCCTGGAGCTTTTCCAGGCACTCTCAGGCAAGAAACAACCTTCTGGGCTACCAGACTCATCCAGTGCTGCCCTGGGAACTCAATAGAGCTACAGTCTTTTCTCCAGGGTGGAGTTTCTCCCCTTCTCCAGCTGAACCCAGGCTGGATCCTGCCTGGGTGTGGGAGGACCCGGCGACTCCTCTCTTGACTGTCAAGTGTGGTTGGGGAGAGGGTTTTGGAAGCAAAGGGCACAGTGTTTCATGGCAGCTAGAGCTGTCACCCGCCACACACACACACTGGGGCCTCTGGGAGGCAGTTTCTGGCTCATTCTCTCTCGGGGGGGCACTTTTGCAGGTGTCTAGGAGACCTTCTTTTTTTTTCTTTTAATTTAATTTATTTATTTATTTATGGCTGTGCTGGGTCTTCGTTTCTGTGCGAGGGCTTTCTCTAGTTGCGGCAAGCGGGGGCCACTCTTCATCGCGGTGCGCGGGCCTCTCACTATCGCGGCCTCTCTTGTTGCAGAGCACAGGCTCCAGACGCGCAGGCTCAGTAATTGTGGCTCACGGGCCCAGTTGCTCCGCGGCACGTGGGATCTTCCCAGACCAGGGCTCGAACCCGTGTCGCCTGCATTGGCAGGCAGATTCTCAACCACGGCTCCACCAGGGAAGCCCTAGGAGACCTTCTTGCTGATTCCTCTGGCCGTGGCTCCCCAGCACCAGGGATACCTGAGCCTCCTGCTGGCCATAGCTTACCATATCCCCCTTGAACCCTACATGAGTGGTGGTCCTCCAGGCTCCTCCTGCCCAGGGCTCCTCCCCATAGGAAGCACTATGGGTCAGAGGTGACCCAAGGCCGGCTTCCTCCCCGGAGCCCACGGTTGCCCTTCACCCTACACCTGGAGCAGCCCGGCTCACACCCAGGCACCCTGTCTCACTTCCGCTCTGCCGCCTCAGGCCCATCCAGCCACAGGCTCCAATTCACATCACAACCTTTCTGAAGCACCTGCTGGGTGCCAGTCCTGGGGTGCTGGGCGCTTAGTAGTGCACAAGCACTTGAGAGTCTCCCATCCGTCTTGTGGTCCCTAAATGCTTGCGATATCAAGTTCTCAGAGTGGACCCCTTATCCACTCCTGCTTGGCCCGAGGTAAGGGGAAGCACCCTCGCCTCTCCCCTGAGAGGCAGCAGGGGGCGCTCAGCACCATGGCGACTCCTTCCCCCCAAAATCCTTTCTCTTGGCTGCTCCAACCCGACATCTTGTTTCAGCTGGGGGTAGGCAATGGCGAATTCTGGCTAAGCCATTTGACATTCAGTCTCTTAGCATGACCTGTATCGGTGGCCCAAGACCGTCTCTTCAGGATGGGGTTTGATCTTAGAATCCAGTGTATTGCACCTGCCATTACGCCGAATCAGTGACAGCATGGGGAGCCCCTGTGACACCCTGCCCACTGTATCACTTGGTCCCTCTCCTTCTGTCCCACGGCCCGGCCCTGGCTTTGGCCTTGGCCATTTCTCACTTGCGATGTTCTGATGGCCTCTAAGCCGGTCCCCTGGGCTTCAGTCTCTGTCCCTCTAATCCGTTACCCAGGGTGCGGCCAGGGCCAGCTCTCAAAAGCATAAGGCAGTCATGTCATTCCTCCTAGGCTAGTAGCTGTCAACCAAGGGGTGATTTTGCCCCATCGTCCAGAGGACATTTGGCAATGCCTGGGGGACATTCTGGGTTGTCACAGTTGCAGGGGGCAGGTGCTACTGGCATCTTGCGACTAGAGACGGGAAGGGGCAGGCGGGGGCTGCTAAATATCTACTGTGCACAGCACAGCACCCACGACAGAGAGCTATCCAAGCCCAAATGTTGGTAGTGCCGAGGCTGAGAACCCGTGCCCTCTCCCATGGCTCCCGACAGCCTGCAGAATTGAGTGCAGCCTCCTCAGTGAGATGCTGGAGGCCTTCATGTCCCGGCCCAGCCTGCCTCCCAGGCAGATCTCCTGCACCACGGCCCCCACCTCCACACTCTAACCACCCTGGACTCCCTGAAGCATCCTGAGTTCCCACCTCCATGCCTTTGTCCACACAGGTCCCTCTGCCTGGGATGTCTTTCCCTCCTGTTTGCTTGATGATCACCTACCTGACCTTCAAGTCAAAGCCCAACTCTCTCTCCTCAGTGAAACGTGCCCTTAACCACACCCCACCAACCCAAGCAGGGATTGTTGCTTCCACAGACCTTTAGCATGACACTTACCTCCGTATGGCTAGTCGCTTACATGACCCCTCTCCTCTCTTAGTAATTATGATACTAGCAGTTATTGGAAGTCTCTTCTGGGCCAGATAACTTATAGATGTTGTCTTGCAACAGAGAGGTGGAACTTATATGACCAGTGAGGGGTACTTACCAAATTCCTTTGTATCCTACATGAGTGGTGGCCTCCAGGCTTCTGCCCAGGGCTCCTCCCCATAGGAGGCACTACGGGTCAGAGGCGACCCAAGGCCGGCTTCCTCCCCGGAGCCTGCGGTTGCCCTTTACCCTACACCTGGAGCAGCCCGGCTCACACCCAGGCACCCTGTCTCGCTCCAGCTCTGCCGCCTCAGGCCCATCCAGCCACAGGCTCCAACTCACATCACGACCTTTCTGGAGCACCTGCTGGGTGCCAGTCCTGGGGTGCTGGGCGCTTAGTAGTGCACAAGCACTTGAGAGTCTCCCATCAGTCTTCTGGTCCCTAAACGCCTGCGATGTCAAGCCAGGAGATTCAAACACATAGTCAAGGAGCTCTGCCCATCTGGCTGCCTCTCACTGCTGGACTGTGTGGTCCTCAAGGGCAGAGGGACTTGGTCATGGTCCCCTCTATTTCCCTGCTGACAAGTTGGGGCTCAGTAGGGTTGAAGTGGATAAGGGCTGCATAGAGGACGAGTGTACACAGGAGGCAAGAAAGGGGAGAGGAAGTGAGTGAGCGAATAAAGGGCTGAGTGAATGTCAGGGTCAAGGCCCCAGAATCCAGTCCAGCTCAATCACTCCCAGACCCTATGCACTCTGCCAGGTCTCCCAGGCCATGCATCTCTTAGACCCCTAGTCCCATGACGCAGAAAAATCCCACTTGCTCCTCGGTAATGGGTAGCAGGCAGGCTTCCAGCACACAGGACCATGGCCCTCTGGTCCCCAACTCAGGGGCTGCATGTACAGTTATCTGAACCCTGGGGCTCCCTGGAGGCTTTCCTCACTTCCCAGTGCAGCCCCAAGCCCTCAGAGAGCCCCCAGCCATCTCACACACACCACCCCAGCAAGCTGATGCCTGTGCTTTACAAACTGGTGTAGAGGAAAGCTCAGCCACGGCAGGCATCGTGCACAAGAACAGCCAGCCTGTCCACCAGTATTTACTGAACACCTACTATGTGCTGGGTGTTCTAGTGAACCGTTTGGAGGGATGGCTCTCCAGCATCAGCCAGCATCAGAATCATCTGGAAGTCTTGTTCAACATGCAGATTCCTGAGCCCCACTCCCGCGTCTGTTGAGGGCCTGACAATCTGGCTTTTTGATGAGCCCCTAGGTGACTGAGAGACACCTTTTGGGAAACAGGGTTTAGCTGCAAAAGGTGCCGTGGCTGAGGGTGGTTCGGAAGGCATTGCTGTGGTCTCTCTGGGAGGGGGAGTTTACACTGTGGGGGAGGTCTCAGAACCCGCCATCAAATCTTGTGACCTGGTCTCCAGGAGTTCCAGTGGGATCCTGTCTTGGGCGGCAGGACCCCCTCCCCCACCCAGTTTGGCCCACAGCCTGGGCAAGCAACCTTCTCTCTCAACTCACTGTCCTGTTTGTCTCAGCGCCCTGGATGCTCTGGGTCAGCCCCTTGATGACTCATGTCCCAAAATCTCGAAAAGGAAGTAGCACTGGGGTGAGCCACAGCTCTGTACCCACCCGTCTCCTTCATCTGTCAAGGCCTCCCACCTGCCCTCCTGCCTACCCCAGGGCCATGTCTTGGGCTGAGCTGACCATACCAAGCTGGGGGCAGGGGGTGCTGGACCAGGAAATACTCCCCAGCTCCTGTCCCCATTTCCTTCCAAAGAAGGGGGGGCAGCTCTCCCTCCCCGCAACCCTCAAAGAGGTCCCCAGGCAATTTGGGGAAGGTTGCCAAGAGAGCTTCCAGGCATCCTCCTCCCTCCACTCGACTGAAACCTCCCTGTTCTGGGTTGTCTCTTCCCAGGAACCAATCCCCAAACCTACCCCAAAGCTTCTGGAGACCCTTCGTTTCTAAGCCCAGCAAGTGGGCCCAGCTCAGACTCAGGGGAGGTCCCATCCTAGCCCCTCCCTGTGTGAGGGCCTAGAACATCTAGAACATGAGGGCGCTGGATTAGATCATGGGAGACAGGCTGCTTTCAGCCTAAATGCTAACTCTGCTTGGTGGTAGCTGCCTAGGGCTTCATGTTGAAAAGGATTCTGAGCCTGTGTGTGGCCTCTGCAAGAAAGGATGCTTAACCAAGTAGCCAGGTGTGTGCTGGGTGGGGAAGGAGGCAGCCACAGCAGATCACCCGGCCTCTGCCGTCTCTGGACTAGGTCCAAGTGCCCCTCCTGTCCTGACGTTCAAGGACTCTGATGTCCATGAGATGTGGGGGGATGGGGATGGAGCTGGGCTGGGCTTGATTCTAAACCGCTGCCTTTAACAGTACAGAGGGGGGACTTCCCTGGTGGTCCAGTTTAAGAATCCGCCTTCCAATGCAGGAGACGCAAGTTCCATCCCTGGTTGGGGAACTAAGATCCCACATGCCACGGGGCAACTAAAGCCTGTGTGCAGCAACTACTGAGCCCGTGCGCCGCAACTAGAGAGCCCGCATGCCGCAACTACAGAGCCCACATGCTCTGGCACCCGCACGCCGCAACGAAGAGCACACGCGCCGCAACTAAGGCCCAACTAAGCCAAAAAAACCTAAGAAAACAAAACAGTACAGAAGGAACATATCTGTCCTGCAGGAATGACCACCTTTGATCCTACTCAGGGCCTTCCACGATGGGTAGTTCTCCCTTTCATCCTACTGCAAACCACGCTGCTGCATTTTACACCCATCTGTTTTTTAACCTGACATTGTCTTTGTCTCAGTTCTTTTTTAATTAAAAAAAATCCAAAGCATAATATAAGAAACACCCATATTCCCACTACCCAGAATTGACCAACGTTAACAGCTGGGGCTGCCCTCCTTCCTCTCTGACCTTCTGTCTTATCACTTGACACCTCTGTTCTGGCTGGTCCTGAACAGGCAAAGCACCTGGATCACCCGTCCTCCAGACACCTGTGTGACTCCCCCCATCACTGTGGTCCAGTCTGCTCAAATGCCACCTCCTCAGAGATGCTTCTCTGAACTCTCCTAACTAAAGTTACTTTTCTTCATAGCAGCTAGTGTAAGTTCTCTATTTGTTTATTGTCTCTCTCTCCTATGATGGCAGGAAGCTTGTCTGCTCTGTTCTCTGCTGTGTCCCCAACACCTAGAAAGCAGCACCGGCACTGATTCGATTTTTTTTTTAATAGTAGGCTCCTAGTAAATTTTTGTTGAATTATTTTTTTGCTTCAAATTCTTTTCTGATTAAAATCAAAGTCCTTCTTGACCCCCAGCCCCTGGTCTAGTCCCTTGTCTTTCCCTCCAAAGGTAACTATTCCTCTGAGTCTGCCATGTTTCTCTCAAATCCGCTTTCTGCCTTCACATGGAAAGGAACAACAGGGAGTATTATTATACGCGTGCTTCTGTGTTTATATCAACATACCAGGCACGCTCTCCTGCCCCCTGGTTTTTCCCCCCACCACCCCTCGGCTGTGTTTCTGAGAACTTTCCGTGTTGTCGAGTTCAGACCTGGTCCTGCCCTGCACGCCTGCCCTCCACTCCCCCCAACCCTCGCCCTCCCCCCGTGTCTGTTTACCTGCTGCCCTGAGAACTGACTGTCAGGTGTTTGCACTTCTGGCCCCGATGCACATTCTGGCGCCTGTCTCCTGAAGCACGGGATTGAGATTTTCTCTAGGTCGTAAACCTAGAAAGTAGCACTGCCAGGCTGTGGGGTTTACACATTTTCATTTTCGCTAGGTCCTGCCAAATTCCTCTCCCAAGGGGCTGTGCCTTCACACTCCCAGCAGTATGTGAGGAGTCTGCCTCCCGGGTGCCCACATCTGCAAGGACATTTGATCTTGTCAGCGGGTTTCTTTTGATAGCCCTTTATATTTTCAAAGGGCTTTCAATTCTCCTACCTCTTTCCAGCCTCACCAAGGTCCTGCCATATTCCTTTCCTCTGAAGGATGAATCTCCCCTCCCCCAACTCCCACCCCCCAGTCCCTCACCCCTCCACCCCTACCTTCATTCCTCCTGCCCACCTACCCACCCCACCCTCCAAACCCCGCTCTCACTGGCTCTCCTTCAGGCCCTGGAAGAGCCAAGAAGCAGCTGGTCCTTACTTTCTAGGTAAAGCCTCAAAGACAAGGAATATCTGCTAGACATACTCTGGCCTCAGTTTCCCTGCCTCGCCTTGAGTTCTCCACCCCATTACAAATTGGGCCACTCCCAGCCTGGGCAGGTACCCAACCCCCTCGACTAGTCCCTCCTCCAGCCCCTCCCCGCTTTGGGTAAGTGATTCCTAGCTATTTTATAATTTGGTCACTGATGTGAACGGAATCTTTTTTTGCATAACTTCTCTCGCTCTCAGGTATATCGGGTTCAGTGAATCATACTCCTCAGATCTTGCCTTACAAGCCTCCTCTCTTGCTTTATTTTCCCCCCAATCCCTGCTCCCCGCCCCCACCCCAAACTCAATCCAAGTGTCCTTGTAAAGCACATGGTGGTGTCTGTGGGTGTTCACATTTCTCTGAAGTGGGACTGCCAGATCTTGGAGTCATTGTGTACCTATTTCACCAGCATTGCCAGAAATTTCTCCAGGACCGCAACACCAGCCACGCTCCTTCCCACCAGCATGGTCACAGGGTTCCCCTTTCTTCACACTCTTCCCAAAACTCACCATTAGCCAACATTCTGATTTTGGCCAATTTGATGGGTATGGAGTGGAGCCCACCACTGTCTCATTTGCATTTCTCTGAATATTCGTGGGTTTGAGCACCTCTTCATTACTTAGTCATTTGGGTTTCCCCTTCTGTGAACTGCCTATTCATATCCTTTGACCATATTTCTATTATTTCCTGTCTTTTTCTTGTACCTTTGCAATAATTCCTTGTATATTCTACATATTAATTCCTTGTCATTTTTAGGTATCACAAACACTTCCCCATTCTGTCATCTGTCTAGTATCTTGGTTTATAGTGTTCTTTTTTGATTCAAAAAAAGAAAAAAAAACTTTAATGTAATTCAAATCCATAAATTTTTTGCTATTTTGTTCTTAGCCGAAAGGTCCTTCCTTACAGTGGGATGTAAAAATATTTTCCTATATTTTCTTTCATTAGCTTTATGATTTTATATCTCACATCAAGGTTTTTAATACAACTGAATTGTATGTGGTGTATAAGAGCTAGAGACCCGACTTCATTTTTCTCCACAGAGTGAGTCAGCCTCCCCTATACCACTGGCAAAATAGTCCATCCTTTAATCGCTGATCGTAATTACATGGGTCTGTCGCTGAATGATTCCTTCTGTTCCATTCATTCTTGTCCCTAGGCTACTTCCACATATTTTTTATTGGTAGAACTTTGTAGAACGTTTAGTGTCTGGTAAAGTGAATCTCCTTAGCCCCTTTTTGAAATCGACTTAATTCTATAGGTTGTTTATTCTTCCACACACATTTTTGAATACACTTGTTAAATTTCTCAAATTCCAGCTGAGTTTCCCATCTCCCCCCCCACCCCACCCGTACGCGGGCCTCTCACTGTTGTGGCCTCTCCCGTTGCGGAGCACAGGCTCTGGACGTGCAGGCCCAGCGGCCATGGCTCATGGGGCCAGCCGCTCCGCGGCATGTGGGATCTTCCCGGACCGGGGCACGAACCCGTGTCCCCTGCATCGGCAGGCGGACTCTCAACCACTGCGCCACCAGGGAAACCCTCCAGCTGAGATTTTAATTGAGATTGCACTGAATTGACAAGAAAATTTGGGGGAGAACTGACATCATTGCAGTGTTAATTTAGCTCATCGGCAACGTGGTATACCCTTCATCAATAAATGAAGGAAGAAGAGCTCCTTCTGTGGCTTTTAATAGTTCCCCCCCGCCACCCGGGCATTCGGGTGTGGCAGGGTTAAAGTCGTCAGCACCCCTCCCTAACTCACCAGCTTCTACACCTGGGCTCCCATTTGGTGTTTGCAATAACTCCAGGCAAGCTGAATGGCAGGACCTAATAGTCCTTTGTATAGATGATTTTAAGGAGTTTATCCAAGTCCACACAGCCAGCCCTCCCTTTGGGAGACGCCGCACAGGAGACCCTGCACGTCAGCAGTGCCCAAGTCACCTACCTCATTTCCCCAGCAAGTTTTCCCTTTCCCAGTTCAAAAGGAGGAAGAAATAAGTAATTTTTCCCATGCTACAATTTCCCAATCTTCACTCATTTGGATGTGTACGAGGACATGTCTACCGGCCAGAGCCGGGCAGGCCTGGGCAGGGATGACTCAGTGTGGACACACCACTGCAGGAACTTGGCGGGTGGAGGCCAAGCACTTGGAGGAGGACAGAGGGCCCCTGGCTGAGGAGCCCTGGGGCTTCTTAAAGTAGGTGGCAGTGACTCGGCCCCGTCTAATTCATCTCCCAGGTGAAGTCTGTCTACAGGATGTCACTCCCGGGGAACCAGAGCCCCACACCCCCCGTCCCAGGCATGTCTTGCGTGCCCTGCAGACTCCACGTGTAAGTACTGAGCACCTCCTGTGTTCTAGGCAGAGTTCTACGGCCCCTTCACCTCCAGTGCATGGAGACCCTGCTCCAGCCGTGCGCCCAAGTGAGGATCCCAGGACATTTAGTTCCTAGGAATGAATGGTGGCATTTCAAGCACCAAGAAGGCATCAGCTTTGCCACCCTCTAGACCTGGGCTCAAGTCCTAGCTCAGACCACTTACTGCCCTGTGACTTTGACCTTGAACAAATCACTTCATCTCCCTGCGCCTCCATTTCCTCACCTATAGAATGTGGGGGTGGGGGAGGTCCCATTCTAAGTTCCCTGCAGGGATGCTGTAATGATCAGAGTTTGGGAGTCCACTGCACCTGGCACATAGTAGGTGCTCAGTAAATGTAGACTCAGAACTTAATGGTGGCCATACATTCTGCTTGCCCACGTTGGAGTCCTGGATCTCCCCCTGGTGCAGGGGAAGCTTTCCCTGTGAAATTCCCTAAGTGTTCAGCCTCCCTCTTTCTCTTGTCACCCAAAGGAAACCCCGGTGGGGCCCCAATTCCACAGCAGTTCCCAAGCTCTCCCAAGGTTGTTGCAACTTCCCACCAACCACCCAGCCCAGCTTTTCCACTCTCCCTCCCAGCTCCTGCAGAATAATTCCTGCCTCTGAAACCAGCTCCATCACTTCACCCCTTTCTCCCACAGAGACCTAGAGATCCGAATGCAGGGGTGGGGCAGCCTCCACACCTGCCTCACAAAAACCCTCATTTCTTTCTTTCTTTTTTTTTTTTTTTTTGCGGTACGCGGGCCTCTCACTGTTGTGGCCTCTCCCGTTGCGGAGCACAGGCTCCGGACGCGCAGGCTCAGCGGCCATGGCTCACGGGCCCAGCCGCTCCGCGGCATGTGGGATCTTCCCGGACCGGGGCACGAACCCGTGTCCCCTGCATCGGCAGGCAGACCCCCAACCACTGCGCCACCAGGGAAACCCCAAAAACCCTCATTTCTCACACCCCAATCACAATGGCTCACTTTCCCCTGCATGCCCCAAATTTCTCCAAACTTCCAGATTTTGTCTGACTTGTGTGAAACCCCCGAGACCTGGCTGCGCACCTGACCCACACCTAGGACCCCCACTGAGCTTTTTGTCTTTGTAGCAGTTACCACTGGCTAAGGTGTCTCATACACTTTTTATTGTCCCTCTCAATGAGGGCAGGGCTGTGTCCCCAGCAGCAGTTTGAGCTCAATAAATATTTATTGAACAAATTAATGAATGAGTTTAATCTTTGCAGTTTCTCTTTGGGATAGGGGCTTATTAGATCCAATTTACAGAGGAGGAAGTGGAGACCCACCACCTGGGCTAGATGCCGTGCAGTGGGCACTAGAGCCCCACGCTTACCTCCGTCACAGCAATGACCATGCCCTCAGCCATCACCTGACTTCAGACCAGTCTCCCCAGTTGGGCTTTGACTCCTTGAGAGCGGTACCATGTATCTCCTCCCTTCCCAGCCCCACTGTGTTCCTCAGCACAGTTCCTGACACACAGTAGGTGCCCTACACAGATCTGTTGCTTGAGTGACTAAATGAGGGGCTGAGTGAATGAATGCATGAATAAACATCTTTTCATACAGAAATATTGTTTTTGTGCGGCTTCTGAAACTAGGCCTCCAACCCTCTTCATAGTCAGTGTTGTGGGAACTTAGAGGACACAGAGGTCCTGGTCCTGGATGGTCCTGGAAGGCTTTCTGGAGAAGGAGGAGAAAGTTGAAGATAGAGGTTTGGGAGTTGGGTCACTGAGCAGAGATTTCACGGTGGGGATGTGCCCTCCACATTTGGTGACTTGGGAGGGACACAGTTGGGTTTCAGAGGGATTTCGGATACAGAAGCTATGCAGGCAGCAGGACAGGCCTGGGAGAGCCAGATTGGCAGACTTTGGTCTGTAGGCTCTGGGGAATTATCGAAGGTGCTATGAGAGAATGGCCTGGTCAGAGCTGGGCTTTGGAAAGGAAAGGTAGACAGAAGCCAGAAGACAAACTCCATGCCCTGTACATTTACTGAGCCCTGTAGTTGCCCAAACAGTGTTCTATAGGGCCTGGGACTCAGGGTCGGGGCCACAGCACATTGGTGACCCCAGCCTGAGCTACAATGGAATAGCGTGGCCAAATGGTTGGAAACTCAGACTCTAGCCAGATAGCCTGGGTTTGAATCCCGGTTACACCACTTAGCAGCAAGTCACTTGGGCAAGTGACTTAACTACTCTGTGCCTCGGTTTCCTCACCACCACTTCCTAGAGCATTGTGAGGTTTAAATGTTATAGTAGCCCCAAAGCCTCAATAATTGAGTTCTTTATTATTTCTCTAACGAGTGTGTGACTTCCTGGATGGCAGTGATGAAGCCTCCTAAACCTCTTTTGTCCGAGCCCAGCTCACAGGGGCACAGGGTGGCTCTCAGGGAACTTTTGATAAGCACGCCTGGCCCAGGGGACCTGGTCCACCTTGAGAGTGCCCCAGTGTTCATTCACAGGGGGTCTTCCGCCTGAAGAGAGGAGCCCTCCCTCGACACCTGCCTAGGCTGTGGGTATTTCCTGAGTGAAGTGTCATCTCAGTGAAAAACAGTGTCCCTGTGACAGCCTGTTGTTGCATAATCTGCCCACAGCTCTCTGTGACTTCCTGACCGGGCAGCCCCGGGGGGGCCCCTTCCTGCCCTGGAAGGTGCCAGACCCTGCGCCCCTTCTCAGGGGAGGCCCAGCAAGAACACTCGCAGCCTCAGTTTCCCCATCTGGGAAACTAGGGCGTTGGAGCTGATTATTTCAAAAGCCTTAAATGTTCTCAAATCAGACAGATTCTGGCCCTGTCCCACTCTGATTGCATGGATCCCTGAACGCACAGGTCAGGCCCCTGGTCCAGAGCTCACACTCCGGAGACAAACTTGGATTTGGTTATTTAGCTTCCTTGAGGCAACGCTGGGAACAATAAGAGTCGAATTATTGGGAGGAAGAAATAAGGCAATATGTGAAGTGTGAAGCACAGTGCCTGGCACATAGTAAGATCTCAATATTCCCTGACACTCCTATTGAGGGGTGGGGGCTACATCCCCTCCCCTTGAATCTGGGCTCTGTGACTGCTTGACCGATAGTATGTGGCAAAAGTGATGCTGTGCCCATTTCTGGGCTCCGATTTTATGAACCTGGCAGTTTCCACTTGTTACGGGGTTGTTTGCTCTAGGAACCCAGCCACAATGATGTAAGGAAATCCAAGCCACTCCAGGAGAGGCCCATGAGAGAAACCCACAGCCAACCCAAGCTTGCGGCCGTCTCAGAAGTGCATTCTCCAGTGCCAGCTAGCACTGTGTGAGCAGAGATGAGCTGTTCCTGCCAAGCCCAGGCCAAAGTGCAGACCTGTGAGCAAAATAACCACCCGTTGGTGTTTTAAGCCACTAAGTTTTGAAGTGGCTCATGACGTAGCAGGAGATAACCAGGACAGTTAAGGTCAGTTACTAGCCAGTCAACACTTTTGAAAAATGGGGATCAGCAAGCTCATCTATAAATATGGTCACTGTGATGTTAAGTGGTGTTGTATGTAAAGTGTCTTGGCACTGAGTAAATTCCTAACAGATAATTTCCCTGCCCCTTATGCAGGATCAGCTACAGAATTTTGGGGACCCAGAGAAAAATGAAAACACAGGGCCCCTTGTTCAAAAATTATTGATTTTTCAGACAGCAACAGCAGAGCATTAAACCAAGCACGGGTCCTTCTAAGCTTGGGGCCCTGTGACTGCACAGGCCACATGCCCGTGAAGCTGCAAAGCCCTTTTCCTACAATATTCTTGTCTGATTATGGAGACCACTTTGGCTCTTGCAAAGCTGTCTTATAATAAGAACCCAAGTCTCTTACCGCAGTTACTTTTTTTGTTTTTTTGCGCTACGCGGGCCTCTCACTGTTGTGGCTTCTCCCGTTGCGGAGCACAGGCTCCGGACACACAGGCTCAGCGGCCATGGCTCACGGGCCCAGCCGCTCTGCGGCATGTGGGATCTTCCCGGACCGGGGCACGAACCCGTGTCCCCTGCATTGGCAGGCGGACTCTCAACTACTGCACCACCAGGGAAGCCCCACAGTTACTTTTATTTTAACAACAGTTAAAAAAAAAAGAAAAAAAAAGAAGAAGAAAGAAAGAAAGAAAGGAAAGGAAGAATAAAAATTGGCAAGTAATAAAAATTGGCAAGTCATCTTTACTGTTCCCTTGGACTAAAGAGTGATTCCCTGCATCATGTCCCAGCATATGGCTAGAGCTATCTCCACCACAGAGCACCAAGCTGGGCCTTAGGCAGACTGTGTACCTCTATGGGGCTCAGTTTTCCCATCTGTAAAATGGGGAGGTTTGCTCTTGACGTGTCTCCCTTCCTGGAGACAGGTTCTCCAGCACACGTTCTCTGTCCTGCCTGTCCTCCCAACCTTGTGTCAACCCTGACCTCAGAATCAGACCACTGTTAAGGAAAGCAGCTTCAAGAAACAAGGCTCTGACTAGGTCAGCTCTGTGTCTTTTCTGCCTGGTCAGAGGCATCAGAAAGCCACTTGATCTCAGGAAGGTTTACCCAGCCTCTTGCAACCGTCCCTGCCTCCTCATAAAAGAGAAATAAAATTGCCCTTCCTAAAGGAAACTGGTCCAGAAGGCATAGTGCCAGTTGGTAACTGCGATGTAGACATAGCCCTAACCACAGAGGCAGCCAGAGTTGAAGTGTTGAATCCCAGCTTTGGCACTTCCAGGCTGTGTGATAGTGGGTTGGTTGCTTAACCTCTCTGAGCCTCAATTCATAAAAGGGGGTACTGATACTCAGCCTATTTACCTTTCAGTTATTATTATGAAGCCCAAATATGTAAAGAATGTAGAAAGCCTTGGGCAATCTCTAAAGCTCATAAAATGCTACATACGATGAATATCATTTACCGAACAGGAAATACGCCCAGCACTTACTGCTGAGCTTCACAACCATCTTGAAAGATAATTATTACGCCCATTTTGAAGATTAGGAAACTGAAGTTAAAAGCACTTGAGAGCTTCCCCTGAGGCCGTGTAGCTGGGAACCGCTTTGGCCTGGAGTTTGAACTCTGATGGGCCCATTCCTTCCCCTACATCGGAAGCAGGGGTAATGAAATGGGACAGAGGCACGTGCTGGAGGGCTAAGGAGGAAAGGGCGGGCCTCAATGCTAAAATGACCCACACCCCACACCAAAACACAAACGCCTCCAGCCTCCAGGATCTTTTGGTTTGGTTTTTACTCTCCTGGAAGACACCCAAAGAAAGGGGAAACTGGACAGACTCCTCAGCCCCTGGGGTGACATCAGCTGAGGGCCCAGGGCTGCAATGTTAACCAGGAATGTAGTCTCAGCTCTCTGCCCTTTCTGAGAAAACACATCCAACAGCTTCCTGGCTACCAGCAACTGCTGCCTCTTTAGCCCAGCTTCCCTCTGAATTAGGTCAAAACGACCTTCCCCGCCCCTGGTTTGCCTTTCCCGCCCATTGCTGAGATAACACCAGGATGTTTATTGTTCTCATAGGAGGAAAATAGATATAAACATAGACCGGTGTTCTTACAATATTTATGATAAAATCTAAGTGCCTTACAATGGCCCATCAGGCCCTCCAGGATCTGGCCCAGCTGGCAGCCCCGCTCACCTCCCTTTCCTCTCTGCCCTGATCACTATGCTTCTTCAAGGCGGTGTACTTCCTGAACCTCAGGACCGGGAGCACCCCACCTCAAGGCCTTGGCATTTGCGGTCCCCCTGCCTCCTGCTTTCTTGGGATGCTTGCGGGCCCCCACCTCGCCCACCCATCATGTCGCTCATGTGGAGTGCAAAGGGCACCTCCTCCAAGAAGCCCTCCCTGACCACCTGGCTAGAGTTGGCCCTGCCCTCCAGACTCTCTGCCACAGTCCCGAGTGGGGCCCTCTGGTAGCACAGAGCACAATCCCACTCAAGAATGACCTTGTTCACTGATCTGGTTATGCGGTCCCAGACGGGTGGGGTGCAGGAGCCCAGGATGGGCTCGGTCGGCTGCTCCCTAAGGCCCAAGGAGCTGCCCTTGAAGCTTTTGATATTCTCACCTTGGCTTCCAATCAAGGGTACTGACGCATTAAAGCGTTCTTCTCTGGCCCTACCTGTGAATCCCTCCCACCCCACACTTCCCCCACTGTTACATGTTAGAGGACAGGGAGGGTCAAGGAAGGGCTGGAGGAGAGAAGGCACACAAGGAACTGCGGCCAGAGAGCTGCCTCTCATCTCTGCACAGATTTTCATTTCTGTTCAGCTCAACAAATCAGGTCCCAGTGACCGTGGGACAGAGAGGATGCCAGAGACACCTTCTTTAGGCTCTCATGGCTGGAGGGATGCTCTGCAGACTCAGGCCCTTGTTCTGTCTTAGGGATTGGCCCTGGCCTTAGAGATTCTAAGAACCTAGTGCAGTTTACAACCTACAAGACTGTCTTGGGAAACAACAGATTTTCTTTGAATGCAATAGTTTCTGCAGGACACATTACTTACTGTCACTCCCTGACTACAACTGTTCAGGAAAAGGGGTGTGCCGGTTCCTTAGAGCCTGGGAACTGCTACCCTGGGCAGCAGGGGTCTTGTCTGTCTGCCCACCTGGACGTCAGAACGACCAGAGGTTAAGGAGGGGTCCGTCATCACCGGGGAGGGAAATTCGCTCTGGTTCTCGGATCGACCATGTGACATGCAGTGGCTGGTTCAATGGCCAGGCTGATTGTGCGGTCTGGGTGTGGACTGGAGTCCTGGGGGTGGGATGGGCGAGGTCTCCTTCTTCCAGCCACCAGGGGAGACATAGTCAGAGCGAGGCTTCAGGCTGGCTGCCTGTGGTGGAATGCAGGCCCCAGACTGCCCCTGAGTTGTGACCAGTTGTGAAATAGAATCCATCTTTTATGGCAAGGCAAGAAAAATTCAAACATAAAAATTCTTCTCTGCCCTTTGGCCTCCCCTCTCCCTGCACTGTGCATTGTGTATCTGCATTATGCATTGGCCAAACCTCCCCCATCAGCAGGAATACCTGCTCAACCATAAAGAGCAACATTCTCCCAGCATCAACAAGACAACTCCTTAAAAGATAACATTCCGGGGCTTCCCTGCTGGCGCAGTGGTTGAGAGTCCGCCTGTCGATGCAGGGGATGCGGGTTCGTGCCCTGGTCCGGGAAGATCCCACATGCCGCGGAGCGGCTGGGCCCGTGAGCCATGGCCGCTGAGCCGGCGCGTCCGGAGCCTGTGCTCCGCAACGGGAGAGGCCACAGCAGTGAGAGGCCCGCGTACAGCAAAAAAATGATAGCATTCCTTCTTGATCTTGTAAGGGATCACGTGACCCGCTGTGATGGCGCTTAGATCTGGATTACATAAACTGTCAATAATACGTCATTTAATGTACAGCCCTGTTTCAAAAAACTTACATAAACTGTGTCTTGACTTCCAATGGGTGGAACCATTCTCAGAGCCTTCTGAGATGCTCTTCCTGGGTAATAATCCTCAAATTTGGCTCAAATAAAAATTTCCAATTCTTTCTTAGATCAACTGATTAAGTTTTCATTGACACCAGGGAGGCAGGCTGGAGCCTCCCAGCTCAGGCTCCAAGCCCACGACTCACATTCACCCTCGATCCTCTCTGGGCTACCTAAGGCTGGGGCATTCACGCTGCTACTTTGTGACTCCCTTTTCCCCAGCTGTGGGGCTACTGGACCCAGCCCGGAGGGAAGAAGGCCGTGGGGAGACCAGGGATGCCTCCTGCCAATAACCAAAGGGAGCCTTAGGACGAGAGTGCTTTATTCTGAATAGTCTCAAAGGCCGGGCCTTGGACGGACCAGGGAGTGGGAGTTCCACAGGGACAGGGTCTGCCTCCATCCACAGGGAAGAACCTCCAGCAGTGGGAAGGGCTGTCCCAGCAGGTAGGGGGCTCCCTGTCCCCAGAAGCTGGCAGCCTAGGTGTCTGGGGCAGAGGGGTAAAGGGGGAGCCACTGTCTTGTGGGGAGAGAGATTGCTCAGACCCTTCTGCTCAGAGGTACTCAAATCTCAGGGAGAATTTCCTGAGCCTTATGATTGGTTTTTAAGGGAACTTATGAATTTTTTTTTATTAGTTTCTGCTTTATAACAAAGTGAATCAGTCATACATATACATCTGTTCCCCCATCCCTTCCCTCTTGCGTCTCCCTCCCTCCCACCCTCCCTATCCCACCCCTCCAGGCGGTCACAAAGCACGGAGCTGATCTCCCTGTGTTATGCGGCTGCTTCCCACTAGCTATCTACCTTACCTTTGGTACTGTATATATGTCCATGCCTCTCTTTCGCTTTGTCACAGCTTACCCTTCCCCCTCCCCATATCCTCAAGTCCATTCTCAAGTAGGTCTGTGTCTTTATTCCTGTTTTACCCCTAGGTTCTTCATGACATTTTTTTTTTCTTAAATTCCATATATATGTGTTAGCATACGGTATTTGTCTTTCTCTTTCTGACTTACTTCACTCTGTATGACAGATTCTAGGTCCATCCACTTACTACAAATAACTCAATGTTCCTTTTTTTTTTTTTTTCAATGTTCCTTTTTATGGCTGAGTAATATTCCATTGTATATATGTGCCACATCTTCTTTATCTTCTTTATCCATTCATCCGATGACAGACACTTGGTTGTTTAAAGGACCAAAGTTTTGTGAAGGGTCCTTGGGTGAGGGAGCCCTTGGTGGGTGGGGGGCAGTGGCAGGAGGGAACAGAGTCCTGACGCTGTCCGGGCACAGGGGGTTCTGGCCATTGTCCAGCCCATGTAAACTTCAGGTTCTGATATAAACGGTCTCTCACAGCATCCAGCCTCTCTCCAACTTTCCCCAAAACATCTGAGTGGTTTCAGAAACTACCCTGGTGAAGCCGGAGCCAGCCTCAACTTCCTCCAGAGAGCGAGCAGGCTGGTGAGTAAACAGCAGCTTTCCCGGGGCTGGCTTCCAGCGGGTAATTCCAGCAGTCTCCAGGCTGCCTGCGACTCAGGGCCCCGGGCCTCATCTGCCCGCACTCCCTTTCCAAGACCACTTGTTTGTTGCCATGAGTCTGAGAGCCCTGGGGAGAGCAGGAAGAAGCCCCAAGTCAGGGCACTTGACTCCTCTGTGTGAAACGTAAAAATCCTGAAGTCCAGACTGAACTACGAAATGCTCTTTCTTTTCCGGCAGAATGTCTGAGTGAAACCAAGTAGTTTTCTGATACCTACACCCCCATCATGGGTGCTGAGTGGCGGCTAGAGCCAAAGGCAGGGCCTGGCACCACCAGGATCTGTGCACGTAGTAGATCTGAGGAAGACGCATCTTTGGTGGCCCAGGACACAGCACACGGTGCCCACAGAGCGGGTAAGGACCCAAGAAGGGCCCACGGTTCCCCTTCTCCATGCGGGGAGGAAGCCCCCCTGGGCGAAGCAGAGCAGGCCCTTCTCCAGGCAGCAGCTGGGTGGGCAGGGTCTCCGGCCGGGCAGGGGCACCACGGCTGCAAAGAATCTGCAGGTCTCTGGGTCCCGAGATGTCTCCTGCTGCGGGGACAGTGATGTGCCCTGGGCCCTGGGCCCACTGTGGAGGCTACAGAACAGGGAAGGGCTGGCAGCGGCAGAAGGCAGGGTGCCCAGGCCCTGCTGGCTGGCTGTTGCCCCAACACACAGCGCTGTTCAGACCCAGCCCCTTGGTTGTCTCTGCTGCACAGGCCCAGGCTCCCCAGGGTCTGGGTTGGGGGGCAGCTGGGTGGGGAGGCAGGTACAGACCAGCAGAGCCTCCTGCGTTGATAGGCTGGGTCTACCGCTGGATGCTGGAACCTCACCTCAGGCCAGATGGGCCTCTGCCACCAGGTTGGTGCTACCAGCTTGGTGCCACCAGGGTCACCGTGGCCTCCCAGAGGCACCCAGCTGCCCTCTCAGCCCCAGCCCAGGCCAGGCCTCATTTCCCAGAGGCGGTCGTGGGCAAGGGGTCCTCCTTCCCTTCCTCCTCCACCGAGAACATAACGTCCCCACAGCTGCCCACCAGTGGTTCCGTCTCCTGCTCTGGATAGTGGGGGGCATGGTCCACCTCCAGATCCTCCTCGAACTCGGGCCCTGCCGGCCCCACCGGGCCCTGGCCCTCAGGCACCTTGGCCTTCACGGTCCCCACAATCACGGTGTCGGCCTTCATGATGTAGATGTTCTCTGCAAGGCAAAAGAGTGGGGGAGATGAGACGAGAGCTCCAGCTGGATGGAAGCAAGGAGGCAGAGGAGGGTCCCAGTCCCAGCTCTGCCACTTCTGCTGTGTGGCCTCAGGCAGATGGCACAGCCTCTCTGATACACAGTAGGCTCCGCCGACTTCACAGGTATCCTGAGGCTCAAAGGAGATAAAACAGCTAGGAACTGTGTGCTGAGGGGTTAAGGACTGGCCCGTGTATAGGAAGTGCTTGTGATTTTCTGGACACTTCTGCCGAGACGGGGTAGAAGAGAAGAGAACAGGGTTAGGAGAGAAGGGAAGCCGTGGGGAGAAATTGGGGAATGACATTGACACCAATAGCACCAGTGAACACTCGCAGAGTTTAGCCTGTGCCGGATGCCGTTCCAGATGCTTTTCACACATTGGCTCCCCAATCCTCGCATGACTTCCACAAGGTAGATAGTCTATCGTGATCCCCATTTACGGATAAAGAATCTGGAGCCCAGAGATGTTAAATGACCTGCCCAAGGTTACCAGGTAGTTAGTAGAAATCCCCAAAGAAACTCCACCCTGCCCAGCTTCCCTTTCAGTTCATATCCACGTGCCTAAAGCAGAAGCCTGGCGGGGGGGTGGGGTGCAGGGGGACAGCAACAAGCCCTGCTTTGCCTGAGATGCTCCTACAGGTTTTAGTATTGAAAGTTCCACATCCCAGACAAACCCAGACAGATGGTCACACCCTACAGAAACCTCAACCCTGTTTATAATCACCAACAGCCTATGATCTGGACAGCTTTGCAGGGGCCGGTATATCTTGATGTTTACTGCTTATTGCGATGTGCCTGCCTAGCACACAGGGCTGCTTGTGTGGCTTGCGTGGATGAATAAGCAGCCCGGCCTGTTAGAGGCATGATGCCCCGCGGTCTGCTGACCACCTGCTACTAGGGCTTTGGAGTCTCAGGGGAGCTAAGTAAGGTGCCCAAGAAGCTGGGACGTGGGGAGCCTGGGCTTCACCCAGGTCAGCTAACTCCAAACACCAGCAGCCCAGCTTCTGATGGCCTTGAGCTCAGGGCAGGGTGCTAGCTCCCAAGCGCTCAGCCCTGGAACACTCTCTGGAGTCTGAATGGGGAAGCTCAAGAGGGAACTTGAGTGCTAGGGTGGGGCAGGGAGCTCGGGATCCCTACCTCTCTGAGGAACCCAGTTATACCCCTCTGATTCAGGAACCCCCCAGAGATTCTGGGGGCCCCTGCCCGCTCAACCCCATTGCATAATGCCAGTTCTTCTGTTTTGGCCTTTGATACTTCCAGGATAGAGAGAAGTGATCAAAATAGCAGTGAGAACTAGAGGGAAGGCTACAAGCGTGAAACAAGCTATGGGCTGGGCGTCCCCCCTACACCCCAAAAGAGAGAGCGTGGCCTCAAGCCACATACCCTCCATCAAGACCTGCAGGTCCTTTGCCCTGGGAACCTGACCAGAAGGGCTGGCAAAAGATGGGAGCCAGTGATGGGGAGGGAGAGGAGACCCCAGGAGGTGAGAGAGAACACAGAGGAGGCCACACAGTGCTAGAGGGATGAAACAGACAGACAGACAGACATAGAGGAGTAGGGGTGTGGAAGAAGAGGGGTGAGTTTGTCCAGGGAGAAGCAGCCAAAGCTGGGGGCCGGCCTATGATCCCCTCACATTCCTCAGGTCCTGATTCCTCTAGCTCTATCCCCCATCCCAGGGCTGCCCACTCCCAAGTTGGGAGAGGAGGGTCTTCCAGAAGTTGCTTGGACTTCCTGCCCCACCCAGGGCTCCAGAATCCAAGGAAGTTGTCCTGGACGGGGAGGGGGATGAAGATGAGGGGAAGGGGCTCCCCCTACCTGGTGCCCAGGGGTAGAGGGGTAAAGTGCAACCAGAATTTGGTCCCCTTGGGAACTGGACAAGGGGGTACTCCTCTAGGGAGGTGTCAGGGGAACAAAGGGCTCACCATCTTTTGAATGTCCCAAGAGAATCTCCAACCTGCTTACCAGCCAGGCTTACAGGCCAGGCTGCCCATGTCCGAGCCCACCTGGGAGCCTGGTGCCTCCCTCCCCGCTTCCCCCCAAACACTCCCAGAGCCCCAGCCCTGTGGTTCTAGGCACTGCATTCAGCATTGACTCAAATGTTCAAATTAGGACTTCTTAGGAAATTTGCAGGAGATGCTTTCAGCGGTATTTCCCAAAATACATTCTTTTCCAGTAAAACTTGCTGAAAGCTACAATTCCAAAAGTTTCAGCTTGGTGCTAAGGGTTCTGCCCTAAAGAGTTCTATCCACCAATCCCTGCCACACAAATGTGTAGGACGATCACAAATGCCTCTTTGGAATGATCTCAGTGATGGTTAACCCTCCAAAGACAGAGATGGAGCCAATTAAGGCCCTGCCCCCGGGGAGCTAACAGCCAAGTGGATGGGGGTGGGGGTGGGGAAGGAGGCTGCAAACACACACTGCTGGGTGCTGAGGACACTAGGAGGGGAGGCCTGGGCTCTAGGGCCGCACAGCACAGGGGCGTCTCCTAGACGGGAGAGTGGAGAGGGCAGGGAGGGCTTCCTGGAGGAGGAGGCAAATAAACAGGGTCCTCAGGACATCAAGAATTAACTAGATTCACGGAGGTGGAGTTGGCTGTTTCAGGTGAGAAAGCAGCGCCCCCGGAGCTCAGAAGTGAGAGAGGGCCCGGGAGATTAGGAAAATGACATTGAGTGGGAGGGAGGAGCAGACCTGTGGGGTGGGGAGGCTGGCAAGCCTGGTGGGGAGGAGGCAGCTTAAATGCCAGAATAAGAAGGCTGGAATTCACCCTGCAGGTACCAGGGACCCCCTGGAGGGCTTCAAGCAGGGGTGTAATATGGGCAGGTAACCATTTTGGTAGAAACACTCTGGTTGCAGCAGGGTGGAGAGGAGCGGGAGAGAGACAAGGAGGCCTGCGGGAACGGGAGGTTCGTCCCGGCTGGAGGGTGGCTGCAGCTCGGGGTGTGCTGGTCTCTGGGTTCCACCGCAGGGTACTGATGCGGACAGACCGGGGGTTTCGGAGCCTGCAGCCATGCTGCCACTTGGTAGCTGTGTGACTGGGAAAATCACTTCTCTCCCCTGAACCGCTGTTTCCCCAATTGTAAAAAGGAGGGAAAGACCCCGTCCTCAGAAGGCTGTGTGACAAGAGGTGACGAGCGTGCCATGCCCAAATGCGTCAGCCAAGCGGCAGCCCTTACTTCCCTGATGTCTCCCTCCATCCCCCTCAGGGGCCCTTCGTTGGGGGCTGGGCTGGCGGTTACTTTCCCTCTGATCAGAGCAGGCACCAGGCAGGGGGAGCCCCACCCCCCAGGACAACTTCATGCAGGTCAGTTCACGAATTTTCACCATGGCCTCCATGAAGTCAGAACTCCTGCTATCCCTATGTTACAGAAATTTATATTGGGATGAAGAGGTGGAGCAAGCTGCTCGATACCCCTGAGAATGGCTTAACTCCTTCACAAAAATTGTCTCCTACTCATGAGGGCCAATGGAGGAACCCCTGCCTCTTCCTTGCTGGGCCTTCGGTCCTCAGGGTCTACAGTCCCCGCTGGGGGCTCAGGGCCCATCTCCCCCTGCCCCCGAGCACCCCAGGACCCCCCAAACAGGCCGACTCACCAATCTTGTTGTTGGTGTGCTCCGTGGTCCCTCGGGGCTCGGGAAGGTCCATGGAGGTGGAGGGGCTGCTGGCTGGGCTGGCCTCCAGCAGCTGCAGGCTCTCCAGGTTGGGGCAGGTCTCCACAGCTGGGGGGCTCATTGACCCCTGCTCCTCAAGGCCTGGCTCTGCCACTGATACCCTCCTGATCAGCTGCAGTGGGCACAGAGGAAATGGTGCTGATGCAGGACGCCCCAACCTCCCCCAGTCTCTGAGCTGGGGAACCCCTGTTTCTTCATCTCCATAGACCCCAGTGAGTCTCCCTCTCTGCTTTAAAGCCATCATGCGCTACCCTGGGCTTCTCAGCCTTGATAGCCTGACATACCTGAGTGTGGGACCCTGTGAAGTCACGTTGTTTTTAACTTGTACTAAATAATGGTTCTGCCAGCGTTGCATACAATGCTTACCACGTGCGTGGCCCCTGACATGTGTTAATCCTTAACAACCACTCTACAAGGTGGCTGATATTAGCACCCTCCCCATTTTACAGATCAGGAAACTGAGGCACAGAAGAGTCAAGTAGGGGCTTCCCTGCTGGCGCAGTGGTTGAGAATCTGCCTGCTAATGCAGGGCACACGGGTTCGAGCCCTGGTCTGGGAAGATCCCACATGCCGCGGAGCAACTAGCCCCGTGAGCCACAACTACTGAGCCTGCGCGTCTGGAGCCTGTGCTCTGCAACAAGAGAGGTGCAATAGTGAGAGGCTCGCGCGCCGCGATGAAGAGTGGCCCCCGCTTGCCGCAACTCGAGAAAGCCCTTGCACAGAAACGAAGACCCAGCACAGCAAAAATAAATAAAAATTAATAAACTCCTACCCCCAACATCTAAAAAAAAATAGAAGAGTCGAGTAACTTGCTCAGGGTTAGTTGGTAAGTGTCCGCCAGTGCTTGAACCCCACCCAGTATCTCGCTTTGGAATCCAGGCACGTTAGCCCCAGTCTACAAGTAGCAGCTCCAGGCCCACCCCAAGTCCCCTGCTCCTGGGACAGCGGCCTTTTAAGATCACACTAATGTACTCTAAAAATAGTCATGTCTCAGGAAAATGTTGGTTTCGTTTTTCGCTTTTCTGTAAGCGCCACGGAGAAGTGCTCTTGTAAAATGTTCTAATGTAAACATTAGAACCTTCAGCCTTCAAAAGGGAATGAGTTTGAGTAAGGCAGAGAGTATAGCTACATAATCCTGAGTATTCTTTTTTTTTTAATTTATTTATTCATTTTATTTTTGGCCGCATTGGGTCTTCGTTGCTGCGCGCAGGCTTTCTCTAGTTGTGGTGAGCGGGGGCTACTCTTCGTTGAAGTGCGTGGGCTTCTCATTGTGGTGGCTTCTCTTGTTGTGGAGCACGGGCTCTAGGCACACAGGCTTCAGTAGTTGTGGCACGAGGGCTCAGTAGTTGTGGCTTGCAGGCTCTAGGGCGCAGGCTCAGTAGTTGTGGCGCACGGGCTTAGTTGCTCTGCAGCATGTGGGATCTTCCTGGACCAGGGCTTGAACCCATGTCCCCTGCATTAGCAGGCGGATTCTTAACCACTGCGCCACCAGGGAAGTCCCCTGAATATTCTTTTAAAATAATCTGAAGTCCAAAAGACGGCATTCTTGAACATGTTACTATTAATGCTTTGGCCCACGTGGCCAAAAGATATTTGATTATCTTACAAATCGTTAAATACCTTTTCATGAAATTTCTTGGCCTCATAACAGCAACCTGTCTGACCCAAGCATGTCTGAGTGTGATCTCCCATGATTTGAACTTGAACTTGTATTGTGGTTCCATCTATTATGTTTAAAAATAAAGGATGGAAACCGTTCTCATGTACAAAAATTTGAGTTAGGGCTTCCCTGGTGGCGCAGTGGTTGAGAGTCTGTCTGCCGATGCATGGGACATGGGTTCGTGCCCCGGTCCGGGAAGATCCCACATGCCGTGGAGCGGCTGGGCCCGTGAGCCATGGCCACTGAGCCTGCGCGTCCGGAGCCTGTGCTCCGCAATGGGAGAGGCCACAACAGTGAGAGGCCCATGTACCGCAAAAAAAAAAAAAAAAAAAAAAAAGAATTTGATTAAAAGAAAGTTACAGAAGAACTGATAAGTGGAAAACAAAAAGCGAGCGAACCGTACACACCTGAGACCCCGCCCATATGGTGTGCTTTGTCCTGCTCCCCCCTTCAGCTGAGGAGGGCAATGCCCCTGCTCTCACCCGCACTGGTCCCCGCGCTGCCCCTGGGAGGCTGGGCACAGAGCAGGGCGCCAGGACAAGCCCAGTGAGGGCCTGGTGTACGCGCCGCATCTTGGGTGGTTGCAGGACCAGCAGTAACGTGTGCAAAGCCCCCAGCCCAGCGCCTGCACATGGTGAGCACTTCATAAAAGGCAGGCGAAAATGCTCTTGCTAGGAGGCAGCTCAGGGTAACAGTTCAGAGCACCAGCTTTGGAGTCACACAAACCAGGCCTCAAATCCTGGCTGATCTATTCTTCAACCGTGGAACCACCTTTTCTGTCTGGGCCCCGTTTCCTCTTCTATACAGTGGGACAACAGTACCAACCTCTGTGTTTTGTAAGGACTACCCAGAATAACTTCAAGAAAGCACAAAGCCAGGTGCCTAGTTCACCGTAAGTGCTCCATATGAGAAAGCTCAAGTTTCAGAAGTTTGTGCTGCTGATTCGACATCCCAGCTTTGAGGACGAGACTCACGGAGGAGTGATGGAGAAAGGGGGGAATGAACACAGCCTTCCCTTTGACCACACCTGGCACCCACATGGCCAAAACCAAATCCACTGTCTGGCAGGCCCTTCTGGAAGTCCCCGGCAGGATGAGCCAGGAGCCAAGGCTGCTGTCTGGGGTGGGGCTCCGCATCCTTGGCCAGGGCCTGGCTCAGGCCCCACTGTGCTCAGCGCTCCCTGCGTGGGGCAGACCTGGCCTGAACTTGCAGGGGAACCTGCACCTGGGTCCTGGGAGGGCTGGGATCCACGCAGCCGCTCTCAGAACCAGCAGATCTGCTAGGGAAGGAGTCAGAGTTAGGGGCACAAAGCTGGGGTGGAGAAAGGGGAGGGGCTACTTACTGTTGGGTTCGTCCCGGGCCTGGAATCTGCAAAGAGCAAAAGAGCAGTGACTTCACCAAGGCGGGTCTGGCAGCTGCCTGGCCCTGTCCCCCCACCACCATCTGTGGGCAAATGCCCCCTCCACTGCCCCCAGGGTGGCAGCTGGTGCCTCGGTCAGACCCGGAGAGCAGTGGATGGGTTTCAGGCCCAGGGCCCAGGGCCTCACTGCCCAGCGGCAGCCAGAGAACGGGGGAGTCACCTCTCTTCCAGCCACCAAGCCCCTCAGCACACCGGACCCCTGCACAGCCCTCCCACTCCCACACATGCACAGGAGTGGTTCAGGACAAGCGCGCACCCCAGCTGGAGCCGAAGACACTTCTGCTGGGTCAGAAGTTGGTCTGTGGCTGTTGCTACCACCTGGTGGCCTCCAGGGGCTGGAGAGGCCAGAATGCCCCGGAGCACCACGTGAAACTCACACGGAGGACCCCTAGGCGATAGAGAGCGGGTGACAGGTCCTGAGGACCTTTTCTTAGACCTGCATCGGACATGCCTAAAGCCAGTGGACCCCGGAGCCCTTTCAGCTCAGGCCAGCGTGAGTTCGGGTTTTCTATCACGTGTGCCTGAAAGAGCCCACGTGACCAGTCTCACCGATCATCCCACCCTCTGGTGGGCTCAGTATGCAATGATCCTTAGGGCACAACCTTTTTCTTCTCATCCCAAACCCACCCTCCTCTCCAACCTTCCTCTCGTATTAAACTGGGCTCTGGGTCATGGCCAAGTATATGTTGACATTTAATCACGGCCCGGTGGCCTCCTGGGAAAGCTGGAGATGGTACCAGGCTCCTGTCTAAGCCAGGGCGAGTCAACTCCCAGGAGCTGACCGTCCTCTGAGGGCACACGGCCTCTTATGACTCCCGAAAAGGTCACCTGCAGAGACTTGGCTTTTGTTGCTATTCGGTGTGCGCACCTAACCAGAGAAACCTCGTGAAAAGAGGCCAGTATGCCAGCTAAGTCAACTCTGGAAGACCGTCTGACGTCAGCCCCTCTAGGGAATGAGCATCCCCGAATCCTAGCAGAAACGCTCACTGGAGGCCGACTGACCACGATAATACAAGACGGGCAGTTTGAACCTGCTGTGTGGACACCAGGTCAGTCTGGGGGACACTCTTCCATGTCCCTTTTAAATGACCATCAGCAGGTAAAGGGTCTAAAGGGGAAATGGATCAGAATAATGGTCAAAAGAAGCACATGTGTAAAATGACACAGTTCTTGACTTGATTTAACAAATCTGGTAACTGCTGTTGCCAGCAGAGTGGTCACCTTGAGAGGCCATGGCCCCCTCCCACGAGGCAGCCACTGTCCATTGCCCGAGCCAGCACTTTGAGAAACACTGTCTGGCCTGAGGCACGTTCTTTTAAATGATGTCAGTGAAGCCAAATCTTCATCCTTTGAGAGTGATTTTGACTTTTGCAAACAGCCAACTGTCATTTGGCAGCAAGTCTTGGGGGAAAAAAAGGGTGTGACAAAGTAACAAGACAAAAGAAATTAAAATGATAAAGTGCAGTCTTGGAGAGGACGTGGGTAAACAGGAACACAGCTGCTCATGCCCTGTGAACTGGTTTCCTCTTTCTCATGAGCCATCAGGCAATGAAAACTTCACACACTTTGACCCAGTAATCCCTCTTCAGGGACACACCCTCAGGAAATAACCCAAAGGAAAGCGACCAGCCTGTGCACAGCCGTGCAGTTTATAATAACCAAAAAATGCAAAACAAGACAGGTGCCAAACAATAAAGCAGCTTAGCAGTCCTTCATCGCAGGCCTTCCTAGCAGTGAAACCCCAGCACAACATCTTTCACCTTTCCCAGCCTTTAGTTCCCTCATTTGGAAAAGGGGACAGATCGTGCCAACTTTGGAGGGTTTTTATGAAGATTAAGTGAGATCTCAAAAGTGAAGGTGCCCAGGGATTAATCACATTGAGAGCATAAACCCTTGATATGTTGTGATGAAAATAACACTGAACCCATAGGGTCTTCCTCTCCCAAACCCACAGCTCCAATCTAATCAGGAGAAAAACACTAGACAGACTCTAAACAGAGAGCCATCCTACAACTTAACGGACAAGCAAGTTGTAGGATGCAACTTAACTCCTCAAAACTGCCAAGGTCAGCGAAAACAAGGAAAGCCAGAAACTGTCACAGGCCAGATGGGCCTAAGACATGATGACTACATGTAATGTGGTGTACTGGGTGGTATCCTGGAGCAATGAAAGGACATTAGGCAAAACTAGGTAGATCTGAACAGAGTATGGACTTTAGTTAATACAATAGTAATGTATCAGTATTGGTTCATTTATTGCGACAAACTTACCGCACTAACGAAAGATGCTCATAATAGAGGAAACTGGGTGTGGGCTATACGGAAACTCTCTGTACTAACTTCTCAAATTTTCTGTAAGTCTAAAACTTCTCTAAAAAATGAAGTCCACTTAGAATTTTTTAATTAAAACGTTTAAAAGGGAAGGTGACCGGGATGCTGCCTAGCACATAGGGGCCCCAGGGTACTCCAGTGGCTTGGCAACTCCATCACACCGAAAAGAAAATCAGCATTTGATACTGACTCTCGGAAACAAGCATAAAATAACGTCGAGGTGAAAAGGTAGAATCCAGAAGGCACCAACATCGGCCTACAGGCGTGTTACAACACTTATGTGTACTTTGATAAAGACTTAGAACAAATCATGCCAAGTACAGAGGTCAGATTTCATAAGTGCTTTTCCCCTAAAATGTTGCTTCAGTCCACTGTCTTCACTTATTGGTATCCTTGCTTTTTGGAATACGAACAATTGTCTCATAAAATATGTCCAGCATCCCAGGACACAAGTCCAGGGACACAGGCACTGGGCATCGGTGGGCCCCTCCTCCCTCGGGGAGAAGTGCCTGCTTTCCCAGGGCTTCTCTGAGGGCTGCTCAAGCCAAGCACGTGGGTTCTGACACCCCAGTTATCCATCCCTTCCATTCCCATCGCTCTCTCCTTTCAGTCCCATCCCCTCTCTGGCCTGGGGTCCCGGCTGCTGTGGAAAGCAGAACAGACCCAAGGAAGGCGTTTGGCAACAAGCAACCCTAGATTCAAATCCAGGACAGGGCAGGGAATTACAAGCTAAGCTGGGAATATCGTAGAATAAAGCAGTGCTCCAGTGAATTCCCTGGCGGTTCAGTGGTTAGGACTTGGCACTCTCAATGCTGAGGGCCAGGGTTCAGTCTCTGGTTGTGAAACTGAGATCCCACAACTCTCCCATCTCGGCCAAAAAAGGAAAAAAGAAGAAGAAAGAAAGGAAGGAAGGAAGGAAGGAAGGAAGGAAGGAAAAGAAAGGAAAGAAAGAAAGAAAGAAAGAGAAAGAAAGAAAGGAAGAAAGGAAGGAAGAAAGAAAGGGAGGGAGGGAGGGAAGGAAGAAAGAAAAAAGAAAAAAGAAGTGCTCCAAACACAGAAGGATGGGGACAAAAGGACACAACAGCCAGCTTGAAGGGGCCCCCACTGGCCTAACCTGGGAAAATCTGAGCATCAAATTAAGTAATGACGGCAGTACAGTAAGAGAGGAATCCATGAGTCCAGACAGATATACATACAGAAATGGAGCCAAGTTGATGAGGCACCAGTTATTCATAGAGCCTCAGAGTACTTAGCAATAACCGCGGAGGAAAGAGGACTTCATGGTGGAGAAGCCTGGCAGACACCACCCTAACCAAGGGCTCACGGTGAACACAGCGGGGAAGGGACAAAGGGAAACCTGGTGGGGCGGATGACTCACTCCTGGGATCCTCCCACCAAAGACGCACCACCTGAGTCCAAGCGTGAGGAAACGTCAGGCAAACCCAAGGTGAGGGCCAGCCACAGAATCACTGGTGGAATCTTCCAAAGTGGCAAGTTCATGACCGGGAGGGAAATCCAGACTGAAGGAGACACGAGACACGACCGCCAAATGCAGTACGAGACTCTGAACTGAATTATTTTGCTCTATACGACATTATTTGGATCAATGAAGAAACTTGAGTGGGGTCTGAGAATTAGTTGGTGGTGATGCATCAAAGTGAATTCTCTGATTTTGATGGTTTTACTACAGTCGTGTGAAATACAACACTCAGGTACTCAGGGATGATACTGCATTAGGTCAGTAAGTTACTCTCAGATGGTTCAAAAAAAATAAGTTCTCTGCACCGTCCTTGAGAGACTTTTCTGTACGTTTGAAATTGTTTCAAAACAAACAACAAATTTTCCAACTTAAACCTGCCTGAAGTAACAGATAAAGTGATGACTATAGTGTCCTTTAAAATGAAGGGTTAAAAGAATTTCAGGGGCTTCCCTGGTGGTGCAGTGGTTGAGAGTCTTCCTGCCAATGCAGGGGACATGGGTTCGAGCCCTGGTCTGGGAGGGTCCCGCATGCCGCGGAGCAGCTAGCCCCGTGAGCCACAATTACTGAGCCTGCGCGTCTGGAGCCTGTGCTCTGCAACAGGAGAGGCCGCGATAATGAGAGGCCCGCGCACCGCGATGAAGAGTGGCCCCCACTTGCCGCAACTAGAGAAAGCCCTCGCACAGAAACGAAGACCCAACACAGCCATAAATAAATAAATAAAATTAAAAAAAAAAAAAAAAAAGAATTTCAATCAGTGTTTCTCAACCAGGAGTGACATTCCCCTCCAGGGGAAATTTGGCCGTACCTGGAGACATTTTTGGCTGTCACAGATGGGAGGAGCTACTAGTATCCGGGGTGTCTAGAGACCAGGGAACTGCCTGACATCCTGTAACGCACAGGACAACTCACTTGGCAAAGAATGATCCCATGCAGAGGTCAACGGTGCCAAGGGTGAGAGCCTTTATGCAAAAATCTCACCACCACCACCAACAAAATCCTGGTTGGTCATACTGCTCATTAATCAAGTGGCCTTAAACAAGTTCCTTCATCTTCCTGTGCCTCAGCTTTCTCATCTGTGAAATGGGGATAACAGTGCATGCCTCACAAGGAGGAGTAAAATGAGAACACGTGTGCGCCTGCCACCAAGTCAAATCCATTCAGAGATGCGAGTGAGCAACAAAGGGGCATCTGCCCAGATCGCTGATGCGTGGCTTACCGCACCAGGGGCTCCCCCAGCCCTGGAGCTCCGGGACCTGGAGGGCTGGGGCAACCATTTCCATCCCGCTTGCCTTTAGTCATTTGAGCAACTGATGGTGCTGGTCTGAAACCTCGGGAGGGCAGGTTTCCGTACCCAGCACAGGACCAATAGGAAGTGCCCCACGGAGACATGAAGGAACAGACGAGTGAATAAAGGCTCCTGCACCCCTCCAGCCCCCACTGCATCCACCCCGCTCAGTCCATATGCATCCTGCCCCCTGCGGCACCTCCTTCCCTCTCGGGCCTGGGAACCAGACCCCCAGGGACCCACCGGAAGCCAGAGGGCCAGAAACGGCCCCAAACAGAGGGGCCAACACTGAGCCCCAGGCTTGGCTCCTGGTAGGTCTGGTTTCTTAAGGGAAGGTGCTTTCTGTCTTTCTTGTTCTCTCTCTGTCTTTTTTTTTGGGGGGGGGGGGGTGTGACAAAACTGCTATCACGGAGGTTTGAAGAAAAAAAATAAACTGACAGCAATGGAAACTCTAATACTAGAAAAATGTCAAGAAAGCAAACGCGGGTTTCAGTGAGACACTGAGCCTGACAGCTCACGGAAAAAGGCTTGAAATTGTCAAAACACAAAAACCCCCCTTGCGAAGGGAACGCAAGCACCTGCTTGTGAAACTCATCAAATCCAAAACATGCCTCACCGGACTGTGTTCAGGGGCCCAAGTCAGAAACCGTGCTACAGCAAGGCTCTCCTCGGGGCCTGGGGACCTGGGGGGCACGGTCTGAGTTGACCACTGGGCTCCAAGGTGGGCACTGGGTGGTAGACAACCTGGTGGGGAGGAAGGAAGCGGGGGCAGGACTGAGCCCTCTACAAACAAGACCGGCCGTCTCCAGGACCAGCGCCTGAGTCTGGTGTGGCCCCTACAGGTGGTGTGGCCCCGGGTCTTGTCTCTTCTTTACAGAATGAAGAGCATCACCTGCCTCCCCTGGGGCTCCTCAGTCAGTGAGTCCCTTTGCGGGAGCCTGCCTTGAAACCAGAAAGGGAAGTTCAGACCATTTGTGTCCACTCCTTCCCCTGTGGTCAGGGCCTGTACACAGTAGGTGCTCAATCAATGCTTGTGACATGCTGAGGAGGACGTTGCCCTGCCTTGAAAGAGGCTGCCCAGGGAGAGGAGACACTTGGCACCAGATGGCTGGGGTCCCCTCCCCCGAGGTGAGAGCTGAAAGAGTCTGCTGCCTGGATGGGTGGAGCATGGAAGGCTGCCTGGAAGAGGTGGCTTGGAGGCTGGCCAGGGATCAGAGAGAGGAGTTCAGAAAAACGTAGAACTCAGGAAGGCCTGGGACTCCTGCTGAGGAAAAAGGCCCCAGACGGGGGGGTGGGGTGGGGGTGGGCATCAGCAAACAGCAGCCACTATGTGCTGAGCTCTGACTACGTGCAGGTGCCCCGCACAGCACTTAACAGGCCCATCACGATGGATCCACACGCCCGCCCCCTGAATTAGGCCCACTGTCCCCATTTTACAGATGAAGAAACTGAGACACAGAGGAATTAAGTAACTCACCCAAGGTCATGTAGCTCATAAGGGGCAGAATCAGGATTCTAGCCCTGTCAGCCTACACCCACCCCCACCCCCGACCCCTATGCCCTCAGCTGCCAGCAGGAGGGAGAGAGTGAGGGGAGGAAGGGAGGAATGGGGAGGGGAAAATAATAGGGAGGCTGGGAAGGGGCAACAGAGAGAAGAGAGGAAGGGAAGGCCTCTCCTGAGGGCACAATAGAGGCAAGAATGGAGGATAAGGTGGATTTTTGAAACTTCATGCCAGCACTCCATCCGTCGCCGAACAGGGCACGTCACAGAGTTTCCACCCACATTATATTCCCATCACAGATGAGGTCGCACAGGAAGGAGGAGCAGCTTGTGGGAACCCCTACAGAGGGAGCCCCGAGGGAGATCCAAACCCACGATCCAGAGCTGCTGGGTAGCTGCACGTAGCCCCTTTGGACCTCTGGACACTCACCCACAGGCTCCAACTTGGGCTGGAAGGTCTGGACTGGGTAGCACAGGTGGAGCTCTGAAACGACAACGGGAGGAAGGCTAGGGATGCCAGCCTCAGACAGCCTCAGCGGGCAGGGCGGGAGAGGGACCCAGGCCAGGCTAGGACACAGCACCCCGCCCTCCCGAGGCCCCCAGGACACATGCACTCACTCTGGCCCATCCACTTCCTGCAGCCCCTCCGGTGGCACAGGACAAAGGAGCCAAAGCTGACGACCACCACCAGTGTCAAGATCACCCAGAAGAGCACAGGTCCTGGAACACAGAGGCGCCCTGCACTCTCGCCTGCCCTGGCACTGGTGGCCCCCGAAGTCTGCATCATGGTGGTGAGCCGGGGCCCTATAGCAACCACACAGGACAGCCCTCGCCCCGGACTACTTCCTCCTGGACACAGACTCTACTGTGGCTGACAGGACCTGGTCCTTTGCCAAGCCAGGACAGAAACCCAGATCCTGTCTATATCTATCTTGTCCAGCACTTACCCACCTGTCCTTCCTCACCTGGCTCTAGGAAGCGCATTAGGCCGGGCCAGGGGGACTCCAGAGCCCACGCTCTTAACCACTATCTGGATATATTTCTTTACCACTTAATACTTAACTTGCTTTGTGACTTTTGAAAATCAATATATAGTTATTATTCTTTAAAGTCCATTTTTAGATGTTAAAAAAGTAGCATGTGCCAGATAAGTGCTTCTCAAACATTCCTGTGCATAAGAATCTCCTGGGGACCATGTTAAAATGCAGATTCTGATTCAGTAGTCTGGGGTCGGGCTGGTAATTTGCTTTTCTAACAAGTTGCTGATGGTGCCAAGTCCAGGACCTCTTTGAGCGCCGCTGGCCTGAGAACTACTGCCACCTAGTGTCTAAGAGTAGAACTGCAAGTCCTAAAACGCATGGTACTTAGAGCGACCTCTAAGGGGAGCCGGTAAGGCTCATGTGTACCGTACACTGCTTACCACCCTGCATGCTATATGCTGTTACAACGTTACAGGTGATGAAGCTCAGAAGAAGTAAGAAATTAGTCAAGGTCATGAAATCAGTCACCAAATATTTTCTGAGCAGCAATTATGGGCCTTGCGGGTGAAGCTGTGAATAAAATCCCTGCTCAGAAGAATTAAGGAATCATCTCTAGCGAGTGACAGAGCCACAGCCCCAGATCAGGAAACCGGAGACCTGGGGTCAGCCTTGGTCCTTCCCGCCCCCAACCAAGTGGATGCTGTCGCCTAGTGAGAACCCTCCCTCCTTGTGGTCCCCAGGGAGGAAGGCCCTGCTTCATGGGGGTGGTCATTACCTGAAACCAGAGTAGGCTTCCCTGTGGAGGAGAAGGAGATAGGAGTGCTGGTTGAGATAGAGGCGCGTCCCCGCACGTGGGTGACGTCCCCTCCATGCTCCTTACCAGTCAGGGAGTCGGCCAGGGAGATCAGGGAGGGGGTGGGGCTGCGGGGAGAGAGGCCAGAAGTAAGAAGGACAGTCAAGATGGAAAAGGAGGCCTGAGACCCCAGTTCCCCTGCCTACAGCCTCTGCCAGGCACTTTGAGGGCAGGGCCTGGGTTTCTAGGCCTTCAGGGCTTCCATGGTGCCAACACAGACCTAGGCTCACATTCTCCAAAATGACTTGTGGGCTTGGCCCAGAGATCTAGCCCAAGCCCCACTTCCACTCCCAGCCGGCTGCCCCCCCGGGCATCCCCTGGGTATAAAGGGCAAATGGAGAGAGGGGGCCAAGGAGTCACCTGGCGGGCACCCCGCTGTCCTCTGCGTTGGTGCTGCAGTTAGAGTGGGTCCCCGGGGGAGGTGGCTCATAGGTGGTGTCCCTCTCAGCCGTACCTGCAGGTTAGAATTAGTACCAAGGATGGTTACCAAAGGGGAAACGGGGGAGGGAGGGGTAAACATTTGGGATTAACAGATACACACGACTATATTTAAAATGGATAAACAAGGACCTACTGTAGAGCATGGAACTATATTCAGTATCTTGTAAATGAACTATACTTCAATTTGTAAAATTAAATAAATAAATAAAAAGGAATCAGTGCCAAGGAGCCCTACCCATCTGGACTAGTGACTTCCCGGGAGGGAGCACCAGGGGGCGGGAAGGACACTGCGGCGGCCGGGCACACCCAGGTCTGGGTCCTGGCGCTGTCTCCTCACTTCCTCTCTCCCTCCCTCCTCGCTTCCCTCCACTGTAACAACCCTTTATTCAGCACCTACTAGGTACTGGGGACTGTGCTGGCAGCTGGGATAGAGCAGTGAGCAAAACAGACAAGATCCCCACCCCTGGGGGCCCACCGGCGGGTGGGGCTCACAGACTCAGGTGTCACACGAAGGCAGGTGGGGTCCCGGTAATGGGAGACTTGACCTCATCTGACCAGGGAGGCTTCCCTGAGGAAGGGGTTGCTGGGATGTGAGTAGGGGCGGGGATTTCTAAGCAGAGGAAATAGAAGGTGGGGGGAGGGAGGAGATGGCTCATAGCAGCGTTCTTCATAGAAGTCAAAGAAGTGGAAACCACCCAAACGCCCATCCGCTGGAAACAGATGAACAAAATGTAGGAGAGGTATACACTAGAATATTGTTTGGCAATAAAAGGAATGAAGTGGGCTTCCCTGGTGGCGCAGTCGTTGAGAGTCCGCCTGCCGATGCAGGGGACGCGGGTTCGTGCCCCGGTCCGGGAAGATTCCACATGCCGGGGAGTGGCAGGGCCCGTAAGCCATGGCTGCTGAGCCTGTGCGTCCGGAGCCTGTGCTCCGCAACGGGAGAGGCTGCAACAGTGAGAGGTCCGCGTACCGCAAAAAAAATAAAAATAAAAAAGGAATGAAGTAGTAATACAGCTACAGCATGGATGAACCTCGAAGTGTTATGCTCAGTGAAAGAAGCCAGACACAGAAGAATGCATATTATGGAAATGTCCCCAAAACACTAACCTACAGGAACAGAAAATAGATTAGTTGTCCAGGCTGAGGGTGGGCATGGGATTGACTGACCCATGCCCTACAAGGGTTAGGGTTAGTCAACTAACTAACCTACAAGTTTTCTTAGAAGGTGGTGATAGTTTCACAACTTTGTAAATTTCTTTAAAATTACTGAACTGTACACTTAAAACTAGTAGATATTATGGTATGTAAATTAGACCGCAATAAAGCTGTTTTAAACGCTGGGTCTTTCTCCCCGAAGTGATGGTTTTAATTAGCAACAGGATGGGATAGGTGTAGTAGATTGCATGGTGGTCCCACCTCTGCATCCTGCCCCACATCCACACCCTTTGCCAGGTGACTCTGCAGCTCCTTCAGGTCAAGGCAGGTGTCTGTGTGTCCCCCACCCCTTTGGTGTCTGAACTTGGCCGTGTGACTTGTCTGGTCAGTGGAACGGGAGAGAAGCGACGGCTGGGCCTCAAGAGGCGTCTGACCTCCACCGCCCCCTTTCTGCACTCCCACCGTGGCCATAAGTAGAGCACGCCAGGGGCGGGCAGCCAGCCCCCGCTGGTCCCAGAAGTACGTGCAGAGCAAACCCAAACCAAACCTTCAAGCCCTGGCAAGACCGCAGAGCGGCCCAGCTGACCCGCGGAGGAGTGAGAGGTGAATGCTGCAGTGTCGAGGTTTAACACACTATTCCTGTGGCTCTAATTGGCTGAGGCGATCAGATTTGTGTTTCAAAAGATCAAAGTGGAAAAGCTGCTCCTTGGGGGACTTCCCTGGTTGTGCAGTGGGTAAGACTCTGTGCTCCCAGCACAGGGGCCCAGGTTTGATCCCTGGTCGGGGAGCTAGATCCTGCATGCCGCAACTAAGAGTTCGCATGCGGCAACTAAAGATCCCGTGTGCCACAACAAAGAGCCCACATGCTGCAACTAAGACCTGGAGCAGCCTAAATAAATAAATATTTCAAAAAAAAAAAGAAAGCTACTCCTCATCTCCAGCCAGCTGTGACCATGCGGGAAGGTGGCCTGGTGACTGCTGACTTCCTGGTTTTATTTAAGAGAAATCTCATTAAATAAATGTAAACAAATAAATAAATTTAAACATCTTCTGGTATGTAAATGTAGCCTCAATTCTTAAAGTTCTTTTCTTCTGAAATCAATTTTATTGAGGCATGATTTACATGGAAGGAAATGTCCCCTAAGTGCACAGTTTGATGCGTTTTGAGGAATGTATATATTCAGCAGTCAGCCCTCCATATCTGTGGATCACGTCCGAGGATTCCACACCTGAGGATTCAATCAACTGCAGACTGATTGACCGCACGGATGCAGAACATGCAGAGATGGAGGGCCCACTGTACCTTGCCATTTTACATAAGGGACTTGAGCATCCTCAGATTTGGGTATCTCCCGCGGACACTGAGGGATGACTGTACCTTCATGTAACTGTAACTCCACTCAAGATCTAGAACATTCCCACCTCCCCAGTAAGTTCCCTTGTCCTTTTGCAATCAATCCTCCCCCACACCCGGGCAGCCACGGATCTGCTTTATGTCACTACGATGAGTTTGCCTCCAGAGCTTCACTAGACAGAATTGTGCAGTGTGTACTCTTTGGTGTGTGGCTTCTTCCACTCAGCATAATGTTTCTGAGATTCATTCACATTGCTTGTCTCAGTAATTCATTCCTTTTTATTTCTGAGTAGTTGTTCCATCGTAGAGATGTACCTCCATTTATTTAGCCGGTGGCCAGTTGATGGACATTTGGGTTGTCTCCAGTTTGAAGCTATTATAAACAAGGCAGCTATGAGTATTCTTGTACAAGTCTTTGTGAAAACATATAATTTCATTTCACTTGAGTACCTAGAAGCAGGAAGGCTGTGTCACTGTGCTGACCAGACAGAATGTGTTTGAGGACCAGTTCAAGCATGGTCATCTCTGATCTGACCCAGCCACCTCTTTTTACAAATGGAGAGAACCACAGAGCCAGAGCTAGAGTCAGAAATCAGGGCTCCTGAGTCCCAGCCCAGAACACTTGCCATTGGACCACACTGCCTCCTGCCTGGGGCCTGAGCACTTTCTTACAACCTTAGGATTAACTGCTTTTCTAGGGCAGAAAAAAAAAATGGCCCACATTTGAAGTAGGTCCAGCCCAACTACTAACCCTCTCTGCCCCCATATTCCTGGAGGGGGCACCCCTTCCCTTATGTGGTACAAAACAAACCTCCCGCCCACACACGCCTCCCTTCTAAAAGCTCCCATGATACCTCTCAGATTTTTCCTGAAACACTCTGAAGAGAAAGTGAGGCTAGGATTAATTTTCTTCTTGCATTGGTAGGGTCCTGAGGAACCGTCTGATTTTGGGGGGGTCTCCAAATACATGCTATGTCTTTCCACGTGGTCACCACACAATCACCTAAATTAGTTGAAGCCCAGAGGCCTTGGGCTATGAGGAAGATAATGCAGTTCGTTATGCTAATTTCTATTTGTATTTGAGATGTCCTGGGGATTCAGTGAGCGTTGGCTTCCAGAGGATCCAAGGAGCTCTTGGGCTCAAGAACACTAACTGTGGCTACACCCAGTTAGCACCCTCTGGCCTCCTCTAAGGCAGCCTCGGTCTGAGCTGCCACTGGAACACCTGCAACAGGAACCAGCAACAGAACTGCTGCCCTTACTCTAAGCGGAGAAGGTGGGCCCAGCGCTCCTGGGTACCTCTCATCCCTTCTCTGTATGCACCATACCTCACCCTCTTTTCTCCCTGGGTTACTGACCCTCCCCTTTTCTTCCTCCTTTGGATCTGAAGGTGAGAAGAAGGCATGGTTTATTTTAGCCCATACGTAGTCTGCCTGTGTTCTCTGGAGAGGGCCCATTGGAAGGCGGGGGGGAAGAAACTGCCTGCTTTTAGTCTCAATGTAGAAGCTAAAAAAGATATACCAGACTTAAATATTTCTTTTTAAATTGAAACACCTGATCCTTGGGTCATTTGAAGGAGAATGGTCTTAACATCAAGGTCAAATGGGATCCTTTTTTGGTACAACCAGAAATTGCTTAAAATCAGATGAAATTTTCATCTTCATATTTGAATTGTACATTTCTTGCCAGCTTTTTATTTTCCCTAGAGTTTTCAGTCACCTTTCTTTTCCTTGTTGATAAAAGAATAATGTGCCTTTACCATATCCTCAAGTTTTTCAATGCTACTACTCATGAAATTGACTGTAATTCTACCTTTTACTCCTACAGACAATTCCCTGGAGCCCTTCATTTTCTTGCTCTGATGGGGCTCAACCAGATGTTGTAATGCCTTTAGCACAGCTGTCATTCTGGGACTTCCCTTCTTTGCTCTCCTGAGATAGAACCATTGTTTTCCAGAGTTCGTGGCTTTATCTTTTTTCTTTTTTCTTTTTTGCCCCTCATTTAACAGAATTACATCTTCAAGTAACGTTCTAAGAAAGGATACATGGGGGAAAAGCAGAATTTCTGCCCTGTTATGTCTGAAAATGTTTTTATTCTGCTTTCAAACGTAATTGTATTTTAGCTAAGTAAAAAATTCTCTGTTCAACTAAGAAGGAGCTGGTGTGGTCCATTAGAGAGCACTTGGCTATGACTCAGGACCTCTGTGTTCCAGCTCTAGCTCTGGCACTATGTATGCTTCTCTCCACGTGTAAAATGATGTGGTTGGATCAGATCACACGTGGTCAGCTTTGATCTGGCCCTCAAAGACATTCTGTGTGGCCAGCACAGTGACCCAGTCATCCGTCTCCTAGGTATTTACCCATGAAATGAAAATATATGTCCATACGAAGACATGTACAAGAACAGTTGTAGCTGCTTTATTCAGCTGTAGCTGCTATTATTTATAATAGCCCTAAACTGGAAACAAGCCAGATGTCCATCAACTGGTGAATGGATAAATAAATGGTGGTGCATCTATTATGTCTACATGTGGGTAATTTTCATTCATCCTGCTTTGCTCCTGGTAGGTCATTTCAATCTCAAGTCTCACTTTTCAGGTCAGGTACACAGGGAAAGCTGGGGCACCACCGTGGGAGCACACAGTAACTGTGTCGAGAAATGGTGTGCAGGAGACCCAAGGCTGGGGGCGGGGCGGGGGGGAGGGTGGGACCACAGCGGAAATTATGGCACTTCTGCTGACATGAGGCCTGAAGCATGGAAGGTGGTCACCAGACCTAGCCTGGGCCTGTGGCTGCCGAGAGACTGTCTACTCTGGAAGCATGACTGGGGCAGGACACCACCAGATGTCCCCACCCACAGGCCCTGCAGACAGACTCTGCAGCAGGAGCAGGAAAAAACAAATATAGCCAAGAGAAGCCTCCTTTCTCCTGCAATGGTCCTCCCGCGCCCCCTACTGGCAAAGCGTAGCATCACACTCAACGAGGAGAAATCTTCCAAGATTTCTTTAGGGCACAGCAGGTACTCAAGGGTGAACTGGGACCTGAGAGGCAACAGATTGGTAACAAGGGCACTTTCTAAAAGCCATTTCTTGCCCTTTACTCTCTTTCTGTTCCTTCTTCTTTGCCTTCTGTTGTCACTTTGTGGTTGTAACAACTTCTTGAATTTTTCTGTGGGCACTAATTTTTTTCTCTTCCATTCCTGGGCTCATCGTTGCTTCATCTGTAGTAAGTTTTTCTGTTTGTGTATCTTGTTATTCTCCTTCATACTGCTGTTTTTCCTTATAAGTCTGAAAATCTTTACTGCTCATTCATATTTATTTAAAAAGAACGATGCTGACCATTCCAGCGGCACATGGGGTTTCTTCTACTGTGTTGTTAGTATGTCATTTTCACAGTGGGTCTCTTCCCTCAGCAGGAGGTCTGCCTGGGAACTCTGGGCTCATGGGTGGGGTGTGTGAGCTGGCAGGCTTCACTTCAGCGTGACTGAGCAGGAACAACCCATTGACAGGATGTACTCCCAAACACACAAGCAAAAGGGGCTTTGCACCAGAGTGGCCAACATCTAGCTTTCCCTAGATAGTCCTTCAGTGTCATTAGCCAAAAAGCTGATCATTTTCATCAGGGGATAAAAAATCAGGCACCATCTCTCAGACTGGTCAATGCCCATGGTATATCATTGTTACACATTTTTTTGCTGTTGTAATATTCATTCTTTTGTTTTATTTTTAGATTGTACTTTGGTTGGTAGGTTTTACATTGTTACAAATTTTTAATTTTTATTTTCGAGATGAAGTTGCAGCTCACTGCACTTTCTAATTCTCCACTTCACCCCCATCCTCCATTTTACTTGCCTGCTCTAAGCCCAGAGCCTCTCTGGTGGGTCTTAGGAGCAACTTACCCCTCACTTTTCTGCAGGCCTCGTCGAGTGAATTCTAGTTACGTAAGCTTTCCTCCACTTGGTTTCATTTGTTACCACCCTTCCATCGTTTTCCACCTTCTAGAAATTTGTTGAAATCTCTCATCTGCTGATGAACTTTTTTGTTTGTTTTTTTGTCCACTGTCAAGGGTTTATACTTTTTTACACTCTAGTGAATGTCCATCATTTGAATTGGTAGCTTCTTCATAAACTTTATATGATCTATCTTGAGTCAATAAAACAGCCTTGCAAACAAGTCAAGATTTTACCAGACCAACAATTTCAAGAAGAAAAATAAAAAAAATTTTTAATAATTTTAAAATTGTAAAATAATCCTCAGAAACTCTTACCAAAATGTCAAGTTTGGATTTTATCCCACTCCCTGGATCTAACTATTCAAAGAGAAAACATAGCCCAAACCTGACCTAGTTAACAGCTGGGATTGAAGGTCATTTGTCAGTTGGGGGTGGGGAGAGGGGCAGCCCTAGGGACAGAGAACTCAGCCCCTTGGTTGGGGGTGTGAACTGCTTACCCTGGAGCTTGGTGACCATCCCTGGTGGGCAGATGGGGCGGATGACGCAGCGGGCACAGGAGTTGGAGGCTGACGTGGCACAGAACATGCCAGGTCGACACTCGCAGACGCGGGAGGAGTTCCACGTGCAGGGTGTCTTCTCCACGAGGTGGTCTGCGGGACAGAGAAGGGTCCTGAGGAAAGACTGGGATGGAGAGGGCAGGGGTCCAGAGAAGCCCCAGCAGGACAGAGACATATTTGCCCAGGAGCACATGCTCATTTGATGATTCCGTTGAGCAGATCTTTTGGTGCACAAAATAATTATGCTGAGCGAAAGAAGGCAGACAAGAAAAGGTGTATATAGGGACTTCCCTGACAGTCCAGTGGTTAGGACTCCGAGCTTCCACTGCAAGGGACACAGGTTCGATACCTAGTCACGGAAGTAAGATCCCGCATGCCACGTGGCACAGCCAAAAAAAAAAGGAGTATATACTCTATGATTCTGTTTATAGGAAAAGCCAGAAAATGCAAATTATTCCATAGTGACAGAAAGCATAACTGTTTCCTAGGAATGGGAGCAGAGGCAGGGAGCGACGGGAGGGATGGTAAGGAATATGTGGAAAGCTTTGGGGGTGACGGACAGTTCACTGTCTTGACTGTGGTGATGGTTTCACAGCTACACACATATGACAAAACCTATCAAACTGCACACTTTAAAAGTGTGCATTTTATTGTATGTCAACTATATCTCAATAAAGCTATTAAAAGAAAAAAATCCCCCCAAAATAAAATAAAATAAATTTTTAAATAAAGAAAATAATTCAGAGAACAGGAGTGAGTGGGCATGGATAGAGATGAACCAAGACTGGCCCTGACTGATAATTCTTTAAAACTGGGTGATAGTCCATAACCAGTCCTGATTCTCTCTACTTCTGAATATGTTTGAAATTTTCAATGATGAAAAGTGGGTTTTTTCAAAAATCAAAAAAAAATTGTTAGTGGTTTTGTAAAAGAAGAAGTATAATAATGCATTTATACATGTTTGGGGATATTCTACATGCTCTGATTATGGGTGAAAATAGAATGACTGTATCAGTAGTTTAGACAAATGTGATTCGCTCAATAAGGACATTTCTCAATTGGTGGGATACTTACAGGCTTAGAAGCCTTGCACGATAAAGATAAGGGACTGCACAGTGTCTTCCTGAAACCTCTCATTATTACTTATAATATGGTATTAACATAACCGAGTGTGTGCAAGGCAGTGTTCTTAGTGCTCTATCCAGATTAACCCGGTTTAACAACTCCCAGAACAGGTCTCTGAGAGAGGTCTATTATTCTGCACATTTTACAGATGAGGAAACTGAGGCCCAGAGAGGTTAAGAAACTTGCTTGAGCTTATAAGCTCCCAAGCAGTAGAGGCAAGACTTGACCCCAGCCACTTGGGCTCCACTCCACAGGGTTGCAGGGCTTCAGTTATTCAAGTTGAAGGAATTCTTGGGCCCAGAGCCATCTCTTGTTTCCCCATCTGACACAGCAGCTGTGACATTATATTTTTCCAGGAATGGCCACAGCAATAGCTCTGGGTCTGTCTGCTCTTCCAGAGCTCGGCCACTTACCCATCAAGAAGCATGGTCCCTGGTCGGGGAACTAAGATCCCACATGCCATGCGGCACAGCCAAAAAAAGAAAAAAAAAAAAAAAAGGCTTTTTTTTTTTCCTTCCATGACTCAAGGCGGGCCCTGTGACCGCCTCCACAGGCAGAATGTAGTGGAAGTTACTCCGTGTAACTTCCGAGCCTGGGTCATAAAAATGGGTATGGTTTCTACACCCCACCCCACCCCAACTCATCTTTGAGTCCAGCACCCAGGACTTGAGGACGCCCGAAGCAGGCCATATAGAGGCCGACATGGAGAGGATCTGAGGGCCCAGCCCGCAGCCGCATCAACCCCAGACCCGAGAATGAAAAAGCTTTCAGATGATTCCAGCTCCAGGCTTCAAGTTTTCCAGCTGAGATCCCAGACATCGTGGAGCAGAGACCAGGTGCCCCACGGTGCTGGGTCTGAATTCTGTCCCACAGACTCCACGAGTACAGCGAATAGTTGCTTTTCATCACTCAGTTTTGAGAAAATTTGCTCTGTGACCTTAGTAATTGGAACAGTGACCCCAGCGACCACGAACGGAGTGTCCTTTTCCCCACTTGGCCTCCCTGGACTCCAGTCCGTGTTGCTGCAGAGACAGAATCAGGCCTCCCGCCGGTGGTGGTGGCCACTGTGAGTGGGCCGGGGCTACAGCCATGGCAGCCCGAGGCCTGGGCAGCTGCTTGGATGTCACAGGGAGGCTGGTGGTGCTGTGAGGCTGCGGGGAGCTGGCCGCAGGGGAAACTCTGGCAGGTCGTCATCCCACCGTGCATATAGCAGTCAGTCTCTAAGTGCTTGTGCAGAGGCGCTTTAAGAGGCAGCACAGTGGAGTGATGAGCTCAGAACCCAGTGGCAGACTCCCTAGTTCAAATCCTGGCCCTGCCATTTGCGAGGGCTTGTGGCCCTTGGAAGCCCCCTGACTTCCCCGAGCCTCAGTTTCCCCTTCTGTAAAATGGGGGCAATCGCAATCCAGGCATCATAGGATACATACAAAAATAATGAGACAAGCTTGAAACAGGTAGGTGATCGACAAATATTTCCTTGCAGGAAAGACTGAGTGAATGGAAGCTCTCTGAAAAGGGGTCACGGCCATCAAAACCCACAATCGTGAGTAGGAGTCACTAGAAGCCAACTGCTCAAAAAACGCCAGCAAGGTGAACCAGGCTCCCAAGGGCTGAGCATCCGAGACCAAGCTCAAGGCTCCCACCCCCAGATTCTTGGCCGCTTGTCTAAGACCCCACCTGCTCCCTGGAAGGAGCCTCTGGAGGAGAAACAAGGCCCTTACCTCCTGAACAGCTCACACAGGCTGTGCAGCGACCGTCCCTGTCCAGGTAGTAGTCAGGGTCACACTGCTTCCTGCAGTCGGAAGACCCCTGAGGGCATGGCTGTTGCAGGGTCAGCCCTGGGAAAAGAAGCAGAGAAGCTTCAGGCCAGGCCACCTTGACAGAGGCCTCGCCCTCATCCTACCACCACCCCCATTACTGAAGCCCCCCAGCTCCAGGGCCAGCTCCCAAACTCTGCATATGTCCATCAGTCCTTCAGAGGGAGTCCTGAGGCTCAGAGAGGGAAGGAACGTGTCTAAGGCCACACAGGAGAAGAGTGCTAACTGCCTCCTAACTGCCCCCACCCCCGCTTCCAGTCCCTCCTCTCTGCCAGAGCCCTCTCCCCAGTCTCACTGCTCTGTCACTGCCCTGCTCCGAACTTTCGTAGCCACTTTCCCTTTGAGTTCAGCAATGAGGCAAGAATGCCTACTATCACAACTTCTATTGAGTTTGGTCCTGGGGATCATAGGCAATGCAATAAGGCAAGAAAAAGAAATAAAAGAGGTAAGGTTTAGAAAGGAAGATACCAAGCAGTTATGGAGAGATGATATCATTGAGTGCACAGATAATCCAAAGAGTCTGAAGATACATTATTAGAAGAAATAAGTGAGTTTCACAAGGTAGTTGGATAGAATGTTATTATATCAAAATCAATGGAGCATCTATATATTTCTATTGAACCACAAGAAATTGCCATTTTGATAGTACAGAAACAGTCAAATACTGGCATTTCACATAGTTCAAAATAACACTAACAATAAAAAGTTAGAACATGAAATATTAAAAAAAGATACCATTTACATCATCATCAGAAATACCAAATACTTAGAAATCTAACCAAAAGATGTAAATATTTCTACACAGACAATAATAAAACATTATTCGGAGAATTTAAAGAAGGCCTAAATAGGGGTGGGAGGGATAAATTACGAGTTTGAGATGAACATATATATATATGTTGGGATTAACATATATAACATATATGTTTGGGATTAACATATATAACATATATTTTACATATATACACTACTATATATAAAATAGATAATCAACAAGGACCTACTTACAGCACAGGGAATTCTATTCAATACACTGTTATAACCTATATGGGGAAAGAATCTGAAAAAGAATAGATATATGTATATGTAGAACCGAATCACTTTGCTGTACACCTGAAACTAACACAACATTGTAAATCAACTATACTCCAGTATAAAATAAAAATTTTTTAAATAAAAATTAAAAATAAAGAAGACCTAAATAAATGTAGAGCTATACCATATACTCAACACTGCAGAGGTGGATTCTCTTCAAACTGATCTGTAGATTCAATGCAATCCCAATTAAAATCCCAATAGGATATCTTATGACATTTGAAAAGCTGATTCTAAAATTTATGTGGATATGCAAATTACCAAGAACAGCCAATACACTGTTGAAGACCAAAGTTGGAGTAGTTGCTTAAGCATCCAGACTTACTGAAAAACTATAGTAATTAGAGAGAATGATATTCACACGGAATACACAAAGAGACCAATGAATAGAATAGAGACTCCAGAATCCTGCCCATACATATATGGACCCTTGATTTACAACAAAGATGGCATGTGAAACAGTGGGGAAAAGACAAGTTATTTGATAAATGGCGTGGGTTCAACTGAATTTTCATGGGGACTCTTTAAACAAAGGCAAAACAGCAATGACCTTAGAAAATAAAGGTAGGGTGTCATTGAGATTTCAGCGGAGGAGAAGCCTTACAAAGCAGAACATGAAAAGCGCTACTCATAAAGGAAAAGATGACACTGAAATTAAGAACGTCTCTTCATCAAAAGACACTGTAAAGAGGATGAGAAGGCAAGCCACAGGGTGGGAGAAGATGTTGTGAACACAACTATAGGACAGAGAATTACAAGAAGTCCTACAAATCAAGTTTTTAAAAAGAGAGCAATGAAAACATACATTCACACAAATGTTTTTCATTATAGCCCCGAAATGGAAACCACTCAAATATCCAAAAACTGTTTGGATGAACAAAGTGTGGTATCCCTATACAATGGAAGGCTATTGGGTAATAAACAGGAGTGAGCTGAGGACCCCAATTTGTCACCATGGGAACCAGGGGGGTCATCAAATCGACACCTGCAGAGGCTGGCCTGCTCTGCTGCGTGTCCCAGCACCTGCCTCAGTGTCTTGCACCCAAAACGTGAAACGAATGAGTCCTTCCATCATCTACTCTGGCCCTCGAAGCCCCCAGCCCCAGAAGACCTGGAGACCCTCTTCTCCCCACACTGGGAAAGACCACAGCTCGGTGCCTGCCTGCCCTGACTGCCACACACCGTCGCCCAGCCATCGGACACCGTTTCCCTGGAGACAAGCCCACAGCTTCTCTGGAGAACTTACCTGGATCTGGATTGAGCTTCCCCACGGAGGAGCTAGAGTGGGCAGCGATTTTAGAAGCATCTTCTGGGGCAAGGGGGTTGTCCCCTCCAAGAAGTGTGGTCCTGGCATCAGAGCTTGCTGGAGAAGTCAGGGTGGGCTGGGCCTGGGGGATGGTGCTGCTGGGAAGGAAGCGGGAGATGGGACTGGCAATTTTTCTGATGGGGCAAAGGGAGTCTGTGCTCAGGGATAACCGTTTCTATAGAGAATAGGTCCCCAGATGCTCTGCCCACAGCCTCTGGCAGGCCCACTGTCAGCTCCTGGGAGTAACGGCTGTGTTTTCTAGGCCTTCTCGGTCTCCTGTGTGCTCAGGGCAGGCTGGGCACACAGTAGGGCCTCAAATGACTTGTGGGCTTGGCAGAGAGGCTCCCTGGGCTGAACCCCATCTTTACCCGCAGCCAGCAGTGCCCTGGACCTCCTATGGAGTGGGACAGCCCCACGCTAAGGTCAGCAGGATAGGAGGGGGCCGGGAGTCACCTGGCAGGGGCCTTGCAGTCCTGCGGGCTGGCGCTGCAGTTGGGGCTGGCCCCTGGGGAAGGCAGCTCACAGACAGTGTTCCTCTGCGCTGTGCCTGCAGGGAGGATGGTGATGCCTTCAGACTTGGTATTACAGAGCCAGAGGCTCCAACATACACCTTTTACCACCGCAACCCAGGAAAACACAGTGGCCATCTGATGTTTGTGCCTGCCCAGCATGCGTTCCCTTTTGGGGTAAAGCCGTCCAATTTTCCCTGGAGAATTACACCTCCCAGTCTCAATGTCTGTGATAAGGGGCTGGGACCCCACTTCAGGCATAGCCATGGGACCAGGCTGGACCAATCAATCCATCCCATTCCTCTGGACATGATGGACTGGTTCAGGGGTGGGCACAGGACCCAAGACACGCCTATGAGATGCAATTTCAAGATTTTATTTTGGTTGTTGGAAATGTGGGAAGGAGAAGCTGTCTTTCCACTAGGGTTGGGTAGGAAGCAAGCCAGGAGCTGCTGGTAGGTATTTTACAGACAAACCAACACATAGGGTAGTAGAGATGATAGACGGGAAAAGACAGAGCTCCTGGATCCAGCCATGCCTTAAGCGCCACAAAACTATCCTCAGACACTTCAGTTACATGAGCCAAAAACATTGTAACTTGCAAGCCAAAGAGTACTGGAGACTACTGGGTGGAAGGAAAAGTGGAGAAGAAAACACATAGTGCTTTCAATCAAGTGGACTTGAGTTTGGAAGTTTTGGTAGAGGAGGGCATGAGCAATGCTGACTTATCGCATCCATCTGCACTGTGGTGGGGTGATAAGACCTGGGCATAAGGTTCAAACACCGGATTAGATACTCCCTGCTTTGTGGTCTTGAGCAATTAATTACCTGCCATCTCTGAACCTCAATTTCCTCACTTATAAAATGGGGCTAATACAGTCTTATGACGTCTGGAGAATTTCAGGGGAGAAAGCCTATGCAAGGTCTTAGTGTAAGGCTTAGCGATAAGCTTGATCTGGGACAGAAACTACTTTCCATTCTACAGCGGAAGAGACTGAGGTCCTGCGAGTTGCTCAGTGGGAAGTCCCACAGAGGAATCTAGAAGTTAGCCAGGCTTTCGCAGCCAAAGGTTGGAGCACTTCTAAAGCAGTGCTGTCCAATAAAATATGTCAATCACACGTCATCGTTTTAAATTTTTTAGTAGCCACATTTTAAAAAGTAAAAAAGAAACAAGTGAAATTAAGCAATACGTTTATTTAACCCAATATATCTAAAATATTATGCTAATAGGTAATCAACAAAAAAAAATAATTAATGAGATGTTTTACATTCTTTTCCTATACTAAGTATTTGAAATCCGGGGCATATTCTATCCTGACAGCACATCTCAGTGCGACTGGCCACATTTTAAGCGTGGCCCGTGGCACCGCCTTGGGCAGCAGGTCTGGGGGCAGCAAAGAGAGGCCTCTGGCGCCTCCGTGTGGCAGGTGCAGGAACACCGTCGAGAGAGCTTCGCCAGCCCGAGCTGGTCCACAGGCTGGAGCAACAGAACTCAAGGCTACTTTTCTTAGAGATGCAAGAGTTTCTGAGCTGAAAAGCCCCCATGCAAGGCCTTCTAGTCACACCTCTGCATTTTACAGATGGGAAGACTGAGGCCCAGAGAGGACTGGGAACATGCCCCACGAGGCAAAGCTGTACAAAACCCCAGGTACCTGATGTCCAATCCAGAGCCCTTTCCACGCCACCACCTGCCCCTGCTTGTGGGTGGCAGGCTTCTGAGGGTCCCCCTGCTGAGGGTTCTGTGTGACCAGAGAGAATCCGGTCAGATTTGAACCCCACCACCCCCAGCTCTGATCTCCCTGTCACATCATTCAACACATATCTCTGAAGAGCAGATTCTGCGCCGGGTGTCTAATTAGGCAGTGGGGAGATGACCGTGGCCCTCACGAAACTACGGCCTAGGGAGGCAGACAAGCACTGACCACACCGAGACAGACACAAGTGTTCACCTCCATGTCGAGAAGTGACCTGGGAGAGGTCGGGAGGAGATGTCTGGACAGAGGGCTGAAAGCACAGTTGACTGAGTGAACGGGGAAGGAAGGGTGTCCCAGAAAGAGCGAACAGCATGTGCGAATGTGTGGTGGAGTGAGAAGCACGGTGCATCCCTGGTCCAAAATGGGAAACCAGCCCTCATCTTCCAGGAAACTCCCAGGACAGAAACTTCAGGTTTCTTTCTTGTGTATCAGGCATCAAAGAATTTCTACCCCGATTCTCAAACCAACCCAAGACCTCTTCCAGCCAGGGCGGTGCCTGGGACTCTCTGAGCCTGGGACCTGAGGTGCAGGGAAGAGGCAGCAGAGGCCTCCGTTTGCATCCCTGGCATCATCGTGATAGGAGATGCGATCCGTCCAACAGGAAGGAGGAGGTGGGAGGTGGAGAGTCATTGGGAGGTCTGCGGGGGGGAAGCATCGGCACCGATCGTGGTCCTGGGCGGTGGGGATACTCACCCTGGAACTTGACAACCATCCCTGTTGGGCAGACGGAGTGAGGCAGGCAGCGGGCACAGGAGTTGATGACTGATGTGCCACAGAACATGCCAGGCCGGCACTCGCAGACGCGGGTAGAGTTCCATGAGCACGGCTTCTTCTCCACGAGGTCGTCTAAGGGACACAGAGAGGGGTCACCGGGGACAGAGGGAGGGCGAGGGAAGGGACTCAGGAAAGTCCCAGGAGGGCTTCCCTGGTGGCGCAGTGGTTGAGAGTCCGCCTGCCGATGCAGGGGATATGGGTTCGTGCCCCGGTCCACGAAGATCCCACATGCCGCGGAGCGGCTGGGCCCGTGAGCCATGGCCGCTGAGCCTGTGCATCCAGAGCCTGTGCTCCGCAGCGGGAGAGGCCACAACAGTGAGAAGTCAGCGTACCGCAAAAAAAAAAAAAAAAGTCCCAGGGACAGTCCAGCGCGTGAGGGAGGATGCTGCTATGGCATTCTGTTGGGCAGGGCAGCGGGTATGCCCAGCCCTTCCTTCCAGAATGTTCCTGATGTGAGGACTAGAGGGCAGGCAGGGTCCATGAGGCAGCCTCCACCTCCCAGCCCGCATCCCTGGAGATCACTAAAATGGTATTAAAAAGAAATGAATGTCCCAATATTAAAATGGGCAAGAAAGACATGGAGGGGCATTAAATGCAAACTTCTCAGGGAAAGCAGCCAATTGGAAAGGCTACATACTGTGATTCCAACTACATGACCTTCGGGAAAAGACAAGACTACAGAGACGGTAATAAGATCAGTGGTTGCCAGGGCTTGGTAGGGGGTGGGGGAGGGGAAGATGAATGGGCAGGGCACAGAAGATGTTTAAAGCAGTGGAACTATTCTGTATGATGCTGCAGTCGTGGATAAATGACATTACACATGTGTCAAAAATCATACAACATACAACACAAAGAGTGACGCTTGGGCTTCCCTGGTGGCTCAGTGGTTGAGAGTTCGTCTGCCGATGCAGGGGACACGGGTTCGTGCCCTGGTCTGGGAAGATCCCACATGCCGCGGAGCAGCTGGGCCCGTGAGCCATGGCCGCTGAGCCTGCGCGTCCGGAGCCTGTGCTCCGCAATGGGAGAGGCCACAACAGTGAGAGGCCCGTGTACCACACACACAAAAAAAGAGTGACCCTTAATGTAAACTATGAACTTTAGTTAATAATGCACCAATATTGGTTCATCAACTGTAACAATGTACCACACTAATGCAAGATGTTAATACTGGGGAAAAGTGTGAGGAGAGCAGGCATGTGGGAAATCTCTGTACTTTCTGCTTGGTTTTTCTATAAACTGAAAACTGCTCTAAAAAAAAAGTCTATTAAGTTTTTTGGGGTTTTTTTTATGGGCAAAGGATTTAAGAAGACTTTTCTCCAGGGAAGATATACAAACAGCCAGTAAGCATATGAAAAGATGCTCAATGTCATAAGTCATCAGATGCATCTATTAGTCATCAAACCAAAACCACTATGACAGACCACGCCATATCCACTAGGGTGGATGGAATAAAAAAGACAGACAATGACAAGTGTTGGCGAGATATGGAGAAGTTGGAATCCTCATAGAATGCTAGCGGGAATATAAAGTAGGACAGAGCCGTGGAAGGCAGTCTGGCAGTTCCTCAAAAAGTTAAACATAGATTTACTCTATGATCCAGCAATTCCACTCTTAGGTACATACCCAAGACAACTGAAAACATATGTCCACACAAAAACATGTACATGCATGTTCATTCCAGCATGCTTCATAACAGCCAAAAAGTAGAAAGGACACCAATGTCCATCAACTGATAAATGGATAAACAAAATGTGTTATATCCATATAACACAATATTATTCAGCCATAAAAAGGAAGGAAGTACTGATACACACTACAACATGAATGAACCTTGAAAACACTATATAAAGTGAAAGAAGCCAGACCCTAAAAGCCACATACCACATGGTTCCATTGATATGAAATGTCCAGAGTAGGCAAATCCATAGAGAATGAAAGTAGATTAGTGATTGCCAGGGGCTGGAAGGAGGGGAGAATTGGGAGCTAAGGGGGTTTCTTTTTATTAGATAGTGGTGGTGGTTGCACATTGTGAATATAATAAAACCACAGCACTGTGCACTTTATTCATTTTTTAATAAATTTTCTTATTTATTTCTTTTTGGCTGTGTTGGGTCTTCGTTGCTGCGCGTGGGCTTTCTCTAGCTGCAGCGAGCAGGGGCTATGCGGTGCACGGGCTTCTCATTGTCGTGGCTTCTCTTGTTGTGGAGCACAGGCTCTAGGCACACGGGCTTCAGTAGTTGTGGCACGCGGGCTTCAGTAGTTGTGGCACGTGGGCTCTAGAGCGCAGACTCAGTAGTTGTGGCGCACGGGCTTAGTTGCTCCGCGGTATGTGGGACCTTCCCGGACCAGGGCTCGAACCCGTGTCCCCTGCACTGGCAGGCGGATTCTTAACCACTGTGCCACCAGGGAAGTCCCACACAGCACTGTACACTTTAAATGATGAATTTTATCTTTAAAAAAAAAATCACTGGTAAAAATAATAATTAAAGAATGCAAATATCCCTGGGAAAACAAGAAGGGGCATTTTTGGTCAACCAGAAATGATGAAGACTTCTTAAATATGGAGGGCAGATGGAATTGGATGGAAGGAGACCACAGCCCAAAACAAACCCCATACGACTGATTATGCTAGGATAGGCTCTGGGTGCTTGTCTCCAAGTGCGTGAATGGTAGGGGCAAGCGGGAGGGAATCCCACAAGGAGTGCAGCAGAAGCACCCAGGTGGGTCCCTCGCCCCACACTCCTCATCCAGTCACGCCACAGAGCTAGAAGCCAAGCGTCTCCCCAAGGATACTCGGGTGAGGTGAGCTGGGCGGCGCCCCCGGGCTGGTCAGCCGTGGGGGAAGGAAGGGACCCTGCAGACCCAGAGGACCAGCCTCTGACAGACCCCGCCTGGCACCTCCACCCCACCCGCTCATCCTCGCAGTCCCCGGAGGTGGATTTCACAAGCCCCACTTGCAGACCCCCACCCTACCCCAGTCATCAGATCCCACGTGCAGAACTCGAAGTCACCAAAGACCAGAAGAAACCAGCACCAAGAAAAAAGAGCCCCAAACTCCAACAGAACTAACGCTCAAGAAAACAGATAAAAGAGAAAACAGAGCAAGTCTTTGGAATCAGTATAATTAATATCCTCGGAGATGCAAAAGGATATTGCAGCTATGAGAAGGAATCCCCTGGAGCACAGTGATGCGTTCCCCAAATCCTGTGTCAAATGGACTCAGAGGAAGACTACATTTCCCAGCCTCCCTTGCAGATGGATAGGCGGTCATGTGACTTGGTTCTGGCCAATGGGGTGTGGGCAGCACTAATTAAAAGACCCCCCCCCCCCCCACGCCTGGCTCCTAAAACCATCTCGGGACCCTCTCCTCTCTCTTCCTTGCTGTAGTGACCCTGGTACAGCCCCTCACTCTCACCTGCAGCCTAGAAGCTGTACTGAGGAGAGAATAAAATCCTGATAATTTTCTAAAATCTGTAGACTCCACCTAAAGACAGTGGCTAGACATCCACGGAAAACTCAAGAAAAAACACTCTGAGTAACTGCCTGCATGTAATATCAAAGGCCTGGGCAGAGGCAGAAAAGACTGCGTGGACTTGCCAATTCCCTAGTTGGGGGAATGAGCAGAAGCTCCAGGAGTGGGGGGCACCCCTTTCTAGGCAGCAGGAGCTTGATAAAGACTATCTGACAGAAGAGAAGGCAGAGCCCCTGCCTCCATGACAACACCCATCTCTGGCTGCTTTCTGACCCCCACCCAGGCCGCCCTCAGGCTCCTAAAACAAGTTTCAAAGGTAACAGTCAGGATTCCTCAAGAAATTAAACATAGAATTCCCACATGATCCAGCAGTTCCACTGCTGAGTGTGTAGAGAATTGAGAGCAGGGACTTGAACAGCTATTTGTACAACTATGCTCATAGCAACAATATTCACAATAGCTAAAAGGAGTAAACAACCCAAGTGTCCATGGACATCAACGGATAAACAAAATGTGGTAGATCCATCCAATGGACTACCATTCAGCCTTAAGAAGGAAGGACATTCTGACACATGCTACAACATAGATGCACCTTAAAGATATTACGCTAAGTGAAACAGGTCACAAAAGGATAAATATTGTATGATTTCACTTCTATGAACATCCTAGAGTAGTCAAATTCATAGAGACAGAGAATAGAATGGTAGTTGCCAAAGGCTTGTGGTGAGGGTGTGGGGAGTGATGAGGAACTAGTGTTTAATGGGGAGAGAGTTTCAATTGGGGAAGATGAAAAAGTTCTGGAGCTGGATGATGGTGATGGTCACCCAAAAATATGAATGTACTTCATGCCGCTGAACAGTACATTTTTAAATGGTTAAAATAATAAATTGGGCTTCCCTGGTGGCGCAGTGGCTGACAGTCCACCTGCTGATGCGGGGGACACAGGTTCGTGCCCCGTCCGGGAAGATCCCACATGCGGCTGGGTCCATAAGCCATGGCTGCTGAGCTCGCGCGTCCGGAGCCTGCGCTCCACAACGGGAGAGGCCACAACAGTGAGAGGCCCGCGTACCGTATACCGTAATAATAATAACAATAAATTTTATGTTACGTATATTTTACCACAATTTTTTTAAAAAAAGTAATTCTTGAGAATTCCCTGGTGGTCCAGGGATTAGGACTCGGTGCTTTCACTGCCGTGGCCCAGGTTCAATCCCTCGTTGAGGAACTAAGACCTCGCAAGCCCCACTGCACAGCCAAAAAAAAAAATGTAACCCTGAGAGTCCCCAGCTGATGCTCTGAGCTGGGAAGACGAACTCAAGGCCAGTGAGATGGGGCAGGTGTGAAGGAGAAATCCCTCATACTGTATCAAGGACAGAGCTGCTGCCCTGGCTGAGCTCAAGCAAGAAGGAAAAATATAAGAAGGCGACAGTGCAAACACGCTATAGCAGGAAAGATGGAAGGGAGGGAGGAGGGAAGACAAGAAAAAGAGAAAGATCTAAAAAAGACAGGAATATAGTTTGCAAGGACAAAGAACCCAGCCTGCAACTAACAAGCAATCCCAGGAGTGCTTCGCACTATAAAGGAACTTAATAAGAATAGTAATTCAATAAAGGAAGAGCTCAAAAAAAAGTTGATGTTTTAAAAGGATGAGATAAGAAGGAAGACTGCAGAGCAAAAGAAAACAAACTGAGACGCACAACACCATAATTAGAAATTCAGTAAGTGAACTACCAGTGTCCTGGGGGCCCTGTCTTGCCCTGGGCAGCAAGAAACAAAAAACATTAGACAGAAAATTGAGTTAACGGCATAGAGAAAAGATTGAGAAAATACTGGTGAATGCAAGGTAAAAAGACAGATATTAATGCAATTAATGAAGATGATTGATAGACAAGGAGGAAAGGCAAAGACAATCAAACATAAGAATAATTGGTATCCATCAAGTGGACACTGAGATATATCTATTTAGCCGAGATAAAATCCATGTCAGTTCCCCTGAAATGAAGGAAGAACTAAATCTGCAGATAGAAAAGACATACCAGATACCGGGAAGATTTGTTTCCAAACAATTAATATCAAGGCATATTCTGGTTAAGTTTTTGATCCTTAAGACTAGAGAAAGAATAATTCTTGCAGTCACCTACAAAGAGGGGGAAAGAAACTGACTGCAGACTCCTCCACAGCAATATCCATCACGAGAAGACAGTGCACCAATGCCCACCAAGTTCTAGAGAAAATACGTCCCAGGCATAATATTATACCCACCCAAGTTGTCATTCCAGTTTAAAAGCAACAAATATTCTCAAACATGAAAAAAGTGAAGGAAGGTGCAAAGATGAGTCCTCCCTGAAAAGTCCACATGACAGTGAAACCTAACCAATCAAGTGACAAATCAAACTGAAAAATTCAAGAATGAGAAGCCGTGATAAATGGACTCATAGGGCACAATGAATGAATTTAAATAGCAAAGTAAAGCTAACATGCCAAGGGACTTAGGGCTACAGAAAAGATGATAAACATCGTAGACTATGACGATGCAAAAATAATGTAAGCAATAAAAGTCTGGAAGAGGATGGGGAGGCCAGCGAGCCATTCATTTTTTTTTTTTTTTTTTTTTTTTGCGGTACGCGGGCCTCTCACTGTTGTGGCCTCTTCCGCTGCGGAGCACAGGCTCCGGACGCGCAGGCTCAGCGGCCATGGCTCACGGGCCCAGCCGCTCCGCGGCATGTGGGATCTTCCCGGACCGGGGCACCAACCCGCGGCCCCTGCACTGGCAGACGGACTCTCAACCACTGCGCCACCAGGGAAGCCTGAGCCATTCATTTTTCATTACAGGGAGTCAAGCAACTCTCTGCTACCCCAAAATTGAAACAAGTAGAATATGACTCTACCAGAAGAGAGAGTCATTCCTTAAATGATTCCTAGCCACTTATTGATTTTCATAACCTCTTTTGTTAATTTCAGAGGGTTTTTTTTTTTTTTTTAGGAACTACTGTCTCTTGTGATAGTTTAGCTTCTTCACTTAGGTTCCTTCTTCCTCTGATATATTTGAATAAAGTTAAATATAATCATTTTCACGCTATAAATAGTATGATCCCATCCTCTTAAAGATCCCTTCTTTCTATGTGTGTATAGTCTGTCTGGCTACGAACCTACCCATTCTTCTCTCTTTGGAGAGGGACAGAGAGGTATCAGTCACCCACTGATGGGGGAAGGGCAGAGTTGACTTTCTTCTTTACACTTGTGTATTGCTTGAATTTTTATGATGGACGCATATAACTTTTGTTTAATAAAATGTGGTCATTAATTTAAAATTTTTTAAAGATACACCAGTGAAATGCTAACATAAACAAGAATGGCAATATTAATGTCAAACAAAAATGGAATTAAGGCAAACACATTATAAGAAACAGAGAGGTGTATTTCATGTTGGTAAAACGTCCAACCCACCAAGATAGCATGATACTCATCAACATTGTACCTAATAACATAGCTTTGACATTTATAAAGCAAAAGTAGAACACAAGGAAAATCTGATGAAAAACAAGCATATTGGAAGATAAATTTTAACATGTCTATCTCAAAAACCAACCTCTGTGAAGGTGACAAAATAAATAAGGATGCATATTATTAAAATAACATAATTAACAAGCTTGATTAGATAGGTATACATGGAATTTTGTACACAACAAGCAGAATATGCATTTTCCCCCCAAACACACTAAACATACTAAAACGCATGAAAATGTATTAGGCCACAAGAAATCTCAGCAAATTTCCCCACCTCACGCCCAAAAAAACCCAACAAACGCGAGGTAGCACACAAACCATATTCACTACCCACAATAAGAAATTAACAAAGAAAGCACTTATTGAAGAAGTTCTCCTGGAAGCACTGTGGTCTTAGGGAAAGAACAAAGCCCTTGGTGTCAAACCAGCAGCTAAAACTCTAGTGCTGCAAATTACCACAACGTTGTAATTTTGGAAATGCCCTTAACTTCCCTAAACCTCAGTTTCCTCACTGTAAATCTAGGATAAGAAAAGGATCTTCCCCTAGGGGGTTAGCAAAGATTAAGCTTAATACATGGGACTTCCCTGGGGGCGCAGTGGTTAAGAATCCGCCTGCCAATGCAGGGGACACGGGTTCGATCTCTGGTCCAGGAAGACCCCCACATGCCACAGAGCAACGAAGCCCGTGTGCCACAACTACTGAGCCCGCGCGCTTAGAGCCCGTGCTCCGCAACGAGAGGCCACCACAGTGAGAAGCCCACACACTGCAATGAAGAGTCGCCCCCGCTCGCCGCAACTAGAGAAAGCCCGTGCGCAGCAGCGAAGACCCAACGCAGCCGAAAATTTTTAATTATTTAATTAATTATTTATTTATTTAAAGTAAACTTAATACATAAGTGTGAGTCCCTCCCTTGAGGAAACATGGTAACTAAGTCTCTCTAAAAAGTATGGATGCAGGGAATTCCCTGGTGGTCCAGTGGTTAGGACTCGGCACTTTCACTGCCGAGGGCCTGGGTTCAATCCCTGGTCAGGGAACTGAGATCCCACAAGCCGCACGGCGTGGCCAAAAAAGAAAAAAAAAATATGGATGCAAAAGATCATGGTTGATACCAATTCACAAATCCAGAGGGGTAAACTGAGGCACCAGGGGGCTGATTCAGAGTACAGGCACCAAATCTTGATCCGCCCCACCTTTCAGATTCTCCGCCTCCGCTGCCTTCCCCACACCCCTGAGGCTCCCCATCCTCCCTGGAAGGAGCCCCCGGAGGAGAGACACAGCCCTTACCTCCAGAACAGCTCACACAGGCTGTGCAGCGGCCATTTCTGTCCAAGTAGTAGTCGGGATCACACTGCTTCCTGCAGTCATTGGGCCCCTCAGGGCACAGCTCCTTCAGGGAACGCCCTGGGGAAGAGAAGCAGAGAAGCTCCAGGTCAGGCCACCTTGGAGGGCCATTGCTGCTGGGGTGTGGGCAGGGCCTGCCTCAGAAAGAGATGACTCAGAGGTGACAGAGGTGGAGAGAAATGAACTCCTGAGGACATCATTCAAACCTGAGTTATGGCACCATGGACTACTCTGTTGTTGACTCAATTATTTCCCTTTTGTCTTGTTTAGGCCTGAGTTAGGTTGCTGTTCGTTACAACCAAAGGAATCTAGACCAGCAGATCTCAACATTTCTCGTGTCTCCTAGTCATTCTGGGAGAGCCTGTGGACCCTGTTCAGAATCACATTTTCAAGTGCACAAAGTAAAACACTTAGGATTATGAAGGAACCAGCTATGTTGGCATACAGTTATCAAAGCGTTAAACAAAATAATTTAAGATGTCATACATGTGATTCTTTGTAAGCTCATTAAATAAGATCTAATAACTACCATAGTTTCAAAGTAGTGATGAAAATCAACAATGTCTTATGATATCTGCAGCAGTTGTAATATAATATGAGAATACCTGATTTCTACTGGTGGAAAAGCTGCAGGTACTGCTATTACTGCTGTGCTTTGTTGCCTTAATTCATAATGGAAGGAATTCATAAAGGGAATTTTTGTTGGAGGCGAATGAAAATAAGTGAACTCAATCAGGTTCATGGCTTCCCTGAAATCTACTCACAGACTCTTGGGAGTCCATGGACCACAGGTAAGAGTCCCTGCTCTAGAATAACATGCAAGAACCTCTCAAAAGTACTAGCTTGATGGTACACATCCTCTAGCTCAGGAAACTTTAGTAGCTCCCCAGTGGGCTTTCAGAGAGGTAAATCTGACCCACCACTCCTTGCTGAAAACTTTCAAAGACTTCTCATGGCTCCCAGGATAGAGGTCTAGGTCCTTACCATGGTCAATGCCCACTCATATACCCCTGGCTCTATTCTCTAGCCACACTGGAGTCTCCCTGTTCCCCAAGGTGGCCATGCTCCCTTCTGCCCCAGGGCCTTTGCACAAGCTGGCCCTCTGCCAGGACTGCTTTTCCCCCTTTTCCCCTAGTAAACTCCCACTCAGCCTTCACATCATAGTCAAGGCATCACTTCCTCAGCAACTTGGACAGGACCCCTGTTATAAACCGTCAGAGACCCACATACCTTGCCCTCTTACACCTAACTCTGTTGTAATTTCATACTTATTTAGAGGATAAACTTAGTGCCTGGATTTCCCACATGAGTGTCAGCTCCTCAAGGATGGATCTTTCTGTGTCTGCTCACCAATGAGTCCCCTGTCACAGGGGCTGGCACGTATTTGATCAATACATGTTATGACAACCTAAGCAATGCAGACTCCTCAGCCTGGCACTCCCAGGGCTCACTCTTGTCTGCAGACTCCTGGTCTGGCATCATTGTACCTCATTTCCTTCATGTACTCTGTACCCCAGCCAGCCTGGGCCTCTCCATCTTTTCTCTAGCACGCCTCAGATGTCCTGGAATGTTGTTATGGGTTGAATTATGTGCCCCCCCCCGAAAAAAAAGTGATGCTGAAGTCCTAACCCTCCAGTATCTCAGAATGTGATCTTATTTGAAGACAGGGCCCCTACAGAGGTCATCAAGTTAAAATGAAGTCATTAGGGTGGGCCCTCATTCTGTACGACTGGTGTCCTTAGAAAAAGGGGGAAATTTTGGATACAGAGACAGATATGCACACAGGGAGATGCCCACGTGAAGAGTGGAGGTATGCTGCCACAAGCCAAGGAACCACCAGAAGCTGGGAGAGAGGTCAGAACCTTCCTTGGAGCCTTCAGAGGAAGCACAGCCCAGCCAACACATTGATCCTGGACTTCTAGCCTCCAGAACTGTGAGAAAATGAACTGCTGGTGTTGAAGCCACTCCGTTTGTGGTACTTTGTTCATGGCAGCCCAGGAAACTGATACGAGAGATACCCCCTCCATCTCCATTTCCACCCCAGGGAACCCTTCATATCTAGCCAGGTCAGGCTGAAACCACCCCCCACCATGGAACTTTCCTGATCACCTGATCCTTTCCAGATTCCCCTCCTGGGTCCCTTTAAAATCACCTCTCAGCACCAGGGGCTGTTCTGGCGTGAACTTTAGAAAACCCTCTGTCGCAGGAAACACACTCACAGGTTAAGAGTAACCGAGCTGGGGGTCAGTCTGACTCACTAGACTCGCACTTACCGACCACCAGCTTCGCGCCAGGGACTGATTTATTTTTATTTATTTATTTGGCCATGCTGCAGCATGTGGGATCTTAGTTCCCCGACCAGGGACCGAACCCATGCCCCCTGCAGTGGAAGTGAGGTGTCCTAACCACTGGACCACCAGGGAAGCCCCCAAGCACTGATTTAAGAGATTGAAGGTGAGGTCCCTGCCCTCATGGAACTGACACTCTAGCCTGGGGAAGAGACAGCACGTAAAGAAAGAAATTAGCGGGACTTCCCTGGTGGTCCAGTGACTAAGAGTCTGTGCTCCCAATGCAGGGCGCCCGGGGTTCGATCCTGGTCAGGGAACTAGATCCCACATGCCGCAACTAAGAGTTCGCATGCCGCAACTAAAAACAGATCCCGCGTGCAGCAGCTAAGATCCAACGCAGCCAAATAAATAAATATTAAAAAAAAAAAGAAATTAGCAAGTGGGTTCAGACTTCAGAGACAGTCTCTGAAGAACATACAGCAGGAGCTCAGGGAGAGGAAAGCAGTGGAGAGTGGAGTGACAGAGGGAGACAGCGGGGGGGGGGGGATGGAGGCGGGGCCTACTGAGTCCCAAAGGACTGAAGGACGCAGCTGTGCAGGAGGCGGGGTGGGGGTGGGCTGGGAGCATTCCAGGCAGAGGTAACGGCCAGTGCAAAGGCCCTGCGGGAGGACCAGGCGTGGCTTGTGCAGAGGACAGAAAGGCCACGGGCCCTGGAGTAGAGGGAGCAGAAAAATGATGAGTGTTTACTGACTGCTAGTTTCTTCTTTTCCCATCTTTCACGTAGATCTTCTCCCCTGAGCACCACGTTCAGAATCAGAAACGAAATGGTTAAGAAAGCCTCAGGAGTTGTGCTGGTTCTGAGAACTGGTTCCCAAGTGTCCCGCTGTCCTGATCCTCCCAGTCTCCGATCAGCGCCTTTCTGACTCCAGATATTCTCACAGTTTGTCCTCACTTTCCGGTCACCACCTCTCACCTCTGCCTCAGCATCAGGCAGGCCGACGCCAGCTGCTTTGGCCCTCGAAACTCCCATGGGCAGAACGGCTCTTCGCTGAGTCTGGGCCGCCAGCCCCTCCGCCCTGCCTTTCCCCCTTTTGCTCCCGCCAAATGGAGCCCCTCCCAGGTCTTGAATGCCCGTCCTTGCCCACTCCAGGCCTTGGCATATTCTGTGTCCTCTAACCAGAGCACACACACCCCCTCCCCACCTTGGCCTGGCCAACCCCTGCTTGTCCTCAGGATGCCTTTGGATGCCGCCTCCTCAAGGAAGTCCCCCCTGCATTTTCCAACGAGGTCAGGTCCCCCAGGAGTGTGTTCTCATGGTTCCCAGATGCTAACTGCCTGTTGCAGCAGACATATTTTGGAAGGACTTTTCAGCCCACAGGCTGCGCTTCTTGGAGAACAGCCCTCATTCCCCGCGGCCCCGCCCCACTAGCAGTGGTCCAGGGCAGTCCTCGCCTTGGGGAACCAGAGCAGAGGTGGACATCTGGACTTTTCTGAGCCATCAGATGCTTTCTTCTTGTGCTTTGGAATTGAGGCTGAAAGATGTTTGCCGAGTGTCCCCCTGTTGCCCTGAAGAAGAAGTGCAAATGGGGAGGGAACTGTGGACCAGCCAAGCTCAGCCAGAGCAGGGAGGGCAGGGGAGGCCTCCTCTTCCTCCTTGGAGAAACCCTCAGCTCCCCCAGGACAAGATGGGGTACACCCGCCTGGCCCCAAACAAACCGTGCTCTCTGCCTAACACCAGGCCTGGCTTCACATCATCCCCCCACACCTGCGGGGGAGACCCCTCCTATGGTGGGTGAGTCTGGGCACGAAAGGAAGGGTGATCCAGGAAGCAGGGTGCAGAATAGGAAGGGGGGTGTAGCCCGCACACAGGCTCTTCACTGATACGCCCTGCTGCCTCCCCAAATGCAATGCCTCGGGGTCAGCACCAAACAAGGGTGAAGGGCTCAGGATTCTAGTTAGACAGCCATGTTGGAGCCCCGCCCGAGCCACTTACTAGCATGTGACCATGGGCAAATCCCTGATCCCCGCCATGTGCAAGTTTCCTCTTTGGGTTTCCTATCAGGGCTCCATGAGCTAAGATAGTTACAGGGCTCAGCTCTGTGGCTGGCGTGGCACATGTTCCACCAATGATAACCGTTGCTGTTGTTATGAGTCAGTAAGTGAGCTCCCCGTCACTGGGGTGTATGTAAGCAGAGGGCTGGGGATCAACTGTTGAGGATGCTAGAAAGGGCATAACAGGCCTGGGTGGGAGGAGGGATCTGATGACACCTTAATTTCTCAATCTCAAAGGTCTCCCCGTTTCCTTCCTCCACCAACCGGCCCGGTACACAGCTGAGTGCTGATTGCAAAGAGCAGGCAGAAAATGTCAGAAATTTCCCCGAGAGACAAAGGAAGGGGTTTTTGTGGGTTTTTCGTTTTTCCTCTCTTGCATGCCCGGAAGCACAGGGTCAATAAAACTCCAGCAAAATGCCCCGCCCACCACACCAGCATGGGGTGCTCAGCCACCCCCAGTCACTGGGCCTTGGAGAGGGAACTTGTGGGGGAAGGGAGCCCCCTTTTCCCAAGTTACAGCATCTAAGTGGAGGGAGCCTGAGGCTGGGATGTCACCCTCTCTCTCCCCACCCACTCCCCATCAAGCCCTGCCAGGCTGGCATCAAGGGGGGCTGGGGGGCATGGGAAGGAAGTGTCTGTCTTTCTCCCTGCGGCTGGGCTTGCAGGTCCTATGGAAAGTCACAGAGCCCTGTGGGCCACACCACTCAGGAACCCTGACCGCTGCTCTCCTGGGGGGATGTGGTGTTGTTTAAGCCCCCAGTCTGTGGTATTTTGTTACGGCAGCCCGAGCAGACTGAGACAGATGGGTAGATGTATGGGGGATGGGTGGCAGAAAGAAAGGGAAGGAGTATGGGAGGCGGGAGGAGGGAGGGATGGACAGGTTAGTGAGTGAGTGAAAGAACCGCTAGGTAGACAGGCAGGTACGTGGATGGGTGGGTATGTGGGTGGCCGGCCCTTAAGGCGCTGAAGTCCCAAGCACTAAAAAAGCATGGGAACCCACCTGTTACATACTTCAAGTCCAACACTAAACCAGAAAATAAAAGCGAGACAGTCCAATGAAGTTCTACTTTTTCCCCTACAATGACTTCTTACAATCATTTTTGGAAATAAAAAATATCAAATTCTTTCCCAAAATATTTCTCTTGGTCCTTGGTGGCCTGAGCAAGGGCTGGGTCTGTGCTCATGGTGGAGCAAAGAGGCTGCAGGTCTAGGAACAGACTGACCAGGGTTCCTGCCCAGCTCGGGCCACGTACCCTTGGTGATCTTGTGCATCGTGGCCTGTCGCCATCCTCCAGACAGCAATGCTGGGCCCTCTACCTGTCCTGAAGACCCTTACCCACTTCCAGTGGCTTGCTGTCCTCAAAGCGAGAGGCATTTACGATGAGCCCATAGGTGCAGCCCTCCCTCACACCCTCTGCTGACATAACTAATGTCCTTCCTCTCCCATGAGTCCCTGTTGCCAGAGGTCAGAGACCACAGCTGAGCCCCATGCAGCTAAGGCCGCTGGATGTGCCTTGGGACTTTGATAACAACCACAGGGGATGAGATGCTTCATGACCTTGTGACCCTGAGCCTTATCTGCAAAGTGCGGAGAACAAGACCCATGCCTGTTCTGGAAGGATTTCCTGATGGTGCCCTTCATCTACTCATGGGGCCCATCATTGTGCTGGGGGCAGGTGAGCCTTCCAGGAAGCGAGCTCTGGGCAGGGAGCTGGTCCCCAAGCGAGCTAGAGTCCCGGCAGCCCTGGGACAAACGAGTTCCCAGGGCAGGAAAGATGAGGCCTGCCAAGTGCTCGTAGGCCCGGAAATGAGCGGCGGTCAGGGGGTGTCAATAGCCCAGGTTCTGGGGTCATAGAACCCTCGGCTCCAGCCCCAGTTGGCTCCCCCGTTTCCCAGCTCTGTGACCTTGGGCAAGTTGCTTAACTTTGCAGCACCCCTAACAGTCTCATCTGCAAAATGGCAATGACAAAGGATAATGGTGAAGATCCTATGGGAGGATGCGACGCACGGGAGGCCTCAGACTAGTGTATATGCCGCGCGTATTCAACAAAGGGCAGCCATTCATTAAAACCTGTAGCCAATGGCAATGACGATGTCAGCTCTGGTCTTTCCCACTCATCAATCTCCCCAGAGTGTTGTAACTTGACGACAAAACTCCGCCCTCGTCCCCATTCCCAACACCCTCACTCACACTCGGGGCAGCGGTAGCAGCACTTCCCGGCAGCCTCGTTGTAGTAGCGGCTGGAGTCCCCTCCACAGGCATCCTTGGAGACTCGACCCTGGAGGGAGAAACACACTGGTGAGGCCAGGAGCGTCCCAGACACCCACCCTCCCTCCTGCCCCTCAGGTCCCAGGAGGCCTGGTCTCCACTCGTTATCAGGCCAGGCCTGAGGTGGAGCCTCACATTATAGAAGTCAGGACAGAAACTTCCTGGAACCCACTCCACCTTTGGTCTTCCCAGCGGAGGTGGAGGCAACCCCAGCCTTCCATGACTCAGGCCCCAAACCTTGGGGTCTCCCTTGACCCTCTCCTCCAGTACTCACACCCAACCCATCAGCAAATTCTCTCAGCCCCTTCGGACCAACATCCCCACCTCCTCCACCTGGTCCCAGCCCCCAGCCTCTCTCCCTGGGAATAATTCACCTGCCTCCTACTTGGCTTCCAGCATGAGCCCAGCAATAAGAAGCTTTGGTAAACTTGTCTGTTGATGTCTAACACTCACGCAGAAAAGCACACAGATCTCAGGTATATACACACTGAATTTTTTTTTTTTTTTTTTTTTTTTTTTTTTTTTGTGGTACACGGGCCTCTCACTGTTTTGGCCTCTCCCATTGCGGAGCACAGGCTCCGGACGCGCAGGCTCAGTGGCCATGGCTCACGGGCCCAGCCGCTCCACGGCATGTGGTATCTTCCTGGACTGGGGCACGAACCCGTGTCCCCTGCATCGGCAGGCGGACTCTCAACCACTGTGCCACCAGGGAAGTCCTACACACTGAATTTTTACAGCATAAACACATCCTGCCACCAGCACCCAGATCCAGAAACAAGATACTAGTACCCAGCACCCACCTCCTGTCCCTTCCCGCCCTGAAAGTCCCCCCAACCCCGCTAACCTGACTTCTACACCAGAGATTTGTTTTGTCTGCTTTTGAACTTTACCTAGGTAGAAACGTACATCCTGGCAACTGGCTTTTTTAACTCAAAATTCTATTGTGAAAATCACCCACATTGTTGCAAATAGCAACCATTCATTCAAGTTCACTGCCTTGCAGTATTGCATCCCATGAATATGCACAATTTATCTATTCTACTCTTTTTTTTTTTGGAAGATGTTGGGGGTTGGAGTTTACTAATTTATTTATTTATTTTTGCTGTGTTGGATCTTCGTTTCTGTGCGAGGGCTTTCTCTAGTTGCGGCGAGTGGGGGCCACTCTTCATCGCAGCGCGCGGGCTTCTCACTATCGCGGCCTCTCTTGTTGTGGAGCACAGGCTCCAGATGCCCAGGCTCAGTAGTTGTGGCTCACGAGCCTATTTGCTCCACGGCATGTGGGACCCTCCCAGACCAGGGCGCGAACCCGTGTCCCCTGCATTAGCAGGCAGATTCTCAACCACTGCGCCACCAGGGAAGTCCCTCTACTCTACTCTTGATGGACCTTTGGGTTGTTTCCACTTTTTTGATCATTATGAATAATCCCATTAAGAACTTTCTTGTACCTATGTTTTGGTGCACATATGCACACATTTCCATTGGATATATACCTAGGAGTAGAATCGTAGGGTCAAAGTATGTGTATGCTTGGCTTTGATTGATCCTCCATACAGTTTTCTAAATTGTACTAACTGACATTTCACTGCAGGGTGTGTGTTCCAGTTGCCCCACATCTCTGCTAACACTTGGTATAGTCAGTTTTTTTTAATTTTAGCCATTTGGGTGAGCATATAGTGGAATTTCATTGCGTCTTTTATTTGCATTTCTCTGATGAGTGATGATGTTGGGGACTTTTTCACATGTTTATCTATCAGCTGTTTGGATATTCTCTCTTGTAAGATGCATATTCAGATCTTTTGCCCATTTTTAAAAAAATCAGATTGCCCAACTTTTCTTCCTGATGTGTGGGAATTCTTTATATATTCTGGATACAAGTTCTTGTTGAATATATGCACTGCAAACCTCATCTGCCATCTTATGGTGTGCCTTTCCACTTTCTTAATGGAGTCTTGTGATGAACAGGATTCTTAGTTCTAATGAAGTGCAATTAATGTATCAGTCTTTACTTTTATAGTGAATGTCCTATTTAAGAAATATTTGCCCACCCAATGCATTTAGATATTCTCCTACATTGTCTTCTAGATGGTGTTACTTAACCTTTCCTATTCAGGTTTCATTTTGGTGCCTGGTGTGAAGTAGGGTCAAGACTCATTTTTTTTTAAGGAATAGGCATTTTTAACAAGCTTCCCGATGTTTCCAGGGCTCCTTGAAAGCTAAGTCCCTCTGTTAGGGGCTGGTTCATGAGAGGAGAGTCTCCGCTGAGTTTGGGGGAAGGAACTTTGTCCTTCCTGGTGAATGAGAAGGGAGCATGAAGCAGGTTTCTGGGAAGACCCATAACAGGGAGCTCCAGGAAGGGAGAGTGGGAGGGAATGGGGGAGACAGGGGAGGAGGGGGCTGTGTCCCACCTCTGTGTCTTCAGCATCCGAGATGATGCCTGGCAGACAGGAGGTGGCCACTCATGGGATGAATGAGGTGGGGGCTTTCTTGGTTTGGGGGAGGAAAGCAGAAGCCATTTACCTGCTGGGGAGAGGCGTGGCCGGCCCAAGGGGATTCCCTAGTCTTTTCTCCACCTGAGGGAACTGTGAAAATAATAAATGAATACGTCTGCTATGGACAGAGAGCAGCAAGGAGGCCAGCGTGGCTGGAAGGTGGACACATGGAGGGTCAACTACATTCTTCATTTTTCTTTGTCTGCACATCTGAAATGTTGCCACATAAATTCGAAATAATAAACATAACCTACATTCGCAGACACCAGTCACACAGCACTTATGCGTCTCATGTAATCCAGAGCCCAGGGCCTTGAGGACAGTCTGTTCGCCCACTGGCGCCCAGCCACCCCCTCCAGCGGAATCTCATTCTTCTCAAGTAAACAGAGCCTGTCTAGGGGCAGAGACCTGCCAGGACAACCCAAGCTTCTCCCTGACCCACAGCATCTCACCATGTGAGCTCGGAAGCCTATGGCTGGGGTGGGCTGGGGGGCAGGGGGCGTGAGGGTTCAGCCCTGCTAGGCCTGCTGAGTGTGCGGGAAATTCTGGGCCCTTGGCCTGGGTTTTCCCCTCCTGGCCTGCCTGTTCCTCTCACTGATAGCTGTGGGCTCTGACGGGGATGTGGCCCTGCTCACTCTCCCAGGGCCTGAGGGAACAGCTGAGGGGAGCACAAATGCTTATCCTTCATCTCCTGCCACCTCACCCTGGGTCAGTGGAGGGCTGGGAGGGGCAGAGAAGAAGAGGGAACCCATGGTATTACCTATCACTCCCCACCCCACCAACCATGAGTCACACATCACCTCCTTTAGGCCACCCCCAGCCCTTTGGGGCCAGATCACCACCCCACATTACAGATGAGGAAACTGCAGCTCAGAGAGGTGCAGTTACCCACCCAAGGTCACACAGCAACTAAGCACAGACAGGAGATTTTGAGCTTCACTGTGTCCCCAGTTCTCTCTCCCTTTCTGGGCCACAGGCTGCCCATCATGAAAATGAGAAAGGTCCAATGTTCTGAGAAGGACACCACATCACATCTGTGGTCTTCCTACCAAAAGTCCACAATCTGAATCAAATCATGAGGAAACATCAGATAAACCCAAACTGAGGGGCGTTCTACAAAACAACTGGCCTGGACTCTTTAAAAATGCCACTGCATGAAAGATGAGGAAGAGCTGTGGAATGTTCCAGTATAAAGGAGGCTAAAGACTGGAGAACTGAATGCAATGTCTGGATTGGATCCTGAATCAGGCTGGGAAGGGGGATATTGCTATAAAGGAGAATATTGAGATAACTGGTGAGATTGGAATATGGGCTTTACATTTGATTATGTTCTATCAAGCTGAATGCCTGAAAACTTGTTTATGTAAGAGATGCCCTTTTTGTAGAAGAAACATGCTGAAATATGTAGGGGTGAAGGATCAAAATGTCTGCAACTAACGAGCCAAAGGTTCAGTAAAAGATGATAATAATAGGGCTTCCCTGGTGGCGCAGTGGTTGAGAGTCTGCCTGCCAGTGTAGGGGACACGGGTTCAAGCCCTGGTCTGGGAAGATCCCACATGCCTCAGAGCAACTGGCCCCGTGAGCCACAATTACTGAGCCTGAGCGTCTGGAGCCTGTGCTCCGCAACAAGAGAGGCCGCGATAGTGAAAGGCCCGCGCACCGCGATGAGGAGTAGCCCCCACTTGCTGCAACTGGAGAGAGCCCTCGTACAGAAACAAAGAGCCAACAGAGCCATAAGAAAAAAAAAGGCAAAATTCCTTTAAAAAATGATAATAATAAAGTGTATACATAAAGAGAGAGAGCGAAATAAAGCAATTGTACAAAACCGCATGTGTAAATAGCAGCACCCCCTAGGATTCTAAGCGCTCAAGGAGAGGGCAGCTCTTTTCAACAATAAATCTGTGTAGGTCCGTAGTTTGCCACCAGGGGGCGCGATCTTCTCACCGTCCCCAGGGACAGTGGGATTTCAGCCAGGAAGTCCAGCTGGAGCCCACCAGAGCCCCAAGAAGGGAGTAGAGAACTTGGGGGCCTCCGTTCCCGGGTGGGGCTTATGGGAGAAGGGCTGGCCCCCCCGACGCCATGGAGGGGCCGACCCCGGCTCCCCCCAGCCATTCCCAGAGATGTAGGTGGGGTCCAGGCTGGGGCATAGCTCACCCCATCCCCTAGCACTCACCCCAGACATCCCCAGGCCCCTGTGACTGGCCTTCTCTGGAAAAGACACTGGGGACTTTTCTTTGGCTATGATGTCATGGCTTTACAAGCGCCCAGAAAATGGGTCAATGCAATGCACACACGTTGCAGAAGTAACAACAGCACTTACTGAACCCAAGGGCCCTGTGAGACCCTATTAGCACAGAAATCCGTCTGGGAGAGGTGAAGAGTCTGCCCAAGAGCACACACCTTGTGGAGGGTCAGGCTCTGAGTCCAGTCAGCTGACCTGACCACTCCAGGGCTGCACCAAACACCTACTGTGTGCTGGAGAGCTGACGGGTGTCAGAACTCCGTCCAGGGCTGGCACTCCAGTGGGGGAGACAACCCCAGCTTCCCAGGGTGTTCCCAGCCCAGAAACTAGAGGGTGGAACCGGGGCCCTGAGCTTTGCCTTAGCAGCGCTGTCCGTGGTCCCCCAAAGCCGGCCCCCACCCGGGCTCAGGCCTCACCCCCGGCCCCATTCATTGCCCTCCCTCTGCCATCTCCCCATCTGCCCCGCTGCCTCCACCCCCCATGGTCTCCCACTACCCACTTACATGGGCCCTTCACCCATACCAGCTCCTGGCAGAGAAAGCAGCAGCCTCGGCATCTACAGCAGCCTCTGAATTGTGAGGGCCCTGCCAGTTTCCGCTGGCCGTGGGCCCAGACCCTGGATGGCCCATCAGCTCCTGCTGCCCCTGGGGAAGGGGGAGAGACAGCTGGGCTGCCGTCTGACCCCAGCCTGGGAGGGAAGGGGGGTCAGAAAGGGGAGAGTGGGAGGGGGAAGTCCGAGGCCTGGGAGGGGGGGCTTTTGGGTGGGGTTTCCCGGCAGGTCTGAGGCAGAGTAAGTTGTCCACAGGGTGATGAGCTGTGTAACCAGAGGCCTGGGGCCCAGGCTTAGTGGCATCAAGATAAAGACAGAGTGGCCTGAAACCTTCCCATTTCTAGACCTATTTTCAGGTTGATTTGGTTTTCCCTACAAAACCTGGTAAATTTCACTTTCAAAAAGCCCCACCTGGGGCTTCCCTGGTGGCGCAGTGGTTGAGAGTCCGCCTGTCGATGCAGGGGACACGGGTTCGTGCCCCGGTCCGGGAGGATCCCACATGCCGTGGAGCGGCTGGGCCCGTGAGCCATGGCCGCTGAGCCTGCGCGTCCGGAGCCTGTGCTCCGCAACAGGAGAGGCCACAACAGTGAGAGGCCCGCGTACCGCAAAAAAAAAAAAAAAGCCCCACCTGGTCACAGCTGCAGAGACACAGGAGCAAGGCCACACCTGTAGAAGCCGAGAGCCTAGAGCTGAGGGCGAGGCGCAGGGGCGGGAGGTGGAGGAGTCAGGTCAGATGCATAATACCCACAAGGGCCGGAGCTGGGTAGAGCTGGGAGGCGCACCCCACCCGCACCTCTATTACTCACGGTGAGGTGCCGGAGCCCAGCGGCATTGGTACCACTTGGGAACTTGCTAGAAATGCAGAATCCCAGGCCTCACCTAGACCTACCATCTATCCCATTTTACAGATGGGGAAACTGAGGCACGGCGGTGGTAAGAAACTTGCCTCAAGTCCCACAGCTAGGCAATGTTAGGGACAGGATTTGGCCTTAGCCATCTGGCTCAGGCTCTTATCCACCAGGCTCTGCTTCCCTGGTTCCGTCTGTTTAACCTCCAGCTCTCCTCTCAAACCCACCAGCTCTCCCTCACCTCCCCGCCTCTGGACTTGAGAATGGCCGGCCAGGGTCTCCTCACATCCACTCCATCCCCCGCATCCCACTTACAGTGCAGACGCCAGAGCGATCTTTTTTTTTTTTTTTTTTTTTTTTTTTTTTGCGGTACGCGGGCCTCTCACAGTTGTGGCCTCTCCCGTTGTGGAGCACAGGCTCCGGACGCGCAGGCTCAGCGGCCATGGCTCACGGGCCCAGCCGCTCCGCGGCATGTGGGATCCTCCCGGACCGGGGCACGAACCCGCGTCCCCTGCATCGGCAGGCGGACTCTCAACCACTGCGCCACCAGGGAAGCCCCAGAGCGATCTTTTCAAAACACAGATCTGGCCTCCTCCCCTCCACCCTGTTGAAGATGAGGAGATGGCTTCCAACTAAACTATGGATAAAGGCCAGAGTCCTGACAGTGGCCCAAGAGACCCTGCCGGGCCAGCCCTGGCCCATCTGGCCTGTGCAACCTCAGGCGCCCTCTCCCACCAGCCTTCTTCACATTCCCACTCGCACCCTCCAGCAGCCTTGTACACACGGTTCCGCTGAGCATTCTATCCGCCAGGTCCAGCACATCCCAACCCATCCTTCAGATCTCATTCACGCATGCCTCTTTCCCGGGCACGCCCCCCGCTCCCTGATCACCCCCATCCAGGTCAGTTCTCAGCAGGTGAAAATCAAGATGTGGGCAAGGCTGTGCCCTTGCTGGAGGCTCTAGGGGAAAATCCATTTCCTTGTGGTTAAGACTGAGGTCCCGTCTCTTTGCTGTCAACTAAAGTCGTGCCACCTTCTAGAGGCTGCCGCATTCCTTGGCTTGTGGCCCCCTTCCTCCATCTGTAAAGCACACAACAGTGGGGAGAGTCCTTCTCCTGTCACATCTCCCTCTTCTTTTGTGTCATCTCTCTTTAATGCAGCCAGGAAAGTTCCTCTGCTTTTAAGGACTCGTGTGAGGACGTTGGGCCCACCTGGATAATGCAGGCTAATCTCCCCATCACCCTTAATCACATCTCCAAAGTTCTCATTGCCGTATAAGGTGACATATTCACAGGTTTCTGACCACAGCCCTCCTCGTAAGTGACCACTAGGCTATTCTGCCAACAGGCTGGCCTTTGTCATCTCCTAGTCCTGGGGGATCTGAACCCCTCTCCCTCCACCCTGAGGGTTCACCTGAGCTCCAGACCAAGAGATCACGTGAAACTGAAGTCATCCTCCTCCCCGACCTTAAACACATCCATGACACACAGTGTGTCCCTGTCCTGGCCGTATCCCTCACGGCCATCACACCTATGTTCAGGATCCAGTTCCTACCTCTGGTCTCCAGGAAGCTGAGGGGGAGTGTGTATGGCTCCATGCAGCCTGGCTTCATAGCTGGAGATAAAACCCAAAGACAGTAGACACAGAAAGAGCCTGGAAGGAAGAGGAAGGAGCCTGGAGCCCCTGGCAGGAGGAACAGGTAAGCACCTCCTCTGAGATGAAGTTTATGAGAGTTGATGAGTTTATCCCCACTGAGTATCTTCCATGTGGGATGGAGGAAGATGAGAAGGGGGTCTGTGTGGGACTTCCCTGGTGGCGCAGTGGTTAAGAATCCACCTGCCAATGCAGGGGACACGGGTTCAAGTCCTGGTCCAGGAAGATCCCACATGCCATGGAGCAACTAAGCCCGTGCGCCACAACTACTGAGACCATGTGCCACAACTGTTGAAGCCCGCACGCCTAGAGCCCGTGCTCCGCAACAAGAGAACCCACTGCAATGAGACGCCTGCGCACTGTAACAAAGAATAACCTCCGCTCGTCACAACTAGAGAAAGCCTGCGTGCAGAAATGAAGACCCAATGCAGCCAAACATTAATTAATTATTTTTTTAAAAAAAGAATTGTACCAATTCAAAAAAAAAAAAAGGAAGGGGTCTGTGGTCAGCAGAATAGTCCCCCTCTAAAGATGTCCACGCCCTAATCCCCGGAACCTATGTCACCTTAAATGGCAATGGGGAATTAAGGTGGCAGATGGAATTAAAATTGCTAAGGAGTGACCTTGAGAAGGGGTGATGATCCTGGATTATAGGGGGCACAATGTAACCACAAGGGTCCTTAAAAGTGCAAAGAGGGAGGCTGAAGAGTCAGAGTCAGAGTGTCAGAGAAGGAGACGGGATGGGTGCAGGGTCAGGTGGATGCTATGCAGCTGGTGTGAAGACGGAGGAAGGGGCCACGAGCCAAGGAGTGCAGGTGGCCTCTGGCAGCCAGAAAGACAAGGGACTGGATTTTCCCCTGGAGCCTCCAGAGAGGAGCACAGCCCTGCCTACACCTTGATTCCAGCCCAGGGACAACCATTTCGGACTTATGAACTACAGACCTGAAAGATAATAATCTGTGTTGTTTCAAGCCACTGATTTTGTAGTAATGACGGTCACAATAAGAAAATAAAACAGGACCCCTCCTGAGAAGGCAAAGAGTAACCCTGAGTCCCCTCTATCACTCATTCACTGAAGGCCTAGCAGGAACCAGGCGCTGTGCTACGTGCTGGGGACGACACCGAGGCCAACTCCAGACAGTGATGTTTCGTGAAGACAGCTCCCAGGACAGGCACATGGGAGACACTAAATAACAATCCATGGAATGAATGATGAAGGGCACCCTCACAGAAGGGATCAGAAAAATACACGAATCACTAGCACAAAGCAGAATAACATACGAATCATGAGATAAGCAGAGAAAAAGACCTAACTTGGGGGATTCATGATGGTTCCTGGAGGAGGAGAACTTCCGTTTGGGGGTTTGTTTTGTTTTGTTTTGTTTTGTTGAAGGATTCTTGAGGGGAGGGAATCTCAGGCAGAAAGCTCCGCAGAAGCAAAGGTACAGAGGCCGGCAAGCATAGAGCTGTGGGGCATTCAGTGTTTTGATTGGCTGGACAGTGAGAGCAGAAGGACAGGAGGCCCAGGACTCAGGGTCTCCGTCTGCACTGACCGAACTCTCATCGCCCACCCTGCGTTCCAGCGAACGCTGGTGCTGCAGGATGTTAGCAGGTGACAAGCAAAACAAGAAACGAAACACGAAGAATCACTGGGTTCCATCTGAACTGTTTCTCAGAGCCTTTTATCTGCTTACTTGCTGCCTGATTCTCCAAGGAAAGGTTCGGGGTGGGGAAATGGGAGCAGAGAGACAAACTGTTTCCCAAACTTAGTTGGCTGTAGAGCCCTTTCCTCGTGGACCTACGATTCCCTGGAAGTGACTTTGGGAAATACTGCCTTTGGCAGTAGGGAGCCACGAAGGGTTGTAGAGCAGCTAACATGTGAGGGGACGGACAGGATGGAGGTGAGTAACAAAACCAAGGTCTGGCCTCGGAGCCCAAATTCTGCAACTTCTTACTCCTCGCTTCCCACTGACGTCCCTCCTGCCCAGGAGAAACGCCAAGCCAGCCATGTGAGCCTGGTGTTCAGATAATAGCCTTCCTGGAGATCCTGGGGCCGCAGCAAGTGTCCGAAATGCACACTCAGCTATACCTCAGACGTGGTAAAGTCCACCCCCGTCCTGGAATAACAGTCCCCTGTAGAGCCAGCCACCAAGGGACACTAGCAACGCCAATGAAAACTTGATGGCGTCAAAGAGTAAGGATGGGCGGAGAGTCAGCTCCCCAGTGGGACTTCGGCTTTCCAAGCCCTCTTGGAGGTGCCTGGGATGCCTTCCCCAGCGTCAGCCCACCTGCCCGGATGGGGCCGGTGTGCTTCCGTGACCATCTCTGTCCTCCCAGCCTGCATGGGGGGGAGGCCGGGCCCAGCCCCACCCCCGGACTGTCGGGACAGAGAGAACTCTTGGTCCCCCTGTCCTGACTCAGTAGCAGAGAGAGCGTGTGTCCTGGGTGGGAAGGTGAAGGTTTGGTTTAGGGGTTTCATGGTCCTGGACAGTTGGAACCATTTCAGGGGACCATGCCCTTCCCGAGCACGGGAACAACGTGGGGCTCACGGCAGGCAATGAAATGAGGCCGTGGATGATGCCTCTGGGAGTTCTCAGCCCGCTGGAGGTCCAGAGCCCCCCACGTGAAACCTGCTGATGGAGCTTCCAGGGCAAGCCCCGGGCCCACCCCAGATGCCCTTGCTGATGGTCCGTGTGACCTGGATGTTGGTGAGGACGTTGGCAGCCTCCATGGCACAGAGCCTGTCGTCCCAAACTATACAGGCTGGCCACCTCCTCCTTCCCTCCAGGAGCTTTTCCCCTGCAACCCAGGCAGAGATGAGGACGGGCGCTTGTGGGGTCCCGCAGGCCTGGGACAGTTCTCCGCACAGTATACACTGTATACACTGGAGGGCAGGGACTGTAACTGGTTCACCTGCACTCTGCATCCACGATGCCTAGCATACAACAAGCACTTAATAATGGCTTACCTCCACACAGCCCTCACCACATGCCAGGAGCTGTCCTCAGCACTTTTCATCTATTATCCCATATAATCCTTCCATCAGCCCTACAAGGTAGCTACTATGAGTATCCCCATTCTATGGATGGGGAAACTGAGGCCCAGAGAAGTGACTTAACCTGCCCAAGAGCACCATATGGTAAGTGTCAGAGGCAGGGTGTAAACTTGGCAGGCTGACCCTTAACCATGATGTTCTACTGTCTCCCAAAAAAGATTTGACAGGGTTGCAGAGTGGGGGCAAAATAGATGAAGGGGATTAAAAGGTACAAACTTCCAGTTATAAAATTAATTAAGTCATGTGGATGTAATGTACAGCATAGGGAATATATTGTCACTAACATTGTAATATGTGTGGTGACAGATGGTTACTAGACTTACTGTGACGATCAATTCGTAAAGTACATATCAATAAATGTCAAATCACTATGCTGTGTATCTGAACCTAATAAAATATTGTATGTCAACTATACTTCAATTTTAAAAAAGACCTTTTAAAAAAGATGACACGAAGTATGTGGTAGGTGGAATAATGATCCTCAAAAAGGTCCACAACCTATGGGAACAACATAAATGTCCATCACCAGATGAATGGATAAAGAAGATGTGGTACATATATACAATGGAATAATACTCAGCCATAAAAAAGAATGAAATAATGCCATTTGGAGCAACATGGATGGACCTAGAGATTATCATACTAAGTAAAGTAAGTCAGACAGAGAAAGACAAATATCATATCACTTATATGTGGAATCTAAAAAAATTATACAATGAACTTATTTACAAAACAGAAAGAGATTCATAGACATAGAAAACAAACTTACTGTTACCAAAGGGGAAATGTGGTGGGGAGGGATAAATTAGGAGTTTGGGATTAACATATACACACTATTATATATAAAATATATAATCAACAAGGACCTACTGTATAGCACAGGGAACTCTACTCAATATTCTGTAATAACTTATATGGGAAAAGAATCTGAAAAAGAATAGATATATGTATATGTATAACTGAATCACTTTGCTGTACACCTGAAACTAACACAACACTGTAAATCAACTGTACTCCAATATAAAATAAAAATTAAAAAAAAAAGAATACACACTAAGTGAGCTTATAGGTGCTTTTAATTTTCTTCTCTTTGTTTATTTTCTACTTTTTCTGTAATAAATACAAATGTTTATTTTTAAAAACGTCCACGTTCTAATTCCTGCAATTTGTGAATATGTTACCTTATACGGCAAAAAGGGCTATGCTGACGTGACTAAGTTTAGGGTCTTGAGATGCGGAGATTATTCTGGATTATCCTGGTGGCCACTATGTAATCACAGGGGTCCTTATAAGAGGGAGGCAGGAGGGGCGGAGTCAGAGAAGGAACTGTAACAATGAAAGCAGAGGCCAGAGTGATTGGGGGCCATGAGCTAAGGAATACAGGCAGCCTCTGGAAGATGGAAAAGGCGAGGAAACAGATTTCCCCCTAATGTATCCGGAAGAAATGCAGCCTTGCTGTGACCTGTTTTACTTAGACTTTTGACCTTCAGAACTATAAGGTAATAAATTTGTGCTGTTGTAAACCACCAAATTTGTGATTGTTACATCAGCAAGAGAAAACGAATATCAAATGTAACCAGGATGAGATGGAATTCCCTGGCGGTCCAGACATTAAGACTCCCGAGTTTCCACTGCGAGGGGCACAGTTTGAATCCTGGTTGAGGAACTAAGATCCCCATGCCATGAGGCGCAGCCAAAAAAAAAAAAAAAAAATGTAACCAGGATGAATGGAAGATCCTACCGTTGGGTTGGAATGAATCAACAGGAAAACATAGTGGTCCCCAGAAGATGTGGAGTCTTGGCCCACATCAGTAGAAGCAAGGTGGCTCCATTGAGGGAGGGTTGATGCTCCCTCCCCCATCCACCCCCCCCCCCACAGGCAGCACCACATCAGGGGCCCGAGCTCTGTAGACAGCTCCCAACTCCAACACTCAACCCCATGCTGACACTTGAACATCTGCAAAACAGAACTCGTGCTTTTCTCCAAAACACCTTTCTGTCCCATACACAGTTTTCCCACCTCCATAAACGACACCACCATTCAGCCAGGTGTGGAGCCCTCAAATCTGGACAGGATCCCCCATTCCTATCTTGCCCTCTGCACTCACACCCAATCCATCCTCAGGTCCTATCGATTCTAGCTCCAAAGTACTCTCCTGTTTTTGTGTCTCCACCCACCCCTCCCCTGGACCACAGCGACAGCGGGGCCTCCCGCTCCCAGTCCTGCCCCATCCCCAGCAGACAGACAGATGTCACTCCCCCGGCAAAACCCTCCAACCACAGACAGAAGTCCGTGTTATTCCCTGCTTCCCTGCCACCCTCTCACGCCACTCACCACACTGGCCTCCGTCCTGTTCCTCCAGTTCTCACTCCTGTGTTGTCCCCACCTCCCAGGGAGAGGCCGTCCTGTTTTCCCCACCTAGGGTAGCTGAGCCCCTCTCACACTGCCTGGTTAGAATCTTCTCCACTGCAAGGAGCACCGTCCGTTCACTGTCTGTCAACCTGGAGGAATGTCAGCTCCATGAGGCAGAGACCTGGTGTACTGGCCTGGAGGCACCTGCAGCCTCCAGAACACTCCCTGGCACACAGTAGGTGCTTGATAAACATTTGTGGAATGGATGAACTGGTAATGTTAGGTAGTTAGCCAGACATTAGCAGCAAGGAGGTGACAGTGGAGAGAAAAACAAGAAGAAATCAAGTCACGCACCCAGCCTTCTGGGGACCCTCCCTTGACCCCCACCCAGAACAGGTGAAACTATGGCCACGTGGTGGGCAGCTTATCTTGATAAAGAGGGGCACCGTGACACAAGGGGAGGTCCCCAGGCTGTGCGTACCCAGACTAGACAGGCGTATAACCTATAGTAAACCCAAACTCATTATATCATAATTGTAATAAAATCTACACTGTGGTTTTGCCCCCGAGTGGGTGTTTCTTAGCAATTCAATGGTGAGAGCATGCACAGCAGTAGACTTGTCACAGAGCTTGGGACTGTCAATCTAATAGTGATCCCCTGTCCCTCACCCCCGCCGCCCTGCAAAATGCTCCTTAAAAGAGCCCTTAAGCCTGTATAGGAGTGTTGCTTTCAATTCGCAGAAACAGCCCGTTCTCTCTCTCTCTCAGAGTGCACCTTTGCTTTGACGGACTTTGCCTTGGGCTTGCTTCACTTCGCTGAAACGCAGCCCGCGCTCAGAAACAGCCCAAGCGCTCTCTCTCTCTCTTCCTCTCTCTGTCTCCGTCTCTCCCTCTCTGAGAGTGTACCTATGCTTAAATAAACTTTGCTTTGTGCTGAGCTTAACGTGGTAGTTTGCAATTCTTTGCTGACTATCCTGAGCTGAGATTGCTGGTCCGGGCCTTCCGTCAACCTCCTCGCTTGCAGCTATTTTGTTACAACGCACGTCCACCCAGTGACATTGCGAGCAGTCTTGACGCCCATGGTACATGAGGAATAAACGTTGGAGGCCCTGGGTGGTCTGGGAGATGGACTGGGAGACCTCGGGGGCCCCTCAGGGATCTCTGTCTTCATCTCACTGGGAGGAATTTCTGAGGAAGGTGGACACATCTTGCTTACATAGCCGCAGTTTCCAGAACCAGGACCAATGGGTAGACGCTTCGAGGAGATAGATTTCAGCACATCCTAAAGACCTTCTAGATGTTGGAGTAACCCAGGATGGCATGAGCTGCCTGGGCAGGACGGAAGGGAGGCCTGTCCCCAGAGACCTACAAGAGGCTGAGTAATTACCAGGAACAGCCTGGGATGAAAACCCTGGAGCCATGCCTGGCACAGAGCAGCTGCTCCTTTAAGATTTTTATGAATGAATGAATGAATGAATGAATGAATACTTGGATGAATGGACCTGAAGAGTTAGTCACTCAATGAGTAACTGATTAGCATATTAAAAGTCCCCCCTGATAAATGGAGTATTTATAAATGGAATGGATTGTTTATAAGTGGAATATTTCCTGCCATATCAATAAACAAAGGATGTCGCAGTCACCAATGATTGTAGCCCTCCAATGGGAGCTGGTGAGCCCCGAGGAAACTCAAGATGTGAAAATACAGGCCCCAGAGAGCTGAGGTGCAGATCAGAGGAATGATTTCAGGGACCCCAGACTCTTGCACCTTCCCATACATAGAAAAGCGCTAAATGCCTAACATAAGATGTCTGTTTTTCTTTATTTAACAATAATCTTTTGACGTTCCGATTACCTGCGCTTTGTTGCAAAACTCCTATATATCGGGGCAGTTTCTCAGAGTTATCTGAAACATTGTCTCCCGGGCTGTAGTCCTCATTTTGCCCCAGATAAAACTTAACTCGCAACACTCACGTGTGCATATGTATTTGTTTAAGTCACCACTCCCCACCAGCAAGGCCACCGAGGATGCCCAGTGGTTTTCAGCCCTAGGCAGCAAAGATTCTGGCATGGAGTCTTCCTACCCTCACCCCCCAACAGCCTCTGGCAGGAGGGGAAGAGAGAACGAAGCTGGAGGACCAGCCTTGCCTGGAGCTGCCTTTTTGGACAGTGTGTCCATCGGGTCTGGGGTTCTGGTCCTGCTCTGGCCCTGACCAGTCCTGGGACTGTGGGCAAGACCCCCCTCCACCTCTGAGCCTCCACGTCCTTGTTTGAAAAATGAGGACCATGATGCCAGATAAGACACCCCAACGTGGTGTCAGGGCCCAACAAGGGCACACGTGGTCCAGGCTGAACTAAACTAACCATCTGTGCCACGGACACCGCCCACCCCACCCCCTCCAAGCCTTCCAGTGCTCCCCAGACCCAGGCATCCCTCAGCTTCATTTTCCTTATAATGATGCTCCTTGAGGTGAAGGGAGGGTTGAGGAAGGTGTGTATGAGCCTAAGGATGAATCACAGCTCAACAAACAAGTCTAGGTCAGATATGAGTGGGAGCAGAAGCAGAAACTTACAGTAAACGCTGCCTTTCTCCCAGCACTGACGGCTCTCAAGCTGAGTAATGCTGCCCTGTCGTCTCCTGGCGGCCCTGGCTTCCCTCTGAGGAAGGGGAGGCCTTGCTTCAGACCAACCCACATCTCCTTGCACCTCTTCACATCAGGGGCCCCCTCTCCGGGTCCCCTCATTCTCACGTAGAGTGGAATTCTGCAGAACTCCTGGAGAGGTCTTGGGCCTCCCTGTCCCGACACCTCCACCCCCGGGGTGGGGGGGCCTGGATAGAAGGATGGAGAAGTGAAGGAGGCGCTTGGACAATGAATGTTTCCCTCAGGATTTGCACCAGAGTAATCCTGGATCACATTACAAAAGCGTTCGAGGGGAGACTGTAGGAAGAGGCATCAGAGGCTAAATCTCTTTCTCAGAAGGTGACACACAGTAAGAGAGCATTCTTGCCTCAGAGAACCCACCACAAAATGATGGCGTCATGTTAAATCGGATGGCGAGGAAGAAAGGATTTAAAATTCAAGCCCTGATTTGGTGGAGCAGGGGGACGGATTGTTTTTTCTTTTTAATAATGAACTTTCCAAGTTCTTACTGGAACCACAGAGGTGGAAGAAGGCTTGAAGGGGGCAGGGGAGTACCGAGATGGGCAGACAGCCCCTTCCTCACTGGCATCCCAATTCCTGCCCAGAAATGACCCATGTCTGGGCCCCCAGGGGACAAGGGATGATCAGCCTCTCCAGTAGGGAGGAAATGCAAATGAACACAACAAGAATATGGCCCTCTTCACCGGTCACGTTGACAAAAGTAAAAACTTTGATAAGACCAAAAGCCGGCTGGGAGGTGGGGAAGTCACTACTCTACACTCATGCCCTGCTGGTGGGAGAGAAAAGCCTCCAGTCACCCTGGGAGGCAATTCTGTGGCATCTTTTAATTTGAATGCATTTTCACTTTGCCCTTCGATACACACTTCTCAGCTTCTTCTCGGAGAAGGAAGCACACGCTGTTCCCCAAAGCATCCATGTGAGGCTGTATGTTGCAAGAACCTCATGTTGCAAGCAAGCGAGCAGGCAAAAAACAATGATAGGGACCTTACCACCCACCCATCAGGGACACGAGTTAATAGACAGACAATGGAACCCCCCTGTTTGGTAGAATACTAGATAGCATTTTAAAAGGTCAGTGGGAGATCTGTAAGTATCCATGTGGAAAGCTCCCCAAGACACACTGCAGACACTGTAAAAGCCAAATGAAGAAAGAGCTGTATGTTCCATATAGTATAGGATATGGAAAACCCTATGTATTTTTACAAAACAGATATAAATATGGACGTGCATTTATAAAGGTCTGCAGAGGAAACACCAAAGCAATAATGGTGGCTACATCGTCGTAGGAATCAGGATAAGATACCCAACGATTTAGCTTTATCTGTAGGGTTTCAATTTTCTTCTTTTCATTTGCATTGGGGATATATTCATTTATTCCTTGTGTAATTAAATACTTTTTTTTTAAAAAAAGCGATTTCACTCTATTGAAAGGAAGCACGTGAGCGCCAGCCACCAAATGCTAGCAACTCTCCCAGCCCTTCTCACAGTCCTCCCTTCCCTTTATCTCCCCAAGACCTTGGCACCTCAAACTCTCACCCTCCCCCAGGTTATCAGCAGAGGGCTTGGAGGGCTGGCAGGGGGTTCTCCAGCCAGAGCCTCTGTCATGTAACATGCAACGCTGTCAGCTGCTCCCCTTTGCCCTCTGTTGTGTGTGTGGCGGGGGCGGGTGGTGTCTCACATTGCCCTGTTGAAGATGGAAGAGGAGCACGTGCTTGTGCACTTTCCCTCCTTCAGCCTGATGCCCACTCCACTTCCCTCCTCCCCCTGCCCTAAGGTTGGATGAACTGGACTGAACTCCATTTTGGGGGCCCCCCTCTTCCCATAGGATTAAAGTGGGGGGGGGAGGGCCCTGCCCCTCCCCCAACAGAATGTCATTGTTCCCACCTTTGCCTTCTGTACCCATAGGCAGCAGGCACTCACCAACACCTACTGTGTTCTATGCAGGGGTCCACCAGGACCTCTGTCTCCTCTTCAGACCCTGCGCTCCGTGCTTAGGCAGTAGTCCACATCTGATGAACCTGAGTTCTCCCCCCACCCCGTGCCTAGCTCGGTCCTGGCCACTGCTAAGTGCTCAGTTTTCCTAAAGCAGTCCCCAGATTCAGTTCTGGGGTTTCCCACAGCATACGTTTGCCCCTCCGCTGACCTTTTTTCCAGGGGTGGACACCCACCATGTGCTCTAGGGCATGAAATCTACACGTTGGTTGGCTGAACAGGGGTGGGGGAAGCTAATCTGTCTGATCCGGCTGGCTCACCCCTGCTTCTCACCCACACCTAACTCTCCCTCCCTCCCTAGACCCTGGGAGAGCCTGAATACCAACCTCTTCTGGCCCAGGGAGACCCCACCTGTCCTGCCCAGACCCCCATGGGCCTCACCTGATCTGCCCAGGACCCCCAGCCACAAACAGCCCATCTCCTGCAGGCAGTCCCCTCTGCTCATTTATATTAAATGAATGAATGAATGAATCAGCCCAGCACCCTGAGAGGGCGGGAGAAGGCGCCCCTCCTAGTCTGTCAGTCAACCGCCCACCTGTGAATACTTGTGATTCCGGTCCCCCTGCTTGTCACCTGTGCCCCCTCACCCCAGCTGGGCAGGGAACTAGCTGTGGAGCACCCCTGTTCTCCCCTTCGTCCCACCGGCCCTGCACTGTCCCGGGCTCAGGGCAATGACAGCAAGAAGGGGGCTCTGGCTCGTTGGCGCGTCCCTAGGATCCTGTCGTCCCCCTTACCTGCGGTAAGGCTCGGAGCGCCCCCAGGAGCAACAGTCCCAACACAGCGCGGAGGGCGCGCATCCTGGCCGCGGGGTGGGGGGAGGACTGGGCTCGCAGCCCACGCCACCCGCGCAGCCTGGGGAGCACGCTGCGCCCACGTGCGGTGCCAGGTGCCAGGGCCCGCAGCCCTCCCGCGGCGCACCTCGCAGGCAGCCAACCGCACGCTGTGAAGTCACTTCCAAAGTGGACGCTCCTTCTCTGAAGGTTCAGCCTTACGCCTTCCCTTCCACCACCACCCGAGGCGCACTAGGTACCCCAGACTGTTTCCAGGAACGCAGCTACTGGCACTCAAGACAGAAAGGGAGCAAACACGTGCAGAGATGACTCAGGAAAGCTACACTCCCCTTTTGCTGTTTGAATGGCCTGCCCCGGATTTGACAGAACCGGGTTCTGCTGCTTCGTGGGGTGGGGGGGGCGGGGTGTTGCCCCACCCAGCTGGGTTGAGGGACGGGGAGAGCAGCTCCCGCCCCTGGATGGGGGAAGGGGGGCGGGTACTCACAGGAGATTGGGAGGCTCCAGTGGGTCTCAACCGTCCCACCCCAACCCCAAAAATGGTGATACCTGAGTAGGTTCCTGCTCCTGGCACTCTAATCGACCCAGACCTTCTCTCCTGACCTGGAGATTCTTTGGAAAGGACCGCTGGAGTCAGGAGACTGCGGAGAGAGCCACCATCAACAATTCACTCCCATTCATAAATATTTGCTGTAAAATGAATCAGTAGACGGATGATAGATGGGTGGGTGGGTGGGTGGCTAGGCAGATGGACTGACTGTCGTGGAGAAAATAATAGACATTGGTTATCGATCCACAGGTGCTTTCCTGCCCCCTGAGAGTTTTCTGCCTGGAGGAGGAGCCTAGCACTCTTCCCTAAAAGAAAGAAAATGTACAAGCCTCATTCGAACTAAGTTCTCACTTGCAGCAGATGATTTTCCCTTCCAGTGCTTCTCCATCCCATGGGTTCTCAGCTCCTTTCATTCCACATTTCATGCATGTTGCTCATCCGCTGAGTATGCGACAGGCTAAGGGTTCATTGGCTTGTCTTGTGTTTGTTTTTTTCAGAAGTGGAAACCAAGGGTCAGAGACAGGCAGCTGGTCCTAGGTGCTCTGACTACAGATGGCCAGAGGACATCCAAGGACCAAGGACCATCCAGATTGGCCCGAGGACACTCAGGATTCTGCACTTCAGTCTGTCTTGCAAGGCGTAAGACCCCCATCTTTCAGAAGATCTCCTCCATCTCCTTGGGCCACTAGCAGTTGTCTCCCATCAGGACCTTCCAACAAAGTCTCCACAACCCTCCTTGAACTCCTGGATTCCACTTGAAAGGTGCCCATATTGTGCGGCCTCCCTGGAGACCCACTTCTGGGCTCTCCCCGGATGCTCCAGGCCCAGCATCCTGGGATGTTTGAGCTGCGATTGTGGTTAAACAATTAAGAGATTATGGAATTGACCACCATGGCGTTCACAGAACCAGGCAGGGACAGGAGCAACCCAGGATGCCTGCTTCCCAGTCCAGAGCTTTCTACTGTAGAAGAGCTGGTGCTCTGAATAAATCAATACTTGTTAAACACACATCCGCACACAACCAGATAACAGCAACAAAACAGCTGATGCAAAGGGAGATACAAATTAACATTAATTACAAGCATGAAAATTCCACCTTTCTAGCAATCGAAGAGATGCAAATCGAAGCAAATTAAAGCAATTTTTTTTTTTTTTTTTTTTTTTTTTTGCAGTACGCGGGCCTCTCACTGCTGTGGCCTCTCCCGTTGCAGAGCACAGGCTCCGGACGCGCAGGCTCAGCAGCCATGGCTCATGGGCCTAGCTGCTCCGCGGCATGTGGGATCCTCCCGGCCCGGGGCACGAACCCGTGTCGCCTGCATCGGCAGGCAGACTCTCAACCACTGTGCCACCAGGGAAGCCCCTAAAGCAAATTTTGATACGTTTTTAGACTTATTAAGTCATCAAGGGTTTTTTTTTTCTTTATAAAAACAACTTTGGTAAAATCCAACCCCAAAGTTGTGGTGAAACCAGAATACACATTCATACTCTGCTAGTAAATGTTACAACACTTTTCAGAAAGCCATATGGAAGTTCTTAACAAACACGCTCCCCCCGCCAAAAAAACAAAAAGCTTACGACGTGTGGCTCAGTAATTTCGCCCTAGTAAAGAAAAACTAAGAACATAGTAGAAATGGAAAAAGAGAAAAGAAAACTATAAACACAGTCACGTTTCCTAAAACATTATTTATAAATTTTGGAAATACCCTAATAATCACAAAAACAAGGAATGGTTGAGGAAACTGTGGTATACCCATTTAATGGAATACTACACATCCAACAAAAATGATAATTATAGTGATGCAGTGGAAATCTCTCTCTCCCTCCTGTCCTTCCCCTCCTTGGGCAGAAAGGAACCCTTTGCCCAGCCTGCTCTGTTGGGGTTCTCATCACCTGACAAATTGTATCCTTTACTTATTGTAATAATAGTAGCTGCCTTTGAGTGCTTATTTTGTGCTAAGAGTTTTCAGGCCTTGGTTCCTTGAGTCCTCAGGGAAACTCCATGAAGAAGATCCAGTTCGTGTGTCCATTCTGCAGGTGAGCAACTCTGAGGCAAGAGCAGTGAATCCACGAAGCCTGGGGTCCCCAGAGCCAGTGGTGCTCAAGGCCCTTCCCCGCCCGGCTTGGTCCTACGTCTCCAGCTTTCCCTGTGCCTCTCCTCCTCCCTGCCACCCCCCAGCGCTCCAGCCTCTCAGGCCACACTCCCCCCAGCCCCACGCCTCTGCACACCGGTCCTCCACTTAGAACACACCTCCGATTCTTGTTTGTCCTCAGAACTGCTCCAGTGCCACCTCCTCTTTGCAGCTTTCCTGGCACTGTTCCCTCCCCTCCCCCAGCCACCTTCCCAGTCAGAAAGGTGGTTTCTTTCGTTTTTTTGGTAGCTCAATTCTAGAACTGGTCTCACTGTGTCATGACTGTGATGACTGATTCATGTATCCATCTGGCCCAGGAAACTGTGGGTTCCTGGAGCACCAGGATGTCCTGGGGAGCCTGATACAGAGCCTAGCCCAGGGCTTCGAGCCAATGACCAGCCAGCCCAGAGGAGGGCACATTCTGTGGCCAGGGAACAAGCTGGGTCCCAGGAGGGGTTGGGGGCCAGGGTAGGGGGACGTCAGCCTCTACTGGAGAAATTGCAGCAGCCAAGAAAAATGGATGCTCGGGGGATTCTAAAGAGCAGGCATTGGCCAGAGCTGAGTCCCTGTCTTCTTCAGGTTTCAGGTGGTTCGCCAACCCCTGAACGCATGTGAAAGTGCTTTGAAGAGCAGGAGGGGAAGTCCCGAGGGCCCGAGAGAGGCACAGCAGCGGGTCCTATTGTGGGATCGTTGGGGGGGGCCCCAGCAGAGCGAGCTGTGGAAGCCAGGCCCCCAGGCCTGCAGGAGGCAGGAAGGTGAACGGCACTGCCCGGACCATCTCATCTCGGAGGAAGGGGGCGGAAGGCAGGTGCAGCAAGAAGCTCTCTGCGGGGAACCGGGAACCTGTGTCACCAAAGGGATGCTGAGCAAGACACAAGGTTCCAACCTGGTTCAGGAAATTCAGGGACTTCCCCAACAGCTGGAACCCCAGCCCCAAATGGCCCCAAAATACCCTCAGCAGATAAAGGGATTCTTTCTGCCGCAGGCAGCAGCAGGCAGGTAGGAGGCTGAAAGCCGGAGGGGGAAAGCCTGGACCTTTCTTCTCTGGTTGGCACAGGTACTTCTCTGAGTCCCTTTCTTGAGAGCCTTGATGGAAGTGGGACTTCATCTGGGGGCTTCTCTGGTGGGACCTACCTGTCAGGCTGCCTTGCTTGAACTCAAGCCCCCAGAGCTCTCCCCTCCTCAAGGCCCAGGACTAGCTAGACCCTGGTCACTCAGCTCTGGCCCCTTGGAGGGGTGGAAAGAAATGGTGGAGTTCAGGCCTCGGCATTGGGAGAAAATATTAGGGGCTCTCAGCTGACTGGGGGGACCCCAACAATGCACACCGGCAAGCCGGATACCCAGGCCCTTGACCAGACATTTAAGCCTGGCAACAAGATTTTATTCAACTCAATATTTCTATCTCCACTTCATAGATGAACAAACTCAGAGTAGTTAAGTAACTTGCCTGAGGTCACACAGCTTGAGAGTGGCAGGGCTGGGATTTGGCTCCAATCCACTCTAACTTTCAAGCCTCAGCTGCCTTCTCTTCCCTCTCTAGGCCCCTGATGCCCTTGCTTTCCCCAGGAGAAACAGCACTGATATGGGAGTCCTAGTCTGGCCGTGTGACTGTGGGCAAGTCATTTCTTTTCTCTGAGTGTATTAGTTATCTATTGCTGTGTACCTCAAACCTTAGCAGCTTAAAATAACAAACATTGTAGCACACTGTTTCTGTGGGCCAGCAATTTGGGAAAGACTGGACAGGGTGATTTTCTAATAAGGTTACAGTGAAATGTCAGCTGGGGCTGCAGTCATCTGAAAGTCTTGACTGATGCTTCCAAAATGAACCACTCGCATGGCTGTGGACAGGAGGCCTCAGCTGCACAGTGCTGCTTGGGTGTCCTCACAACATGGCAGTGGGCTTCCTCCAGAGCAAGTGGTCCCAAGAGAGCAAGATGGAAGCCACATTGTCTTTTATGATCTAGCCTCAGAAATCACAATTCATCATTTCCACGATGTTCCATTGGTTGCACAGGCTGGTTCTCCTCAAGGTGAGTGGGGACTGCACAGGTGTAGGAGTACCAGGAGGCAGGTCGGGATCCTCTGGGCATGTTTCCTTCTCTGCCAGATGTGGATTTTAGCGCTACCCAGCAGCCTTCTGAGGGTTGCAAGGAGCCCTGAATACAACAATGGACATATAAATCTCTTTGGATTAGAGGAAAGAAATCAATGTAAGGGGCTTCGCTGTCCTTTGCCCTAAGCCCACCAGATACCCAGGCCCCGGTTAAGGGACCAGACCTCTCCATTCAGGACCACAGCTGAAATGCCCATGGCCTGGTGTTCCCCTTCCCAACGGGTGAGTTGACCGTGCATTCACCATTCCAGCCAAGAGGTGACTCCTGCAGAGGCCCGCAGGCAAGGCCCTTGGGGATCAGAGGTCTTTCCCCGCCCCTCAGGTGATGCCAGGTGGCTGCCTCAGCACACCGAACCAGCTGGTCACACAGCCGCTGTGGGGACTCTTCCTCGGGCCTCGGGCACCCAGGCCTGGCCTCAGCCGTGGCTCCAGCTTGATGGGCAGCCGTTCTAGTGTGGGAAGGCCACACGGAGAGTGAAGAGCCCAGCCTGAGGGCCAGCTTGGCCTCCAACCCTGTGACTTCTCCCCCCCAGGGGCCTCTGCACCCTGGTCTGTGAAATGAGGGGCTGGGATTTGATGATCTGCTCTGAGGCTCCAGGGAGAGTGAGAGAGATAGGAGGCCTGGATCCACATCTGGGCCTGGGGGCTCCTGGAGGATGCTTCCAGCTCTGTTCCGGCCTGGCCTAGACCTTGGAACGAGACAGCCCGGTCAAATCCCATCTCTGCCACTTACTAACTGTGCAGATTTGGCCAAGTTTCTCGTCCTCTCCAAGCCTCAATTTCTTCATCCATAATATGGGAATGATTATGTCTACCGTAAAGTGTTGTCGTGAGGATTAAACAGGTTAAGGCGAATGACACCATGGGGAAGCTCTCTCTCCCAGCCCCAGCCCCAGGAAGGACATCTATCTGTCCTCAGCGACAGCCTAGCCTCCAGGCTCAGGCTCCTCTCACCCCATCCATAGCCTTGTGGCTCTTACCCCTCATGAACTCCTGGGACTGGTGGCTGGGGAGTCATCCAGCCACCAGTCCAGCCACTGTCCAGGATGTCCCAGTCCTGGGACAACCGCTGTGTCCCATCATTTCTTTCCACCTTCCAGAGAGACAGAGGAGGAAGGTAAGACCAGAGAGGGAAAGAGACTTGGCCAAGGCCCACAGCATGGCGGGGATGACTCCCTGGGCCAAAACTCTCCGTCATAGAGTCCCCGTCTCCCAGAGACCTTCCTGCTCAGCAGGGCCGTTGTGAATGGGGTGAGTCATTTAGACGCTCAGGAAACCAAACCCAGTCCAATATTAATCACGGAATCAGAGGCATCGGGTGCACGAAGGAACCAGAAGCAACGGATGGCAGCGACGACTCAGCTGGAGGTGCAGCCGAGGAGCGTGTACTCATGGGTGTGTCTGCGCAGGGAGGTCCCCGGTCCCGTGTGCCCCGACGGGAAGGCCTGGGGTTGCACCCCGGGGAGGAGAGGACCACTCCTCCCAGGGCCCTTCTTATCCCAAAGAGCCATTACTCTCTTCAGAAGCACTGTCCCCACCCTATAGAAGGAAAAATTGAGGCCAGGGTCTGCCGGCATCTTAGGAGGAAAAGCATCACCCAGGGCAGGGATTTTGCCCATCAAGTTTAGCGCCTGGCATCAGCAAAAAAGGCAGAATGAATCAGAGGTGCTTCCAAGATGCCCAGCACAATGGCCCTGCAAAGTGACAATTTAAAAAAATTTCATGGGAAAAGATACGCTTGGAGAAGTCAGTTGCTCAAGCCACACAGTTAGTAAGTTCTAGAGCCATGATGCAGACCCAAGTCTGTGACTCAAGGGTGCGCCTCTCCCCTCTCTGGGGTGGTGGTTTTCCTTGCTGTAACTGTGCCCCCGCCTCCTGTTGTCCTGAAGGCCAAGGGGCAGCCCGCACCCCCTGGTCGCCCTGGAACCTGCTCGTGGCTCCCAGCAGTGTCTGTGGTAAAGGAGTTTGCTATGCAGAAGCTGGCCTTGGGTTCCTTGTCACCGCACTCCTTCCCCACGTGGGCCAGGTCTCTGGCCGTCAGGCTGAGGAAGACTCCCAAGGGCCAGCTCTGGAGGATTCGAGGGGGCCAAAGGTACCCCATCCTCAAATCAAGACTTACAACACAGAATGTTCCAGAAGCCAGTTTCACTTTCCTGAAGGCTGAGAACTTAAGAGACCTAAGGAGGGATTGATCAAGGCTCCATCTACTGCCTGCCCCTCAGCCTGAGATTCCACCATTACTCACTCCTTTGGGCCGAGGTACTGAAGGCCCCAGTTAAAATGTAAATCATTTCTGGGGGAAACCACTTGGTAAGTCATTCGCGGGTGTCACTGCCCCACATGGGCTGGTTTCTCAGAAGAGCCTGGGAGGGGAACGGGGCCAGAGGGTCTGGTGGCCAAGTGTAACGGGCTGCTCTCTCACCAATCTGAGGAATGCTCAGATTCAGACCCCAGCTTCTCGGCTCGGCCAAAAAGGGCCCCAGGTGGGGCTCCTGACCCCCTGACCTTATCCCCTGTCACACTCCCCACTGGCCTCCTTTCTGCTTCTGGGGCCACCAAGTGTGTCCCTGCCACTGGGCCTTTGCATTTGACAGCCCCTCTGCCTTAAACCCTCTTCTCCCAGCTCTTTGTCCCTCCCAGGAAACTTTCGGGTTGATGGATATGTTCATTATCTTGGTTGTGGTGAAGGATGAATACAGATGCCAAAATGTATCAAATTGTACACTTTAAATAGGTGAAGTTTATCATATGTCAATTACACCTTCATAAAGCTGTAAAATAAATAAATAAATATATATATATATATTTTATGCAGCCCCTTCTCATCCTTCAGGTCTTGGCTTAGATGAAACCTCTTCAAAGAAGACTTTCCTGACCACCCAAGCTGATATTACCAGTCTGTGTCACCTCACCCTGTTTATTCCCTTCAAGGGACGACACATCACACCACCATCTGAAACTGTGTATTTGCCAGTAGCCTGATATTCCCCCTAAGATGGGAGCTCACGGGCTCAGGGACTATCTGATGCAAATGGGGCCTTAGCTTAATGCATATTTTCTGGAGGACTGAATGACCAAGGCCAGGGGCCCTGGGAGGATGGCAGACATCAGCCCTGCCTCCCGGGCTTCCCTGCAGTTGTGCAGCATGGAGGCTGAGAAGGACAGCCTCTGCTCTGAGAGTGAAACCGGAACGGAGCCTCTGCCTGCGCTTCGCTTCTGAGCTATCATCCACGTGGTCACCGCAGGAGGGCAGGGGGCCGCACGCACTCCCAGCAGGAAGGACCTTGTTCCCTCCGGGGGTTTTCCTCATCAGTCCCGCCACGCCACTGGGGGAGGGTAGGCCCCACACCCAGGCCCTTCTCTCTCTCCAGATGGGAGCCATGAGGCCTTAAGGTCTGGGGAGGCCTAGAGCTCACCAGCCGTGAAATCCTGGAGATCCGGGGAAACTAAAGCATGGTCTCACTCTGGCCTCAGTTAGGTCCGGAACTCATGGGGCTCCTGCTGGAGCCTGGGACATGGTCTGGGCTATGGAAAACCAACAGTTGTCATCCACAACCCCAGCTGCTCATGAGCCACTAGTTTCTTGTTTGCATAAGAAGGTGGTCCAGAGTGTGAGAGCCGAGGGGATCTGAAGAGTAAGAGTCCCTCCCCCACCTCTTCACACTGACCCTGAGGCTAAAGTCGTGCAGCAAGTTAGTGCAAGGACAGCCCCCAGATCCAGGCTTCTGACACTCCCACCTTCGTCATCACCTGCTTTATCGTGTTTCTTTGCTGCTTTGGAGCATCTGCCTTATCCAGGCCTGCCATCAGGGGAGCAAAGGCTTGACCCCAGAGTTTCAGACCCTGGCAAGGGAGGCAGGCAGGGAGCCGGATGACTGCAGAAACTGATGGAATGTCAGGGGCTGGGGAGTGGTCGGCCTGTTTGAACGCTGCAGGCACAAATGCCCCACGCACACACCCATGCCATCCCAAACACCCGGGACAGCTGATCCATCCGCCCGCCACCTGGAAGTGGTCCTGGTGTCTGTCCAAAGAGATATGGGGAAATAAGCACCGCACCGAGAGTAAGAAATGGGTGTGTCGTCTGCCCCGTGCCCACCTCCCGGGGATCTGTGTGCTGGTGGGCTGACACTGCATTGCAAACGCCCACTAGTTGGCTGCAGTAACCCAACGGAAGCAGCCTGTCCTGTGCTCCTCGAGGCCTAAAGGCCAGCCACGCACCGGCATCCCACCCTTGTGCTTGGCAGCAGTTAGAGCAGCTACTGCCCTTGCTGGGAGAGACCCTGCTCAATGGACCGGGGCCTTTCTGAGCCATGGCCTTTAAGCTCTGTAAGAGCCATTGAACTAAGCCACATAAAGAAACTGTCAGTACCTACAGGTAGTGGTGGCCATCACTGTGTCCCCAGCCCCTGAGGCTCCTTCCCTGTTGTGCTACAGGGGCCAGAGCTTGGCCATCCAGGCCTGTGTGGCATGTCAAGTAGAGCTGGGTTCCCACCAAGACCTGGAACTCAGCCAGGCCCTCATCCCATGGGACCGACCAGTGCCGCGGGTTTAACCCGCCTTCAGGAACAAAAATGTTTGTATGAGAGGAACACATTGCCACTTGTTTGAGGGGGTGAGTGGCGGGAATTGTCATTTATTAATTCAACAAACACTACAGGGGTGTGGGTAGCAGGCCCCTGGGCTAGGTGCTGAGGATACAGCAGTGAACACAGTCAAAACGCCCTGCCTTTGAAGAGTTTCCATTCTAGTGAAGGGAAGACAGACAACACAAAAAATAAATGAGTAAAGCGCATGGGAGTTTTGAAGGGGAGAAGTGCTGTAGAGAAAAATAAGGGGAAAGGACAAAAAGCAGGTATGCTGGGGCGGAGGAGTACACATTTAAATAAAGTGATCAAGAAAGGCCTCACAGAGAAAGTGACTTTTGAGCAAAGACATGAAGAAAGATTGAGAGGGAGGGAGCACAGAGCAGCCAGTGCAAAGGCCCTGAGGTGGGCATGAGCCAGCCCTGGGGGCTGGCAGGGGGTGAGGTCAGAGGAGCGATGCAGGGTTGTGCAGGGCCTGTGGTCACTGTAAGGACTTTGGCTTTTACCCTCACTCAGATGGGGGTCACTCAGGAGCTTTGAGCAGAGGAGAAGCATGACCTGACTTGAGTTTTTCCGGGGTCACTCCAGCTGCCATGTTGGAAATAGGGCTGGGGGGTGGGGTGGAGGAATGGAAGCAGGAAGGCCAGGTAGGAGGCCGACTAAAGCATTCAGGGGAGAGGTGATAGAGGCTTGGACCAGGAGGGAGCAATGGGGGAGATGAAAAGGGGCCAGATTCGCAAGGGAGAATGGACAGGATTGGCTGACAGAGGCATTGAGGACGACGCAAGGGAACTTGGGAAACTGGAAGGATGGAGCTGCCTTCGGCTGAGATGGGAGAAGGGGATAATTAATTAGTCACCCACTGGTGACCGTTAGGAGGGAGAGCGAGTGCTGCAGAAGCACATGGCAAGGCCACCTAACCAGACTGTGACATGGTGGGTGTGGTGGTCAGAGAGGGCTTCCCGGAGGAGGTGACATTTAAGCTGCGACCTGAAGGAAGAATGAACGGGCTGGGGAGAAAGGACGAGAACCAGCAGAGTAGGGCTGCTGGGAAGACCTCAATGAGGGCAGTTAGGGGGAACTTCCAGCAGCCCCAAGGGGCCCGAGTGCTTCTGAGGGCTGAGGGCGAGGCCAGAGGTGGGCAGGACTGGCCGGGCTGCTTACTCAGCACCCAGAAGGGAGGAGGCTTGGCCCTCAAGCAGCCCAATCAGACCGAGAAATGGAAATGGGTAATAAATAGCCGCAAATGAGTCATCTCAAGCCCCGATTTTGAGCCTCCTTTGCAGCTCTCCCCAGCCTGCATCCTTCCCGGGTGGGGCCTCTGATTTCAGAATGACCGGTCAGGCAGAGCTCAGCCCCCAGGGCCCCTCTTGCCGGGAGCTCACCCCTGCAAAACCCCAGGCGGTAAGGCAGCTCTTCTTGCAGGAGTTGGGTCCACATCACCGTCCTCGGGACTCAGACTAAAATGAAGCACACACAGGAAACCTTTTTCAGACCATCAGTGCTTCACATTTTTTTGAAAAAGAAAAAGAAAAACTTGTACAAATAAAATGCAATTGGACGTACTCAGATGTTTGTTTGTTTGTTTTTGAGCATTTGAAAAAGTCAGACAAAGCTGGGTTCAAATCCCACCTCTGTCGCTGCCACAACTGAGCAACTTGGAACAAGTTGGTTAACCTCCAGGGGCCTCTGTTTCACCCACTTCACAGGGTTGTGCGAAGATTAAAGGAGCTGATAAATCTTAGCACAGAGCTGGGCACACAGGAAGCTCTCGAATACTCATTGCCCAACTACTACAAAGACAAGGATCTCTTCTAAATATGTGGCCACCTAGTCAGGCCCCAACCACATGAACAGAAAGGGCCTCCATTCTTTCCACAGGCCTCCCGGGTCCCCTGGGCCAGAACACTGGAGCACCTGCCCCTGGCGTCTCAGGACCTCTGCTGGAAGACACTATCTCTGTGCAAACGTCCTTGAAACGATTGTCCAGGCCAAAAGTTGACATAAGATGTGTAGAAACACCAGGGAGAATTATCTCTCAACAAAAATATTGACTACCATTTACTGAGCAGTTACTATGTACTCGCCAGAGCTCACCATACTGGCCCTTGGATTAGTTTGCTGCTGCTGCTGCAACAAAATACCACAGACTGGGTGACTTAAACAGCAGGAATTTATTTCTAACAGTTCTGGAAGCTGGAAGACCAAGATCAAGGTGTCAGCAGCTTTGGTTGCTCCTGAGGCCTCTCTCCTTGGCTTGCAGTCAGCCACCTTCTTGCCGTGTCCTCACATGGCCTTTTCTCTGTGTGTGCACATCCGTGGGGTCCTTTCCTCTTTTTTTTTTTTTTTGGCCACGCTGCGCAGCTTGCAGGATCTTAGTTCCCCGACCAGGGATTGAACCCAGGCCGTGGCAGTGAAAGCCGGGAATCCTAACCACTAGGCCACCAGGGAACTCTCCCCTTTCCTCTTCTTTTAAGGACACCAGTCCTACTGAATATGGGCCCCACCCTTATGACCTCATTTAACCTTAATTTACCTCTTTAAAAGGCTTGGTGCCAAATACAGTCACACTGGGAGTTAGAGCTTCAACATGTGAATTTTGGGGGAACATAACTCAGTCATGCTTCCCTGCATGAGCGCATTTATTCTCTCCTGTATCCCACAAGGTAGGCATTATAATAGCTAATTTATAGATACGAAATTGAGTTGAGAGGTGAACGTCCAACAACACATCAGGAAAAAAAGACACAAGCGCAATTTCCTGCTATTCAAGTGAATAACACACTTCTCCCTGCCCCTCCCCGCCCAACTCCAAATAACTCCAAAGGAAGAGGGAGTCATGGGACTTGGGGTCTGAAAATTTCGATTGCCCGTGCGCCACAACTACCGAGCCTGCGCTCTAGAGCCCGCGTGCCACAACTACTGAAGCCCGCACTCCTGGAGCCCGCGCTCTGCAACGAAGAGTAGCCTTGCTCGCCGCACGTAGAGGAAGCCCGTGCGCAGCAACGAAGACCCAACACAGACAAAAATAAAATAAATAAATTAAAAAAAAAAAAAACCACGAGAGACTGAAAAAGAAAAAAATCCTTCCCAGTCAGAGTGAAAAGTGAGACTGAGAGAAACTGAGTGAGAAGATCTCAGCAAGAGAAAAGCCAAACGTCGGCTTCCATGAAAGGATGCGGCCCAGCGGGTTGTTAAGTGACTAAGTGCTGGGGCCACAGTGACAGGGATGAGGCCTCCTGTGGCACGTGTGTGTGTAAGGGTGAGTGTGAGGGTGTGTGCATGAGGCTGTGTGCCCACAAGGGTGAGAGGGCGTGTGCCCTCAAGATTACGTGTGCACAGGTACAGAGAACAAACTAGTGATTACCAGTGGGGTGGAGGGGCAATATGGGGGCAAGAGTGAGAGGAACAGTCTAGGGGGTGTAAGATAGGCTATAGGGTTGTACTGTACAACACTGGGAATATAGCCAGTATTTTGTAGTGACTGTAAATGGAAAGTAACCTTTAAAAATTGTATAAAAATAAGGGCTTCCCTGGTGGCGCAGTGGTTGAGAGTCCGCCTGCTGATGCAGGGGACACGGGTTCGTGCCCCAGTCCGGGAAGATCCCACATGCCGCGGAGCAGCTGGGCCCGTGAGCCATGGCCACTGAGCCTGCGCGTCCGGGGCCTGTGCTCCGCAATGGGAGAGGCCACAACAGTGAGAGGCCCGCATAATGCAAAATAAATAAATAAAAAATAAAAAAATTTTTAATTAAAAAGACAAGAGGTAACAAGTGTCAGGTAGGATGTGGACGAAAGGAAACCCTTGTGCACTGTTGGTGGGAGTGTGAATTGGTGCGGCCACTATGGAAAGCAGTATGGAGACGCCTCAAAAAATTAAAAATAGGAGGATCATATGATCCAGAAAAAGATTATGTGTGTGCCCATGGATGCATGAAGTGTGTAGACACAGGGTGCGTGTGTGAGAGGGAGCCCGTGTGCCCGCACACGTGTGAGGCTGTGCGGCCAGCAGAGTGCTCAGGGTCCTCCCCAGCTACACAGCGGCCCGGGCAGAGATGGCCCCATCACCTGGGGAGGAAGGTGAGGCGCAGGGTAGCAAGGTCACTTGCCAGTGTTCCCCAGCCTGGGGACCACACTCAGGACTCAGGTTTTGCCACGGCTCCCTGCTGAGCTGCCTCCCAAGGAAAACTGGAGTCCAACCCCAAACCAGCCCCCGGAGGCAAGACATACCAGGATGGTTGTCCCTGTGGGTGTGTGGTGCAGGTTAGACACATGAACTTTGGAGTTCATGGTGGTCTGAGTTCGAATCCCGACTTGGTCATGGGCTAGCTGTGTGGTCTTCAGTACGTCACGTAACCTCTCTGTGCCTCAACGTCTCCACCTATAAATGGGGTTAATAACTTTACCTCATAGGGTGGTTTTGAGGACCCGAAGGGTTAAGAGATGCAGAGCTCTTAGAACAGCACCTGGCATATAACAAGCACTGCATAAATCTTCCTTGTTAATATCATAGCAATGAGCTTCCGGGACAGGTGAATCCTGGGATTATAAAAATCCCAAAATGCATCAGATGCTGGAATGACAGGACACCAAGAGCAGCCAGGCTGAGTCCCAGCGTGGTGGTGACCGGGGCAGAGGCAGGTGTGGTGAGGCACCTTGTCCCCAGGCCTGTCTGCTGCTCACCCCCCAAACCTCTGCCATCTGCCCCAGATCTCCTCTCCTCCACACATCGTCCGAAAGATGCTGGTTTGTCTGGGAAGGTGACTGGATTTCCAGGCAGAAAAAACAAGGCTCAGGCCAGGGCAGCTCTGGGGTGCAGGGCTCACGGGTGGGGGCTGTACGTGTTCCCCCAGCTCCCTTCCACCCCCTCAAGCCCCACAAGGAAGCTCCCAGCACGAAGGGTGTCTTGGTCTGCTCGGGCTGCCATGACAAAGCCCTACAAACCGAGCAGCTTAGACAACAGAAATGTATTGCCTCACAGTGCTGCGGACTGGACGTCTGAGATCCAGGCTGTGGCCTGGGTTTGGTGATGGGTGTCGGGGAGTGGCTGGGCTGGACAGGGAGGCCGAGGACAAGTTTGGGCAATAGTCCCCGAAGGAGGAGACAGATGGAGGCTTATGTAACCTCCACGCCCACAGCTGCCATCCTCCAGGCTGTGTCACACACTGTCCCATGCCCCCAGACTTTGAACCCAAGGATTTCTGGAAGGGCCTTAGTGGTTTCCAGGCCTCTGACCCTTCCACCTCAGCCCAACAGAATTCTTCTCACCCACCCAACTCTCCCAGACCTGCAGGCCTACAGGGGCCCAGCCCAGCAGGGACACCGAGCCAGAGTCCTTTATCAATCATTTACTGGAGAAACGACCTAGAACTTTTCCTTTCACCCTCTCTCATTTCTGTGTTTCAGGCCAGATGAGGTAGACTGCCCCCAAAACAGGACCCCCATCCTACAATATGCACATGAGCCCTTGTTTTCAAATAATAATATCTCATATTTATTAAGCATTTATTAAGCACTTACTAAGTGCCAGTTACTGCTCTAAGCATTTCATTACCTGATTGTCTCATTTACTCCTCAAAATACCCACATAACGTAGGTAGCATTATAACCTCCATCTTACAGATGAGGAAACCGAGGTTCTGAGAGGCCCACTGGCTTGTCCTCACCCCCAGGCCTCAGCTCTAGGTCCAATGCTCTGCTCACACAGCTGGCCCCAGCCCCAGACATATCCAGGAGGGTATTCCTTCATGCTGCCGGCAGACTTGGGTGAGAGGAACCAGGCGCAGTTTGTCAGTTTTTTGGGAGTGGGAAGGCTGGGTAGCTGGGCCTCCATCTGGGCTGGGGTCTTCTGATCCTTTTGTGCAGGAAGGGTCCCCCGCACCAGATCTGGGACCTGGAAAATTCTCAAAGCCCCCGCCTCGCCTTCCCTCTCTGCTGAGACGCCACGGCTCCTGAGCCCTGGCCAGCTGAGAACGGTCTCTTCACTTTGGGAGCTGGAGCCTAGCACGCCTGGGTCCTTCTGGCGCCCTGCCCAACACGGGGCCTGGGGGTCTCTGTTGAATTTCAGGGGCTGTCGGGAGGGGCTCCTGGGGAGGGAAGGAGAAGCCTCATGGCCTCTGGCCACAGACAAAGAAGGTCTGAGGGAGAACACCGTGTGGTCAGGGCTCAGCCTGGTTCCACGACAGGGAGATGTCCCCAAAGGCCACCAAGCCACCGTCAGTCACCTAGTCATCACTGGGGCCCAACCTCATGCCACAGCATGGTCCCACAGGGCCCAGGTTTCTCCTCCCGACTTCCTACACAGCCCCAGCCGGCCACCCTAACCACCCGGGGCGCTGGCCACAGGCAGGGCGCTGGTCACCACAGCCCCTCCAGCTGCCTTAACCTCTCTGCCTCCCGGTGGGCAAAGCCCTAAACCTGGTGAGCTGACCACTGGCACGGCACGTCTGCTGCACTTGCTTTTAGCCCAGAAGGCAGGAGTAGCAGGGAGAGCCAGGCTTTAAATCAATTGACTTGATACGTTATTTCTGGTTCCCTTTTATCTCCCCAGGGAAGGTGTGAGCTCGACCGAGTGAATTCAGAGAGGGCAGGCCCCTGTGCCTGTTAGGGTGACATTGGTATCATGACGGGGTGGGGTGGGGGGACAGGACGAGCTGATGACAATCATGGTGTCTTATCGCCCTCTTCTCACGCCAGCCCACGGGAGCCCTCCACCTGTCTGATCTCCTGTACCTCTCTCTCCCTGGCACTATCACCCTGCACAGGTGATGTCACTGAGCTAGAGGGGTGAGGTGACGTGCCCAAGGTCACATAGTCAGGCAGCAGGATTTTCTATCCTGCAACTTTAATGAATTGGTTTATCGTTCTAACAGCATTTTTGTGAGGGCTGTAGGGTTTTCTATACATATCATATAACCTGCAAATAGAATTTAACTTCTTCCCTTCCAATTTAGATGCCCCAAACGGGGCGGAGCGGGGGAGGGGGTCTGAACTCCAGTCTCTCTGAAGCCACGTTCTGAGCCCCTCCCCCAGGTCAGGCTTTCAGTGTGGCTCCCCAGTTGGACCAGTTGGACTGGCAAGGTTGGGGCAAGCCCAGCAGGAACTTTTGTTGCAACAAAATGTACATCCTCAGAAATCAGGATGCTATGTTCAAAAGGCACCTGGGGACATGATTCTGGAAAATCCTGTGCTTTGTGTTTCCTGGGCCATGCACGGTCCACCTCCATGAGGTCATAGAAGCAGGAGTTGAATGGTCTCTCACCCCCTCCAGGGAGAACCACCTCCTAGATGGCAATCAGGAGATGATTCTGTTCTTTGGGAAGCTGGAAGGGTCCCTTGGGAAGCCAGCTGGAGTTCGTTTGTCTTCACATACTCCCCAATCTGCTCAGCAAGGGCCTGGAACCCATGGCTGCTGTTGGGTGAGGGAGTTGTCACAGCTGTCCCCAGTCACTCCCCACCTCCCATCCCAGAAGGCCAGACACCCCAGGGGGTGCTGGTGCCGAGCAAGACCCATGAGAATCTGCCTGAGACATAGGACAACATGATGTACGGAAAACCAGGAACAGCTGCAGCAGCTACCATGCACTCCCGGTGTCACATTCCTGGGACACACTCACTTCAGGTCCCTGAGCTGCGTGGCCTGTATCTTCCCAAGACCTGCGGACTCATTCACTTGTTCATCCAACATCTATTTACTGCACACCCGTCATATGCCACATGCCGTGCTAGAACAGAGCTGAGGACAAGGCAGGCCTGGTTCCTGCCCTCGAGAAACATTACAGTTGAACATAATGGGATAGGATGGGGTGCAGAGGTGGGACCTCTGACTCAGGTGCCTCAGCCAGTCCTGTGGGATCAGGGAAGGCCTCTGAGAAGCAGACATGGAAGCTGAGGACTGAGTAGGCGTTAAGGGGACAGAGAGCGCTTTGGGCAGAGGGAACAGGGTGGATGAAGACCCAGGGGGAACCAACAGGTTTAAAAGCCAGAGAAAAGCTTCAGCAGGGCTGGAGCCTCACCTGGGAGGGGCGCAGGAGGTGAGACTGGGAAGAGGGAAGCAGGGGTCAGGTCCTGCTCCGGTGACCTGCCTGGCACTTCCTGCTGCATTTACATGTGCAGGCTCATCTCAGCCCCAGCGCAGGCAGCGGGGGCTCATGGGGACTGTTCCTGTTGTTGCCATTGTGTGGTTTACCACTGCGCCTGCAGAGCCTGGCACAGAGGCTGGCACAGGAGGAGCCCGAGGCATATGCGATGAATGAATGAATGAGAGAACGAATGAATGAACGACCTGTGCGGGTCCGTGTCTCTGCTGTGACACAAGTGACAGAGTCAGACCCTCTGTTCCTATTTCTAAATGACTGGCATATCAATTTTGTCAGATGTAAGTGAATCTTGCTTTTTTTCCTTTGGGACGTATGTGAACAAACAAAAAACAGCACTATTATTAAGCGTGTAAGGTGTCCAACCACAAGGGTCCTTGGGTTCAGAGAAATTAAAGCATCCTTCCCATCATCTTCATGATGCAGGTGGGAAATCAGGCTAGAGGGAAAAGCCAAGTCCTGAAATACAGTTTGGTCACTACTTTTTTTTTTTTTTTTTTGTGGTACGCGGGCCTCTCACTGCTGTGGCCTCTCCCATTGTGGAGCACAGGCTCCGGACGCGCAGGCTCAGCGGCCATGGCTCACAGGCCCAGCCGCTCCGCGGCATGTGGGATCTTCCCAGACCGGGGCACAAACTCGTGTCCCCTGCATCGGCCGGCGGACTCTCAACCACCGCGCCACCAGAGAAGCCCTGATCACTACTTTTGAGAGAACAGGAGGAAAAAAAAAATTCCAACTGGGCTTCCCTGGTGGCGCAGTGGTTGAGAGTCCGCCTGCCGATGCAGGGGAAACGGGTTCGTGCCCCGGTCTGGGAAGATCCCACATGCCGCGGAGCGGCTGGGCCCGTGAGCCATGGCCGCTGGGCCTGTGCGTCCGGAGCCTGTGCTCCGCAACGGGAGAGGCCACAACAGTGAGAGGCCCACATACCACAAAAAAAAAAAAAAAAAAAAAAAAAAAAAAAAAAAAAAAAAAAAAATCCAACTAAGAGAAAAACGCCGCCTCTGCTTAAATTCTGGCAGGGGATAGGGAGACACTAAAGCAATGAGCCTCATGGTTAGTAATTTCATAACACGTGAGGGCTGGGATGGAGGACTGCAGGGAAGTGCAGTGTGCGATGGGGTGGGTGCATCTGAGGGGCCCAGGGGTTCAGGGAAGGCCCTCTTGGAAGAAGAGACCTTCCAGCTGAGATGTGCATCTGGAAGGGGTGAAGGTGGGGGACAAGAAGAGATCTGGGCAACCCCAAGTGAGAGAGGGAAGGCCGGGAAGAATTATGAATGGCTTGCAGGTACCTGGGAGGACAGCGGTGACAGTCCTGGAACAGTGGGGAGCGTACAGGTGAGTGAGGCAGGGCTGGAGACTGGAAGCTCTGTGCAGCGGCCTCTCTGCCCATGACCTTCATTCTCGGGGCCCCTCAGGTTTGAAAAAGCCTATTCCCCAAAGAGCCTATTCATTCAGAGTGGCCCTAGAGAGGCAGCATGGGCAAGACAGAAGCTGGAAACCTTCTAAATTTTCAAAAGAACGGGTCCTTCCAGAGAAACCACTTGCCCTGATGATTTAAGGGACCCAGCACTGCAGTCTACAGTTTTGTGGGAAAGAAACATTTCTATCTTATTCACGCTGTTGCTCTTTTGGGTCGGCTAAACTTAGAAGGTGATCTCAGCTGTAAATTTCATCATTTTGTTTGACAGAAGCCTTCCAGATTCTCTTCTCCTTCTGGCCAAAGAATTTCTAACAAAACCGCTGATTCCCACAGGCTCTCTGACTTAAAATCACATGTGGAACAACAACAGAAAACCAAACAACCCGACTCAAAAATGGGCAAAGGAGTTGAATAGACATTTCTCCAAAGAAGATATACAAATGGGGCCTATAAGCCCGTGAAAAGATGCTCAACGTCACTAACCATCATCAGGGAAATGCAATCAAAACTACAATAAATAAGATACCACGTCACACCCATTAGGATGGCTATTATCAAAAAAAGCAGGAAAATTGGGGCTTCCCTAGTGGCGCAGTGGTTGAGAGTCCGCCTGCCGATGCAGGGGACGTGGGTTCGTGCCCCGGTTCGGGAGGATCCCACATGCCACGGGGCGGCTGGGCCCGTGAGCCATGGCCACTGAGCCTGCACGTCCGGAGCCTGTGCTCCGCAACGGGAGAGGCCGCAACAGTGAGAGGCCCGTGTACCGCAAAAAAAAAAAAGCAGGAAATAAATGTTGGTGAGGATGTGGAGAAATTGGAACCTTTCTGCATTGCTGGTAGGAACATAAAATGGTGCAGCAGCTCCTATGGAAAACAGGAGGGTGGGTCTTCAAAAGATTAAACAGAGAATGACCATATGATCCAGCAATTCCTCTTCTAGGTTTATACCCAAAAGAACTGAAAGCAGGGGTTCAAACAGATATTTGTACACCCCTCAGAAAATTTAAGAAAACTGATATCGTATCAAGCATCTTTTCCGACCAAAAGGTTATGAGATTAGAAATCAATTACAAGCAAAAAATGGGGGCTTCCCTGGTGGCGCAGTCATGGAGAATCCGCCTGCCAATGCAGGGGACACGGGTTTGATCCCTGGTCTGGGAAGATCCCACATGCCGCGGAGCAACTAAGCCCATGTGCCACAACTACTGAGCCTGTACTCTAGAGCCTGTGAGCCACAACTACTGAGCCCACATGCCACAACTACTGAAGCCCGTGTGCCTAGAGCCCGTGCTCCACAAAGAGAGAAGCCACAGCAATGAGAAGCCCGTGCACTGCAACGAAGCCCCCACTCGCCACAACTAGAGAAAGCCCACATGCAGCAACAAAGACGCAACACAGCCAAAAATAAATAAATAATATAATTTTTTTGTAAGAATACTGTAAAAAATACAAACATATGGAGGCTAAATGTTGCACTGCTAAATAACCAAGAGATCACTGAAGAAATCAAAGAGGAAATTAAAAAATACATAGAAACAAATGACAACAAAAACACAACAACCCAAACCTATGGGGAGGAAGCAAAAGCAGTTCTAAGAGGGAAGTTTATAGCAGTTCAATCTCACCTCAAGAAAAATCTCAAATAAACAATCTAACTTTATACCTAAAACAACTAGAGAAAGAAGAACAAAGAAAACCCAAAGTTAGTACAAGGAAAGAAATCATAAAGATCAGAGCAGAAATAAATCAAATAGAAACAAAGAAAACAATAGCAAAAATCAATAAAACTAAAAGTTGGTTCTTTGAGAAGATAAAATTGATAAACCTTTAGCCACACTCATCAAGAAAAAAAGGGAGAGGACTCAAAATCAATAAAATTAGAAATGAAAAATGATAGAGTACAACTGACACTGCAGAAATACAAAGGATCTTAAGAGACAACTACAAGCAACTACATGCCAATAAAATGGACAACCTGGAAGAAATGGACAAATTCTTGGAAAGGTGCAACTTTCCAAGACTGAACCAGGAAGAATTAGAAAATATAAACAGACCAATCACAAGTAATGAAATTGAAACTGTAATTAAAAATCTTCTAACAAAAGTCCAAGACCAGATGGCTTCACAGGTGAATTCCATCAAACATTTACAGAAGAGCTAACACCTATCTTTCTCAAACTCTTCCAAAAAATTGCTGAGGGAGAAACACTCCCAAACTCATTCTACGAGGCCACCATCACCCTGATACCAAAATCAGACAAAGAAATCACATAAAAAAAATTACAAACCAATATTACTGACCAACATAGATGCAAAAATCCTCAACAAAATACTAACAAACAGGATCCAACAACACATTAAAAGGATAATACACCATGATCAAGTGGGATTTATCCCAGGGATGCAAGGATTCTTCAACATAGGCAAATCAATCAATGTGATAAACCATATTAACAAATTGAAGAATAAAAACCATATGATCATCTCAACAGATGCAGAAAAAGCTTCTGACAAAATTCAACACCCATTTATGATAAAACCTCTCCAGAAAGTGGGCATAGAGGGAGCCTACCTCAACATAACAAAGGCCGTATGTGACAAAACCCACAACAAACATCATTCTCAATGGTAAATAACTGAAGGCATTTCCTCTAAGATCAGGAACAAGACAAGGATGTCCACTCTCGCCAGTCTTATTCAACATAGTTTTGGAAGTCCTGACCACAGCAATCAGAGAAGAAAAAGAAATAAAAGGAACATAAGTTGGAAAAGAAGTAAAACTGTCACTGTTTGCAGATGACATGATACTGTACATAAAGAATCCTAAAGATGCCACCAGAAAACTACTAGAGCTAATCAATGAATTTGGTAAAGTTGCAGGATACAAAATTAATGCACAGAAATCTCTTGCATTCCCATACACTAACAAAAGATCAGAAAGAGAAATTAAGGAAACAATCCCATTTACCACTGCAACAAAAGAATAAAATACCTAGAAATAAACCTACCTAAGGAAGTAAGAGAACTGTACTCAGAAAACTGTAAGAAACTGATGAAAGAAATCAAAGATGACACAAACAGATGGAGAGATATACCATGTTCTTGGATTAGAAAAATCAATATTGTGAAAATGACTATACTTCCCAAAGCAATCTACAGATTCAGTGCAATCCCTATCAAATTACCAATGGCATTTTTTGCAGAATTAGAAAAAAAATTTTACAGTTTGTATGGAAACACAAAAGACCCCAAATAGCCAAAGCAATCTTGAGAAACCAAAACGGAGCTGGAGGCATCAGGGACCCTGACTTCAGACTATACTACAAATCTACAGTAATCAAGACAGTATGGTACTGGCACAAAAACAGAAATACAGATCAATGGAACAGGATAGAAAGACCAGAGATAAACCCACGCACCTATGGTCACCTAATCTATGACAAAGGAGGCAAGAATATACAATGGAGGAAAGAAAGCCTCTTCAATAAGTGGTGCTGGGAAAAGTGGACAGCTACACGTAAAAGAATGAAAATAGAACACTACCTAAACACCATACACAAAAATAAACTCAAAATGGATTAAAGACCTAAATGTAAGACTGGACACTATAAAACTCTTAGACGAAAACATAGAACACACATTGACATAAATCACAGCAAGATCTTTTTGACCCACCACGTAATAAAAATAAAGACAAACAAATGGGACCTAATGAAACTTAAAAGCTTTTGCACAGCAAAGGAAACCATAAACAAGATGAAAAGACAGCCCTCAGAATGGGAGAAAATATTTGCAAATGAAGCAATGGACAAAGGATTAATCTCCAAAATATACAAATAGCTCATGCAGCTCAATGTCAAAAAAACAAACAACCCAATCAAAACATGGGTAGAGGGCTTTCCTGGTGGCACAGTAGTTGAGAGTCTGCCTGCCGATGTAGGGGACGCAGGTTCGTGCCCCAGTCCGGGAAGATCCCACATGCCGTGGAGCGGCTGGGCCCGTGAGCCATGGCCGCTGAGCCTGTGCGTCCGGAGCCTGTGCTCCGCAACGGGAGAGGCCACAATACTGAGAGGCCCGCATACAGCAAAAAACAAAACAAAAAACAACAACAACAAAAAATGGGTAGAAAACCTAAATAGACATTTCTCAAAAAAAGACATACAGGTGGCCAAGTGGCACATGAAAAGATGCTCAACATCACTAATTATTAGAGAAATGCAAATCAAAACTACAATGAGGATCATCTCACACCAGTCAGAATGACCATCATCAAAAAATCTACAAACAATAAATGCTGGGGAGGGTGTGGAGAAAAGGGAACCCTCTTGCACTGTTGGTGGGAATGTAAACTGATACAGCCACTGTGGAGAACAGTATGGAGGTTCCTTAAAAAACTAAAAATAGAACTACCATATGACCAAGCAATCCCACTACTGGGCAGATACCCTGAGAAAACCATAATTCAAAAAGACAGATGTACCCCAATGTTCACTGCAGCACTATTTACAATAGCCAGGTCACAGAAACAACCTAAATGTCCATCGACAGATGAATGGAAAAAGATGTGGTACATATATGCAATGGAATATTACTCAGTCATAAAAAGGAATGAAGTTGGGTCATCTGTAGAGATGTGGATGGACCTAGAGTCTGTCATACAGAGTGAAGTAAGTCAGAAAGAGAAAAACAAATATCATATATTAACACATATATGTGGGATCTAGAAAAATAGTACAGATGAACCTATTTTCAGGGCAGGAATAGAGACACAGATGTAGAGAACGGACGTGTGGACACAGGGCGGGGTTAGGGGAGGGTGGGATGAATTGGGAGATTAGACTGACATAAATACACTACCATGTGTAAAATAGAGAGCTAGTGGGAACCTGCAGTATAGCACAGGGAGCTCAGCTCAGTGCTCTGTGATTACCTAGCTGCAGGGACGGGGGGAATGGAGGGAGGTCCAAGAGGGAGGAGATATATGTATACATATAGCTGATTCACTTCATTGTACAGCAGAAACTAACACAACATGGTAAAGCAATTTTACTCCTAAAAAAAAAAAACCAAAAAAACTGAAAGCAAGGATTCAAACAGATACTTGTACACCCATGTTCATAGCAGCATTATGTACAAAAGGTGGAAGTGACCCAAAGGTCCATCGGCTAATGAATGGATAAACAAGATGCAGTAGATCCATACAAGGAAAAAATTTTTTTAAATAAATTTATTTATTTATTTATTTGGCTGCGTTGGGTCTTCGTTGCTGTGCCCGGGCTTTCTCTAGTTGCGGCGAGCAGGGGCTACTCTTCATTGTGGTGTGCGGGCTTCTCACTGCAGTGGCTTCTCTTGCTGGGAGCATGGGCTCTAAGCACGCAGGCTTCAGTAGTTGTGGCATGCAGGCTCTAGAGCGCAGGCTCAGTAGTTGTGGCACACGGGCTTAGTTGCTCCGCGGCAGGTGGGGTTTTTCCCGGACCAGAGCTTGAACCCATGTCCCCTGCATTGGCAGGTGGATTCTTAACCACTGCGCTACCAAGGAAGCCCCAAAATACTTTCCAGTCTTGAAAAGGAAGGAAATTCTGGCACTTTACAACATAAACCCTGAGGGTATTATGCTAAATGAAAGAAACCAAGTAAGAAACAAAAGACATACTGCACGATTCCACTTGTATGAGGTCCCTAGAGTAGTCACATTCATAGACAAAGTAGAATGGTGGTTGCCAGAAGCTGGGAGGGGAAAATAGGGAGTTAGTGTTTAATCTGTATTGAGTTCCCGTTTTGCAGGAAGAAAAAAGTTCTGGGGATGGTTGGTGGTGATGGTTGCACAGCAGTGTAAACGGACTTAGGGCCACTGAACCACACATAGAAACGTGGTACATTTTGTTATGTTTTACGCTACCGAAAATAAATTTTTAAAAATTAATTTTAAAAATTACATGTGGAAGAGACTTTGTTTCTTCAGGTGCTAGAATCAAGTGGCAAACCACGACCTGCTGCTGAAATCTGCCCAGACACGTACTTTGGATCAGAGACATTTGAACTTGAAAGCCTCTGGAGGGGATGCGTGCTTGCCAGGTGGTCCTGAGCGCCCCACTCCCAGTCACCTGACTTGCCTGGCTACTGAAGGCGTTGGAGGCTGCAACCCCAGATGGAGCAAGGGAAGACTTTTAGGCGAGAGCTTGTAGTGTCTGTTATTTTTGTGAATGGCCTTTGCTGCGCAGGAGGCCTGCCTTGCGGGGACAGAGCTGGTGAAGTCAGGATGTGGAGGACAGTAACGCTCACCCAACACCCCATGAGCCCCCTCCATGTTCCAACTCCGTGTGACTAGTTCTGGCCAATGAACCATGAGCAGAAGTGACCTGTGTGTCATTTCTGGGCTGAAGCAACAGGTGACATCCCCCCCAGTGGAGCCTCCACTGGCCTGGGTCCCCAAAAGACGATGTCAAAACAGAGGCCCCATGTGACCCATGACTGACAGGTAGTATGAGCAAGTCAGCAAGAAATAGGCCTTTATGTCAAACCACTGGGATTTGGGGGTTAATTTGTTACCGTGGCATGACCTCGCTTATCCTAATATATGTGCTGTGCTGGATGGGGAAAGGTTTTCTCAGCTTCACAAGCTCCAGGTGGGAGCCACGGACCACAGCCATAGTTCCACGGCTCTAAGCCAGAAACCTCAGAAAAAGCACATGCCTTCCCTGGGCTGAGGTTCCCCAGCTATTCCATTTGTACCTAAAAATCAGGAATTTCATATTGTTCAACCTACGGGAGTATAAAGACAGGTGCTGCTTACTAATCCAGGAGAGCAGATCTGGGCTCCTGGCCAACCTTGCCTCTGACTCCAACCCTCCTGGCCCTGTTTCCCCATGTGTCCCTGATGGGGTTCTAGATCACCGTGGCTTCTAGGGCTGGGCTAGAGATGGGAGTGAAGGAGCCACCTGGCCCAGGGACTTCAAGAGAGGCCCTCTACCACTGGACCCCAGTGTCAGGGGCCAAGAATAAGGGGAGAGCTCACTCATTCCCCACTGTCACAGCTTCAGCCTCATCCACAGGGGACAGCCTGAGACCCCAAGCCCCTTGCTGAGATGGATTTTTAACACTGACCTTGGCCTCAGCCTACTCTGGGGAGCCTCACCCCCACCTGTCTGGTGAGGAGACCACCTACCCAGAGTTAGGAGCTGCACAAAGAGCCACACTCAGGGCGCTGGATCCACCCCGCCCAGCACAGGTTGTCAGAGGTGTCCTTCTGCAAGTGAGGCGGGGCGGGCCGAGGCCAGGGCACCTCCAGGGCTCTGAGGGCATCAGCAGGACAGAGCCGGCACATGTGGGAATCTGGAGCTGCAGGGAGTGCTGAGCTTTATTTACAAACGTGTCACAGAATCCCCTCTTCCCAACCCCAGGGTCTCCTCTGTCCCCAGGAAGGAGACAGGCCTGAGGCCACCCACCAGCCCAGCCTAGGAAGGTGGGGCCGGAGTCCACCTCCAGTTGAGGCTGGGCAAAGCTCCCCTCTTGTGGGCGCCCCTGTCAGAGGGGAGAGGCTGGAACGACGGTAGGGGCACTGTCCACCTCCCAGTGGCCCGTCCTCAGGGCTTCGGCCGGGGGGCGCGGGGCTGGGGCACGGAGGGTTCTGACCAGATCGAGGTGGGGGCTGGGACCCGCGTTGGCACGGCCTGGAGAGTGAAGGGAAGGGTGTCAGGGGGGCCTCTTTGGGGGCAGCCTCATCCCCTTCTGGATCTCAGAGTTGGGGTCACCTTCCAGGGTGGGGTGGGGTGGCCAGCAGGGAGCAGTGGTGCCTGGAGAGGTGCCGTGGGTCAGGGTCAGGGCCAGGGCTGGGGCCAGGGAACCCCACAGAGAGACGTTTCCAGGCTCTGCACTCCTACCCCAATCCTGCCCCCCAGGACTCTGCGGTCCCCCGGCTGCTCCAAGGCATCTGTCTCTCCCAGGGCACCCTGGACCATACCCGGTGAGAAGGGCTGGTGGCTGACAGCTTCCGACGTTGGGCCTCAGAAGAGACACTGGACCAGAGGTCCAGGCTCTTGGGGGCTGAGCTTTTCTCAGACTTCGGAGGAAGAATGTCCCAGCCCAGCAGGCAGTGCTGTGGAGAGCAAAGGGTTAAGGTGCCTGGCCTGGAGCGGGGCTCCCCACTGACTGGGCACACCCCAGGGAGGGGCTGTACCTCTCCTCTTGGACTGGCAGCATCCTCTAGGACAGGGCTGTGTCCCCCGTGAGGGTGAAGGGGCCCCCCAAACAATCACAGTGTCTCCCACGGACTGAGGCTCCCCGAGGGTAGGGGTCTTATCCATCACTGCTACCCCAGGCCTCCCTTTCCTAACCCTGCTGACCCAGGCCCTGGGCCCCGACCACAGATGGGTGGAGGGAAGGCCGTGGACGCTGATGGAGCACGTCCTGTGTGCCAAGTTCTGCCCCAAGCCCCCGACAGGTACTGACTCACTTACCTGCCCCTTGCCCACCCCATGAGCCTGAGGATAGTATGTTGTACCCATTTTACAGATGAGCAAACTGACCTTCCTCGGTACCCCTTCTCCTCCCCGCAACCCCAGCACCTCTGGACTCAACTGGGAATGAGTGGGGTCCCCAGTGACCCCTGTCCTACCCAGGAGACACAAAGGACCTAGGTTCAAATCCCGGCTCTTCCATCCGGCTGACCTCGGACAAGTCACCTCCCCTCTGCCTCAGTCTCCTCATCTGTAAAGTGGGATAACAGTAGGACCTGCACTCTCGGTTGCTGTGGCTCCATGAGATAATCGCCCTAAGGACTGTGCATGTGGCCACAAGAGCTCAAGAAATAGGGCCCGTGTGCACCAGGCCAACGCACTGCATGGGCAGATAGTCCTCCTGGAAGCCAGGGGCTGGGTGGGGAGCCCAGACTCCCTCAGGGAACAAGCACGGTACACATGACATGAGTGGCCCAGCCCGAACTCCAGAGACTTCGGTCCTGGAGCCCAGCCTCGCTGTGTGGCCTTGGGACAGTCCCTGGCCCTCTGGGCCTCAGGACACGTCCAGAGACCTGAGCCAGACAGGGGACAGCCCCAAGGCCATCCTCACCCGGGGCAGCGCCAGCGTGTCGGAGGCGTCGAAGCTCTTCCGCCGGTGGATGCGGTACTGGTGCGGGGGGTCCAGGACAGACAGCGGGATGCTCACCCTGGCGGGGGTAACAGTGGGGGTGTTGCTGCAGGCGCCTCCAGGCCGCTGTGGCCCATCCTGCCCTCCCTCAAAACCAGAGGATCCAGACTTTGCTCTCGTCCTCAGCTGCGGCTGCCCCTACAGCTCCCCCCGGTGTCCTGCGTACTCTGGCCACTCACCTGACCTGCGCTGGCTCTGCCAGGGTCTCCGGACCCCGCTGGCCCCGTGGTGTCCGGCACAGGCGGCAGGGGCTGCCGGGATCCGAAGGCACCAGAAACAGGCGCCGGTTGACACAGTAACAATACACACCTGTGAGATCCGTGAGACGCAGAAGCCCCCCTCAGCCAGGGAACCTAGGTCCCTGGACCCCAACCACACAGGCTCGCCCATGTGTACACAGAGCATGCACACGCACATGTGCTCACATGCAACAACACTGGGCACCGCCTTCTACTCAAGCATGACACACGTGTGCACATGCTGGCAACTTCACATGTGCAAATGTCACCCGTGCAAACACAAAGCACGGCTTCATACAGTCATATCTGTGGACACACATGAACGTGCCTACACTTGTAATCACACACACAGGATGCACACACACGTACATCCATAGGAACACGCCTCACACACATATGTACACACATGTATACACTGTATGCTGCTCGTGCAAACCCACAGCAAAGACTTGGGTGCTCACGTGACTGAGCTGGAACACCAGCCCCCGCCCCCCGCTGCCCACCCAGACGACCCCTGTGCGGAGAGGAGGGGGAGGGAGTGGGGACACATGGGAAAACGAGGCAGCTGGGAGGAAACGAAGGCACAGGCGAGGGGCGAGGTGGGTAGCACAGGGCTGGCCCTGTTCGCCCTGAGGCCAGGCCTCAGCTCTCTCCAGGCTCGCGGCCCCCTGCCCGGACCCCAGGCCTCCCTCCCCCCATCCCCAGCTGCCTCCCCAGGCCCCCAGGCCTTAGCTGGGCTACGGGGCGGCCGCCGAGCGTTTACACTCACATTCGTGGTCCCCCTCCACAGCATCACTCTCCTGCAGGCCTAGGAACTGGGATCTGTGAGGGCGAGACGGTGAGCAGGCCAGGGTGACACAGTCCCCGAGCCAGCCACCTGCCCACCCCGTGCCCGCCCCTGCTCACTCGGGGTCACTGCAAACACACTCCTCCTTGTTGGCTTCCCGGAATTTCTGCAGCTTCGAGAAGAAGGCCTCGGGCTTGCTGGTGACGGGAGAGCTGTTGTCCAGAGACCCTGGAGCGGGCAACACGCAAAGGAGCTGCTGTGTGGCCAAGACTCAGGGGAAGCTCGGCACTGGCACCCCAGGCCACCTGCTTTGACCCCACCATACCTCGTACAGACCTGGAGGGGACCCTCCACTCATGGGACTGTTGGTTTTGTCTCGTGTCTGTCTACCCTCATGCATATCCAATCGTCCACGCAAAAAAATATTTATAGAGCCCCTACTACGGGCCAGACGCTGTTTTAGGTACTGGGGAAAGAACAGCTATCTGGACAAAGCCCCTGCCCTCGTGAGGCTTATGTTCTAATGTGGCAACAGACAAACTGGTCACCAAAGAAACCTGTAATACAACATTGAGAGGTTGACACCTGCCAGGAAATAAAAGAGAGTCAGGAGGGACTTCCCTGGTGGTCGAGTGGTTGAGAATCTGCCTTCCAACGCAAGGGACACGGGTTTGATCCCTGGTCAGGGAACTAAGATCCCACAGGCCACGGGGCAACTAAGCCCACGTGCCACAACTACTGAGCCTGCACGCCACAACTAGAGAGAGAGAAGCCTGTGCACCGCAATGAAGAGCCCGCATGCCACAACTAAGACCCGACGCAGCCCCAAATAATAAATAAATAAATAAAAAGAGAGTCAGAAAACCGAACTTGGTAGGGCAGGGGAGCCAGAGGAAGTCTCCCTGAGGAGGTGACACCTGAGCAGAGACCTGATGAAGGGAGGGAGGGAGCCGTGGGGACATCCCAGGCAGACAGAAGAGCAAATGCAAAGGCCCTGGGGCAGGTGTGGTTGGTACATTTGAGGAACACCCAGGAGGTAAAATAGGTGTAGGGGTGAGGGTGGAGAAGATGAGGCTGGGAAGCCAGCGGTGGGTTTGGGGACAAGGAGTGACGCAATCAGATCAGCCATGTACTTTTACAGGACCCCCCTCTGGCTGCTGCAAGGTGAGGGGAAGCAGGGGCACCAGTTAGGAGGCTACTGCAGGCATCCTGGTGGAGACAAACAGTAAAATTCTAGAAATACGTGGAAGGCAGGACTACCAGGATGCACAGTGTGTGAAAAGGAGAGGAAAAAACCAAGGCTGATCTCAAGATTATGGCCATTAGCTCCATAAATGGAGTTGCCACTAACAGAGGTAGAACAGACTGCAGGAGGACCAGGTGGGGTGGAAATCAGGACCTTGATTTTGGACCTGAGATTAACACACCTAATGAGCTCTGCAGAGAAGAAAGCCAGATATACAAGTCTGGAATTCAGAGGAGCAGCTCGGGTAGAGATAAAGTCAGGGAGAAGTGAGCATGGAGAGCCTCGGACTGAGGGGGCACCTCTGGAATTTGGAACAAGAAAGTGGATCCAGCAGAGACTGGACAGGGCAGCCAGGGAAGTGGGGAAGAGCCAGCTGGGGGGGCCCGGGCCTGGAAGTCAGAAGAAGAAAGAGCTTTGGGGAGGAAGGAGTGACCGCTGTGTCCACGCTTCCCAGGGGCCAAGAAAGCTCTGGACTGAGCACTGAGCCGGGAGCTGGCAATGCAGAGGTCACTGCTGACCCGGCCGAAGACAGCGTCAGAGGGTGTCAGGGGCTGAAGCCCAGTTTAAGAAAAAGTCGAGGAGAGAAACTGGAGACAGCGAGTCTAGATGGCCCTTTTGAGGAGTTTTGTTATAAAGAAAGGCAGAGAACACGGGCAGTAACTAGAAGCAAAGGCAGGATATAAAGGGAGCGATGCTTCCTCAGGATGGGAAATCACAGACTGCAGCTTTACCCCTGACCAGATGTGAGACTTTGCTAAATTTTTCAGTCTCTTGATGCCTCAGCCTTCTCATCTACCAGTGGGGACAGTAACAGCATCCACCTATCAGATTACTGTGAGGTGTTAAGGAGTGAATGGGAGAGAAGCAGAGGAAAGCTCCTGGCACAAGGCCCAGCACATAATAAGCACTCACTGAAATCAATTGTCATTAATATTCCCTGGTGTTCATATACTGACGGTGCAGAGTGATGGTGGAGGAAGGAGAGGAGAGAATTACAGGGAAAAAACCCTCTGGGAGGGACTTCCCTGGTGGCGCAGTGGTTAAGAATCCGCCTGTCAATGCAGGGGACACGGTTTCGAGCCCTGGTCCGGGAACATCGTGCATGCCGCGGAGCAACTAAGCCCGTGTGCCACAACTACTGAGCCTGAGAGTCACAACTACTGAGCCTGTGTGCCGCAACTACTGAAGCCCGCGTGCCTAGAGCCCGTGCTCTGCAACGAGAAGCCACCGCAGTGAGAAGCCCATGCACCACAACGAAGAGTAGCCCCCGCTCGCCTCAACTAGAGAAAGCGCATGTGCAGGAATGAAGACCCAACGCGGCCAAAAATAAATAAATTAATTAATTAAAAAAAAAACCCTCTGGGAGCCAAGAAGGGATGGGGCCCAAGCACACAAATGCAGGGACAGGACGGGGGCTCGGAAAGGGGGGAGAGAGGCGCGTGCGCGCACACGCACACACACGCACACACACACACACACACACACACACACACACAGCAGGCAGGGGTCAGCCGCCTCTACTTTCCTAGAGACAGGAAGTGAAGCAGTGAGCTGGCAGTCAGGGAAGTCCTTGGGATGGGGCCTGTGTCCCCACCACCGCAGGGTCTCAGCAGCCCCACAGAGCACCTGCCTTGGGCCAGCAACTCAACTTCTCTGTACACCAGTTTCCTCCTTTGTGAAAGTGAGGGTCCAATGGCACCAACCTCCTAGGGCTGCCCACTCACTCACTCAGCCAGTGTTGGCTGAGGGCCTACTACGTGCCAGGCACCGTTCTAGGCTCGGACTCGGGGAGCACAGCAACAAAATAGACGGCCAGGCCCCTGCTCCAACAGAGCTTATAGTCCACCAGAGAAGTCAGACAAGAAACAAGCAAAGAAGATGACTTCTGAGAATGAATGAATGATATGAGGAACATACAAACGGCTGATGCAATAGGCAAGGATGCAGGTGTGGTGGCCCTACAACGTTGTGCTCGTGGAAGCCCTACCATTTGAGCTGAACACTCAGTGATGAAAAGGAACCAGCAGGTGTGAACCTGGGGAAGTGCGTTCAAAGCAAAGGGCACAGCAAGTGCAAAGGCCCCGAGGTGGCCATGAGCATGGCAAGTTCAAGGACCAGCAAGGAGGCCGGCGTGAGGAGTCAGAAGGTAGATGGTTAGAGGCCATGTCACCGGGCCAAGGAGAAGCCAGATCACACCTCGAAACTCTAGAATTTTAGATTTTACTCTAAGTGCTAAGTACTCTGAGTGACGTGATCTCATTCCCGTGTTTAAAAATTAGTTCTGGCTGCTGTGCCGAAAATGGATGATAATGGGGGTGAAAGAGGCCAGAGGGAGACCAGCCAGGAAGCCACTGAGGTTGCTCGGGGAGTGGGGGGATGGGCAGTGAAACATAAAGAGGTGACACGCATACAGTTTCACAGGGGCCTGGCACACAATAAATGCCAAAAAAATAGGGCAGCTCTGATTCGTTCATTCATTCAACAAACACTCGGTGAGCACCATCTCTGTGCCTGTCACTGTGCCAAGAGCCGAGACAGGAGTGGTACCGAAGGTGCTCACCGAGGGGGGGTGGAAAAAGAGCAGCAGCGCCCGCTGGGGGCGCAGGCAGGTGCATAGGCAAGCTGGGGCCTCCACCCGCGCCCCTGGGCACGGGGGCTAGCCACACCTGCAATCCAGTCGTAGCCCAGGCACGGTCTGAGGCGCCAGCTTTTCTCAGGCACTGGAGACTCCTTGTTGGTCACTCTTGGCTGAGGAAGGAGGCAAAGAGGGGCAAGGGCTAGGCCAGCAGGCCTGGCCCAAAGGAGGTCCCGCCTTGCAGGGAGGAAAGGGGCTGTGTCTTAACTCATACCCTGACACGGGCCCCAGGGCTCAGCCGAGGGCTTGGGGGCTGGAGGACAAGAGTTTGGCCCCCACCCCCCTCCATGTGTGACTTTGAACAAGTCTGTCCTCTGAACGCCCATCTTCCCATCTGCATAATGGGGCTGGTCACCTTCTTCCCAAAGTGCTGTCTGAGAAACTAATGGCCACAACTTATCAAGCACTTAGGCTGAGCTGAGCTGGACTTGACTCACGGTACCTCCCGGGAGCCTCACCCTGGAAGGGAGGCTGCCCATGAGTGCATCTGTCAGGAGGGAAACTGAGGCTCAAGGAAGTGCCCATCAGTGGATGCTCCGCTCTCCCGCATTACCTCGGACAGCTTGCTCCGTTGAGCCAGGATGGACTTCAGGGCCTGTGCCTCCTGGGTGTCTAGACTGTCCAGCTCTGCTGAAAGCTCTGGGTCGCTCGAGTCTGAGGTGGCCATTAAGGGAGCCGAGTGGGGCCTCAGTGGGCCCGGGGACTCCTGGTGGAGGCACTTGGCAGGTGGGAGAGAGATCACCCCGGAGTTGGCCCCGTCCCTATCACAGGGGTCACCTTGGTGGGCATCCTGTGGGCAGGAGGCTCTCGAGGCCACTGAGGACGTCTCTTGGGATGACGGCATCTCTGAGTCGTGGCTGCCGCTGGAGTCGAGGTTTGACTGGAACAGAGAGGCCAGTTCACCCAGCCATCTACCCAGCTGGCCTGCACTAGGCATGAAGGCCTGGTCCTCATCCTTGCTTCAGCCTCTCCATGTCTCAGGCCAGTCCCTTCCCATGCTGGGCCTCACTCAGTTTTCTCATCATCAGTAAAATGGGCATGCTGCATGAGAGGACCCGGAAGCCCTGGATTCTGGCCTGAGGGTTAGGCAGCCCCTCCCTCACTCCCGAGACTTGGCCAAGGCGCTCACCTCTGAGGCTGCCTTGGCCACGGACCGCCGCACGGCATCCTGTCCGACCCGCAGCTGCCTCAGGAGCTCCAGGTTGAGCTGCCGTAGCTGTGCCAGATCTCTGGTCTCCACCATCCCAGGCGTATCCGCTGGCTTCCCACGACAGGCGTCACCGACTCCCGGGCCACAGAGTGCCCTCACGGCCAAATTCTCCTACCTGAAGCCAAGACAGACAGCATGACATAGCGCTGAGGAGGCTGCCCTGAGGAGCCAGAGGCCGGGGTTCAAATCCCCACTTTGATACTCCCTAACTGTGCAACCTCAGACAAGTTATTTAACCTCTCTGTGCCTCAGTTTCCTCATCTGCCAAACAGATGATAACAGCACTGACCACATAAGATTGTTGTAAGGATTAAAGGAGATAATGTACATTAAATGTTAGTACAGTGCTTGGCACACACAGTAAGCACTCAGTAAAGGCCTATTATTATTACACTGGCCACAGTGTGTTTCCTAACATGTCAAAAGAGATCAATCCCACTTTAACGGGCTTCCCTGGTGGCGCAGTGGTTGGGAGTCTGCCTGCTAACGCAGGGGACACGGGTTCGCGCCCTGGTATGGGAGGATCCCACATGCCGCGGAGCAACTAGGCCCATGAGCCACAACTACTGAGCTTGCACGTCTGGAGCCTGTGCTCCGCAACAAGAGAGGCCACGATAGTGAGAGGCCTGCGCGCCGCGATGAAGAGTGGCCCCCGCTTGCCACAACTAGAGAAAGCCCTCGCACAGAAACGAAGACCCAACACAGCAAAAATAAATGAATAAATGAATAAACTCCTACCCCCAACATCTAAAAAAAAATCCCTCTTTAACAACCTTAACTATGAAATTACTAGATTAATTTGTAGAAGACAACTAGGGCAAGTCCACAGATGTAAAGCATGATAACTTTCAAATTCAACACAAATCAGATTTCAGATTTCTGAAGGGACTCCTCCCTCTCTCCTGCCCTCCTCCTTCTTCCCTTTTACAAATGAAGAAACCAAAGTTCAGAGAAGTTAAGCTACTAGCCCCAAGTCACACAGCTTGTAGGTGGCAAAGCCAGGATTTGAACCCAAACCGGGCTCTGGGGTACATGGTTATGCCAGCCTTTCCCCAAACAGTGTGGAGGGGGGCCTGGGAAGCTGCCTCCTCCTTCTCCCAGCCTTTAGCCCCCCAGGGATCCAGGCTCAGGGACACAATGATGCCGCTGGAAGGGATTTCTGCAGACTAGGGGAAGAGGCTTCCTATTCCCTCAGAGTCCCAAGCCCAGATGCCTCCAACCAGAAACTGAGTCTCCCCCAGTACACACGATCCCTTTCTAACACTGCGTCCAGACAGACACCCTACTCTCAGAACCCCTGCCCTGCCCCCAGCCCTCCCACCCACACTCCTCACGTGTGGACCGCCCACACCCGGGGCCCCCTCCTCAGGGCCCGGTTGCAGGGGCTAAAGCAGAGAGAAGCCAGGCTACCCTGGAGCCGTCCCCACATATACCCATGCAGGGAAGGGGGGCAGCGGAGATGCGAGTACAGACGACTGTGCGGGGGGTGGGGCAGACAAGCGGGGTAAAAAGCCTCATCCGCAGGACAGGGACTCCCGGCCCCCGTCCTTATCTGACTCTGGGCCAGACCTATAGTTCGAGGATCTCCGTTTTCGCACGGTGTTAAAGAGAACATCTCCGGCTCCGGCGGCGCTCTGGAAAGCTAAAGCCGCACCAAGGTAAGGGGAAGGCGACGTTCAAAAGAGAAACTGGGGCAGCAAGAGTACCAGCTGCGGTGCCGCGGAACAAAGGGGCGGGACCCCCGGGAAAGGGAGACTCAGCCTCCCTCTTCTTTCCCTTCGCGGGCCCCGGACCCTCCGTGGGGGCGTACGTGAGGCAACCCGTCGAGCCCTTCCTCTCCATCCCCGGTCCCGCCACTGCCTCACTCACCGACAGGAAACCCCGGAACCGCTCAGCCCACCGCCTCCTGCGCTGCCGGGAGTTCCGCCCAGGCCACCCTACGCTTCGGCGGCCGGGGCGGGGCCTGATCCGGGAGCCCTGATTGGTCAGATGTGGGGCGGAGCCGCGACGCTCTTGTGAGTTTTACTTCGCCTTCAGAAGCTGCCTTTTCAACATTGAGGCGGGGATAACGACGGCGCTCAACATCTGATTGGTCAACTTCCGAGGTCTAGCGGTAGATAGTCGGAATGGGGCGGGCCCCCAGAAGACGGGCTCCGATTGGTCAGGACAAGGTCGCGGGCTATTTCGCGTTTGGTGACGGCAGTGTCAGAGTCTGGACCTGATGCTTCCGCAGAGCCAAGGGATGCAGCTGTGGGTAGGCGGCGGCCAGTGACCCATGCTTTCATACTTTCTTTCGAGTACTTATGCCTATTTTGTGCCAAGAGGCACTGTACTAAGCGCTGGGAGGCAGGAAAGAATTAAGAAGGGTCCCTTCCTGCAGGAGGGGGAGATAGGCAGCGGGTAAGATATGAACACAGGTAGCTGTGATCCAGTCTGTAAAATATGGGCAAGCTTATATGGAGTGCCTACTTTGCGCCATGTATTTTCCATATGCCAATGCATGCCAGCCTCATAAATGTGCTTTAAGATGAATATTATTGTCCCGTTTTACAGACAAAGCAAAAAACGAGGTCATGAGAGATGAAGTGACTTGACCAGAACCTTTTAGAGGCAGTCAGTATAATTCCCAAATTAACAGACGAAAGAAAGAAAAGCCATCTCAATAGATACAGAAAAATCCACCAAACACTGTCCCTTTTTCTTAGTAGTTGCAATTGGAGTGCCGCAATCTTTTAACTTAAAGAGATGTTCCAGAATTTGACAAAATCCAACACTCATTTCTGATTAAAAAAAAAATCTTCCAGCTTCATACAACTCAATAGCAAAAAAGACCCCAAACAATCCAACTTAAAAATGGGCAGAGGATCTGAATAGACATTTTCCCAAAGAAGACAGATGGCCAATAGGTACATGAAAAGATGCTCAATATCAATAATTATCAGGGAAATGCAAATCAAAACCACAATGAGTTATCACCTCACATGTGTTAGAATGACTATTACTAAAAAGGCAAGAAATAACAAGTGCTGGCAAGGATGTGGAGAAAAGGGAACATTTGTGCACTGTTGGTGGGAATATAAATCGGTGCAACCACTATGGAAAAGAGTATGGAGGTTTGAGATTTCCTCAGAATTTAAAAATAGAACTACCTTATTATCCAGCAATTCCACTTTTGGGTATTTATCTGAAGAAAGCAAAAACACTGATTTGAAAAGCTAGATGCACCTCCATGTTCATTGCAGCATTATTTATAATAGCCAAGATATGGAAACAACCTAAGTGTCCAGCAATGGATGAATGGATACAGAAAGTGTGGTATATATCTATAATGGACTATGATTCAGCCGTAAAAGGGGAGATCTTGCCATTTTCAATAACATGGATGGAACTTGAAGGCATTATGCTAAGTGAAGTAAGTCAGATAGAGAAAGACAAATACTATATTTCTCTCTTATATGTGGAATCTAAAAAAACAAAACAAAAACAAAAAGCAAGCTCATAGATACAGAAAACAGATTGGTGGCTGCAAGAGGCAGGGAGTAGGAGAAATGGGTGAAGTGGGGTTTTTTTTAGTTTAACTAAATTAATATAAATCTTTAATAATAAAAATCTTGGGGCTTCCCTGGTGGCGCAGTGGTTAAGAGTCCACCAGTCAATGCTGGGGACACAGGTTCGAGCCCTGGTCCGGGAGGATCCCACATGCCTCGGAGCAACTGAGTCCATGCACCACAACTACTGAGCCTGCGCTCTAGAGCCCACGAGCCACAACTACTGAGCCCATGTGCCACAACTACTGAAGCCCACGCACCTAGAGCCCGTGCTTTGCAACAAGAGAAGTCACCGCAATGAGAAGCCCGCGCACCGCAACAAAGAGTGGTCCCCGCTCACCACAACTAGAGAAAGCCTGCACGCAGCAATGAAGACCCAACGCAGCCAAAAATAAATAAATAAAATAAATAAATTTATAAAAAATAAAAATTAAAAAAAAATCTTCCAGCAAACTAGGACTGGAAGGGAACTTTCTCATCTTGATAAAAGGCATCTATGAAACACGTACATTTAACAGCATATTTCATAATAAAAGACTGAATGCTTTCTCCCTACAATTAGGAAAAGGTAAGGTTGTCTGCTATCACCAGTTCAATTCAGTATTACACTAGAGTTCTAGCCAGTGCAATAAGAAAAATCAAGGCATCTGGAACGGAGAGGAAGAAGTAAAACTCTCTTTATTCACAGACAGCATGATAACAGAAAATCTCGTGGACTCTACAAAAAAGCTACTAGAATCGTTAATGGGTTTTGCAGTTGTGAGATACAAGATCAATATACAAAAATTAGTCGTATTTCTATATATTAGCAATAAACAATCAGATACTGAAATTTTTAAAAAACCATTTAAGATACATCAAGAAATATAAAAATTAAATACTTAAGGATAAATCTGACCCAAAAAATACAAGACCTATACATTAAAGTTATAAAACAGTGTTGAGAGAAATTAAAGGAGATTAAATAATTGGAGAGATATACTGTGTTCATGGCTTGGAAAACTCAAAATTTTAAGATATCAATTCTCCCCAAATTGACCTATAGACTCAATACAATCCCAAATAAAATCCCAGTAAGTTTCTTTGTATAAACTGACAAACAATTTCTAAAATTCATATGGAAATGCCAAGGACTCAGAGAGCCAAAACAATTTTGAAAACAAAGAACAAATTCAGATGACCTATGCTACCTGCTTTAAGATTTATTATAAAGGTACAGTAATCAAGAGAGTGTAGTATTGGCATCAAGGTAGACAAATAAATGAATGGAATAGAATAGAAAGTCCAGAAATGGTCTCACACATACATGATCAATTAATTTTTGACAAAGATGCAGAGGCATCTCAGTGGAGAAAGGACAGCCTTTTCAGCAAATGGTACAAGAACAATTGGATGTTCATATGCTAAAGACACACACACCACAAAACAAAACAAAATTTTTAAAACCCTCTATCTGTACCATATGTAAAAATTAACTCAAAATGTATCATAGACCTAATTGTGAAACCTAAAACTCTAAAACTTCTAGAAGAAAACCGAGAATAAAATCTTTGTGACCTTGCATTAAGCAGAAATTTCTTAGATATGACACCAAAAGTACAATCTCTAAAAGAAGAATGGATAAATTGGACTTTGTCAAAATTAATAACTTCTGCTCTTTGAAAGACATTGTTAAGAGAGTGGAAATACAAGCCACAAGATTGGAGAAAATAATTGCAGATCACATGTCTAATAAAGAATTTGTATCCAGATTATATAAATAACTCTCCCAACTCATAAGAAAACAACCCAATTTTTTTATTGAAGTATAGTTTATTTATAATATTGTGTTATTTTCAGGTGTATAGCAAAGTGATTTAGTTAAATATACATATTTTTCATATTATTTTTCCATTATAGGTTATTACAAGATATTGACTATAGTTCCCTATACAGTAAATCCTTGTTGTTTATCTATTTTATATATAGTAGTGTATATCTGTTAATCCCGTACTCCTAATTTATCCCTCCCCCTGAACCATAAGTTTGTTTTCTATGTCTCTGAGTCTGTTTCTGTTTTGTAAATAAGTCCATTTGTATTATTTTTTAGATTCCACATATAATGTTTGTCTTTGTCTGCCTTACTTCACTTAGTATGATATTCTCTAGGTCCATCCATGTTGCTGCAAATGGCAATATTTCATTCATTTTATGGCTGAGTAATATTCCATTGTAGATATATATATCAATCACATATTCTTTATCCATTTATCTGTTTTTTGATTGTTTGTTTGTTTTAAGGTTAAAAAAACGAAACTTTATTTAGAAAGGATGAAATGATTCTATGCTAATTTGAACAGCTAGGTTGTATAAGAAAGTTCCTTTTTTTTTTTTTTTTTTTTTTGGCTGTGCCTCACGGCTTGTGGGATCCTAGTTCCCTGACCAGGGATTGAACCCAGGCCTCAGCTGTGAAAGCACAGAGTCCTAACCACTGGACCACCAGGGAATTCCCAAGAATATTCCATTTTTGATATCTTCCAAGAATTGGATTCCATTATGTGTGTTTTGTTCTTTCTTCAGACTGGAGTTGAGCAGAAATATGGCTTACTCCTTTCCCCTCAAATCATTCTCAGGCTCCAGACAAGGAGCTGGACCTTTGGGTGAACAAGCAGGTAACTGGCAATGGTACCTTTTAGCTCGGGAGGCTTTCCAGGAGTATACAGGAACAAGGAACAAGCTGCTCCTGAATGAGAAGGTCATGTAATTAGCAAAGTATCTAAAATAGCCCAAACTATTCTCACTATGAATAGCCAAGAAAAGCTAAGCAAATGCTATCCACAGACATTTGCTGTATCTTAGACAGTTCCTTATGGAACAAGTTCTCATCCTCTCTCCCAGTTAGCTCCAGTGGGTTCACCATTACAGGCTCTGGGGCTAGAACAGGGGTAAGACAGGATGCTTGCTTTCCTCATTGGCATCCATTCATCTGTTGATGGATACTTAGGTTGCTTCCATGTCTTGGCTAACAAACAACCCAATTTTTAAAATGATTAAAAGAGGGCTTCCCTGGTGGCACAGTGGTTGAGAGTCCGCCTGCCAATGCAGGGGACGCGGGTTCGTGCCCCGGTCCGGGAAGATCCCACATGCCGCGGAGCAGCTAGGCCCGTGAGCCATGGCCGCTGAGCCTGCGTGTCCAGAGGCTGTGCTCCGCAACGGGAGAGGCCACAACAGTGAGAGGCCCGTGTACCGCAAAAAAAAAAAAAAAGATTAAAAGAATTGAACACCAAAGAAGAGATACATACAGATGGTGAATAAGCACAAAAATGATGCTCCACATCACAGAACTCTCCTATTGAGGCTGGTCAGAGACTCAGCTCACCATCCTTACCCACCATTAATACACCTAGCACCAGCTTTTATCCCAATCTGGCTTTCTAGAGTCTTCTCTTGCTCTAGGCTCCATTTGCTAGGCAAATGTAAAATAAAACCAGAATGAGACACCACCACATAACTATTTCTATGTCTAAAAGGATGACATGTAAAATCAAAGACTCACTATAACAGTGTTGGCAAGGACAGGGAAAAACTGGAACCCACGTGCTCTGCTGGTGGGAATGTAAAATGGTACAATCACTTCAGAAAACAGTTTGACGATATCTTAAAAAGTTAAATATAAATTTACCATATGACCCAGAAATTCCAGCGCTAGGTATCTACCCAAGAGAAATGAAAACATGTCCACGCAAAGACTAGTACAAGAATGTTCCCGGCAGCATATTCATTATAGCCACAAAAAAGGGGAAATAATCCAAATGTCCATCAACTCATAAATGGACAAACTAAATGTGGTATTCATACAATAGAAGATGGCAATAAAAAGAAATGAAGTACTGACACGTGCTACAACATGGACGAACCTCATCAACATTATGCTAAGTGAAAGAAGCCATACAAAAAAGACCACATATTGATGACTCCATTTATATGAAATGTCCAGAAAAGGCAAATCTATGGAGACAGAAAATAAGATTAGTGGTTCCATGGTTCTGGGTGGGAACAGAGGTTTACTGCAAATGGGCAGGAGGGATCATTGTGAGGTAATGAAAATATCCTAAAATTGGATTGTGGTGATGAGGGCTGCAGAACTTTGTAAATTTGCTGAAATGATTGAATTGTACACTTAAAAAGAGTGAATTTTATGATACATATATTGTACCTCAGTAAAGCTGTTTTTTTTAAAGTTAAACATACGTGACCCATTTGTTCTACTTCTAAGCAATTTATCTAAGGGGAAAAATATAATCTATATGAAGACTTGTCTGTGAATGTTCATAGCAGCTATATTGTAAATCCAAATGTCCATCAAGGGGGGAATGGATAAACAAATTGTGGTACATCCATCCATACAATGGATACTACTCAGCAATAAAAATGAACAAACTACTGGTCCACACACAATATGGATGCATCTCAAAATAATTATGCTGGGAATTCCCTGGCGGTCCAGCGGTTATGACTCTGCACTTTCACTGCTGAGAGCGTGGGTTCAATCCATGGTCAGGAAACAAGGATCCCGCAAGCTGTGCGGCCAAAAAAAGTAAAAAAAACAAAGTTATGCTGAGTGGAAAAAGAGTACACACTGTATCTTCCAACTATATAAAACTTGAGAAGATGTAAACTCATCTATAGTGACAGAAAGATGAGGGGTTGCTTGGAGATGGGGTGGGCGGGAGGGATGATGACAGGGCACGAGGAAACTTGGGGGATAATGGGTTTGTTCACTGTCTTGATTGTGGTGATGCTTTCATAGATGCATACATCTGCCAAAACTAATCAAATTGTACACTTTAAACATGGGCAGTTATTGTATGTTAACTATATCTCAATAAAGCTATTAAAAGGCATGAAGCAAGTAAGCAAACAATAAAGAACTTGGCTTAACTGGGAGCAGTATTTTGCCCTCACTGGAAATGGACCACTTCCACTCTTATGCCATGACACAGCCTCAGGGATGAAGGTTAATCCTCCTGGTGGTCAGAGCTGTGAGCTGTACACTTGGTCATCCATTCATGAGAAGGGATGAACAGTCTAAGGAAGAGATGATACACGATCTCCTGGGTGGTGGCAAATGGTGTGGCTGGAGGTCAGAGCTCAGGAGAAAGAGATCAGAAGACTAGCGCCAAGACCTGGGGAAAGGGGGAAGATGAACCAATGACGTCCAGTACATGGGGGAGCACGGGATTACATCTTGGTGTCTCATGTTTCGAATCCATCAGAGGACGTCTGCTACTGGGGAGATGGTCCACGACCAGCTGGAACGGACGATGCAGCTGGTAAATGTCAGCCCCCCTCTCTGCTCAGCCACCCCAGCGCAGGTGCAATGGGCCCAGGGACAGAGCAGCCAAGATGACGGGGGTGAAGTAGCCTGGGCTCCTTTCCTAAAGGCTCGGTCCTGCTGCTGCTGGACCCCTAGTCTGCAGGACCAAAGCTGAGCCCTTGATACGGCATCTCCATTGATCTGGTGGCAGATCAATTACATCAGGTCCCCTTTGACCCTAAAGGGAGCGATTTGTACTTATTGAAATTGATGCTACTCCATGTAAGGGTTCGCCTGACCTGCCTTCAGGGCTGTTGCCCGCACCACCATCTGAGGGCTTTAGGAGGCCTGATGCAGTGACGTGGTACGCCACACCACATTGTCTCACACCAAGGGACCCATTTTTTGGCAGAACAGGTGGGACAATGGGCATCTGACTAAAGGATCCACTGATCTTACCGGGGACCCCAACACCCGAGTGGCATGGCCTGCTAAAGACATAGCTCAGGGACCATACGCTACAGCTGTGTTCTCCAGGAAGTTGACATATGCAGCTGTGTCCCCTGAGGCTAGATTACACGGGGACGGGAAGCAGAGGGTGGACCCTCTCCCTACTGCTCACAGTGAAGCACTTGTGGAACTTGCGTTTCCTATCCCTGCAAACATTGGCTCTGCCAGGTTGGAAGTCCCAGCGCCCAGGGCTGGGAAACTTCTGCCAGGGGACACGATAGGGTCCCACAGTCCCAATGAACTTGAAGACGTGACCATCACCTGGTCTTCGGGCCTCTCTGCTGGTGGACCAGCAGGCAAAGAGAATTACTGAACTGCTGGGGGTAATAGATTCCCATCCCCATGAGGAGTCAGGACAGCGTGTACAAAATGAGGCACAGGTTTTTCCAGAACCTCCTCTGGTGTCTCTCGGTGTCTCCACACCCACTGAAAATAGTAAGTGGCAATTGTGGCAATCACAGCCCACCCAGGGCAAACAGCCAAGGGCTCAGATCCCTCAGGGATGAAGATCTGGATGACCCCACTGGGAAATAACCAGACTAGCTGCAGCTTTGGCCATGGAATGGGGGTGGACGAGGGACCGACTGTATCACCTCGAAGGGGACTCGGTTCAATGGGACTTAGACCTCCCCTCTCGGGGAAGAAGGGCGGGAAGGCAAGAGCAGATCTGAGTGATGGGACGGGTGAACGCTTCAGACCCTCTTGGCCTTACCTGCCTTTTGTTCCGGCTCTGCCTCGGCTGAGTGGTGTGATGCAAACGCAACTGGCCCGGCCACACCCCCTGCCTGAGTCCTGGCCCTCTCACCTCCACCACCCCCGTGGGCCCCACCTGGTGCTCAAGCATTTCAATATGCAGCCCAGAAATGCACAGAGTCAATGTCCCATGGGGCAAATCTTCACCAGCTGGAAGAGGGAGACGGTGAATAAATTCTGCCCCCTTCCTCTCCACCAGGAAAGGGCGCTGAGACTTATTCCAGGCCTCCTCAGGGTCACGTTTGGTGGCGGCCAACTCCACCACGCACACTCCTGCTGGCTCTCCCTCCTTCTGACTGCCCCCCGCCCTCGCTGCGTTTCTCTGGGGTTGTTCTGCCGATTAAAATGAGGGCGCACAAGCCTTCTGCTTTCGGATCTGCATTCCGGGAACCCTAAGCTGTGATTGCCACTGTCACATGCTGACTCCCCAGTGTGCGTCTCTTCACCAGACATCACCTGAACTCCAAGTTCACATATCCAACTATGGAAGAGGGACCCTAAGTTCAACATGTCCAAAACAAAACTCCCGATCTTGTCTCCCACACCTGCTCCACCAGGAAGCTTCCCCATCCTGCCACCGACCCAGGACAAAACCCGAGTCAGCCATGACTCATCCAGTCTATCAGCACATTGCATTGTTTCTGTCTTCAAAATGTCTCCAGAACTGACCACTTTTCACAGCCTCCATCACAACCGCCCGGTCAAGGCACCATCCTCTCGTCCCTGGCATATTGCACTTGCCTCCTGACTGGTCCCCCCTGCTTCCATCCTTACTCTCTTGTCTACTCTCCCTATAGCAGCCCGGGACCCCTCGAGTGTAAGTCAGTCAGCTCACGTCACTCCTTGGCTCGGAACTCCCCATGGCATCTACCCTGCTCATGGTGAAGCCAAGGTCCTCACAGTGGCCGGCAAGACCCCAGTCTCCCCTGGTTCCTTTCGCAACTGAAGTCCAACTGCTCTCCACCTCCCTCGCTCTGCTGCAGCCACACTAGTCTCATTTTGTTCCTTGAAGATACTGGCATGCTCGTACCTCAGGGCCTTTACACATGCGGCTCTGCCTGGAATGCCCCGCCCCAGGTGTCCACAGGGCTTCATTCCCTACCGAATTCATTCAGCTCTTTCTTCAAATATCATCTTCTCAGCCAGGCCTACCCCAGCCACACTCTTGCTACCCCCTCCCTGACCTTCCCTGCCCCATTTTCCCCCATAGCCCTTATCTTCTGACATACTCTTTTACTCAGTGGTTTTGCCTGCTGTCTGCCTTCCCCCACAAGTATGTAAGTGCCATAAAGGCAGGGATTTTTATCCACCTTATTCACTGCTGCATCTCCAATGCCCAGAACCATGCTCAGCACACAGCAGGCACTCAAATATTTTGATGAATAAACTTCTTCGTTTGTACAAAGGGGAAAATCGATCACTAGGTTTTTGAGAGGATTGGCAGTCACGCGTATGCATGTCTGACACAAGCCAAGCCCTCTACAGAAGTTGCCTGTTCTAATCTCTGAGTCTGACTCAGAGACAGAAAACCCTGTCTTGGAGGTCAGAGTGAACCTAGCTGACATCTGTGAGCAGGACCCAGTGCTTGGAACAGGGAGGTACATTCCTGGCTACATATTCTGTGATTAAAGGGCAACACTGTTACTGAAGGGCCAAAAATCTCAGGCTCTTGATTCCCCAGAACTCTCGGTGGGCAGATGAGGAAGTGTGAGGAGCCACAGGAATGAGTCTGGCCTTGACTGGGAATAAAGAACTAGGAGGGGGCTTCCCTCGTGGCACAGTTGTTGGGAGTCTGCCTGCAGATGCAGGGGACACGGGTTCCTGCCCCAGTCCGGGAGGATCCCACATGTCGCAGAGCGGCTGGGCCCGTGAGCCATGGCCACTGAGCCTGCGCGTCCGGAGCCTGTGCTCCGCAACGGGAGAGGCCGCAACAGTGAGAGGCCCGCGTACCGCAAAAAAAAAAAAAAAAAAAAAGAACTAGGAGGTGTTGAGTGAGGCAAAGAGGATAGGACACCTTTTTTCAAACGACTGGTCATGACCCAGGAGCGGCTGGTGAGCAATTTAGTGGGTTGCAAACAGCAGCTTCTTCATGAGAAAATACCTGTGTATTGCAGAAAAGGGGTAATGATTGACTTTTTTTTTGGTTTCACTCGCACATATATGTGTGTACTCAGTCGTGATGAATTTCTAATAATGGGTCAGGGTAAAAAAATGTTCAAAAAAGCCACTGGGCTTTGGACTTGAGCTCCAATCCAGGCTCCATCCCCCTCCAGCTGCTGATGTCTGAACTAGTCCCAACCTCTCTGAGCCTCAGTTTCCACAGTGGAGTGGAAACTGTTAATTACTAAACATACAACACACTTGAAAGCCCCTGGGTGACATGCCTACCTGTAGGAAATGTCCAGGAGCATTGGTTACGTCTGTCCCCCGGCGCTAGAGGGTTGATAAATGGTGCGACTGTGTTATCAGGACAGGATTTGTTAATTCAGCAAGTATTTACTGAGTTCTGATTCTGTGCCAGGCAGTGGTCTAGACCCTGGGCGCTTACCAATGAACAAAACATGTAAAAATCTCATATTTTGCTTATGTTCTTAGAGCTTATGCTCTAGCAGGTGCATACACAAACAATATTGCTCAGATGATGACGAGGTAGGAGGGTACTCAGAAGGGTACTCAGAAGTGCCAGGGAAGAGAGGAGAGAGGGATTTTAATAGGGAAGGGTGTGCATGGACCTCAATGAGGTGACGTCTCAGCAGACTTGGAGGTAAAGGAGTTAGTCAGCTGTGGTGCATTCTGGACCACGGGCAGAGGGTCAGCCAGACAAAGGCCGTACGGTAGAGTGTGGGCAGAAGTTTCAAGGAAGAGTGAGGACCAGTGTGGCCGAAACAGAGGGAGCCGAAGAGGGAGGGCCAATCAGAGGCAGTGGATCCTGAAAGGCCACCACAAAGACTCGGGCCTCGATTCTGGATGGGACAGGGAGCCAGAGCTGTATTTTGAGCAAAGGAGTAATACGAGCTGAGTGCTACTTCCAGCCTACGTCAAGGTCACTCTGGCTGCTGCTTTGAAACAAGTGTGAGAGGGCCAGGGTGGGAGGAGGGGCTGAGTTAGAGGCAGTCACATGGGTCAGAGCCGTGACTGTGAATGGAGTGGATGAAATGGTCAGGGGTGAGGTGTATTTTTTTTTTTTTTTTTTTTTTTTTCAGTACGTGGGCCTCTTACTGTTGTGGCTTCTCCCGTTGCGGAGCACAGGCTCCGGACGCGCAGGCTCAGCGGCCATGGCTCACGGACCCAGCCGTTTCGTGGCATGTGGGATCTTCCCGGACCGGGGCACGAACCTGTGTCCCCTGCATCGGCAGGCGGACTCTCAACCACTGCGCCACCAGGGAAGCCCGGTGAGGTGTATTTTTAAGACAGAAACTGACAGGTTGGACGCAGCACGTGTGACAGGGGAGTCCAGGATCACGCCCCACGTTTGTGACCTGGGAATCTGGAGGGACGAGGATGCCATCCACTGAGGTGCGGAGACCTCTGAAATGGATGAGCAGCGCAGGCAGTGGGCAGTGCAGAGCCCAGGGGACAGGTGTGCAGGGTCAGCGAAATGGACTAGTCACGCCCGAGCCACTGCTGAGGGCCCTTTAAAAATAAAAAAAGAAAGAAAAGGTCACAACCAATTTCTCAGAAGGCAAACCAGGGTGAACCAGTCTGAGTCATTACTTTTTAAGTGAAAAATGAATGGTTTAGAGTTATGGCGAAATCTATAAAGAAATCACTCTAGATTTCCTGGTTCTTAAAGATCAGTTACACTTTTTGCTCCTCTGAGAGTATCAGGTTCCTTCCAAGAGTCTGGAGGAACCCACAGGCAGATTACAGGGGGAACTTCCCCTAAACGAAGTTAAGGTCATTTCAAAATACAGCCTGCAGACTTTGTCACGTCAAAGAGAGTTTGCATAGAAACAGTAAGCTGAGGAGACACACAAAACACAAATGGTTTCCAACTAGGTTTTATTTTAGTGCTCAATATTATCAGCAATGATACAGGAATAATTCAGGCAAATATATCACCTTAAATACATCAGAGAAAAAACCCACCATGTCAAGCACGTCTTGCACTCCAGCAAATGAACATAAAAACGGAGAACAAAGTCAGCAGCATTAAATTAAAGTGCTTTTTGCCACAGTTCTTTCAGAGTCTCGCCCTCAGTGGTGTAATTTCAATTTTACTTGTTGTATAAGAAGCTCAAAACCTCATTCATTGCCCAGAGGCTACATTCAAAGCAAATTCATGTTTAGTTATTCTAAATAATAACCACCCCCCAAAAGCACAAGATTCATTGGAATTGTGTGACACTGATTTCTCCAGACACACTGGGAGGTAACCACCATCCAGGCTGGCAAAAAGCTCAGAGCGTCGTCCCGCCGCATGGCGGCCTCGGCGAGGTCCATCACTTTGTTCCACGCACCAGGGTAGACTGAGGGTTTGAAGGACAAGTGGGCACCTGGACAGCTCGCCACCTGCGTGCCACCCACCAGTGAGCAGAGGCCACCAAGTCATTTCCCCAAAGTCAGAGGGCGCGTGGATTCAAGAGAGCAGGACAAGCCCCACCTCTCTGCCTGAGCCTCTTTCTGGGAGAGACGTGCCGCTGGTTTCTAGGAAGTTCTCTGACCTGCCCTGCAAAGGCTGTCACCCGAAGGCTGTTTGCCCCAGACACTTAACACCTTGGAGACAGGAACCTGCCCCCACTTTGACCAGTAACAATCCCCAAACTCAACAACAGGAAACACTTCTCAAAATCAACATGAGGCCCCATGTGTCAGCTGGAGGCTCTGGGATCAGGGAGGGTGGGAGGCTGGGTGCTGGGTTCCCCGCACTGTCTCTTGGCCACGTGCAGCATTGCTGGCACGGGAGACTTCATCCAGAGGTCCGGTGGCCAAGGGCAGCTTGGGCCGAGGTGGGGTGAGGGGTGGGAACATGTCTCTTATGGACCATCAAGCTAGGAGAGTGGGCTCTCAGGCCCCAGGAGCCCCTCCCAGAGCGAGGTCAAATGCAAGGTCCTGTTCTGTATCAACTCCAGATTCTCCAGCTGTCCTGGGAGGGGCCCACTGCTCTCAGCCTGCCGCCAAGCTTCCCTCCTTCCGCCATCTTTCCTTCTACTACATCCTTTAACTATCTGGACCAACCCATCTTTCATGAGTAAGAAACCAGACTGATAGGCTAAGGACCGAAACCAGAACAAGGGACAGAATGAGGAGAAGGAGGCAAGTCTCCCCGCATCACGGCCCCGGCCGCCCGTGACCACAGGGGCGTTGGGACGCGCCCTCCACACATGCCACTCAGCGTTCCAGCTACCTCTGCGCTCTCAGCCCCACCAGCAAGACTGAAGGGCTGGTCTGGAAGGCTCTGCAGATGGGACGAAGTATGAAAGCCGAAGGACCAAACTGACACCTAGGTCACAACCCTCCTGGGACGGCCTTGGCCTTCCTGAACTGTTCCCAGCGCAATCTGGGAAGAAAATGCAACCACCCCCTGAGGCGGCGTTTCTCTGTGGGTGCGCTGGGGTGCGTGGTAGGCAGGTGCACGTGGGTCAGTGTTAGCGCTGGCTGGTGGAGGGGGTGTCTGCCTGATATCCTTAAAGGCCCAACCAGGCCTTCTGCAGTGTTGGCTGATCCCAAGACCTCATCAAGCAATCAGACGATTCTCAATTAACAGAGCCTGACAAAACCAAGAAAAGACTCGACTTAACTCCTCAGTATCATGCTGTCCAGAGTCATCACTGAAAAAAACAAGTCTCCTTTAGGGGTATGAGCCGGAATATCTTCCTGCAACAGCAGGCAAAGGAAGGGGAAAATAACTAGCATCTCAGGGCTCAAAACGGTGGGAGACAGTGGGTGCTTTCATTCTCACGGTGGCGGCAACGGACAGGAGCTGCGCGTGGCCCTGGTGGGAGGCCCCTCCCGGCGGGCAGCGCTGCCCCTCCCTATGCAGGCTCCGGCTCCGGGCTGCCCACTATCTGCTGGGCTGCAGGTACTGGTGCGTGAACATGTTGAGTTCGCTGTCCAACCAACCAGCTTTATTCCTGCGGAGAAACGGTTACCTTGTAGCAGTAACAGCTGATGACAAGTAACAGCACCATGTGCCAAGGCCAAGTGCTGTTCTACCGGACACTTGACTTGTACAGACTCATTTACTCATTATCCCTCCAATAACCTCCACTTCACCGATGAGGAAAACGAGGCCCAGAGAGGTTCAATAACTTCTTACGGTCATGCGACGAATCAGCGGTGGAAATAAAATCAGGTTTTTCTGACCCTCAAGCCCTGTGTTTGCTTCCTGCCGGGACCACGGGCAAGTCCCTGGACTGCTGGGAACACAGTCTTCCTGCCTGTCAGCAGGAGGCTGGGCTGCTCACACGCAGCCCTTTGCAGGTTCACCCTGTCGCTGCAGGTGACAAGCAGCAGAGACACCCCCACCCCGAACCCACATGCCGCGTGAGATGTCCCCGGGGATGAGCAGCGTGTCTCTAGAACACAGCTGTCCCAGGGCAGTGGGCGGGGAGGACAAGGCCCACCGACGCCTCTGATGCAGCTCCCCTCTGTGCTGACGTCAGGCCGGGGGCAGGAAGAACAGAGTCCCCGCGTGCTGACGTTATCCCGGCCTGAGTGGGCCGAGGACTTCTGTGGAGCACTTTCACACTCAGCTCTGTGACGGTGTCATGAAACCTCACTCCGTTTTACAGATGAAAGCAATGAGACATAGGAAAGCTCAGTGATTTGCCCAAACGGGGGTGCTAGGACCAGAAGCCAGGACTCCTGACTCCTGAGACCCATCCTCTCCCCAGCAACCTGCTGCTGGAAGCTCTGACTTTCAACAGAGACCCTACGCAGACCTGGGTTCTGATCCGGGTCCTGCCGGTCGCTGGCTACCTGGCCAGCTCCCCTGTGGACACGGATGCTGATGTGCCGCACCGTGAAATGGCGGAAAGCGGGGACCGGGTGTAGCCCACTGTTCCCGCCGACAATAAAGGACAATCAATGTGTGGAGTGTCAGAGAGTGCTGGAGGCCAGCACGCCTGGATTCTCCTGCTCCTGGCCTGACCACTTACTGTGGGATCCCAGATAAGTTACTTAACCTCTCTAGGCCTCGATCTTCCATTTCATAAAGTGAAGGTGATGATTCGTCCCTAAAGGGCCGCTGAAGATGGGACAGCACGTGTCAAGTGCCTGAGACACCACAGTTAAGGACGTGCCTGTGAGCTGTAACCCCAGGGACCAGACCTCCTCTGCTGCCACCTGGCCAACCTCACCTGAGCAGTTTGGCTTTGCTCTGAAGTGAATCAAGAACCTCAATTTTCTTGTTCATGGCGGCAATTTCCTGCTCCAGGTTCTCCCGGGTGACATCAACTTGCTGGCACAGATGAGCAAAGGTCCCAGACAGTTCCCTGTGGGGGGAGAGTCAGGATCAACCAGGCCACGTCAGTGGTGAAGCAGCCAGCCCATCTGTCACCTGCGCCTGTCCTGGTTTGTCAGGATCGTCCCCGCCTGCTGCTGAGACCGCGGACATCACAGCCACCACACACACTAGCATCAGCACAGTGTGAGAAGCAGGAGCACAGAGCAAGACGCCCCGGCGTGGGCACAAGAGACCAGGATTCAATCCCGGCCCCACTGCTAATCAGTCGAGTGCAGGAGACACATGGCTCCTCTTCAAATCTCAATTTCCTCATTTTGAAAAACAAGGTGCCAGTAAAAACGTCTACCCCAAAGGGCTCGGGGAGAAAATGAAGAGTTAGGTGCAAAATGCCTAGCAGAGGGCCTGCCACATAGCAAGAAAAGGCAGGCAGCCAGCACCTTCCTGACCACCACCCAGATCAAGCCATCCATTCCCACCTGCCCTAAGGTACGCCATGAACAATGGGCTGCGGCTCAGAACATCAAAGCTACGCCCACAACCCAAGCCCTTCGAGGTAACCTTTAAAAGATGGCTACAGGTAACACCCCTCGTCTTCCCATGTCTTCCTTCCTTGGGAGACCAGAGGCCTACTTGGTCCCAGCCCAGGACATAAGGTGTCCCTGGAGACCCCTCCCCCATCCCTAGCCGCCACGCTGGCACTGCACAGCTGAAGGCCAGAGTCAGACAGCGCTCAGGACCCAGTGGTTTCCAGGCCAGGTTAGGAGGAAACTAGAGGGCAGTCCTGAACCACGGGAGCTGGCACTGGTCCCTCGGGGCTGCCGGGGCCACTCACTGCTGGACTTGGTGGCTGCAATTGGAGCCGGTATAGCTGATGATGAGCTGCAGCTTCTCGCTGGCGTACTCTACAAACTGGCGCTTGAAGGCCCTCTCCTTGGCCTTGGCGGTCCAGGTCAGACGCTCGTAGACATACAAGAGGCCATAGAGGCCAAGGGAGAGGGCGATGAGTCGCCAGCCCACAGCCTTCCACACCTGCAGAGGCACAGTGGTCAGCTGGCACAGTCCCTCTGCCATCCCACCGCCCGTCCTCTCAGCCAGGACTTTCCCAAGAGCCTCAAAGAGCCTTTGTGCTTCTACTCAGAACACTCCTTTCAGTATCTTCCTTGGTCTCACTGAGGCCAGAAGGGCAGGGACCATGTCTAGTTTGGAGACGAGGGAAACTTAGTGTGGGCCACACAACATGACTGTGCAGAGGCCACCTCTGTGGTTGTGAGCACCAGAAGCACAGATCCAGGCACAGAGAAATCTTAAAGATAAACGCTGGAGTACTCTGAAGGGACACTCCATTCTGGTGACACTGACAAGCAGAATTCTGCACATCGGTCCTCAGTAGATGGCCTCTTTTGGTCTGGTTTGTAACACTTTGCTTGGAGGCAGTGTAGTTACAGTCAAAGAGCACTGGACTTGGAGCCAGAAATCGAGGCTCTAGTGTGAAGCTCTTCCTTGGCTGTGTGACCTTGGGCAAGTTTGTTTACACCTGTTTCCTCCCAAAATAGGAATAATGGCCCCCACCCAATTCTCAGGGTTGTTTGGGTAAAATGAGACACTGACTGTAAAAAGGGTTACATAACCGTCAAGTGTCAGCTTCTCAGATCATGACCCTCTGCCAGGTCACCATCTGTGGAAAAAAAACCAGAGCATGTACCATCTACAGGCCAGGAGGGAGGGGGCCTCAGCTCCAGCCCGCCCTAGTCTTACAAGCTGAGAATGCAATCCCTGGCAGTTTTGTTACAGTTCCGTTCTGCCACCACTCCACAACTCAAATGACCATGACAAAGAGAACTTTCCCACATCATCAAGAAAATTCAAGGCATAAATAACTCTAGCTGCAGTGTGTCTTGGGTCAAGACATGGGGAGTACCCCAGTAATCAAGAAGGCAGCCTGTGATCTCAGGCCTTGGGGCAGAAAGAAAGGGCAATACAACTGCAGCTGGAGAAACAAGGGTTCAAGGCCCAGCCTGGCCTCTTTCTGTCTCAAGCCCTTGCAAGTTTTGCTCTCGGTTTCCTCACCTACCAGTGAGAAACTCCTGGTCATACCCACCTCTCTAGAACCCAGGTCCGTCAATTTCTCAGGTCACTTCCCTACCCTACTGGCCCTACAGGGGAAAGAATATGGTCCTGGGGTCAGATGGGGCCAGAGTTCAAATCCTAGCTGTGTGTACTTGGCAAGCCCACTGCAGATGTTCTTCTGTAAAACGGGAACCTAAATGTCACGTTAGTTGAGTGAGACTTAAATAAGTCAATAAATGTATGTTAAAGGGCTAAGGCTACACGGCTCCTGAGATCACAGCAAAAAGTCATCACGGATGTGAAGCACAGGGCCGATGCGGGGACACCCACCAGACTGTGCCTCTCGGTCCCCACCCGCCTGCCCCCCGCTTCCAGAGCAGCGCTTGTCACTGACCACTCCTCCAACAACGAGAATGCCCATGGAGGTCCTGGAGGTCAGGGAGGCCAGGCCGGTGACCATGGAAACCATGAGCTCCTCCTGGGTGAGGGAGCCCTGGGGCAGTGGGGGCATGCTGGGGTTAGCCGGGGTCAGGGGCATGGGCCGCTGCACCTGCAGAGAGAAACGAGGAGGGGCTAAGAAGATACCGGCCAATCTCTCATTCTAGGGTCCAGAACAGGGGCACGCGGAGTGGCTCTTCAATTTCCAAAAGGGGAAATGAGCTTCACATGTAGCAGAGAAGAATTTAAGCTCCTAACAGACCTGCGGGCCCAAAGGTGAGCACCGTGGGGTACTACAGAACGGGAGCAGTGGCCGCCCTGGAACGCTTCAGCACAGGTCCCCAGGTGTGGGACGTGGCCTGAGAGCAGCCCGGGCAGTAACTCGGTACAGATATGGGGGGTTCAACATCCAAACATGAAAATGGTGGTATGTGGACAGATAGGTTATCTATATTTAATAGTTACACGCTCACTTTAACGTGTAATAGAAAAAAAATGTGGCTTGCGTTTGTAATTTCACAAATATTAGTGCTTAGGATAAAGCTAGGTTGATTTGTGGCAAAAACCTGACCGTGGTGGTGGCCCACATGCCACGGCTGTGACCTCAGGGCAGCCCTTTGAGAACAGTTTGTGTGCCTGGGGTGCAGACTGACCTCCCCTGACGCCCGAGGGTGCGGGACTTCGCTTGCCTGGTCATTGTAGCCCATCAAGGCCCGGCGGCTGTTCTTGGGGCCCAGGAACCTGTTCACCAGCATGGTCCACCCGAGAGAAAAATGAAACTCGATGTCCTCCTGAAAGTCGGCACACAGCTTGTCACAGTTCAGGTCGTAGCTGAGGGAGAAGCACTGCCGAGGGACCAGCAGGTCTATCTGACTCCGCACAGACACAGGAAGGAGGGGTTTCAAGCCATCTGTCAGGAACAGAAATGCGGAGAAAGCACAGCAGCTGAGCCCCATGCCACGCCAGGGCCGAGCCTCAGAACACTCGCTGCGGCCCAGAACGCTGACGGTGAGGCCCAGAAGCCAGGCCCGGAAGAGCGGGCAGTGGGCGGGGGGACGCAGGCCAAGGCTCCACACCGGCTAACGTGCGGATTTAAGGAGCAGGCCGAACTCTCAGCCTCTGCTAGTCCCATGTGGTAACACAAGACACCCCCACGGGGACCTCCCTGGTGGCGCAGTGGTTGAGAATCCACCTGCCAGTGCAGGGGACACGGGTTCAAGCCCTGCTCTGGGAAGATCCCACGTGCCGTGGAGCAGCTAAGCCCGTGCGCCACAACTGCTGAGCCTGCACTCTAGAGCCCGCGAGCCACAACTACTGAGCCCATGCGCCACAACTACTGAAGCCCACGTGCCTAGAGCCCGTGCTCCACAGCGGGAGAAGCCACTGCAACGAGGAGCACACATACCACAGTGAGGAGCGGCCCCCGCTCGCCGCAACTAGAGGAAGCCCACGCGCAGCAACAAAGACCCAACGCAGCCAAAAATAAATAAATAAATTTATTTTTAAAAAAAGGATGCCCCTCCACCGACCCCCCAAGTCTATGTGTGGAATGAACTCATGACACATGCCCAGAACCCCAAGGTATGGAGCTGACTCATCATAAAAGGTGACAGAGAAGGAAAGGCCGTTACTCCTGTAGACTGGCCTGAAACTGATCTTTGGGCAGCCCAGGGACCAGGTCCCGAGGCCCCCGCAGCACTGACCTATCATCTCCTGCTGCATGGTCTGCAGGGAGCTGGTGATGGCCGTGGAGCAGCGGTCCGACATATTTCGGCCCAGTCCTTCCTCTATATGGCGGTGCAGTTCCTGCAGCCAGAAGAGAGATGAAGGGAAGTGGCGCTCTCTGCCGGCAGTTCCCTCTGGGGAGCCCAGGGACAGGGAAATCCGAGGTTGGTCAGCCCAGGCCCACCAGGCGACAGTGGCAGGCAGGCCGCATGGGAGCCCGGGGCTCATGTCCCCGGCTGAGGGGCCCTGACTCAGAGCAGCAGGGCTGAGTCGCCGTCTGCTTGGTGATCCCTTCCAGTAGCCAACAGGGAATAAGGGGAGCCCCTGCCCAGAGCACCTGCCACTTAATGACTCACATTCTTGTAAACCTTGAGGACCACTGGGGAAGGGTGGAAGTCCATCTGGTACTCGTCCACCAGCACAGAGAGGCGCCGGATCTCCTCAGCCATCGCGGTGGACACCTACAGCAGAAGCAGCGTGCTGGTAAGCGTCAGGGAGGAACGTGGTTCAATTGTGCAGCACCAGGAGAGGGTCTAACAGACTCTAACACACTGGGTATCTTTCCCCTCACCCATGCAGTGTCCTCAGCTGATCTATGGAATTAAAGTTTTTGAGGTAGAGAGGATATGAGAGACTGGCTGACCAAACCCTCCTGGAACATATGGAGGACAAGGCCCAGAGGAGGGGGGACTTGCCCAGGGTCACACGATGGAAGAGCAAACCCAGGGAGGTGCCACGTTCTTGAATCAGGGCCACGACTTCCTCCTGGAAGGCTGAGGAGCCCCCAAGGAATAGGGTGTCTGTGTTTTCACTTTTCTAGCTCCCCAGCCTCTACGCGGAGCCCACATCTCCCCAGTGTGTGTTTCCTCTCCCACTCCTCACCTGCCTCTCAACTTCCTCCGTAATCTGCTTAATTCGCAGTTTGTAGTCTTGCGCCAAGAGCTCCAGCTGCTTGTCAATAAATCGCAGCCGCTCCTGCCGCTCTTCACGCATTTCCAGGCAGTAAACCCTGAAAGCAAGAGCTCTGGTTACACGACGCAGGTCCCCACGACTAAGCAGAGAAGAAAGAGGTGACGCGGGGCAGCCTGTGCGGGCCCCGGCGGTGATCCTGGCAGGTCCACGCACATCGCCGGACGCCTGCTCTTCCCCTTCCCAGGTGTGAGGGAGAGACGGCGTCGACAACTCACTCAAGTTTTCCAAATTTGGAAGACGTGGTGGTGACCGACAGGGGAGGGTGCTTTCAGGGGCTTTAGAACAAGTTCTGCCAACTAATATAGAAAAAAATCACTAGTATAATCAAGAAAAAGAAAAAAGAGGTACTACGCTACCCAGAAGCCTGGCCAAATTCACCAAGTCTGAATTACTGATGGGGTCAGGGAAATGGGAGTTCCAGCTTACGCTGCTGGTGGGACCTCAGATGGGTTCAGATGTTTCAGAAAGCCACAAGTAAATCTGGGTAAAACTGAAATGCATATACCCTAAGAGGAATCCATCTCCGGGAATTAATGCTAGAAAGACTCTTGCAGATGTGCACAAGTGGACACACAGACTGGCATCCACTGCAGCAGGGTTTGCAATAGCAAAATAATGAAATCTAAAAATCAATCTACAGGAAAATGAGGTACATTCACAATGGACTACTCTACAGCAGCTAACAGTCCTAAACTCCTCTACAGGTATCAACAAGGACAAAGGGTGAAAACGATGCTGGGTGGAAAGAGAAGCCAGGTGCAGCATGATCCCGTATCTGTACACGTAAAGCACTTGCAGAGCAACATTATGTATTCTTCAGAACTTACATAAAAAGTACTGCTTAATGAATGACAGGACTCCACACCAAATTCACGATTGCAGTTGCCTCTGAGGAGTGGGCAGAGACACACTGGGACAGGGGCTGAAGAATCAAAGGGTGTTCAACACTTTTTTCTGTGTTGTTGTTGTGGGGTTTTTTTTAACATCTTTATTGGAGTATAATTGCTTTACAATGTTGTGTTAGTTTCTGCTGTATGTCTTTTATTTTAACTTAAAAATAAAGCAAATATTGTCAATTCTGTGCAATGGAAGCACGGTATGTTATTCTCTGTACTTTCCTATATTTTAATTTCTCCAAAAAAAAGGTATTTTTAAGAAGCATGTCCTGCTTCAGGCTATGAGAACGGCTGCAGTGCTCGGCGCAGCACTGGGCCAAGGCCGCCAACGCGGGCTTGTGGGGAACCTTGCTGCAAAGGCCAGGTGGGACGGACAGACGCCCCACGGCCTCCTCACCAGGCTGCTCCTCGTGGCTCGAACGGGGCCTGGAGGGAACCCTGAGACTCCAATCTGGCGGCCAGGCTCTTGCCCTGGGCCGGGTCCAGGCAGGGGTGAGGCGGTCACTGCCACGCTCCCTCCTGTCCCCTCCGGGGCTCTTACCGCTGCTCCTGCGCCGCGATGTGCAGAGAGTCCATGATGAGGCGGACAGCCTCCGCGATCTGCTTGGCCCGGACCGTGTGCTGCTCAAACTTGGTCTTCACAGCCGACTGGGAGATGCACTCCTGGAACAGACAAGAGGCACAGAGGGGGGCAGAGGCCACCGGCCAAGGGCCAGGCTCTGGCATCTACTGCCAGGGACACGGCTGGAAAGAGCCAGGGAGGCACAGAATCGCCAGACACCAGGATCAAAGGCTTGTGCTCACCTCAAATCTCCTCTCAAAATTCTGAAACTCAAACATCCTCACTTGAAAGCCTTCTGCAAGAGCGCCCCCTAGGAGAATTGCACCGCATTAGTCGAGAAATAACTCGCAGCCGAGAGAGCTTCCCACTCAGGGCTCTTCTCACCACCTCGTTCTCAGAACTGTTTCTACTGGCTGACTTAGTATGAGACCCAACGACTCAAATGTTCGGGAAAAGCAAGAAGCTGGTTCCATCGTCACCTCCTTCGGGCATGCCCTGGGCCTTCTGGATCCTGGCGTTGAGCACCTCCTTGGCAGACACAAAGAAGATGCGGTCTCCAGCCTGGCCTCGATCCACCACGCCCAGCTCGTCCACCAGGAAGCTGGTACAGCGCTCCATGTGCTGCCGCCGTACCTGGAGCCCAAGCAGACGGGCGTTACGTGAGCAGGTAGGGTGCGGGTGGGCCCCTCCTGATGGAGCCCACAGCCCCCAACTGCTTCTTTTCTAAAACACAGATAATCTGTTCACACAGCTCAGGATTCAAAAGGTACAAACACACATGCAGCGACCATCTCCCACCATCTGTTCTCCAGCCACCAGGCTCCCCAGAACCCATGTCACAGGGGTTCCCTGGGGTACAGCCTGTCAAAGACAGCTGGTGCATCAACAAGCTGAAATGCTTACACGTGCCCCAAATTGCCTTGTTAGAGCCTACAGAGTGTCTCACTTTGGCGGCCCAGAAGGAAAGGAACCTGGGTTGGGGGGGGGATTGGTCAAGAAACCTACACCTGGACTCTGTACTGACAAGCTGAGTCTTCCCTGGGCCTCGTTTATTACATGAGTGGCCGCGCCCCAAAATCCCTCCTAGCTCTGAAGCCCGAGGGTTCTACTGCTGGAACTTACAAGTGATGACGGCCTCTTGTGGACACCTGCCACGTGCCAGGCCTTTTCTCAAAGTTAACAGATTTCATCCTCTCAACAACTCTATCTATCATATCCAACTCACAGGTGAGGATTTACCGGAGGGGTTAGGAAATTTACCAGTCACACTGCCCAGCGTCAGCCCGCTGACTACATGCTTTATCACCACCCCATATCAACTGTTACTCCTTTTTCTTTCATTTCACGCATAAAAAGTAAAGCATTCTGAGCTGTCGGTAAGAACCAATTATTCTTCACTCCTCTTTTAAGCTTCTTTCCTGGATGTCTTTCTAAAGCTAAGCCTGTTCTATAATGATTAATTCTTTATGAACTAAATAAAGAGAGCAAGCAAGGGTGCAGCAGCTAACGTGGTAGGGATGCTTCTCAGACCTGGAAGAAAGCCTTTTGAAGAGGAGAGGGGTCCGGGAAAGCGAATGGGAGAAGTGAAGGGTTTGCGTTTTGTTGCTGTTGTTGTTTTTTTTTTTGCCGCACCACGCAGCAGGCAGGATCTTAGTTCCCGGACCAGGGAATGAACCCGTGCTCCCTGCAGTGGAAGCACGGATTCTTAACCACTGGACCTCCAGGAAAGTCCCAAAGAGTTGTTTTTGTTTTTTCATTTTGGTTTTGTTTGGTCTTGTTTTTGCCACACTGCATGGCTTGTGGGATCTCAGTTCCCTGACCAGGGATTGAACCTGGGGCCTCAGCAGTGAAAGCACTAAGTCCTAACCACTGGACCGCCAGGGAACTCCCACGAAGGGGTATTTTTAAAGCCATCAGCGACCCCAAGGAATACCCGGGACTTCTTTGGTGCTGAAATTCATTCAGGGATGTGGCCTGGGAGAGCATAAAGAGGGTCTGGGTAGACACATGGGGTGGCATTCCCCAAACTGCTGGGTAAAGAGGCACCCACCTCCTCCATGTACTCAGGCTCCGAGGCGGAGGCGTCCCAGCGGTTGTTCAGGATGAAGATGTTAGGGCGGGACAAGCGCTCGCTCACCTTGTGGAAGAACTGCTTTTCCTGGATGGAGGGGAAGACCTCAGTGGGGGAGGAGCTGTGCCAGCCGAGGCCCTGCCAGCCCGCCCGCTCAGCTGGGTCCTCGGAGTGTGGGAAAAGGCAGAGGAGGGGTTACCGTCTGCATCAGGGTGGACTCTGAGTTGGCCACCAGCACGAACACATCGGCGTCCAGGCAAAACTTGTCAATCCAGCTGTCCAGCTCTGTGGTGACATCGATGCCAGGGCTAGAGGCGACAAGGATAAACTGTCACCGGACAGACCATGGGCCCCATTCTTCCTGCTCTGAACAGACCTGAGGCAGCCAGGCAAAGGAGGAGAAAGCTACAGAAGGGAGAGAAATTGGGCCTGGCCCTTATTGGAGGGATTTTTCCTTTTCATCTCATATCCTTCCAGACTCTGAAAATGTGGTTTTTGCCATACGCATCTATCACTTTTATAAAAACGTAATGATCTGAATTTTACTTTGGGGGTATACAATTAAGGTGAAGCTCTGTATTTATGTGAGTCTGGCAAGCACCCTAGTACCGCACTTCTTGGTATAGTTACAGCCTGTCCACAAAGCAGGAGCAAAGTGTTCCTTTGAGAAAAATAAAATACAACATGGACCTCACCACCGCAAGCTCCACCCCCCGCCCCCAATAAACACACTAATGTTGGGTTGAGGCTGAGAACCTTCCCAACTTTTGAGCATCCTCCCTATCCCTCTTTACAGGCCATCACTGGGACATCTTCAGGGCCCTGACACCTGCCCAGGGATACAGTAACCAGACCCTAGAGGAAATCGAAGAGGCAGGAAGATTTGGTTGAGCCAGTATGAAAAGCAACATACTTAAGCAGAGCAACAACAGGACCTAGGGGATCCTGGCCTGGATGATCCAGAAATGGAAACCTGGTGCCCTCCCAGTTTGGACCTCCTGGGGAGGCACCTTCCCTCTTACCTGTCCATTAGCACAAGGTCATCTTTGAGAAGCGGACACTTGGAGTTGGGCCACATCACACTCACCAGGCTGCCAGCATGCAGCTGCTCGTCCTGGTGAAGGGCGTGGGCCAGCTGGTTCACAGTCTGATGGGGGAGAAGGGAAAGAGGGATCAGGGCTGAGGAAGAGCCTCCAGCCTGGAGATTTCCAGTGCCATGTGGCCACAGCACAATGGCCGGAACTGCTGCCTGATCTGCTACCCCGTTTTTTTTGGTTTTTTTTTTTTGCGATACGCGTGCCTCTCACCGCTGTGGCCTCTCCCGTTGCGGAGCACAGGCTCCGGATGCGCAGGCTCAGCAGCCATGGCTCACGGGCCCAGCCGCTCCGCGGCATGTGGGATCCTCCCGGACCGGGGCACGAACCCATGTCCCCTGCATCGGCAGGCGGACTCTCAACCACTGCGCCACGAGGGAAGCCCTGTTACCCCTTTTTCTTTCATTTCACACATAAAAAGTCAAGAGCTGGGAACTGTCAATAAGAACCAACTATTCTTCACTCCTCTTCTGAGTTTCTTTCTTGGATGTTGTCCTAAAGCTGAGCATTTTCTGCATTAATTCTTTAGGAACCAAAATGAGCATCTGGCCCCAACCAGGAATGCAGCTGGCTCTCAGAAAAATGAAAACACGCAAGCCCCGAGCTGACGTGTCAGAATCACAGAGCAAATGCAGGGATCGCTCTCTGGCAACACGCCAAAGAACAAGGCACATATGCTCTTCATCACAAAGAGAAAAGGCCTGCCCAGCAATTCACAAGGACTGTGAATCCGGACTTCAGGCGCTCCGGCTTTCAGACCCTCCCTGAAGCTCTCGCAACTCCCAAACAGCCAGGCTAGGACAGGGCCTCCCAGACTCCACCGCAGTGGAGGGCACTGCCTTCTCCTTAGAGCTTCCAGTGGTCCTGGCACAGTGGATGCGCTGGTTGGTCTAAACCCGGATTTAACCCACCAGCATGCCCAGGGCTGAAAGCCGGGCCGGCGCTGTCCCCTCACCTTGACACTCCTCTTTTCCTCTGAGCCCTCCGTGAGGAGGAAGGCCTCGTGGCCATCTGTGCCCTCCACCCGCAGGAAGCAGTTGGTGGTGTGGCCGATCCCGGAGGGCAGCACTTTGTCCCAGAGCATGGCATTGATCACAGTGCTCTTCCCGTTGCTCGTCCTACGAGGAAATCCTGGCTGTCAGTGAAGCTACCGCTATCTGCGTCTCAGGCTGTGTCACTAAGAAGTTACAGCCTGCAAGTCCAAAGTCTTGTCCTCCACCGTGATGCGTGTGCCCAGGCAGGCAGAGAGGGCTCTCTGTGTCTATGAAAATGCTGGACAAATACCCGTGACCCGTGTCTGTGATGTGCTCCTGGTTCATCACGGCAAACCAGCCTATGAGGGGCTCCCTCGGTGTGGCGCTGCCATGCAGATGTTCTCTGCCCTCAGGGGAGCCCACCACCGCCTGAGGCTCTCAGCCTCACTCTGGAGATGACCCTTCGGACTCCAAGGGACAACCCACTCCTCCTCTTCTACTTGGAACCACTGGCTCACCCCCAGGGTGTCTTCCTCAGTCCAAGTGACCTCAGCTGAATGACCCCAAAGTCCCTGGTTTTCTACAAAAGGCCAATTTTGCTGCCCCCCACCCCCCCACACCCCCCCCACACACACACCCCCGCCATGCTCCTCCCATACCTGAAGCCCCACCTGTCAGTGCCGGCTGATAAGGGCCTGCTAAGGGCAGATTACTGTAGCATTCCTGCCCATCACACCCCTTCCCGACACTCTGGTTCTTGAAAACAGCTCTACTCTGCAGACTCATCTCTCCAGCTCACCAAAGCCAGGGCCACAGCTCTGAGGGGAGGGCGCAAAATGACAGCCCAGAGGCCTGAGGGCCACCCCTGAGGTGATTAGGGGCAGGGGTGGCAGAGTGCCAATTCCTCAGGCCACCACTGTGCGCACAGCATCCAACCGTCTGGGTGTCTCTTTTTTTTTTTTTTTTTTTTTTTTCCTGTATTGGGCTTTACTTTTTTTAAAGGTGCTGTGGTATAACAAGAAATATGTTTGATTAAAAAAAAAAAAAAAAAAAGAAATACGTTTGGTCTTTGTCCCCGGTTCCTGGCACAGAGCTCCTAAAGCCCTTGGAATTTCCTGAGTGGAAGGAGTGTCTTCAGTCACTCATAAGGAGCCCCTGTTGGGCACACCTGTTTATGCTAGTGAGGTGACTCAGGCGGGGGCCCCAGGCAGCCTGAGGATGGGCTGGGCACCAGAAAGACCAAGTGATAAGAGAGCTGCCTCCAGGAAAAGGAAGGAGGACGCTGTGGATTAAGCTCCACAAAATCTCCTGAACAATGAAAAGTGATGAGCTTCAGGGTGGAAGGCAGTGCACCTCAGTTCCACAGGGACAGAAGCTCCTGTGCTCAGGACCCTCCCAGACCTCACCCCGTGTACCTCTTCACCTGTATCCCTTACAGTATCCCATATTTATATACTAACCAGTAAATGTAAATAAATGTTTCCCTGAGCTCTGTGAGCCGCTCTAGCAAATTAAGAGGAGGAGGTCGTGGGAACCTCTGATCTATAGCCAGTGGGTCAGACGCCCACATTTCCAAAGGCACCTGAAGCGGGGGTGTCTTGAGGGACCGGGCTCTTATCCTGGGAGGTCTGCCGCCACCTCCAGGCAGCATGTCAGAACTGAGTTCACTGTGTAGGCCACCCAGTCAGTGCCCACTGAGAACTGGAGAAGTCCTTGGTACTGTAGCAAACATTCCAGAGGTGCCTACCAGACCTCAAAGTGTAACAGGAAGGATATCTGAGGGCTAAAAATATAAAGCACTTAGAAGAAAACATCGGGGAAAAGCTTCATGGCACTGGGTTTGGCAATTTCTTAGATATGACATCAAAAGTATAGGCAAAAAAGTATACATAAATTGGACTATATCAAAATAAAATATTTCTGTGCATCACAGGACACAGTTAACAGAGTGAAAAGGCGACCTATAGAGAAAATATTTCCAAATCATATGTCTGATAAGGAATTAAATCCAGAACTCCTACAACTCAAAAACAAAACAAAACAAAAAAAACCACACCAAAACGACATAAAAAAAAACCCCAAACAACCCAATTTAAAAGTGGGCAAAGGACTTGAATAGACATTTCTCCAAGGAAGATATACAAATGGCCAACTAACACATGAAAAGATGCTCAACATCACTAATCACTAGGGAAATGCGAATCGAAACTACAAGAGATACTACCTCACACCCTTTAGGATGGCTACTATCAAAAAAACAGACAACAAGTATTGGGAGGATATGGAAAAACTGGAACCCTTGTGCACTGCTGGTAGGAATGAAAATGGTACAGTCGTTATGGAAAACAATATGGTGGGTAGTTCCTCAAAAAATTAAAAACAGGGGACTTCCCTGGCAGTCCAGTGGTTAGGACTCTGAGCTGCCACTGCAGGGGGCACAGGTTGGCACGGGTTCAATCCCTGGTCGGGGAACTAAGATCCCCCATGCCGTGCAGTGTGGCCAAAAAAAAAAAATTTTAAAAACAGAATGAACATATGGTCCAGCAATTCCACCTCTGGGTATATTCCCAAAAGAACTGAAAGCAGGGTCTCAAACAGATATTTGTACACCCACGTTCATAGCAGCATTATTCACAATAGCCAAAAAGTGGAAGCAACAAGTGTCCATCATGGATGAATGGATAAACACGATATGGTATATACATACAATGGAATATTGCTCAGCCTTAAAAAGTAAGGTATTCTGACAAATGCTGCAACATGGATGATTCTAGAGGACATTATGCTGAGTGAAAGAAGCCAGTCACAAAAAGACAAATACTGTGTGATCCCAGTTACCCTGAGGCACCTCGAGTAGTCAGACCCATAGAGACAGGAAGGAGAACGGGGGTTGCCAGTGGGGTGGGGAGAAGGGAACGGGAGTTGTTACTTAATGGGCAGAGTTTCAACTTTCCAAGGGGAAGAAGTTCTGGAGATGGATGGTGCTGATGGTTGTACAACAATGTGAATGTATTTAACAAAACTGAACCGTACACTTAAGAATGGTTACGATGGTAAATTTTACGTTATGTGTATTTAACCACAGTTAAAAATAAAGAAATAAGAAGGAGAGCACTGAACTCTGAAGCATGCCAGCTGCTTCTCTGCCTTGGGGCCCTCAGGCTGTGATCCCACACACAGTGCCTGCCCCCCTGCCTGCCCCCAGCTGGGAAGAAAGACGGTATGAGGGCTTTGAGACTCACCGGCCAAAAAAAGCCACTTTCATGTGCCGCCGGGCCAGCACCTCGCTGATGCCCCTCACTTTGGACAGGTAACCTCTGACGTCCAGAACCTGTTCTTCTGTCGTAACAGGGTCCAGTTCCGCATTCCTGTAGGTGTCTGGAGGTGGAGATTGAAAACGGCTCACCCCACGGTCAGAGTCCCACGTCACAAGGCTGGAAGGCAGAGTCCACCACCACGGCTCCCTGCTACACCCTATGTGGGCCGCAGTGCAGTTAAGAACACGGCTTGGGGGACTTCCCTGGCGGTCTAGTGGTTAAGACTCCAAGCTTCCATTGCAGGGGGTGTGGGTTCGATCCTTGGTGGGAGGACTAAGATCCCGCAGGCCGCGCAGCCAAAAAAAAAAAAGAACACAGCTTGGGAGCAAGACTGCCTGGATTCCAGTGCAAGAAGTGCTGGTTCTTACCTCTTCCTGGCTCTTTGTGACCCCAGGCAAATGAACCTTCCTGGTCTTAGTTTCCTCACCCTTAAAACACAGATAACAGTACCTACTTCATGTGACTAGTGAAAGGATTAAATGGATTAAAACACAAAATGGCTAAGAATGGGGGCAGGTACCTAATGAAGTTATATGTTTTTTACTTAACAAATACTTACCAAGTTCTCACTATATGCCAGACACTGTTCTGATCTCTTTTCTTTTTTTTTTTTTTAATTTTTATTTATTTATTTTTGGCCGTGTTGGGTCTTCGTTGCTGCGTGCAGGCTTTGTTTAGTTGCGGCGAGCGGGGGCTACTCTGTTGTGGTGCACGGGCTTCTCATTCCGGTGGCTTCTCTTGTTGCGGAGCATGAGCTCTAGGCATGCGGGCTTCAGTAGTTGTGGCTCGTGGGCTCTAGAGCGCGGGCTCAGTAGTTGTGGCTCAGGGGCTTAGTTGCTCCGCGGCATGCGGGGTCTTCCTGGATCAGGGCTCGGACCCGTGTCCGCTGTGTTGGCAGGCAGGTTCTTAACCACTGCGCCACCAGGGAAGCCCCTGATCACTTTTCAAATACGGTCTCATTTAATCCACAGCGTGTACCCATCAGAGTTAGCAGATGGCAGAGCTGGGATTGGGACCGCGTCCCTGGGCACCTTCACGAGGCCCTGCCTGCTCTGGCCCCGCTCACTGCTCCAGCCGGGTCTTGGGCACCCGCTGCCTCGCATGCTGCCTCACCATATCTCCACGCTCGCCACTGCTCTGGGCTTTGCTCAGTGCTTCCCCACGCCCCTCCCCCACTCTGAAGAACTAATGCACTGCCTCGGGGTGCCTGGCTCTTTCCCACTTAGCCTGCCCTGACCACCCCTGAGTCTGGTCCCCTTGTTTACGCTCCCATAGCATCTAGCCCTTATCTCACCACAGGGTAACTGCCTAGCTCACCTGTCTGCACCACCTACCACATGAGGGCCAAGCTGTCTGATCCCAGCACCCAGCGCTCAGCAGGTGCACAATGTTCACTAAGCAAACAGATACCAGGATCACTGCATTGCTTCTTCCCAGGGCCCTTGACAGGCAGATGGATAACATACTATGACAGATGGGAGCAACTGAGCAAGATCCTGACCCCAGCCCATCTAGTACTTGCATGAGGAAGGTCATGAGCTGGCTGGACAGCAGACGGGTGTTTGCCCCTCAGCACACTCTTGCTGCAATGGACTAAATGTTTATGTGCCCCCATGTGATGACGGTATGATGGTACAGCTGACCCTTGAACAACACGGGGGTTACGGTGCTGACTCTCCACACAGTCAAAACTCAGCATGTAATTTAGTCAGCCCTCCGTATCCACGGTTCTGTATCCACAGATTCACCCATGGATTCTGTACTACTATAGAGTATTTGCTATTGAAAACAATCCACATATAAGTGGATCCGCGCAGTTCAAACTCATGTTATTCGAGAGTCAACTGTATACAGAGGTGACGACCCCATGCCTGGGATTAGTGCCCTTACAAAAGAGACCCAAAGAGCTAGCCAGCCCCTCCTGCCGTGTGGTTACATGTGACGATACAGAGAAAAGACAGCAGTTTAGGAAGCTGGCCCTCGCCAGACACCAAATCTGCCGGTACCTCGATCTTGGGCTTCCCAGCCTCCCAAACTGTGAGAAATAAATTTTTTTGTTTACAAGCCACCCAGTCTATGGTATTTCTGTTACAGCCTCCCAAACAGACTAAGGCACTTGTGAACCACTGGGCTGACAGGCCCCAGCACTGAGAGCACTCCCAGAGCATCCAGAGCATCCAATGCAAGCGCATTTCAGAGATGCCCAGTGAGTTTTCCCTGCAGCTGGTGCCACGAAAGGAAGTGAGCAAACCAACAAGACCTCCCCACATACACTGGTTACCCCCTACTCAGACCCATCAACATTCTTCCCTTATGTGGGCACCTATTCAGACCCATCAACATTCTTCCCTTGTGTGGGCACCTGGGTGTGGCCTTTGGAACGCGCCCCGGAGGAAACTGGCTCTTAAGCCTGTGGCTACATTTAAAAGAAACAGGCAGTAGGCCAACAAGCTCTTATTACCTGCCCTTTAGAGAACAGTCCCAAGGCAGCAGCCATCCCCCTCCCTAGCCAGGACAATCCCAAATACATCTCAGGATCACTCCAGCGCTTTCCCTTCTAGTCCGCCAATACGAGAGGCTCCATGTTTTCACAAAAAGAGAAACCAAAACACCCACTCCTGATGCCATCACACAAATACCTTCATTATTAAGCACGTGTTCGTCCACAGAACCATCTGAGTGAGTCAGAGCATCACAGAGGGTTAGTCTGGGCTCCGGCGGGACAGGGGCCTGGTCTGTCCCATCTCTGCAGGCACAGGGCCAGGCACACCACAACTATTGCTAAACAAACAGATAATAAACTGGAATGATTACAACCACCAATCTTATAACCCTGAAATTCAAATTTTTAAATTTAACAAATACTTTGGGAACGCCTCTCTTGCTTCAAGCACCACGCTGAGGGCAGGGCATAAAGAGTCCATTCTTAGTCGATTCGGGCTGCTCGAACAAAATACCATGACTGGGTGGCTTAGACACAACAGAAATGTATTGCTCACAGTGCTGGTGGCTGGAAGTCTCGGATGAGGGCGCCAGCCTGGTCAGGTGAGGGCCCTCTTCCAGGTGGCAGATTTCTTGCTGTATCCTCGCGTGGCGGAAGGGGGTGAGGGAGCTTTGTGGGGCCTCCTTTATAAGGGCACTAACCTCATGCACGAGGGCTCCACCCTCATGACATAATCCCCTCCCAAAGGCCCTACGTCCTAACACCAACACTCTGGGCCTCAGGATCCCAACATGTGAACACGGAGGGACAAACATTTACACCATAGTACTGGAACTACTTCCTTTCTTTAAAGGGAGCCTAAAGTAGCAGCCTGACATGTAACCCAACCAGAAGCCAAGGTGCTCCAGTGGAAAGCAGAGAGTGGAGAGCAGTGTGTCCCGGGGCATTCCCACTGAACTTTTAGGGTTCTGCAGACTAGAATTTGGAAATCCCTGGTCTCACCTGAGCCCCTCTTTCACAAATGAGGAAACCAAGGACAGATAAGATTCAGCTACTGGGTCTTCACTGACAATCCCAGGACCTGGAGCCAAGGTGTGCCTTCTAGAGAGGGAGTCTGAGAAGCCAGTGGCTGGAGCTGGTGCTCAGACCTAGTGGGGCCCTGGGAACCATACCTTCTCTGCTGACAGAGCAGGGATTAGAGGTTGGGCTCAAATTAGTAACTAGAGGAAAAGGTACTGGTGACACAAGTTTCTTATTCATAGTCCTGTTGTCTAAAAATATCAGTGAGAGAACACCCTGGTCAGGAACAACCAACAGCCAGACAGTGCCCGGACTGATGGCAGCCAGACCGGGCCAAGGAAAACACCTGGGCTTTGGAGTCAGAGACACCCGGGTAAAGGCCGCTGTGTCACTTACAAGGTATCAAACAACTCTTAAAACCTCAGTCTGCTTGTCTCTTAGATGAGGATACGATTCACCTACCCCTCGTGACTAAATGGAACAGAGTTCGTAGAATTCTTCAGTGATAGGTCCCTTGTTTTCCTGGCCCAGTCTCCCCAGAGTCCAATTCCAAGACCAGAGCACCACTGAAGGTGACAACCCATCTGGTCATGGGCTCCTCAAGAGCAGGGCTGTACCTCCCCATCCCCAAGTCCTGCCACCTAAATACTGAAGCTGACAGGAGTGGGCCTGGCTGAGTGGGTTGCCTGTCTCACCTTCGAGGAAGGTGGCGCTCTCCTGGATGTAGGCCCCCAGCTGCTCAAAAATGCCATTGATCTTCTTCTTGGCGGTGACAAAGTGCTTGAGCGGGGAGGCATTCACTTCAGCCATGTGTCTCTTATCCTTCTTGACTGTGATGATGGAGTTGCATCGAGAGAAGAGCAGGGACATTGCGCTGCCAGAGAAAGAAGACACGTGAGCGCACCCAGGGACACCCAGCTCAGGACGTTCTGCCGGCGTGCAGCGGGGTGCAGCAGGGGGACGGGCACCAGCCCGAGGGTCCATCCAGAACATGGGCCCTCCAGGACTAGATCAGGGACAGCAAGATCAGAACCAGCACCTCAAGAGTAGGAAGGGACCACTTGGGCCTGTCTCCATGTCACACAGTGTGGGCACCCAGGGCCCTGAGCTCAGGCCTAGAGCTGGCTGTTCCCTGCCTGGTGAACAGGGACAGGCCTGCCCTCCCCATCTCAGAGAGAGACAGAGGGGAACCACGAGGTAACACACAGAGAAGCCCTCCTCCTAGCCTTATGCAGAAAAGGGTGACAGAAATCTCACTTATTTCCTATACATCACCCCCCTGAGAAAAAGCACTGAATATGGAAAGCAGTGAAAGCATAGTGACACTCAAGGTCACGCACTCCCACCACCCTGCCCTGGCTACTCTGCTGCCCAGTCCTGATGGCCCTAATTCCTAACAGGTTTTTGGTTTTTGGTTTTATTTTTGGTCGCTGGGGAGGGGTGGAGGAGTAGATGGCAAGGAAGGGGGATCTTCAAATGAGAGAGGTCTACTTCTACCATTTACTTAGAGACGTTTACTGTTCTCTTTCATTTTAAATGTGTACACTGTAGAAAACGTGGAAACTAAAGGAGAAAAAAATCCACAGCCCCACCATCCTGTGATGGGCACTGTTAACATGCGCTTATCATCACGTCTGCGTTTGTGTGGGGAGCTCTCCTGTTCTTATTCAATCACACGCACATCTTTGCAGGCTCTTTTCCTTCACACGGCAATAACATGTGAGGGGCCGTGAGGCTTAACTCCAAAGCCCTAGAGGTCTTTGCTCAAAGTCAAAAGAGGGAGACAGACCAGAGAAGGCGGTCCCCAGATGTGGCTGGGCATCCCTGGATCGTTCCTCAGAGTTCCCAGCTCGCACAGTGCCATTTCTTCAGTAGAGCCCTCAGACGCTGGGAAGTCACAGGGAAAAGGCCTTTCTGAGGATGAGGGGAGTGTGCACAGCTGTGTGTGCCCGGTCCTGCCCTCCTCAACACCTAGCAATTTCTTGTCGGCCCCTCCCCCCCAGCCACCCTAATCACACTGCTCTCCACCAGACCCGGCACTCGCTCTAGCTGGGAAATGACAGCGCACTGCCCACGAGTGCACGTACACGAGAAACTGCCAAAGCGTGTTGAACCAGTTCCTGAGAAGCAGAAAGAACATCTGGAACAAACGCATAATAACTGAAAAGTGGCCCTTAGGAACTAACCATCCCAAAGGGTGGGCAGAAAGAGAGACCCACAGGGCAATGGGGACCCACAGGTTTTGCCTAAACCTACCAATTACTTTGCGCTGTTCCTGATTTCTGGGGAGATGAGAGAGGAAAGTGAGTGTGTGTCCTTCCTCCCCAGGAATACACCACAGCTGGGAGATTTTCTAAGCATGGAGCCCACGTGTCAAGGGCTGAAATAAGAAAGACAGCAGAGCTCTGAGAAGGGGAACTAGGAAGAAAATACCACTGGCTCCTCCAAAGCAGAAAAGGAGAGTACACTGAAATCAGGCTTACTGTGGCCCAGCAGGAAAGACTCTTAGAGAAACAGGGGATATGTGTAAGCAGAAGAGGAAAGTCACCGAAAGGAGAACTGGGTCTGGGATGGCATGATGTAGCCAGCATTATAGATAGATTCTGGAATCAGACAGAGCTGGGTTCAAACTGTGACTGTACTATTTCTCGGCTGTTTAAGCCTCAGATGCTTGGATTCGTCACATGTACAAGCATGATATCACGTAGACCGTGAGAAGATTAAAGATGACATGGCACGAGCTCAAAGGTAGTTTTACATGTTATAAAACAACAAGAGTAATAAACTCCACCAGCAAGATCACAAGACTTCCCTCTGGAAAAGCCAGCCTTCAGGGGAGGGCGGAGGCAACTCCACCACCAGCACGCCCACAGCTGCCATGGGGACTGCCATGGGGATCGAGGACACAGGTCAGCTCAGGGGTGAGGTTCAGCAGTGCCCCGCCCCAGAAGTGACTTGCTTGCAGGCAGCAAGTTCTCAGAGATCAGCTGGGATTTTAGAAGCAAGTGCTTTTGAATTCTGATCATTGTTTGCAAGTCCAAAGGGTATGACACCAAAGGCGTTAGTGTTCAGTAAATGCAAGACTTAAAAGCATACACACTAGTTAAAGCTCAGTGCTTCGAGGTTACCTGGTCTGCTCAGAGTGCAGCCCACCCAGGTGCTGCCCTGCTCGCACATTCCCCAGACTGCAGCTGCAGGTCCCGAACCGCCAACCCCTCCCAACTGCCTTCTCTGCCTCTGTTCGTGCCTGAGCTGAGATTCCATGTTCGTGTTACACATGTTGCTTCCAGCCTGGAATCCTCTTTCCTTATTCACCCATTTGGCCTACTCCTCCTGTCCTTCTAGACCCAGCTCTAGTGTCACCCCCTCCGTGAAGCCTTCCTTGACATCTCTGTGGAGACCATGCAACCTTACCAGACTTTTGGCTTTTTTTTTTTGGTCATACTTTCTCCCTGTCTCATCTATGAGCTTCTAGAAAGCCAGTCTCTAATACAGAGCAGTGACCTATTTCCATTTCTACTTTCCTCCTCTACAACTGTAAGAGACATGGTTTGAGACAGTGAGTGCCCCTAAAGGGGATTACCTTCCTGCCCTTCCAATCCTGGAATACATATATTTACTTTTTTCTTAAAAAGCAGCCTTTGGCTAAGCATCTGTTTCTTAGTATTTGGAGTTCAGTGAGTCAAGAGAGTTAAACAAATCTTTCAGATTCCAGAATGTAATCCTTCCAAAGAGCAAGCTAGGCATACATACGTGCACAAACGGACCACAGTTGCAAATACACACACACAAGCCAAGATAGGGCCCCAGCTGTCTTGGGGTTCCACCTGCTGGCTTCCTATGCTTCTAGAGCTGGGGGAAACAGCTGGTTCCTGTTCCTCCTCTGGAAAGCCCTGACAGCCCCTACTTCACCGCAGGGCTCACAGCAGGCATGCACAGCCAGTCCCCCAACCACAGCTGGGCCAGAGTTGAGCTCTGGTATCAGCTATACACTAAGTGGCACGCTTCAAGCTGTCATGACCGCCTCAAAGTGCTCTTGAGGTCATGGTTTCAGAGAGTTTACGCCAGCATTTCCCAAAGCGTGGTCCACAGAACTGCAGTGGACAAACATGATCCCATAGTAGAAACAATTTGTAAAACACTCTATGTTACAGTCCCCCTCCACTGGAGTACACAAGCACAGAAAAGACTTTGGGAAGGAAGGCCTGTTTAACTGTATTTAACACAGCATTTCACAAATTTATCTGAAGAGACCCTTCTTCTATGTCACAGTTTTTAAAACCCCGAGGGTCATACTTTGGGAAAAGCCTCATTCATCCTAGCAGTCTCCCACTCCCCCCCCAAAAAAAGTGCTGGGGGCACAATATTAACGGATATTAACCTAAGACCAGAACCAAACCCAATTCTAAACTGCTATGAGGGACTTTCCTGGCGGTCCAGTGGTTAAGACTCCATGTTCCCAACGCAGGGGGCATGGGTTCAATCCCTGGTCAGGGAACTAAGATCCCACATAATGCAGCCAAAAAAATAAATAAATAAACAGCTATTAGCACTCCCAGGTACTGAAAAGCTCTGCCTCAGCCTAGGCTATTAGTTAAGGAGGATTAAGTGCCTCAGGTATAGGGATGGCAACAGCAAAAGTCACCACAAGGTGTGTCTGGATCCCAGGCACAGTCCCTGAATCCACACCACCTCTTTACCCAGTTTCATGCACAGCAACTCCTAGCAGGGAAAATAAAATGGATCCACGGATTGTCTGCTGGCACAACTGGAACAGAGGAAAAGCTGAGAAACTGAAACAAAAGTGTATGCTTCCCTGGTGGTGCAGTGGTTGAGAGTCCGCCTGCCGATGCAGGGGACACGGGTTCGTGCCCCGGTCCGGGAAGATCCCACATGCCGCGAAGCGGCTGGGCCCGTGAGCCGTGGCTGCTGAGCCTGTGCGTCCGGAGCCTGTGCTCCGCAACGGGAGAGGCCACAACAGTGAGAGGCCCGCGTACCGCAATAAAAAAAAAAAAAAAAAAAAGAGTATGCAGGGTAAAGGGGCAGAGTAGACTCTTAGAAGAGCTGTGATAAGGAGCCAACGAGCCAACTTCTGCTGGGCAGAGAGGGGGAGGGAGGAGCCAGCACAGCAGAGAACAAACGAGGGAGATAGAGACTCATTCTTCAGGGAGCCCAGAGATCGCAGTCACTTTCTAAACAGTCAACCTTTAAACGGGCTCTCTCGGCAACCAGTGAAATCCTCCATGGAAGGTGAAAGGAACTACAGTTCTTTCCAACGTGGGTTGGAACGCTCCAGCTCTGCGCAGGGATGACCCCATCCAAGAGACTTGCTGCTGGATGGCCAGCAGAGTACACCCCTTTCCACTCCACCCAGATCCAGGGTGCCAGATGTCACAGCCACCCCACTTACTTTATGGATGCTGAGAGACCTTCACAGGGTGGGCATCATGGACATGGCTGGAGTCAAAAAGACGAAAAGAGTCTGAGTTCTCCTCTGTCCTGTCTCAGGTTGAGGTTGGCTACTGATTGTGTTGACTCCACCAATTCTGAGTTATTGGAAAGGAAAAGGGACATGTCAACGGGGCAGAAAAAAACAAAACAAAACACAGATGCCAAAGAAGTCTAATCAGGTTTAAAAGCCAAACAAACTCATCCCCGAGGGAAGCTTACTCACGGAGGTATTGGGGTGGTGTGTGAGGAAGTGCCCTGGGGAAAAACACAACACACAGGTGCGAGGCCAAGCCCGGGTGTGCACAAACACGTGTTCAGACATGTGCTGGTGAGAAGCAGGGACCCTGGTAAAGGCACATCCAGAGGGGTGAGAGGAAGGGGCTGAGCCAGGTCAAGGACTGGGCTTGAGGACTGGGGCACTGAGGATTAGAGACGGGAAGGCGGAGTTGAGAGAGAGAAGTGGAACTTACTGAAAGCCTCTATCTGCCAGATGCTGTAAAATATCTTACTTAATTCTCAATTCCATGGTGCAAAGAGAGGCTTGGAATACTTAAGAGATTTATGGACTGCTAGTTAAGTGGCCAAGCTGGGAACTGAGATATCACCTCCCGTTGACTGTAAAGCTCACTTATTTTCAGTTATGGGAAGCTGCCTTACCTGACCCTTGGGGATGGGAAGGGTGACCGTCAGAGCCCTTTCTGGGAGGAGAGAAAGAGAGTAAATAGAGAAATTAAAGAAACAGGGCAATCAAGGCTTAAAACAGACGGGAATGGGCAGTTTTGGCTTCAAGCATCCAAGCAGCTAATTATTCGACATTTTCTGTCTGCCTTTTGTGTGTGTGCTAGGCGCTAGAGTTAGAGATGGATAAAACACAGTCCCTGCCCTCAAGGGGGCTTACCGTCCATTGAGAAGCCAAACAAGAGACAACTGTGCGAGGGCAAGAAATGCCCAAATTTGGGGAAATCAGAGCAGGGCGCCTACGGTGATGAACGTAGGCACCTCTCATGTGCTGAATAAGTGCTGGCAAATACAGAGAACTGGATGAGAAATGGGGAAAGGGCAGGGGTGGGATGTGGTGGTGGAGGGTGAGAAAGCGGGGGTGACAAGAAGCCTTAGGGGACCCCACTCCCGAGTCCCGAGTCCCGCGTCCCGCGTCCCGCCCCCTCCTGTCAGGGCCGCTGAGGGCCCGGCGGCGAGGCCGGAACGCGGGGACGCCCGCCGGCCCGGATCCTGAGCCCCCGGGAACCCGGCGTCTCACAGGCCCACGCCGGGGTAATCAGGACTCGCCGTGTTGGCCAGGGCCGGGTCCCACCACCCGACGCGCTCGCCCTCTCACCTTCACCTTCCCGGCCTCCCGGCGGCCATCATAACCCAGACGTCACCAACACGCGCCCCCCGGGGACAGGCGGGAGGAGGAGGCAGGACGCGCGCGTCACCAGCCGCCGCAGGTTCGCCGTTCTGGTCCCAGTGAGTCGGTAGACTCCGAGCTCAGCAGCTTCCACCCTACTAACGCTTATGGGTCAGGGGTCAGCTGGCTCAGCGCCTGGAGAGGCGCCTCAGCGATCTTATTCACCGCCCAGGCGTCCCAAGCCGATGACGTAAGATTCGGGACTCCCGCTGCATCATGGGGGCTGTAGTTCCGCCAGGCGCCGGTGAAGGCTGGGGTGGGCGGGGCCGCGAGCTGTCAAGGGGAAAAGAAACCAAGGGCGTAGATTAGAGGTTCCCGCTCTTTCGTTTGTTGCCCCAGAGCCTGACCCCAAGGACCCTGTCTGCTCTGGAATCCAAGATTGCGTTTGGTAATTTTAGACAAGAGCTCTCAAGAGTAAGACAGGAAGCAAGCCTGGGCCTGCGCCCTTCAATTGACTTTGAGGAAGTAAGAATAGCAACAGTCCCTGAGCAGGCTACCCAACATATATCGTTTGACCTTCACAGCGGTCCCAGTTGGCTCAGAGGGGAGACTACCCCAGCTCACATATGGCAGCTTACTAGGCCTCATCATGTGCCAGGCACTGGGACACTGCAATAAACATACTCCTGATGGCCTCAACAACAGCAGGGAAGGCTCCAAGCCTGCGCTCTCAGGTATGGTACCCCCCAGCCATGTGTGCTACGAGCTCCTGAAATGTGGCCAGTGCAAACTGAGATGTGTAAGACTCGGTAAGAAAAGGAATGTAAACAATCTCATTGATATTTTTGTATTGTAAGATGATAATATTTTGGATAAATTGGGTTAAAAAATATATATTACTAAAATGAATTTCATCTGTCCATTTTACTGTTTAAAATGTGGCTACTAAAAAATCTAAAATTACATAAGTGGCTCGCTGTGATATTGTGGTTTATAATAAGAACTATATTTTTGGTCTTTGTCCACTGTGCCTGGCACAGAGCTCCTAAAGCCCTGGTAATTACCTATATAAGAGCCATAGGGGCATCTTTTGTCATAATATTTAGTTTTGTCCTCAGTTTCTGAAACAGCTTCAGAGCTATTCAAATAAAGGTGAAATGAGTGTCTTTTTGTTATTCACACCTTTCAACCACACCTGAGTTTATGTTAATGAGACAACTTCTGGACAACTCCTAAAGATGGGGGCTGGTTGCCAGGGGAACCCAACCACATGATTAGAGGGTTGCAACTTTCAGCCTCACCACCCCTCTCAACCTCCTGAGAGAGGAGTTGGAGATTGACTTGATCACTAATGGCCGATGATTTAATCAACCATGCCTATATTCTCAGTGAAAGAAAGGTTCTTGATCCATGGCAGAAAGAATTGAGAGATGAGACAGGGAGGTCAAGAAAGTAAATTGAGTATTTATTTAAGCAAAAGTACAGTCTCAAAGGGAGAGCGGACAAGACAGGTGAGTAGCTACCCCGAGTTTTCTTGGCAAGCCGGTTATGTGGGGTGTACAAATGAAGGGGCGGAATATTCATTGCAGAAGGAAGGCTTGGGGGTCGTGTTCCCTGATTTTCATTCCAGCTCCACCTTCCCGAGGGGAGGAGGGATTTTTGTCCTTATTTAACCTTGATTGGAAGTGTCGTGGTGCCAGTGTATAACGGGTATTTCTTATCTGCAAGGCTAATTTTTATTGTAATGAGAGCATAATGAGCAAAAGGTTACATCTGGACACCGGAGAGTCCCACCTTTTCCCACCTTTCTTTGTCTGCCACCCCAGAATATGTGGTTTCCTGTCAGTCTGGAGGTTCCTGCTTTTCTCTGTCTGCCTGTGGACCCCAAGATGCATGGTTTCCTGCCATCTGGCCTGTGCTCCCCTTTCTCTGCTCACATCTAGCTACCTGCCTGTTTTTTTGGTGTATTTTTTTAAAAATAATTAATTAAATGATTCATTTTATTTTTGGCTGCATTGGATCTTCGTTGCTGTGTGTGGGTTTTCCCTAGTTGTGGCCAGCAGGAGCTACTCTTCATTGCGGTGCGTGGGCTTCTATTGTGGTGGCTTCTCTTGTTGTGGAGTACGGGCTCCAGGTGCATGGGCTCAGTAGTTGTGGCACATGGGCTCAGTAGTTGTGGCCTGTGGGCTCTAGAGCACAGGCTCAGTAGTTGTGGCGCACGGGCTTAGCTGCTCCACGGCATGTGGGATCTTCCCGGACCAGGGCTCGAACCCATGTCGCTTGCACTGGCAGGCAGATTCTTAACCACTGTGCCACCAGGGAAGCCCGCCATGCTCTTTCTGGGCACGCCACCCTCCCAGCACCTCCACTTGTTTACCAGCCTGGAAGCTCTCTGGACCATAGTTCAGGGCTTTTTATGAGGACTTCATTACATAGGTGTTAAAACAGGCAGGTAGGGCTTCCCTGGTTGCGCAGTGGTTAAGAATCTGCCTGCCAATGCAGGGGACATGGGCTTGAGCCCTGGTCCGGGAAGATCCCACATGCCACGGAGCAACTGAGCCCAAGCGCCACAACTACTGAGCCTGTGCTCTAGAGCCCACAGGCCACAACTACTGAGCCCATGTGCCACAACTACTGAAGCCCGCGCGACTAGAGCCCATGCTCCGCAACAACAGAAGCCACTGCAATGAGAAGCCCGTGCACCGCAACGAAGAGTAGCTCCTGCTCGCCGCAACTAGAGAAAGCCCGTGCACAGCAACAAAGACCCAACACAGCCAAAAATAAATAAATAAATAAGTTTATAAGAAAAGAAAAGAAAGAACATGGGAACTCCTCACTCCTTCCGACATGCCTTGTCCTATGCATCTCTTCCATCTAGCTGTTCCTAAGTGGTATCCCTTTATAATAAACTGGTAATCTAGTAAGTAAACTGTTTCCCTGAGTTCTCTGAGGCACTCTAGTAAATTAATCAAACTTCAGGAGGGGCTTATGGGAATCTGCAATTTATAAATGGTTCATCAGGAGCACAGGTGACAACCTGAACTTGCAATTGGCATTTGAAGTGGGGGCAGTCTTGTGGGACTGAGCCCTTAACCTATGGGATCTGATGCTATCCCCAAGACAGCCTTTCTGTTTTCACTCAGAATTGGAGGACTGCTTGGTGTGGGAAAAACCCAGACACATTTGGTGACCAGAAGTGTCATTAAGGGGAGTATGGTGTGGAGTATAAGGAAAAACAATAGAGTTTTTCCTCTACACTAGGATTTATAGTTCACATTATACAGTTGTACCTCGGGATCCGCAGGGGATTGGTTCCAGGACCCTCCTGGAACACCAAAATCCTCCAGTGCTCAGGTCCCTTATATAAAATGGCATAGAACAGCTCCTCCACGTCCAAATACGTATTGTGGATAAGGAAGGCCAACTTTATTCCTAGTGGACTGCACTGCTTTATAACCACGGTAGAATCTTGCCTGTGGACACCTCAAGAGGCAAATCGTTAGCCTCTGGACCAACCAGCTTATCAGTTCCCAGTGAGGTTGGTCAGAGGTAGCTGTCCCGCCCTTTCTGTGCTAAGTGAGCTAGTAGCCTCCCATCCTAAGAGTCAGACCCCAGACTGTGAGGCCACACTCAGACCCTGCCTCAGGGTGTGGCCAGGCCTCTGGATGTGGCACACACGGGGGCCTGTACTTGCTGCCTTGTAGAGCACCTGTCTGTTTTCCTCCTCCAAGCTCCCTGGCCTCCCTAAGGAGACTGTCAATACTCCAAGGGCACGAAGTGAATTCCATTTCCCTTCTTCGGCAGAATCTTGCCCAAGTTAGGAGGAGGCCTGGAGGTTCTCCCCCTTAAACATCTGTCCTGCCCATTCCCTCCTGCGAGCTCTGGCCTAGGCGCTGGTCACTTCCCTGGGCTGCCGCAGGAGCCTTGGAATCCATCCCCAGCCTCTAGTATGACCGTCCACCCAGCACCCTGCTTTCTCTCTGAAGCACTGCCTCATGCTGTGAGGCCTCCAATGACAAGGCTCCCCTAGCTTGGCTGGTAGTGTGATTGTGCGGCTGCAGGGCAGGGATGGGGTGCATTCGCAGGACATCTTTTCCACATAACCTATTTCTATTTTGATGAACTTTTCCACGGTGGACATGAATTGCATTTTTTTTTTTTTTTTTTTTTTTTTTGGTGGTATGCGGGCCTCTCACTGTTGTGGCCTCTCCCGTTGCAGAGCACAGGCTCCGGACGCGCAGGCTCAGCGGCCATGGCTCACGGGCCCAGCTGTTCCGCGGCATGTGGGATCTTCCCAGACCGGGGCACGAACCCGCGTCCCCTGCCTCGGCAGGCGGACTCTCAACCACTGCGCCACCAGGGAAGCCCTGAATTGCATTTATAATCAGAAAAAGGTTAACAATGAAAAACAACCCTAAGACACACACACACACACACACACACACAATGTATAGCACAGACCATCTCAGAAAGGACACCCAAGAAACTGATTAGGCATGGTCACTTCTGGGGAGAACTGGGAAGCCGGGGGTGAGAGATGGGAAAGAGATTAAGATTTGCACTGTTTGAATTCACCATGTTTTTTTTTTTTTTTTTTTGCGGTACACGGGCCTCTCACTGTTGTGACCTCTCCCGTTGCGGAGCATAGGCTCCGGACGCACAGGCTCAGCGGCCATGGCTCACGGGCCCAGCCGCTCCGCGGCATGTGGAATCTTCCCGGACCGGGCACGAACCCGTCTCCCCTGCATCGGCAGGAGGACTCTCAACCACTGCGCCACCAGGGAAGCCCGTCACCATGGGTTTTTTAAACACAAAAACTTATCTTTAGAGGGGAGGGATAAATTAGGGATTTGGGATTAACACATACACAACTACTGTACATAAAATAGATAAGCAACAAAGACCTAATGTATAGCACAGGGAACTATATTCAATATCTTGTAGTAACCTATAATGGAAAAGAATATACATATAACTGAATCACTTTGTTATATACCTGAAACATTATAAATCAATTATACTTCAATTAAAAAAATTTTTTTTAAAACTTATCTTTAGTATATATATGCAAAACCCTTGAATGACTCCAATTAAATAAAGTCCAGCTCTCCTTAGCCAGGGAAAATGGGTTTTGCAATCTGACCCCTCCACCCCACCCACACGAGCCAACCTGCTTCTCAGATCCCACCTGTGCCTTCCCGGCTCTAGCCCTTGACCTAAAGAGTGTCTCTGCCTGTTGGATACCTTCTTCCCCTCCCAGGCCCAGCTTAAATGGCATCTGCTAGCAGGCTTCTCAGCCTCAGCACTACTGATATTTGGGGCTGGGTAATTCTTTTTTTTTTTTTTTTTGGCAGTACGCAGGCCTCTCACTGTCGTGGCCTCTCCCGTTGCGGAGCACAGGCTCCGGACGCGCAGGCTCAGCGGCCATGGCTCACGGGCCCAGCCGCTCCACGGCACGTGGGATCTTCCCAGACCGGGGCACGAACCAGCGTCCCCTGAATCGGCAGGCGGACTCCCAACCACTGCGCCACCAGGGAAGCCCCTGGGTAATTCTTTGTTGGGGGGCAGGGATGCCTTGCAGGATGCTTAGGAGCGTCCCCAGCCCCTACTCACTAGTGCCAGCAGCATTCCACCCCCCTTCCCAGGGTGTGACAACCCCAAATCCCTTCAGACATCGCCCAATGCCCTTGGGGGCAAAACCACCTCAGGTGAGAAGCATTGTTACACACGCTGCCAGGAGGGTCTCTCCTGTTCCCCACAGTTCTTACCACCATTGTGGCATTTATCACACCAGTCCACACCGGGTCCACAGTGAACTGCATTTGGTTTTTTGTCCTCACCACTGATTACAGGATGCCTGGGGTGGGGGTAGGGGGGCAGGGACCAGATTTCTGCTGACATCATATTCGAATCCCTGTCCTTACCACTTGTGTGACTTTAGGCCACTCACGTGGCTTCTCCAAACCTACATTTCCTCATCTATAAAAAGGTGATGCTAGCCCCTACCCCAGAGGACTGCGTGCTGAGCCGGCCTGACATGCACGACGCCCAGCCCAGAGCAGGGACGGGTAGAGGTTACTGCTTATTATTAATAAATGCCCTGAAGTGTTATTGGTGCTACAAATCTGCCCAGGGTATGGGGGAGCAGAAGTTCACTGTTCCCTGACATTCATGTTTGCAAGAAGGGTGGTCAGCGAAGGCTTCGGAGGAGGGTGACACCAGAGTCAGATCTTAAGAGATGACACAGTATGCCCCAGGTAGCAGTGCCTGGCTTATAAGGAGGGTTTATGGAATATACAAAGGACATGGAGATCACATGTGACTGAGTGTGGGAAACACGAGTCACCCACGGCCGGCCTTCCTTGCCAGTCGTGAGCTGTTCAAGTTTCTCCCTGCAGAGACCCGCCCTGACATGTATACACCCGCCCACCCCAGCATCTCCCACTCAGTGGTTTGAATGACCTTTAGTAGAAACTCCCCTGTTTCTGACTGTCTGTCCCTCTCTCTGGAGGCATTCACGACAGGGTGACGCAGTGCAGTGTGTGGACATACCACTCCCTGCTCTGCGCCCCCAGAAAGGGTCAAGTAGAGGATGGAGATGTAGCATCCGTGCCTTTTCTGTCTCCCAGGAGGTTTCTGAGTCACCGTCTCCAAGGGACAGTTTTGCTCTCATGATAGGAGCCAGGGAGGATGGGGCTTCAGCAGTCCCACAGTCAGGGTGGGGACTTGAGTCTGATCCAGGTCTCGGTGTCAACCCTGAAGCTTGAAGCAGAAGTCCCCGGGGCCGCAGCTCTGCCGTGGAGAAGCTCTGGGGCGTGGCTTCTCACCCCGAGAGTCTCTCTGGGAAGCTGGGCCAGCCCCTCTTCTGCTCAAGTGTTGCCCCTTGGAAGAAGCAGAGGAAGTGGGACTGGGTGTTTCAGGAAGAGGGATGGGACAGGACGCGTTGCTACAAAGCAGTGAAAGTGAACAGTTTCTCCCGGGGCTGTGTCCAGAGCACCAGGAAAGTCCCAGCCAAGGAGGTGTGCTCTGCCTCTAGCCTGTGGCCCAGTCTCTCAGATGGCGGCTCCAAGAGCAATGAGAGGTCAAGAGCCTGGAGGCTGGATCTGGTTCCCTGGGACCCCGAGGTCCCAGAGGCTGCTGGGCAGTGGTTGTTGACAGAGGAAAAGGTCTGCGGTGGCCGGCCAGGCCAATTAGGGATCGACGAAGGAGACTGCGATGTAGCGGGTGCCTTTGGTGGTGGGGAGCCCCTCGTGGTAGTGCGTGAGTCGCCCGGGGTGCATGAGAGTCCAGCCCTTCCGTGGGGCTCGGACGGAGCAGTTGTAGCGCAGGAACCGACAGCCCCCGCCCTGGGAGACAGGAGGTGTCAGTTCCCCAACAGGAGGCACCAGTTCCCCAGTGGGACGCTGGGCCCTTCCCCTACTACCCCCATTCTCCCATCTGAGCCATCACAGCCAAGGGGTTCTCAGCACACCTGCCTGGGGATACCTTGCAGAGCGACGGCCATGAGCTGCCTAAGGAAGACACTTGGCAAAAGAGCAAGGGATCAAGAGCACTGGCCTTGCAGGTAGGCAGCACTGGGCAGTGCCAACTAACTCTGTGACCAACCTGAACCTCAGTTTCTCCTTCTGGAAAATGGGCATTAAACTGTACAGGGTGGTAAGAATTAAATGAGATGATACAAGTAAGAGCTTAGGGCTCAGTTTCTCAACCTCAGCACTACGGACATTTTGGGCCAGATAATTCTTTCTTACGGGGGGTGTCCTGGGCATTCCTGGCCTCTACCCACTAGATGCCAGTAGCACCCCCATAGTTGTGACAACTTTAGGTATTACCAGTGTCCCCCCCAAGGGAGGGGGACAACCTCATCCCCTATGAGAACCTTGATACATTGTAAACTCTCAAAAAAATGACAGGTGTTTTTATGGGTGTCCTTCACAGTGCCTGCTCAGGACTGAGTCCCCAAAAGCTCTTAGAAAATAGTAGCTTAAGCAGTGAATGAATGAATGAATGGATGAATGGCTCCCTAGCTGATCACACCTAGAGGCCTTCCCTGGGGCCCTGAGGCCCTCAACGGCTCCTTCCAGACCCTCCTGTCTTCCTGGTTCCCCCAGCCCTCCCCTCTGGCCTCTAGCTTGTGCCCCGCACCTGCACGAACTCTGTCGTGTCATTCCCAAAGCTGCATCTTACTTTCAAGAATGATGAAAACCCTAAGCTTTTGAGGACTAATCGCTATCATTCCTTGAGTACTCATTATGGGTCCATGTAAGCAATTACCTGGATGAACTCAGTTAATTCTCACCATTCTATGGGGGCCCCTCTAGGTTCTCCCATCTAAGACGTGAGGAAACTGAGATGCTAAGAAGCGTGCCTGGTTATATGTTACAGACAGCTGGTGAGGGGAGAGGCAGGACCCAGGTCCAGGCAGTCTGGTCCTGGTCCTCCTGTGCCGCTGCTCTGTTACGTCTAAAGCCTTCTCCCTCCCACCAAATTGTGCTCTAAAGTCACCCCTCCCAAGAAGCCGTCCCCACGGACCTGGAACCCTTTCTCTCGGGTCCCCTGGGCCCCTCTGCCCGACCACGCTGTGAGTGCTCCCCAGCCAGCCCTCCCCCCCGGCCCGCCCTCACCTCGTAATCCACCCCAGCCCGGTTCAGGGCAATGTTAATGGTGAAGGTGGAGGCGTCATGGTGTGGCATCAGGGAGGGCTGCTCGTCAGGCCTGTAGCGGACAACAAAGGCCAGGTCGAACTGGGCCTGCGTCGAGGAAGCGGGACAAGAGAAGTGGCGTTAGAGAGAGGCCCCCGAAGGCCGGGAAAGGCAGGGGTGCACAGAAGGGACCCCTCATCCAATCGCTGGAACGTTGGCCGGGAGGGCAGGTCTGTTTATGCTGTGTTCTCCAGTGCGTGGCACAGAAAAGGTTCTCAGTTAAACTGTGGGGAGGAAGGGAAGGAAAAGAAGGAAAGGGGAAGAAGGGGAGGACATGGAGGAAAGGAGGGAAGAGAGGATGGAGAGGAGAGGAGGGGGTGGAAAGAAGGGAGGAAATGAACTTAGTCCTCACGACCCGCTCTGGCTGGTGAGTCCTTGAGGGTAAGGCCCAGGCACACGCAAAGCAGGTATTTGGAGAAAACCATTTAAAGAGCAGGCGAAGGGGTAAGACAGGAATAAAGACACAGACCTACTAGAGAATGGACTTGAGGATATGGGGAGGGGGAAGGGTAAGCTGTGACAAAGTGAAAGAGCGGCATGGACATATATACACTACCAAACGTAAGGTAGATAGCTAGTGGGAAGCAGCCGCATAGCACAGGGAGATCAGCTCGGTGCTTTGTGACCGCCTGGAGGGGTGGGATAGGGAGGGTGGGAGGGAGACGCAAAAGGGAGGGGATATGGGAACATATGTATACATATAACTGATTAAATTTGTGATAAAGCAAAAAATAAAAAAAAAAAAAAAAAAAAAAAAAAAAAAAAAAAAAAAAAAAAATAAAGAGCAGGCGACTGAGAGAAGGAGTGCAAAAGCCAAAGAGACAGTCAAAAGACACACGGGGCAGGAGCTGAAGGGATGGGCATGCTGGCCAGCTAAATGGGGGCTTGTCTGGGGGGCTAGCATAGGAGTCACTGAGGCAGGATTTAAGTACACAGAGAAAGATGCAAAGGGGTGAGTCAGAGGCTAGAGGCCCAGGGGCCTTCCATGACCCTAAATGCCTCCCGGGGCCCCGCCTCACACCTGAGGGGAGGAGACTTCACTCCTGGAGACCAAATATTCCGTCACTTCTCCCCCAAGCCAGGAACACCCTCCTCCCCACAAGCCCCAGCCGCTCCACCCCAAGCCCTCATCCTGGCTGCACCCCAGGCGCGCCCACCCTGGTGTAGTAGCCCGGGTAGAGTTTCTCCGTCATGGGGGCGATGTACTCCACCAGGAACTTGTGCCACGCCCGCTCAAAGTTGATCTGGTTCATGTGGATGTCTATGGTCGGCACGTTTTCGTAGCCACCCTGGATGCGGTTGTCCTGGAAGTGACCAAGGAGAGTGTGGTGAGCAGAGCTCTAAGATGGGCCCCACTCCACCCCACTGGAATTCCAGCCCCCTGGTGTACAGGCTCTGTCTAATCCCCTCCCTTTGACCTGTGAACCCCATGGGATAAGGTTAGGTTACAGGACAAAAGTGAAGGGATTTGGCAGATGTCATTAATGTAACCAGCCTATTGACTTTGGGTTCATCAAAAAGGAACTCATCCTGGCTGGGCCCTTCAAGGAGGATCTTTTTTTTTTTTTTTAGATGTTGGGCGTAGGAGTTTATTAATTAATTAATTAATTTTTGCTGTGTTGGGTCTTCGTTTCTGTGCGAGGGCTTTCTCTAGTTGTGGCAAGTGGGGGCCGCTCTTCGTCGCGGTGTGCGGGCCTCTCACTATCACAGCCTCTCTTGTTGCGGAGCACAGGCTCCCGACGCGCAGGCTCAGTAGTTGTGGCTCACGGGCCTAGTTGCTCCGCGGCATGTGGGATCTCCCCAGACCAGGGCTAGAACCCGTGTCCCCTGCATTAGCAGGCAGATTCTCAACCACTGTGCCACCAGGGAAGCCCCAAGGAGGATATTGAAGAAGGAGACTCTGTGTCCCACTGGCCTGGAAGGAGCAAGCTGCCTGAAATTCTACAGCTGCAAAGAAAGGAGTTCTGCCACATGAGCTTGGAAAAGGACCCCAAGCCTCAGATGAGACCCCAATCCCGGCTGATACCATGACTGCAGCCTTGTGAGGCCCTGAGCCGGACTCCCGACCCACAGGAACTGGGAGATAATAAATGGGTGTTGTTTTAAGCTGATAAACTTTGTGGTGATTTGTTACACAGCACAGAAAACCAATGCAGAAGGCCACAGGTTAGCTGGGGCACTAGCATCCCAGGGCTGGCCCGGTCAGTGGAGCACAAGGGTTCACCAGACCCCACACATGGGCTATGCGAGTTACTGGGTCCTGCAGATGAGCTCTGCCACCGAGCATGTAGATTAGGCGGTAACCAGAACCACTGCTTAGTCAAGCTGCCAGCCCAAAGGTTAGCTGGTCTCTGAGGCACATAGGCCCAGAGGCTCATGTGCCTTTAAAAATGGTTCCTGAACTTCCCAAGACGGGTGCAGGTATGCATTCCTCCTTCAGGGAGTGCACAGCCTGTCACATCCACCATGCCCCTTGCTTCTGCTGTCTGGTGCACTTGGCACTGCTGTCGCTTCCTAATTCTTCTGCGGCCCACACTTGTTCATTCCTCCCCCAGCTCCATCCACGCCTGATCTGGGGAAGGAAGCTAAATCATTCTAGTGAGAAACCAGGAACTGGAAAACTTGCAATTTAAGCTTAAGGCAGCTCGAAGTCACCCAGCAGCAATGGCAGCTTGAGGACCAACACCCCATCCCATCTCTCAATCCCTCTACTCCTAAGTGCTTGCAGGCACCCCTGCCGGTGCCCCCATCTCCAAGAGTCCCAGAGAGCTTGGCTGGCTTGCCAGGAAAAGAGCCCAGAGGGCAGGCATGGGGGGAGGGGCAGCCTCCCCTCAGTCGCGGTCCAGGCGTCTGGGACCCCTACCTTGTTATCTCCCAGAGACCACTGGCCGTAGTGCTCCATCTCTTCCACCAGCTCATCACAGGCCGTCTCCGTGAAGATGGGGAACCAGTAGACGTCTGGGCAAGGCTGAGGAGGGCGGGGACTCGGTCACAGGGTCCAGAGTGGCGTCACCACATTCCCCCTCTGCCCCCATGGCCCTCTGCAGAACCCACCGCAGGCAAGGCCCATCATGTGGTCTATGCCCGGTCCCACACACTCCAGTCTGTGAGCCCTCCATGTCCCCACGAGTGTCCCCAGGGAGCAGGGGCTCAGTGAGCTGCTGAAGGGAGAAGGAAGCAGAGCTCAGAGCTGGCCCTTCTCAGCCAAGAGCAGCCAGGGCCAGGGCCAGGAAAGGCACATGCGTATCCCCAGTGCCCCCAGGAAGCAGAGGCCCGCAGGCTCCGGGAGAAGCAGAGAAGCATTTGTTTCTCATCCTAGGCCCACGGTCCACAGTTGAGACCACATTTGGGGATATTTTCTTCTTGCTTGTTCAGGCCAGGGAGGAAGCGTCAGGCACCCCCAGGCCCCTGCAGACTCCAGTTGGAAAGTGCCAGCAAGAGGAGGGGGCCCATCCCACTGTCCATTCCCTCACCCCAAGCAGTGCCAGAGCATAGAAAGGTGCCTTCTCCCCGCCCAGGTCGGCTGGCTTTGTGCCTCTGCTGTCTGGCCCCGCCTTTGCAGCAGGTGCCGGATGTGAATCCAGCAGCTTTGTTCCCAAACGGCCTCCAGTCCTTACCATCTCCACCATCTTCCCTGCCAAGGCCTTGGTGTAGTTCTCGTGGATGTACTTCTCCTTCCAGTCCTGTGGGGAGTGGGAGAGGTGGGGTTCTCGGGCCTGCCTGGGCCAGCTGGGGCTCACCCCTTGTTCCACCGCATGAGCTGCTCCAAGATGGAGTTCTGCCCGCGAGCCCCCTGGGGGGTGGGGCGGGGGGGCGGGGGAGCCGGTATGTGCCTGTGCCACTGGGTCATGTGAGCTGATGGGCCCACAAGTGTGCCTGCAGGAGGGGGTGTCTGCATGTGCGTGTACACACGTGTGCGTGTGTGTACAGGTCTGCCTGCAGGTATGTACATGTGCCCACATCAGCCACAAGCTTGCAACGTCTAGGGATGCTGTCCCAACTTTCTCTTCCTCTGATCATCACAACACCCTCAGAGGTGAGACAGGCTGGGATAGTACACCCATTTTAGAGCTAAGATAACTGAGGCCCCAAAGGTGGAGAGGCTCAACTAAGTCACAGCTGATGGACCACAAACCTCGGCCTCTGACTCCTGGTCCCTCCTCCACCAGACGGCGCTGCCTCTGGCGATATTCTCCTCTCCCCACTGAAATCCTGCCCAACAAGCCCCCTGGGGCAGAGGGAGGCGGCGGGGGTGGGGGTGGCTTGGGGTCCCAGCCAAGGTCAGGCTGTGAGAGGGAGGCTTCTCAGGCCACAGGATCCCTGGGGTCTCCTCCGCTCCCACCCCTGCCCACCCACGAAGGGCCTCACCTCGGGGTTGCTGAACACCTCCCAGAGGTCGTTATGGAGGTGGGTGGTTTGGTAGCTGTCCAGGGACAGCAGGTGGCCGAAGGCGTGCCGGTTGGTCAGGAACAGGAACACATCCTGGAGAGAACGGGCCGGATGGAAGAGACCCTCCCCCTCCCCTGCACGCCCCGAGGGGTGAGGTGAGGGGCATGACTGCAGCCTCCTCTGCCCACCGAATTCGAATCCACCTCACCTCCCCAGTGCCTGGATGAGGCCTGACACTGGGGATGCAATCAAGGAAGACTTCCTGGAGGACTGAACAGGAATGAAAGAATGAATGTGCAAAAGAAAAGGATGGTGTTCTGATCCTGGAGTTAGTTGTGGGCACAGGGGAAACATTACCCTGCCATCATAGTTTTTAAAATAACCACAAAATAATATTGGGTGGGGCACGGGGATAGGGTAAGGGCATCTCGGGCACATCACTTGGAGTGAAGGTGGAAAGTTTTAGGTAGAAAGCTTCCTTTAGGCTCTGTCGAAAATGTAAATAAAAGAGGTGGTGTGAAAACAGGTGGTGTGGAAAAAATGATCCTGCAGATCCCGAGGACCAGCCCTCATGCCCGGGGCCCCAAGTGCCCCCACCAGGGCCTGGCAGCCTTGAAGCAGCCCTGCTGGGATCTCAGAAGCTGCAGGGCCTATGGTGACAAGGTGGCCCATCTTCCCTGTCAACAGGGCCTCTTCTGACTGCCCAGCCCGGGCTAACCTGCTGCCGGATATTGGCACAGAAGGCCATGTCCGGGTCCAGCTTGCTGTGGTGGAATAGGTCCATCTCCTGCAGCTCAGCCCGCAGGGCACTGCCCTTGATCAGGTAGATGTTTGAGATGTAGGGCACGTTCCAGACGCCGCTAAGGGAAAGAAAGGAAGATGGAGGGGGCCACAGGCGATGGCGAGGGGTCATAGTCTGGGGGTCAGGGGGAGGAGGAAAGGGGAAGTCACAGGCTGGGAGGGCATGATGGTGGTGATTTGATTCCCCTACCCTGGGCACATGGGCCCAGGATAACTATCAGGAAGTCCTTCTGTGTGTCTGACTGCAGTCTTCCTTTCTTCAGTTAAACAGGAATTTGAGGGCAACAGGGCAGGAATACCAGGAAGGGCAGTGCTGTAAGGCTAAGAGGAAAACAGATGAGGGGGCCCCCCATCCTGCAGGCACTCACACACGCCGCCCCTGCACAATGTCCACGTAGTCCTCGGAGCGGGCGTAGTAGCCATCTGCACTCAGTGTCCCCCAGAAGTTCGACCACAGCCTCCCGTGGCGGGTCATCAACGGGGCGATGACATTCCTGGGGAAGGAAGCACCTCAGAGGGAGTCCCTCTGCCACGGGGAGGTTGGGGCAGACCCAGGTATGGGGAAGGGGAGGGAGGGTGCCTTCACCCTGCAAGCACCTCCCTAGGGTAGGGCCTGGAGCTGGGTCTGGCCCATCTGGTGCCAGCTCCCTCCCACAGGGCAGCCAGGAAAGGCTGTGGGGGGGATGGGAGTGGGGGGTGGTGAGGCTGGGGCTTGTGGCCGGGAGGTGGGGAACATCCTAGACCAAGGTAGCCAGTCTGGGAAAAGCCCGGGGTCATAGGTGAGGCCAAGGCGGGGGAGGAGGAGAAAGGCAGGGAAGGGGCTCCCACCCCAGGTCCAGGCCCAGGGGAATCGTGAGCCCTGGCTCTGAGGGCCTGCTTTTCCAGCAGGCACAGCCCACCCAAGCCTCACTTGTTCTGCTCGATTAGCAGCTGCAGGGTTTTGGGCTCGGTCAGGGCCACATCGGCATCCACACTGAAGTAGTAGGTGCAGCCACGGTCCTGCCGGCACAAGTCCCTGCAGGGAGGGGGACACGGGGTCAGCGGGGACAGGGTTCTGGCGCCAGCCTCCCCACCCAGGATCCCAGAGCTACCCCCAGGCTGCAGTCCCCAACCATTGCCCATATCTGCAATCACCACATACCAGCCAAGGGTCTTTAGGGAGCTCAGGCCGGCCCTGCTGCAGGCTGGGACCAGCCACCTCCAGGTCTCTCCCAACTCCGAGACCCAACCCCTGGGCTACGGAGCTGTCCAGACAAGTCCCAGAGCCTGGCAAGTGGTGTCTAGTGCCCTGAAAACCTTGCTACTGGCGACAGCAGGCCCACAGACAGGTGCTTACACTGCCCGGGGCTATGGGTAAACTGTTTCTGCCTTTCTGGAGGATAGTTTGGCAACTTGTACCCAAAGCCTTAAAAATCCCATACTGGGGGCTTCGCTGATGGCGCACTGGTTGAGAGTCCGCCTGCCAATGCAGGGGACACGGGTTCGTGCCCCAGTCCGGGAGGATCCCACGTGCCGCGGAGCGGCTGGGCCCGTGAGCCATGGCCGTTGAGCCTGCGCGTCCGGAGCCTGTGCTCCGCAATGGGAGAGGCCACAGCAGTGAGAGGCCCACGTACCGCAAAAAAAAAAAAAAAAAAAAATCTCATACTGGGGCTTCCCTGGTGGCGCAGTGGTTGAGAGTCCGCCTGCCGATGCAGGGGACGCGGGTTCGTGCCCCGGTCCGGGAAGATTCCACATGCCGCAGAGTGGCTGGGCCCGTGAGCCATGGCCGCTGGGCCTGCGCGTCCGGAGCCTGTGCTCCACAACGGGAGAGGCCACAGCAGTGAGAGGCCCGCGTACCGCAAAAAAAAAAAAAAAAATCTCATACTAAGTAAAGTAAGTCAGACAGAGAAAGACAAATGTGATATCACTTATGCATGGATTCTAAAAAAATAATACAACCAACTTATTTACAAAACAGAAGTAGACTCACAGACATAGAAAAGAAACTTATGGTTACCAAAGGGGAAAGGTGAGGGGGAGAGATAGGTTAGGAGTTTGGGATTAACAGACACAAACCACTACATATAAAATAAACAACAAGGATTTACTCTCCAGCACAGAGGACGATATCCGGTATCTCATAATAACCTATAATGGAAAAGAATCTGAAGCTGTACTCCTGAAATTAACACAATATTGTAAGTCAACAATAGTTACATTAAAAAAAAAAAATCTATGTTCTTTTTGTTTATCTGGTGCCGGGCTCAGCAAACTACGGGCCACAGTCCAAATCTAGACCACTGCCTGGTTAGCTCATGAGCTAAGAACGGTTTGTTGTGTTTTTTAAATTTATTTTATTGAAGTATAGTTGATTTACAATGTTGTGTTAATTTCTGCTATACAGCAAAGTGATTCAGTTATATATATATATACATATACACACACATTCTTTCTCATATTCCTTTCCATTATGATTTATCGCAGGATATTGAATATAGTTCCCTGTGCTCTGCAGTAGGACCTTGTTGTTTATCCATCTTATAGATAATAGCGTGCATCTGCTAACCCCAAACTCCCAATCCATCCCTCCCCACCCCATCCCACAAGTCTGTAAGAACAGTTTTACATTTTTAAATGGTTGGGGAAAATAAAAATCAAAAGAAGTCACGTGGGCTTCCCTGGTGGCGCAGTGGTTGAGAGTCCGCCTGCCAATACAGGTGACACGGGTTCGTGCCCCGGTCCGGGAAGATCCCACATGCCGCGGAGCGGCTGGGCCCGTGAGCCATGGCCGCTGAGCCTGTGCGTCCGGAGCCTGTGCTCCGCAACAGGAGAGGCCGCAGCAGTGATAGGCCCGCGTACCGCAAAAAAAAAAAAAAAAATGTTATGGGAGCACTGCCACGCTCATTCGTGCTCCAATAGCTGGGCTGAGTGGTCACGGCCGAGCCCACAAAGCCAATTTACACAGATTTACTAGCTAGTCCTTTATAAAAAATTTGCCAGTCTCGGATCTGGACTTTCTAATTCTTTTATAGTCAACACAAATTACTTGTTTGTTTTAATGATAAAGGAAAAAAAAAATCAGAGATTGTTTCTCTAATTGTCAGCATTTGTCTATTCTGGCCCTCCAGTCCTTCCTCTTTCTCTCATTTGCTTCCTGAATCCAATTGACAGTGCTCAGCCCCTCCCAGGAGCACCGAGGTTGGCTCAACTACTTCCCCATTTGAGAGATGGGAACACTGAGGCCCAGAGAGGGGCAGGACTTGCTGGAGACCACACAGCCTTCTGAACCTGTCTCCCCGCCTGGTGCTCCTGATACTGCAGCCCCTCTGCCACGACCCCCAACTCACACGCCCATGTTCCTGGCGTCCGCGTTCGCCACCCGCACCTCGGGGCCCAGCAGTTTTACAGACTGGTACTCGCTGCCATGCTCTGCCAGGAACTGCTCCACCTGAGTCTTATGTTGCTGCTCCTGGGGGTGAGGGGATGGAGGGTGAGGATGAGGCTTCACCCCAGGGACCACAGCACCTTCTGCTACGGCAGGCTGCTCTCCGTCATTCCTGGAGCATCCCTGGCCATCTGCTTTCCTATCCCCAGAACTCTGCCCATGCAGAGCCTGGACCTTCTGCCTGGAGTGCCCTTCCTGGCCATCCTTTGACCATCCTCCTCTGACCAGGCCAGGCCCACAGGCCTCTTAAGAGCCTCTGTCACCAGGCCAGTGCCCCTCACCCCACAAGCCACACATCCATAGTCGCGGATTCTGCTGGTCCAGGGTGTGGCCCAGGGGTCTGCTTTGCTATAAAACGCTCCAGGCGATCTTCAAAGTGCATTCTGAAAAACAGTTTCTACCTGGAGCCCCTGCACCGGGAAGCAGAAAGAGCAGGGTGTTTAAAAACAAACCCAGGGTTCAGAGAGAAACCCAGCTCTGCTCTGATTAGCTGCATGAACTTGGACAAGTCACTTCACCCGTCTCAGCTTCAGTTTCCTCCTTTGTAAAATGGGAGGGCGATCATGCCTCCCACACCGGGTCACTGCAAGGACTCAACAAGGCAGAGCACAAAGTAGGTCCTCAAAGACTGCCTGGAACAGTTCTCTTTTTCTATACAAAGTCACAGTGCATGCGTGTGAGGTTTGATGTCTCCAGGGAAGCTGGGAGCCTCCCAAGGGCAGGGCCTACACCCTCCTCCTGTTTCCAGGTGACACAGTTGAATGAATGTCTGTGACCCACGCAGACCTGAGCTGAGTGGGGGACCACAGGTCCCTGGGGGTGGGGTGCAGACAGTCAGGGCCGAGAGGTCTCGGAAAGGGGTGACCCTAGACGGGGCAGCTGAGAAGACTCTAGGGAAGGCAAGGAGCCTTAACAGCAGGTGGAATTTGGAGAGCGTATCTGGCTTCTCTCAGCAAAAGCTGAGAGGTGGGACTTTATCTGGCTGGGAAGGAAAGGCAGGCAAGGGAGGGAGCTAGCCCTGCGAGCCACAGAGTAGCAGGCCTCCAGGCCCTCCCCGATTCCTCAGAAGGTACTCAAAGAATGAAAACCAATTTGACCATCACCAGGTCAAATCAAGAAAGACTGCCTGGACCAGGAAGGGAAACAATGACAATGACATCAGCTGAGAGCACCTACTGTGCAACTTCTTTAACCCTTGCAGCAAATCTACGTGGCCTGCACTAACACTATCCCTATCTAATAGACCTAAGAGATGAGAAAACTGAAGCCCAGAGAGGTTGAATAACATGCCCAAGGTCACACAGCTAATAAAAGCAGTGATGTTGGGGTTCAAACCCGGCCAGTCTGACTCCAGAGTCAACCCAGCGAGTGGGGATACAGCCCACTGCCCACTTCCGTTTGGCCCAGACAACCCTGGTTCAGTCACTTCCTCAGAGGTGTCAGGGCGTCTTGTGAGGCTGAGCCCTTGACCCAAGCCACACGGCGACCCCACCAAGTGCCTGCTACTCACATGGTTGTGAATGAAAAGCCGCAGCTGTTTCCGGGGGTAGTGGAGGCGCAGGAGCCGCTGGAAGAACAGGGACAGGAACGGCGTGGGCTGTTCGATGAACACGCCAACTAGGACCGTGGGCAGTGCTTCATCCTGCATGGGGAGAGGGTGGCACAGGAGTCCGGCGATGTCCAGCCATTGCGCCACCGCTGAGCCCCGAGGATGGCCTGAGGGATCTGGAGCCACAGGCAGACGCTTGCGGACTTAGCAGGAAAGGGGCCTGGGCCGGGGTGCTCCGAGCAGGATGTGCAGATGGCAGAGGCAGGGACTGGCAGGGAAGCAGCAGGAGGCTGTCCCTGCCGGGGACGAGAGCAGCGTGAACCCAGACTTGGAGAGAGGACGGGTTGATGGCACGCCGTCGGGAGAGCTTGGCTGGCATGGGGTCTGAGGTGGGCCTTAAATGAGGAGTAAGTTTCGTGGGATGGGGAGAAGGCTGCAGGAGCACCCGAAGGACCAGGCAGAAGACACCAGAACATAGGCACCTGGGGGAAGCTGGAGCGTGTAGTCTGAGAAGGTTTCCAGGAGGAGGTGTGTAGGTGAGGGGGAGGAGGATGGAACCCCAGACAGGGAGGTGACCCCTTTACCCCCAACCAAAGACAACAGAGTCTCCAGAATCCACCATCCTCCCCTCCCCGAGGGACGGAACCCCGGGGTCCAGCAGCCTCACCCCAATGCCCTTGAGGCTGCGCAGGCCCTCATCACACACAGCACATCCCGTCTCAAAGGTCCAGAAGCGTGGGATGTAGTTGCCCAGGTAGTTCAGCTGCAGCTGTGGGGAGATGAGGGGTCTGAGAGGAAACAGGCTCAGCCCCACCCCCACTCCACCCAACCAACAAGTCACATCTCCCTGGGCCCCTTGTGGGCCTGCACCCCAGCCTCCCCTAAGGGGACAGGAATGTGGCTTTATTTGGGGTGGGACTTGGAGAGCATGTACATCCCCCTGGAGATCACCAAAGCTGCTCTGAGGGGGAGGGCCGCGGGAGGACTCAGCACTCTGGTGCTTCTTCATCTTTGGATCTCCTGGGAGCTTGTAAAATGCAGATTCCTGAGCCCCATGCCTGCAGACATTCCAAATGAGCAGCTCTTGGGTGGCATCAGGAAATCTGCATTTGAACACCCTCTCCTTCCCCTCCGTCCACGTGATTCTGACGAGGGTGGTCAAGGACCACACTCCAAGAAATGTGCTGTGATCCAGGGGCCCGTTCCCCAGGGGCCAGTTGGGTCTGGCCTGCTCCCCCGCCCCTTCTGTAGCTCTGGGAGCACAGGGAACAGTCTGTCCTGTTCAGGTCTGGCGAGGCCTCAGGCCCTGCTACAAACATTCAATCGACGTTTGTTGAATGTAGAAACAAGCCTGCCCGGGAGTGGCAGAGTACAGATGACTCAGGGCCGCCCAGTCTGGGCCTGGATAGGGACAGGAGCCTCCTTTGTGGTCCAGCAGAGATGGACAGGGCATCACCAACCACCACAGTAAGGAGAGAAGGCACCACATTGAACTCGGATGTGAGGTCGGAGGCAATGCGTGGGTCCCAGGTGGGTGGCCCTGACCCCAAGGGGAAGCTGTGGTGTCACAGTGGGAGCACAGTTGGGATTCTGGACCCCCATCCCACTCTCCCCCGGGAGCTGGGGCCCCTCCCTACCTTGGTAGGCCCATTGCCATGAATCAGGACCGGGAGGGTGTCGTAAGCCAGGTTCCTTGCTCTCACTTGGCCCATTTCAAACTTGAGCACCACCTCATCTGGGGGGCAGAAAGCAGAGACCTGTCCAGCATCAGGCCCACAGGCCGAGCTCCAGGGCTGACAGGATGGGCTAGAATCCAAAGTCTCCCCCAGTGAGGCCCTGGGCTAGTCACTTCACCTCTCTGAGCCTCAGTTTCCTCATCTGTAAAATGGGGGTTAGAGTGGGAGGATTCCGTGTCCTGCGAGTACTTAGCACCACGCCTGGCACGTGGTAAGCATGGAATCCATGGCAACCTCTACTATTTGTTGTGATTACTTATTAGAGCCAGAAGCAGAGGATGGGAGCAAGCAAAGACCTGAAACATCCCAGCTCCAGGTGCAGTTCAACCAGCAGGGAGGCCTGGGTCAGGCAGGGACAGATCCTGTCCCGGTGGAGAAAGCCCCTGCAGTAGGGTCCCAACACCGAAGCTCTGACCTGGTGAGTCTGCACGTAAGACAGCAGGTAGGACGCTGCCTTGCCTGACAGTTATAGAAGGCAGAAGGGCCTTTTCCCAGAGGCCTGAGAAGATGCTGGGCTGGGAGGGCTTTTGTGGTGGGTGATCATGTGATGGGAGCCCCTCTGTGCAAGCTCCTGATCCACCTAAGAGGTGGCCTGGACCCAGCTTCTAAACCTAGGTTCACAAACTCCCAGAACCCACAGGCCAAAGCACGCAATGCTTCTGCACCTCCCTGGGAGGGGAGCCGGAGCTCTCCTCAGATTCTCAAAGGGGTCCATTTACCCCATTAAATCACCAATCAATGATCTGGTCCAAATTCTCTTTTCTAAGCATGGGAAAACTGAGGCAGGAGGGGTGTGTGTGTGTGTCTTGCTTGAGGTCACCCAGCAAGATAGTGGCAAAGCAATGTCATCACCAGCCACCAACAGGACCAGGCCAAGAGCATTTGTGGTTTCAAGGGCCAAGTGGCCTCTCTGCTTCCGAAGTCATCCATCAACTCCCTGCCCCCAGCCCAGGAAGTCTTCACCTGGGAGGTGGGAGGACAGGGGAAGGAGGTGAAGCAGGCTCTCACCTCTAAAGACCAGTTATGCAGGGCAGGGATCAGGTACCCGCCGAGTGCATCACCCAGCTCCTCCCAGGCTGAGCCTTGGTGTCCGGCAGGCTCTCTGGAATGACCTCTTAGCCCTCCTTTCTCCACCCCTAGAGAGACACAGCTCTGCCCCCAGAGGACATCCAGGTGGTCTCTGGGGACCTGGGGATGAGGTGGGCGACATCCCGGCACAACAACCCGAGAGGAACCTCCTCGGCTCAGGCCCTGCCTGGAATCCTCATCTCCTTACCACTCCTCTCAGGATCCCCCTCCCTGTCGGGGCTGCTCACCCAAGGCTCCATCCAGATTCTGGAAGATACGGCAACGGTGGTCCAGGGTGATATTGATCCCCTCCTGCAGGAAAGAGGGCAGCAGGCTGCAGCAGGGACAGGCCCTGGCAGAGGACAAGGCTCCATCACCCAGTGTGGGGAATCTGTCCTCCCACTTTTGCCACTTCCTTTCCCCACACCCACTTTGCCCTGTCACATCAGGGCAGCTGGGAGCCTTGGGAAGGCCAGCCAGTGGCCAAACCCCTGGGATCTACTAGTCTAGTGGCTGTATTCACAGAGAACCAGGGACTCTCAGAACTGGAAGGAATCTAAGGAAACAGCTGGTTCAACTACAACAACAACCATAGTAATAACAAATGCTTGTTTAGCACTTTACTATGTGCCAATCACATCCTAAGTATTATATGTACATTAATTTAATCCACACAACACCCTTATAGACTTAAAAACAAGGCACACGGACTTCCCTGGTGGTGCAGTCGTTAAGAATCCGCCTGCCAATGCAGGGGACACGGGTTCGAGCTCTGCTCCAGGAAGATCCCACACGCCACAGAGCAACTAAGACCGTGCGCCACAACTACTGAGCCTGCGCTCTAGAGCCCACGAGCCACAACTACTGAGCCCACGTGCCACAACTACTGGAGCCCGTGTGCCTAGAGCCCGTGCTCCACAATAAGAGAAGCCACGGCAATGAGAAGCCCGCGCACTGCAACGAAGAGTAGCCCCCGCTCGCCGCAACTAGAGAAAGCCCGTGTGCAGCAGCGAAGACCCAACACAGCCAAGTAAGTAAGTAAATAAATAAATAAAAACAAACAAACAAACAAACAAGGCACAGAAAGGTTGGATAACTTGCTCAAGGTCACACACTTAGTAATTGGCTAAGCTGGCATCTGAGCCTGGTAGCCTGGTCCTGAGGTCCACGTTCACTGCATAATGCTGCCTCTTCGAGATCTGACTGTGTCTCATGGAGCTCTAGGCCAGGCCAAGTGACACTCTAGGCTCAGCCTTCATCCCACAGAGAACAGCTCCACTGTTTTGTTTTAGACCATGGGCTTCTGCTAGCAATGTAACTGGAGGCAAAGGGGAAGGAGGAGGAAGGACTGGGCTAACTAAAGATCAAGTTCATCGTTTCCACTGCACAAGTCCAATTGCTTCATTATTTCATGGATAACAAAAATCAAGGCCCAGAGAGGGAAAGTGAGTTACCCTACGTCATGCAGCACAGAATAAACAGGGGCTGGGGGGGGTAAGCAGGGAAGAATCCAGGAATACTGACCCCCCTCAAGGGCTCCCTAAATTTCCTGCCTGCCCAGAGGACACTGGTTGGCTTTGGGGCTACACTGGCCTAGTTCTACTGCTTCCATTCCCCTCAATGATCTCTGCTTTTTCTTTTTTGGCCTTGCCATGTGGCTTGAGGGATCTTAGCTCCCCAACCAGGGATTGAACCCGCACCCTCGGCAATGAAAGCGCAGAGTCCTAACCACTGGGCCACCAGGGAATTCCCCAATGATCCCTGCCTTGAGACAGGCTGAGAGGCCTAGCTTCTGGGGCCCAGGTCCAGCCAAGATCACATCAGCCCCCTAGAAACCCTCCAGGCAGGGTTGGGCAGGGGCAGCTCAGCCTGTCAGTTCCTTTCATGACCATCCTCACCACCTGACCTGAGGCTGTAAATTCCTTGTGGCCCCAGCTTGAAGGTCCACGAGGGCAGACACCCCAACTGTCTTGTTCACTGCCATATCCCTGCCCTACACCTGACAGTGTCTCTCACACACCACAGGCACTCAATAAATACCTGCTGAATAAATGAGTGAATCGAAGAATAGATAAATGGAGTGTCAATGCCCAACCCAGGGGGTCAGGCCTGGGGGGCAGGGGCTGCTCCTAGTGCAGCCTGGTCTGGGGGAATCCAGCGTCAAGATCCCACAGTCCCACCCACTGCCTCTTACCCTCTTCTCCGGGTCCAAGAAGATCTTGGTGTAAAAGAGCTGGTCACTGTCACTGTCCTGACCCTCCCACTCAGCCACCAGTTTGCTGAGGTTGGGGGCATAACCGATGAAGCCTGGGGGTGGGGGACATACAGAGACAGACACTTAGCTTCCGGCCTCTAAGCCAGGGGCCTCTTCCCAGCCTCCCCTCTCATCCACCTCCCACTTCCTTACCCATAAGCCCTGCCTCCTCTCAGAAGCCCTCCTGGATTGAGAAGAGGCGATATCTACAGGTTGGAAACAGCCTGCCAGTTAATGTCACTTGGTGACAAGTTCCCACTGAGCCCAGAGAGAAAAATCAGTGCTGTCCATTAAGCTGCACCAGCTCAGGTCCTGGGCACCACACAGGTGGTGAATAAATGAATTAGACCAGAAGCCCAGGAGAGCAGGGCTGGTGGGGCATAGGCTTGGAGCCCCTTTTCTACAGCTATCTGAGAAACCTGACCCAGAGAAGGGTAGAGGCTGAGCCAAGGTCACACAGTACAGGAGGGCTTAGAGGGTAAGGGCCACACAGCCCCCAGGCTACAGTGCAGACTGGTGAGAAGGGAAGAGAAAAAGGAGAAGGTGGGCAGCCAGGGAGGGCCCTGCCCTAGGGGACACCTCTACCCCTGGGCCAGGGCCAGGCCATCTGGACTCTGCTAACTCTCTTGGCCAATGGGGAAACGTGGTCCCTGGGGGCGGAGCGCCCTTCCGTGGCTGGACAGAGGAATCCAGAATAAAATATGGATTTTATTCTCCGTGCAGTAGGAAGTCACTGAGTGATGTGTGCAGACTCGCATCTGGCTGCTGGGTGGAGAATGGACTGGAAGGGGCGAGGGTGGAGGCTGGCAGAGCAGTTAGGAGACGACTGCCCATGCCAGGGGCCCCAGGAGGCAGCGGCAAGGGGCGTGGACATGAGAGGGCAGATTCCAGAGATCTTTTGAATTGGAAGTGCTGTGACCTGCTGATGGACTAAGGTGCGGGAAGGCAAGGGAGGAATCAGGGGTGACTCCCTGTTTTGACCTGTGCAGATGGGGGGCTATTGAATGAGACAAGGAAGATTGCAGAGAAGCTGATTTAAGGGTTAAAAAGTCAGGAGTTGGGGCTTCCCTGGTGGCGCAGTGGTTGAGAGTCCGCCGCCGATGCAGGGGACACGGGTTCGTGCCCCGGTCCGGGAAGATCCCACATGCTGCGGAGCGGCTGGGCCCGTGAGCCATGGCCACTGAGCCTGCGCGTCCGGAGCCTGTGCTCCGCAACGGGAGAGGCCACAACAGTGAGAGGCCCGCGTACCGCCAAAAAAAAAAAAAAAAAAAAAAAAAAAAAAAAAAAAAATCAGGAGTTCTACTGAGGACATTCTGCATTCAGGACCCGTGAGCCATCCGCATGGGATGTCAAGCCAGGGGGCATCTGCACCCAGGCAGCAGATGGACCCCTCTGGAGCCTGCCCAGCCTGCCACACACTCCGCACCTGGGCCCCTCACCTCCAGAGCCCAGGAACCTCTTGCCGTCAGATACCACCGGGTACTTGGCCTCCAGCCTGCGGTCCGGGTAGATGAGCTCCTCGGCAGAGAAGACCACCTGGCTCCCGGCCTGCCGGAACTTCTTCAGGAGCTCTCGGGGCCCCGAGGCAAACACCACGTCGTAGCTGTGGCCAGAGCCGGGAGAAGACAGGGCAGAGGTGAACAGGGAGGAGAAGGGGTGGGGGAGAGGGAGGCAGGGGCTCAGGAGGGTGCAGGCAGGAGGAGACCAGGGATCAAGGCTCTCGCCCTCCTCCCACGCCAACCCCAGGCCACATCTGGGAAATGGATCTGCCCTGTTGCCTTTGCCCCTGCCCACCACGTTTCCACCCCCTTCCTGGGCAGAGACGTGGTCCCCATAATCTGTGCCCATCTCACACTCAAAGCATAGGTCACCAAACCTGGGCAGGTCCCCCCACCCATCTTTTCACCAAGAGTGGACATGGGTCTTTTCTGGGGTTCATAGACCCCTTAAAACTGCAGGCAACCTTAGCTAGAGTAACCCTCCTCATCCCTGATGTCCTGGCAGGACCTCATTCTAGAATATTCCTCTACCTCTCAGCTGCCTACCTGTCTGTGAAGAGAATGACCAGGTTCTCCTTGTCTGCGTGCTTCTCCAGGGCTTTCTTCAGTAGTCGAACCTTCAGCCCTCCACCTGCCGACATCTCCTTGCCCCCATGCCAGTCCTCCCCCAGCCCCAGCGCCTGCAGAGAAAGGCCCCTTAACATGAGCTTCTGGTAAACAAAAATCTGGCCAGCTCAATTTCCAACCCCACCTGGGCAGTGCACATCTTTGCTTCTGGCTGTGGCCAGCACCTCCTCCCCTCCCCATGGGAAACCATTCTAAGACATATGTGTGGCTGAGCAGGTGCCTGGTGTGGTCATGTGACCATGGCTGGCCAATCAGAGTGTCCCATCTCTCCCAGAGCCATAAGTTTGAGCATGTAACCCAAGTAGGGCCTATGAGTCTTCCCTGGGACTGTTATGTTAAAAGTAAGAAAAGCTTGTCTTGTTCTGCTGAGGTTGTGAAGCTGGGGCATGTGGGTCTATGGCTGGTGGTCATCCTGCCACCATGTAGAGAGAGCATGTCCGCAAATGAAAACAAACAGGGCCTAGAGATGGAAAGACGAGGCCCTTACCATGCTGCTTGAACTCCTAGATCCAGCTATGTCTGAAGCAACCCCCTGCCTCAAGCCCCATTTATGTAAACTAATACACTTTCTTATAATGAATTTTTTTTAATTTATTTTTTAAATTTATTTATTTTTGGCTGCGTTGGGTCTTTGTTCCTGCACAAGGGTTTTCTCTAGTTGTGGCGAGCGGGGGCTACTCTTCATTGCGGTATGCGGGCTTCTCATTGCAGTGGCTTCTCTTGTTGAGAAGCATGGGCTCTAGGTGCGCAGGCTCCAGTAGTTGTGGTGCATGAGCTTAATTGCTCCTCAGCGTGTGGGATCTTCCTGGACTAGGGCTTGAACCCCTGTCCCCTCCATTGGCAGGCAAATTCTTAACCACTGCGCCACCAGGGAAACCACAAACTAATACACTTTCTTTCTGGCTTAAAGCCACTAGACTGCAAGCTGTGTAGGCAGTGCCCTGGTCTGTCTCGTCCATCTTTCTGTCCCCAGTGCCAACCATGGCACCTGACACAAGGAGGCACTCAGCACACTCAGTGAAATGGAGGAATCTCTCCCTGCAGGGCTCAGCCCCACAGACTGCACGCACAGGACATGACATCCATGCCACCGATGGACATGGCGTTAGCTTGTGTTTCGTTACAGCAGTGTTTATACAGGTAAGATATCCAGACAAGGGCATCCCCAAATCACCTGGGAGGCCTTGTGGAAATGCTGATCCCCAGGCCCTACCCTCTAAACTAGCCACAGGTCCCCAGGCGAGTCTTATGCACTAACATGAGCATTCCCACATACCTCTCGAGTCTCACCTTCCACACACCCTCTATCTCCAGCACCTCCTAGACTTTGCTTATGTTCTTCCCATCTTACTTTTCCAGAAGATTTCCCTTTGGGCCCAAGTCAGTTTGGGAAAGGCAGACATCCAGCTCCTGGACTCTCCCCCCACCCCTTGGCTATCTCTGCCCCACCCAGGGAGCCCCTTACCTGGATCTTGTAGTTGAAGAACTGGGCTGACCGCTTGAAGCGTCGGAACCCCTCGGTCTCCTTTGTGGCCACCGTGAGGACCAAAAGGTTGTCTGGGGACAGAGAAGGGAATGAAAGATGAAGAGAGGTGACAGCAGGAATGGATGACCGTGCCCAGCGGGATGTGTCAAATCCCACAGGATGTATCTTCCTGTCAACCCATTATACACAAGGGCCCAGGGCCCAGGTAGGAGGAGACACACCTAAGATCACTCAGCTGGGTTAATGACAGAGCTGGGACATAACCTGGGTCTCCCAGTTCTCCTTCAGGGCTCCGTTCATCTGGTAACTGACCAATGTGGCGGGAAGTACCCAGAGCAGAGGTGTCTGCACCTCGCATTGTGAGACTGGGTCTCTCTGGACTTAGGAGCAGAGGAAAGGATTCGCTCTGAATGCTGAACAACAGGAGGACCTCTCTGGCCAATATCAGACATTAGCCTGGCAACAATCACAGCTCTCCATGCCCGCACTCCCGGCAGACATTGCTAATCAATCCCAACAGACTTTCTTGCTGAGCCTCACTTGGCCTTGGATTCTCCCAACACTGTGAGAACCAATAAGAGCTGGCCTGTAGTGGAAACTGACTTGAAATCCTGGCCTTTGGCCAGAGCAGCTATGCTACCTTTTTAATGAGGGACCTCTCTGGGCTCTGCAGTGTGGCTTCACCTCTGCAACAGAACCTGCTGGAAACACTCCCAGATGCCATCTCTGGGAGCCGTGAAGAAGCCCCTCCCAGACCATACTTTGAGGCTGTGTTCTATGAGAAGTGAAGGCTCTGGGAGTCCCCTGGTGGCCTAGTGGTTAGGATTTCGGGCTTTCACTGCTGAGGCCCTGGTTCAATCCCTGGTTGGGGACCTGAGATCCCACAAGCCGTGCTGCACAGGAGAAAAAAAAAAAAATTCCCTGTAGCTGGCCTGGTTAGGCTCCTAGCTCTGCTCTTTACCAACTGTGTGACCTTGGGCAAGTCCTTGACCCTTCTGAGCTGGTTTCCCCCTTGTAAAATAGGGATAGTAGTAGTACCTACTTCCCAGGGCTGCTGGACTAATTAAATGAGATCAGGCCTGTAAAATCCTGGTTGGGATGCCGGCACACACTAAGCTATTATTGGTGCTTATTACTGAGAGGCAAACGCCTTGCTCTGGCATTCAAGGCCCCCGTTGATTGGCCTGGTGACACACTCATTCCCTCCACTGAGTGGGCCCTCCTCCTGGCTGGGCTCCTCCCTCCTGCCAGGGCTCCCTCTCTGTGCTCTTTCTCTAACCTTCCTTCAAGTCCCAGGGCCAGTGACACTTCTTCCCTGCCACCACCTCTATGAAGCCTTCTTGGATTTCTCCTGACCTCTCTCTGGGCAGAGGGCAGGACCCCACTTTGCAGCGCCCATCATTGTTTCACTGGGTGAGCCTTACTTCCCTGGGGTCCAGGTCTTAACACTTTTCTGGGTGAACAGACTCACCAAGTGGCCAGGCCAGCACAGGCAGGTAAGGCCCTCCCACCTCGACCTCCCCAGGAAGTCAGGAGGAGCCTGGGCTAAAAGAACAAAGGAGTCCAGCCTGACAGAGCTGGCTGAGCTGAGGGGCAGGCTGCTGGTCCCAGAGCAAGGGGTTGGTGCCAGGTGGCCCAGCCAGGATTGGCAAGGATCCGCTGCGGGTGGGTCCAGAGACCTGGCACAGAAGCGGGTGGATTCACTAGGCAGATGTGTAGAGGGGAGGCCTCACCATCTGACCCTGGGGTCCAGGAAAGAGGGGTGCTGCTCACACTCGGGGAAGGGCTCCCCCCAACTCCTGCCAGGATGGTTAAGTCTGCCCTCAGGCAAGGAGAGACAGAGCCCCAGCTCTGAGGCCCTCTTGTCGACAACAGGGGCTGCTGGGGACAGGAAGAGTGTCACATTTCATGGATGGAAAAAGCCAGCGTGTGTATCTCTGTGAGATTCTGGATTCTCCATTGGACCAGGGCTCCTGAAGTCAGGAAGTGGGGGAGGGGGAGTGAGGAACCCAAGACTCAGACATGGTAACCTGCCCAAGGGAGCCATGATGTGGCAGCACCATGATTTGGACACAGATACCTGGACCCAGAGTCCCCTCTCTTCACCTCTGCACGCACCGCTCAGGCCTGGGACGTGGCCAGGCGTCCATCTCCATCTGTCTAATGAGACTGTCCGGCTCAAGCCATGCTGGACCCTCCCCACTTCCCTCCCCACATGCCCCCTTCCTCCTGCACAGCCTGTCTCCACTCAGTTTTCCTGCCAGGTGCTCGCCATGGCACCTTAACAAATCCTGGGTTCCTTGGGCAACACAACGCCCACTCTCCTAGCCAAGGACCCCACAAAATCCCCCAGCGCAGAGGGCCACAAACCTGCCTGCATATCAGCATCACAAGGGAGGTTGTGAAATCCACATTCTCGGGCCCCAGGACCAGAGGTCTGAGATGGACCCAGGAGTCTGGATTTGTCCTACATTGCCCTGGTGATTTCTGATGTCAGCCACATTTAGAAACCGCTGGTCCAACCCATCCCTTGGTCCTCTGCCTCTGGGCTCCAATGCAGGGGCCTGGGAGGTGGTTCACAGCAAGAGAGCTCAAGGCAGGCCCCTCCCCTAAGGGACCCTGGCATCACCCCTCAACACCCCATGAAACTGCATCGCTGAATCCAGCCGGCACCCCATTCCTTTGTCCTGCCTGAAAAGCTTGCTTCTTCCCCTGAAAAGGGCCCAGGCCACCTCCTCCAGGAAGCCCTCCTCTATCTCATCCCCTTACCCAGTCAGCCCTCGGCCCGTGAAGTCTCCGTGTGCACAGCAGGCGAAGTACCAGTACAAACCTGCTCCTCCCTTTGCCAGGCCAGGCCCGCATCTCTATTTCCTCGGTTTCCCTCCCCCTCCCCAGGACTCGGACTGAGTGTGACTTGGGCCTCAGGTACAGTGTCTGGCCTTCAGGAGCCCTGTGGAGATGACTAGTAAGCGCGAGCACTGTTGAGCCTTTTCTAGATGCCGTGCACCTTGTGAAGCGTGTTACATTCATTATCAAATTTAACCATCGACACCCTGTGCTGTAGGTGATATTTCTACCCCCCCCTTCTACAGGTGAGGAAACTGAGGCACAGAGAGGCTATATAACCTCGAGGTCAGAAGGAAATGAGCTGGAATTCCAAATGCCCATGCCCTTCACCACACTGTTTCCCTGTCCAACATCCCGGAATGCTGGGAATCCCAGCTGTAGACTGAATCCAGCATTTCCAGCCACCTTCTCTCAGGCCTCCCCAGTGTGGACACCCGTTCCAGTTACTGGGAGAGGTCTCTTCCCAACTCACTGCACAGCCAGAGCTCTGGGCAGCCTACAGGGTGACAACGTGGCCCAGGGCCCTGCCCACCTGCTTTCTGTCTGGTCCAGCCAGCCACCTTGGGCTGAGGCCAGGGCCCACGTGAGGCCCGACATACAGGGCTCTTGGTCCCCCCTGACCCGCTGCTCAAAGTCCAGCAGTGGTTTCCCCAGATGGATGACCCATGATCCAGGGTCAGCAGAGACAAACCAGAGAGCAGAGTGGAGTGGCAAACTGCCACAGATTGCTGGGAGGGTAACTTAGCCTCTCTGTGCCTCTGTTTTCTTATCTGTAAAATGGGAGTAATAACAATAGTACCAGGGAATTCTTTGGCGGTCCAGGAGTGGTTAGGACTCTGCGCTTTTACTGACAAGGGCTGGGGTTCAATCCCTGGTCGGGGAACTAAAGTGCTGCCCTGGGGGGCAGGGATGGAGAGGAGCTGCCTTCCTGAGAGTGAGAATGATGGGGAGTGGGAGGGGCACGGGGGTCTTGAGGGGAGTGCAGACACCTCTCTGGGATCCTAAGAGAAGGCTGAGGACTCAGGCTCTGTTCGGCTGTGTTTCTTCAGATGCCACCTCCTCTCCCCAAGCAGTGCGGGTCCAGGCAAGGGGGTGGATGGTCAGCGTGTGGCCTTGGCTCCCAAGGCACGGTCATGACACACCCAGTCTGCTCTCTGGGGAGGCGGGAATGAATGAAGCTCCTCTCCCATCCCCCACACCCACCTGGGGCTGGAACGGAAGCCAGGCGATGGGGATTCCCAGGGCTGGAGCCAGCCCTGCCTCTTCCCCAGGTCTGGCCTCCCACTCATTTCTGCCACCTCAGGTCTCCTGAGACTCCCCCGCCCTGACACACACACAGCCAGCTGGGTCTGCCTGCTTCTCCATTTCCTGCGGCGGAACGGCACGACCTGGAGCTCCCACCCAAGCCCAGCTGGCATCCCTGGAGTCTCAGGTCTCAGCGGCCATCGGGCTCAGGCTGCTCCTTCCCTCTCTGTGGCCAGATGAAGGCCTGCAGGGAAAGGCATGGGCCCAGGGAGAAGGGGGGCTCAGCTAGAAGCAGCTACAGAAAGAAGGACGGACCACGTTGCTCCTGGGCTCTCCCAGCCCCTCAGCTCTGTGCAAATTTGCTTGTTTGGATGCTGCTTTGTTGAAGGCCTTTTTCTGTCCCGCACATCAGTCTGGGGGGCCCCCAGGGCAGGGCACTGTCTCCTCCCTCAGGCACAGGGCTCTCTGGGAGCGGAGGGCTGTGCCTCCCCCATCAGACTGGGCGTCCACTGGGGTGAGAAGCTCCGTGCCCTCCCTCAGACTGGCAGCACCCTGAAAGGGAGAACTGTCCCTCTTTCTCTCTGTGTGCCGAATCCTTGGGTGTGCAGATGAGGGTGGACAAGCAGCTGAGAGCACCTCCACCCGCCACACCCCGTGCAGCAAATCCCCTGCCCCGCTTCAGGCTTCACTGGGCCCCTGAGGGACACACGGCACAGTCCCTGTGCCTGCCCCATGGAACACTCCTCTGTAGCTGCTCCATCCCAGCCACCTGGGCTGGGTGTCCCCGCAGGCAGCTGGGGTGCCCCCTTGCTGAGGCCAGTGGGCAGCCTGGGCCAGGCCTGTAGGAAAAACTACCATCCTATGCTGCCTCCTTGGCCAGCAGGCTGAGGGGTCCCAACCACCTGGGTCTGGGACAGTTGGGCAGACTTCCCCAGGCAGCATCTCCCGGCAACACCTGCCCCCCCATCTGGAGCTGGGGGTCAGCAGGAATGAGCAGAAGGTCTGAGTCCCAGTCGATGATGCCACTTCCAATCAGCGGTGGCAACCTGAGACCAGGTGTTTAACCGTTTAGGGTCTCAGTCTTCCTATCTGCAAAATGAGGCCAATGATTCCTTATGTATCAAAAGGGTCTGAATGGAGCAAGGGAAGCACAGGGCCTCAAACTTGAGAGCGGCCTGACTTTCGCCACATGCCTGGGGACCCGCTTACTATCTACTAGGTGCTTTACCTGGATTATCTCAGCAACACCCTGAATCCTGTACCCTCTGTGGGGGCTGCCTTGTGTCCACTCTGTCCCCTCCCATCACCTGCTAGGGGTCAGGGCACCTGAAGCCTTGTCATCAATTTGGATCCTCCAACTCACCTCCCGGGCTTCATCACCTCCCTGGGCAGCTGGAGTTTCTCCCCTGGGATGGTCTGGGGTGGAAGGAGCCTACATCAGCAGAAGCAGAGGGAAGAGACACCCAAGGCGAAAAAAGGCCAGCAACTGGACCCAGGCCATAGGACCTTTGCACACACCACCAGCCCAGCCCAGCCCTGTGCTTAGCACCTCCCTCACTGGATTTCTTGACCTGTCTTACTGCCCTGCTGGGATACTCCAGGAAAGCTGGCAGCGCTGGGCCAAGAAAGAAAATGCCTTTATGGGCTGGGCATCGAGCTGAACTCTCACTAACAGGCCTCATCCCACAGAATCATTGTCAAGAGCTCTAGGACGCAGGTATCATCACGCCTGTTTTGCAGGCTAGAACACCAAGCCTCATGGAGATTAAGCACCACTGCTTTACCACAGGAGACGCATGGCCTTGGGTAGAACCTGACACAAAGGAAGTACTCAAGAAATGGTGGTTCCCATCCCTTTTCCTGGCCCAAGGGTCTGCTAAACTACCATCCTGCCCCACTCTGGTTCCCAGTTTCTCTAGAAGAGTGGGCCAAGGGGAACGGGGGATGATGGAGGGTGTGGTCAGTCTGGCTCTGCTTCGCTGGGACTGCCAGTGGTCTGTGTCCTCCTCGGGCTCTCAGATGCTGACTGGGTGGCCCTGCAGGTGGTCCAGGGAGGGCTGGGGAGGAGAGTAGCACCCGCTCAGGATACACAGTGGGACACACTTTGAAATCCAATCTGCCTTGGGGTTGTAGAAAAAGCACTAGAGCCGGAGTCCAGCAGATCTGAGACCCACCACTCCAAAGCTGGATCCCCCTGGGCAGTCACTACACCTGTCTGGGCCTCAGTTTCCTCATGTGCAACCCGGAGAGAGTGAGACCCACCTGGGAGGGGGAGAGCAGACCACTGAGGACACGGGTGAAAGTACAAACGGCTCGGTGATGTGAGCCACCCTTTCTGTCCCCCACCCCGCCCGGGTGCCCCTCACTCCATAGTTATGAGGCCTAGGTGTGAATCCTGATTTCACAGCCCACAAGCGGTGTGACCCTGGGCAAGTGAATCAACTCTGGAGCCTCAGTTTGCCCAGCTGGAAAATGGAAATGATAGAAGGATGCACTTCTGAAGGTTAGGATCCTGCTTAATCGACGTCTGACTCATAGCCAGTGCTCCACAAAGGTAGTTATTGTCCGTATTATTATGAGTGCTATCATTATTTGCCCTTCTGGGTAATGAACGGGACTTGGGCCGTTCCTCCCCTCCAGCTGCCCGAGGAAAGTGGGAAACGCAACCCTAAGAGGGGAAGTGCCTTGTCCAAGTCACCATTGGGTCAGTGGACAACTGGCCTGAACCCAGAACCCCTCGGAAGCCCAGGCCTCCGCTACAGGCCGGTCCTAACGGAGGCAGCCCCCAGACCAGCCCACCTGCCCCCATCCCCCCCACCCCACCTCCGGCCCCGGATTCCCACTCCCGCCCCCGGCCCGGAGCCCTCACCCTCCGGCTTGGCATCACCCTTCGTTTCCACCAGGAGCAGCCAGCCCAGCGGGGCCAGGAGCAGCTGGAGCCGCATGGTCCGGGTCTGGGAACGTCCGGCGCGTCCAGCGGCGCTCGCTCGCAGGCTGGAAACTTCCCGACGGGGCCGGCGATCCCGCTGCCACGCACTGGGCCCGCCCCGGGGGCGGTGTCGCGCCGCGCTGCCGGGGGGAAGGGATTCCTGCAGACTCTCCCGAGCCATCAGCCTCTCCGAGTCCGGGCAGCTCCCTGCGGGCCCGTCCCTGCGGCTCCCGGGTCCTTCCGCCGCCGGCCTCCTCCCTCCCGTCTCCGGGGGCTTCACTCCGACCGGAAAGAGGAGGGGAGACGGGGGCGAGGCAACAATTTCTGTACCCCGGACCCCGCGCCAAGCCTTGATGGTATCAATAAACGTGAGCCTCGGTTTCCTCTCTGGAAAGCGGGGTTTATAATGGTATCTATGCGTTAGGCCTTGCACGGGTTAATGACATTGTTACCTGCAGTGCCCTTAGAACAGCCCCTTGATAAGCCCTCAGTAAATCTCAGCTATTCAGATTTCGTTCGCCCTTGTCCAAAGCCTTGGCCGTGAGGGTCTGAGCCTGGAGCGGGCGAGGCCTGGCAGGAATGTGTTCAGAGGCATCCACACGCCTGCCGAGACCCTTCTGGCTGCTGCAAGTGCAGAAAGCGCATCACCGCCCCGCAAAAAGGGACTCACTTAATCTGCCTTTTTGTCCCTGGGAGGCAAAGGGAACCTCTGAGACAAGGAAGGTCTTGTTCCTGAGGTCACATTGTTGAATGAATGGATGAATGAATGAATGAGAGAGAGAGAGAAGAAAGTGAGGGAAGGAGGGAAGGAGGGATGAAGGAAGGAAGGAAGGAAGGAAGGAAGAAGTTGTTTAGGGTCTCCTCACAGATGTGGGTCTTCAAAAAACAGCTCAAGCGTTTCTAGAACAAGGTTTCCTGGAGCAGATGTCAGCTAGAGGCAGCCATCTCTGGGAAAACAACAACAACAATTTTCATCCTTGGAAGAGACCCTCAAAGGGAGATCCTTTCCAGCAGGTTAGGCTCCAGAGGAGTGGGTAGTGGGTACAACCCTGGGTGGGCAGGGGCTTCCCCACCCACAGGGGGAAAGGGCAGAGGCGGGAGGAATGTCATGATTATCAATGAACAACATAAAGCAGGCCACGCTAGGTTCTGGGGAAAAGAGAAATCAGCAGTGCTCTTAAGACTGACGCAGCCAGGGTAATGCACTACCGACATGATGTTACATGGGAAAAGCAGTATATACTGTATGACCCCACTCAGCAAAAATATATCCTTACAGGTACAATGCATAGAGATGATGCTAAAAGAAAATGACAGCCAAATATTTACAGTCATTATTTCCAACTTGAGGGAATGTGTGTGTGTGTGTGTGTGTGTGTGTGTGTGTGTGTTATTGCCAGGTAGTTTTTATTTTCTGATTTATATTTTTCATTGTTTTTACAATCATTTTACAATGAATGTATACAATTTGTACAATCCAAACAAAGCCAACACATGTTCTTTTTAGAAGATAGGTACAATCCCTGGGAACCTGGGAAATTTTCTCACTGAACAGAGATTTACTCATGGTAAAGATGGTAGAAGTAAGGCCCAGGGGGACCCAACAGCAAGTTCAAATTCGAAAGGCAAGTAAAGGGAAGAGGCATGAGTGCAATCCAGGGCTGCCACCCAGCTGGGACCTGGGACCTAGGGCGGGGAGTTTCTGCAGCTGGGGACAGAACATGGTGCCAGAATCCACCGGATGTTTTTGAATTCAGGAGGATGCAGACTGAAATTCCAGCTCCTTGGAGGAGGAAATGGAGGGATAAGCGGAGGGGAAGAGAAGGATCATGTGTTGGCTGGCTCAATTTTCAAAGCTCTGGCTTATGCCATGTTCCCCACAGCCCTGCCAGTTAGGCAGCATTGCCCCCATTTGTGAAATAAGGAAACCGGGGCTCAGAGATGTGAAGCAACTTCCTCAAAGTCACACAGCTGATGGGGGACCACAGTAAGGGAGGCGACTTTGGAAACCGGCTCTAACTTCCCTTTTGCTCAGGCCCAAGGAGAACCTCAATGGTGGCATACTATGGACGGAAAAAAATCCTTGGGCAGTGGAGTTCCCAGAGTCATTGCAAATCGGGAGGGCGAATCAATCTTGGAGGCTGCTTGCCGCCCCTGGAGAAAGGATTCACCCTGATGAAGCCTGCCTGCCACCCTTCACCAAATTGCTGGAACTTGAACTCGGTCCAAGCTTCATCCAAAAGGAGGACTTGTCTCTTTAACCAGGGGTGGCTGCTGCCTAGATGTTACTCAGGGTACGTGCTGCACGTGTTGTGCACAGTTGAAGGCACAGGACTCTGCTCTTCTGGGAAACAGAAAGGATAGCTGGACTGGAGGGTAGTGGTCTGGTGCCACAAGGGGCTTTTCCCCCTTTCATCCTCTGCTTTTCTCCATTTTTACCATTTCCTTTCTTGACCCGAGGAAGAGCGATGGTCTCAGTGGACAGCCACGTTCTGTGCTGCCAGCCATTCTCAGCCTCCTCCCCGTTTACACCCATCAGCTAGTCCCACTGGCACCTAACCCCTTTGATGATGATGATGATGATGATGATGATGATGATGATAATAATAATAATAATAATAATGGAATTTCCAAGCTGTTCCCTTAAATGAAAAAAGTAATATACAAGGGTATATAATATGCTACAATTTCTGTGAAGGGAAAAATATAGGTCTCTGTCTATATGGCTGTATATCTGTAAGTGAATAGAATTTCTGGAGGAGCATCCAAGGAACAGGAAGCAGTGGTTGCATCTGGGAAGAGGAACTGACTAGCTGGGGCTCCAGGAAAGAGGAAGACTTAATGGCCACTCTTCACCCTTTCATATATGTTGAATTTTGTGTCATGTACATGTGTTTCCTGTTTCCTAGTAAAAATAAATTAAATAGTGAATGGTTATTTTAAGCGTTTAACTTGTTTATCTAACTGAAGTCTCAGAGCAATCCTACTCTGTCTCATGATCCCCATTTTATGGATGGAGAAACCAAGGCCCAAGGAAGTTAGCTGACTTGCTAGCAAGGGGCAAGGCCAAGATTCAAAACCCAGGCAGCCTCATGCCAGTGTCCTTACCCTTGACCTCCTGGCTTTGTTGTGGCTATGTTGCTGATTGTGGGCTATGATTCCCTCCCCTGGGGTGTTTGAGAGTGGTAAGGGAGTTAAGAGCACCAGCATGAACCTTCTCTTTATCGTAGGAATCTACTTCCAGGAATTGCTCCCCCAGAAACAGTCTCAAAAGTAGGCCAAGGTATATGTCTATTACCCAGACATTCGTAATAGCGAAAAATAATTATGTGGGTTTACGTTTACTGTTACCCCATGTCATGCACCTTGCTTGCTTTGCCTGTATTAACTTACTTATTCCTCAGAAACCTGAGAGGCAGTTTCTCTGGTCATCCCCGTTTCACAGGTGGGATCAAGCCTGGTTTAGTCCTTTGCTCTCATCTCACTGTGCCTCCCAAGTGTTTCTGCCTCCCTGAGGGGCTTGGATGGATCCTATCTCTCTAACTGTAGGTTATGGATTCCTGCACATCCATGAAGTTACTCTGTGGGGTTTGTGAAATCCTGGTGGAAATTAAGAATTTTGTGTGTATGTTTTGATAATGATCTTAAAAAAGAAAAAAAAGAAGGTAAGCATACTGTAGGATCACCTGGACAGCTGCCTTCTTATAGGGTGCTGGCCCTAAGACTTGGCAAACACACGTGTCTGCTCACAGCTCACAAGAAGCCACCTCAAATGACCATTTAATTTTCAACAACTGGGAAGCACTGTCTGGCTTTGGAATGTCCTGAAACTAAAGCGGAAACAATCGCCCCATTGTCTGCCCCTGTGCTCAAATTGAAGTTTTTTCCGAGAAACAAAACAAAATTTGTCTTTTGCATTGATAATACACAATTTAAAAGCATTTTCAAGCATGAGACTTTAGGGTTTTATGTTATTTAATAAGTTAAGACTCACGGTTGACATCAAGAAGACGACTTGGTGTGGTGGAGAAATGGACAGTCCTGGGCCTGATTTGTGTCCTATATGCTGTACATGCAGCCAGACAGGTCTGGAAGAGTTGTCAACAAAATATATCCTAGGAAGTCTGGTTGACAGTGCTTACTTTTCTTTTTCTTTCTTTCTTTTTTGGAGGGGTACTGTTCTGTACTGTTCTAAGTCTTTTTTTTTTTTTTTTGCAGTGAGGATCATTTTTACAGAAAAAAAGTTTTTAAATTATTTTTTTAAAATCTTGGGGCTGTTGTTGAATACATTAGTAGCGAATGGGGCCCAACACGTGTTCGGTTTGGCTAGCGCGGTGGGTTTTTTCGTTTCTGTTTTTATTTCCCATGAATTGGCCGCTTCCAGTCCTCCGCTGACCCCTCTCCTCTTCTGGACTTGACTTTTCAGGCCCGAGAACTGGTGCTCCAAACCCCGGCGGTGCCCGCCCCCTCCTCGCTGTGGCCCCGCCTCCTTCTCCCGGGCCCGCCCCTCTCCCCTCCCTCCGCCCTCCCCTTTTCCATCTGTCGCAAAAGAGTAGGCGGCGCTTGACGGCCCGCGTCGTTTGACGGCCGGAGGCAACCGAGAAGGAGGAGGAAGTGGCTGTGGCGGCTGCCGCGGCGCCTGTGACGGGGGCTGGGGTGGGCGCCGCGGTCCGGGCCCGGGAGTGAGGCGCGGGCGGCCGGGCCGGTGGGCTGGGCGGCGGGCCCGGCGGCCGCCCCCGCGCCGCGCCCGCGCCTGGCGGCCCGATGTGGCTGCAGCAGCGGCTTAAGGGGCTGCCGGGACTGCTGTCGAGCAGCTGGGCCCGCCGCCTACTCTGCCTGCTCGGCCTCCTGGTGCTGCTTCTGTGGTTCGCGGGCTCCGGGGCGCGACGGGCGGCGGGCGGTCTGCAGCTGCTGCCCTGGCCCCGCGGCGAGCCGGGCGCCGCCGAGCCCTCTGCCTGTCTGGAGGCAGCCACCCGCGCGTGGCGCGGCCTGCGGGAGCGGGGCGAGGCTGTACCGCTGGGCCCTGGAGTGCCGGCCCTGGTGGCCAACGGCTTCCTGGCCCTGGACGTGGTCGCCAACCGGCTGTGGGTGACCCCTGGGGAGCGGGAGCCCGCCGTGGCGCCGGACTTCGTGCCCTTCGTGCAGCTGCGCCCGCTGAGCGTGCTCTCTGAAGCTGGAGAGTCATTGTTGCTGCTGCGGGAAGGGCTGCTGCGGCGGGTGCGCTGCCTGCAGCTCGGGACTCCGGGCCCCGGCCCTGCGGCCGCCGGCCCGGGCCCCGCCTCGGCCTCCGGCCTCGTCACGGGATCCGGCCGAGACTGCGTGCTGCTGCAAGAGGACTTTCTGGCGCACCGGGGCCGACCCCACGTCTATCTGCAGCGCATCCAGCTCAACAACCCCACGGAACGCGTGGCCGCGCTGCAGACTGTCGGGCCCACTGCCGGCCCGGTCCCCAGGGCCTTCACCAGCACCCTGGAGAAGGTTGGAGACCATCAGTTCCTCCTCTACTCGGGCCGGTCCCCGCCTTTTCCCACGGGGCTGGTGCACCTGATGGTGGTGGCCGCCAAGAAGTTAGTGAACCGTCTCCAAGTGGCTCCCAAGACGCAGCTGGACGAGACTGTGCTGTGGGTGGTGCACGTCTCCGGCCCTCTTAACCCCCAGGTGCTCAAAAGCAAAGCAGGCAAGGAGCTCAAGGTGCTCCAGGACTTGGCACGGAAGGAAATGCTGGAGCTCTTGGAGATGCCGGCGGCGGAGCTGCTTCAGGACCACCAGCGCCTCTGGGCCCAGCTCTTCAGCCCAGGTGAGGCCTGGCGAGTGCTTGGTCCACCGTCCACACCTTGCACCAGGGTGAGCACGGTCCACCCTGGAGATGCCCCTGCAGAGTCTGCAGAGGTGACACTGAAGGGGGGGTTCCCGGGGTGGTTCAAACTTGGGCTTGGCGTTTGATCTGGGGCTGACTCTTGCTCCACCACTTAGTAGCTGTGTGACCTTGACCCCTACGCTCTCTGGGCTTGTGTCCAATAATAACAGTAGCACCTACCTCAGAGGACTTTTATGAGATTGTCGTGGAAGAGGAGTGCAAAGGCAGGTCTTATTGTTATTCGTTCTTGTGGCTGAAGCCTTATTTGAGCAGCGTGGTTTGGGAGGTCAGTTGGTAAAGGATAAGCCAGAGGCCTGGCCGATCCTGGGATTCTTTTTTTTTTTTTTAATGTATTTATTTATTTTTGGCTGCATTGGGTCTTCGCTGCTGCGCGGATGCTTTCTCTAGTTGTGGTGAGCGGGGGGCTACTCTTCGTTGCGGTGCGCGGGTTTCTCTTGTTGTGAGCACGGGCTCTAGGCGCGCGGGCTTCAGTAGTGACACACGCGCTCAGTAGTTGTGGCACGCGGGCTCTAGTGCGCAGGCCCAGTGGTTGTGGCGCACGGGCTTAGTTACTCCGCGGCATGTGGGATCTTCCCAGACCAGGGCTCGAACCCGTGTCCCTTGCATCGGCAGGCGGACTCTCAACCACTGCGCCACCAGGGAAGCCCTGGGCATGGGCTTCTTGACATGACTCCCGCTAGCCTGAGCTGTGGCCTCGCTGTTGTGGCTTCAGCTTTTTCATGGCGGGGGTGGGGCGGGTAGTGGAATCTCTTCAGCAGGTGGGATGCTCCTGTCAACTGAAAACTCCTTCGCCCCCTTGACTGCTTAAGAAAAGGAAATCCTAGTGTAGAGGAGAGAGAGATTAAGAGATTTTGGTTTCCAGGGTTCTAGTTGTCTAAATCCTTAAACTTAGTTGCTCAAAGAGTCTTTAATTTAGTCAAGTATTTATCGAATGCTTCTGCCAGAAAGCGTTCTTCACGTGGGGCATACGGAAGCCAACAGAACAAAGTTCCGGTTCTCATGGTTCTTAAATTCTGGGCGGGCGGAAGACAGATATTAGAAAGCGAAAATTTGGATAAAAAAAGCGAGATAGCTTTTTAGGCTCAAGCGTTGTAAGGAGAAAAGATAAAAATATGTGCTTGGGGGTGAGTGACTGCAGTGGATGGGGCTGAGTGTGTAGCTCTGCTGTCGGGGAGGCCTCTCTGAGCAGGAATCGCAGAAGCCGAGGCCTACACAGCTAGGAGAAGCGCTGTGTGGTGGTCTGGAGGGAGCCAGCAGGGCAGAGGCCCTGAGGCAGGGGCGGGCTTGGTTGAGTGGCCAGTGTGGCTGGCGGGTAGTGAGCCAGGGGAGGGTGGCAGTGGCCAGAGAGTAAAGGGCCTTGGGGCCTTGGTGCGATCAGTGAATTTTATTCTAAGTGAGATGGGAGGCAGGGTGGAGGCACCATCTGGTGCACATTTTTAAAGGTCCCGGTGCTGCTGTGTCAGAGTGTAGACAGTGTGGGGGAGAAGGGGAAGTAGAGTGTGGAGGCCAGATAGGAGGTTTTGGCAGGAGCCCAGCTGAGAGGACGGTGGCTGGGACCAGAGCTGTGACCATAGAAGCAGGGGTGGATGAGTCGGAAACTTGCAGCTGGAGCCACCAGGCGTTCTGTGGACTGGCTGTGGGGAGTGAGAACTTGAGGGTGACTCCTGGATTTGGGGGGAGGGCCCCAGCGGGTGTCTGGAGGTGATTTAGGGAAGGATTAGCATGGGGCTGGAAGGATTCATCAAACCTTGTCCGTTTCCAAATGCCTGTCAGACATCCAGCTTGAGACACCACGTGGGCGGTGAGCTGTCTGAGTCTAGAGCTCATACAAATCTGGGCAATCCTGTGCTCAGATGTTGTTTAAAGCTGCAGGCCCGGTGAGAGAGAAGCAGCCCACGACTGGCCAGGGCGTTGATGACAGTTCTTGGAGTCTGGGAACTGGCCTTTTTACTTGGCGCCCTAGGCTTGGCTAAACCTGTGTTCTTCTGGGCTCTGGCAGGAGCCCCACTGGCGGAATTTTCAGTTTCAGGCCCAGAGGGCTCAGGGCGGTCACGTGAGGAAGCCAGGCAGGGTGCTGTTCTCCCGAACTCGTGGGAGACTGGAGCTGCTGCTTTCATCCCTGAGGACAAAAGCTTCGTGTCTCTGCTGCTCTTGATCTTTGTTTCATAACCTCAGCCTCTTGGCCATGCCATTCCTCCTTAATGTACAACCTCTGTGGTGTTACAGGTGTGGAAATGAAGAAGATCACTGATGCCCACACTCCATCAGGCCTGACCGTGAACCTGACGCTGTACTACATGCTTTCCTGCTCCCCCGCGCCACTGCTCAGCCCCGACCTGAGCCACAGGGAGCGGGACCAGATGGAGTCGACCCTCAACTATGAAGATCACTGCTTCAGCGGCCACGCCACCATGCACGCCGGGAACCTCTGGCCGGGCCGCCTGTCCTCCATCCAGCAGATCCTGCAGCTCTGGGACCTGTGGAGGCTGACCCTGCAGAAGCGCGGCTGCAAGGGGCTGGTGCGGGCAGGCGCCCCGGGCATCCTGCAGGGCATGGTGCTCAGCTTCGGCGGCCTGCAGTTCACCGAGAACCACCTCCAGTTCCAGGCCGACCCTGACGTGCTGCACAACAGCTACGCCCTGCATGGCATCCGCTACAAGAATGACCACATCAACCTGGCCGTGCTGGCGGACCCCGAGGGCAAGCCGTACCTGCACGTGTCTGTGGAGTCCCGCGGCCAGCTCGTCAAGATCTACGCCTGCGAAGCGGGCTGCCTGGACGAGCCTGTGGAGCTGACCTCGGCGCCCCAGGGCCACACCTTCTCGGTCATGGTGACGCAGCCCATCACGCCGCTGCTCTACATCTCCACCGACCTCACACACCTGCAGGACCTGCGGCACACGCTGCACCTCAAGGCCATCCTGGCCCACGACGAGCACATGGCCCAGCAGGACCCCGGGCTGCCCTTCCTCTTCTGGTTCAGCGTGGCCTCCCTCATCACCCTCTTCCACCTCTTCCTATTCAAGCTCATCTACAACGAGTACTGTGGGCCTGGCGCCAAGCCCCTCTTCAGGAGTAAGGTATAAAGCCACTGCGCCTCCGGAGCCCGGGGCCCTGGCCTCGCGTTCTGTCCCGAGTCTAGTGTAGTGGGGTGGAGGGTACGTTAAGCTCCAGCTCTGTGCTCCCACTCTTTAAAGAGCCCGGACTCAGGAGAGAGGGGCTCTGTGGCTTCTGGTTTGGAGAAGGAAGTAGCACTTGACCTGAAGGAGTGGGAGAAGGGCCGGAGGCAGGTCTGAGCTCCTCAAGCGTGAAGAACCCGGAAAGTCAGATCAAAGGGAAATGTGCAGGCCGCCTTCCCGGGTGGCCGTCACAGGACAGGGTCTGCGTTTGCATCGCATGGATCTGGCAGCCTCTGTCAAGCAGGCGGGCGAGCCGCTTCTCCCTGCTAGGTGGTGGGCTTCTCTGCTCTTAATCTGGCATATCCCCATTCACCCGTGGTTCCCAGCTGATCAGGGAGACAGGCCAAGCTGCCTTCACAGGTCCTGCCCAGTGACGTCTGCCCGCCCCTCCAGCCGGGCCTGGCCAGAGCAGAGCCCGTGAACTCGCCGCACCTGCCTAAGGAGGCGCCTGGGCCCCCGAGTCCGTGGCAGCTCTAGCCCGTCCCTGGGCCAAGCGCTGTCAGCAAGGCGGGCTCGGAGCCTGGGTGGGGTGCCAGCAGGGTGTCTCCATCGCCTGCTTCCCTTGAGATTGCTGTAGCTGTCCACCGGGGTTGGCGTGAGCAGTAACGACCTGTCTTGTTGATTGAACAGGAAGATCCCAGTGTCTGAGTGGCATCAGTCCTGCTTTCAGTCGCCACTTGCACAAGACACCCAGCACTGAAAGTCCTGCTGCTGCGAACAAGGGATCCTTTGAAAGCACCCAGCCTTTTGTGCCTTGTTGGGGGACACCAGTGACTCGGAAGTGCGTGTGGATGTTCAGGAGTTTGCATCGGGGAGCAGGAGGGGAGGGGCTGCTGGACTTTTTGTAAGCTTTCGACTCAATAAAGTGAACCTGTACGGAAAATACTTGAAATCGAACTCGCTCTTTCCACTTTCCCCCTTTCCTCTGTCCCAGGAAATAGACCCTCTTTTGAAAAGACTCTTGTCTAGGAAAAAATGTGTTCTTTTCCTAATTTAATGTGTTCTTTCTTGAATGAATTTTTAATTTATTGTTGAGATTTTGCTGGATGGCTTTTGCATCCGCCCTCGATAGGGAATCTTGGCAGTGATTTCCAATATGCACCACCTCGGGAGGTTTGGAGGCCCGCACGCCGCCTGCGTGGAGGGGGTGGGTCTCTGTCACTCTCGGGTTTGCACATTGCGTCTTTCTTATCATGAGCCTGTGGAGATCTGTGGTTTTGTACCTCTGGGCTTTAGGGGAGGTGTTTAACTTTCTAGTGATGGATGATTGTTGGGTTTTGGAATACCAAAGCTTTTTTTTGTGTTCTGTTTTTAAATAAATCTCTTTCAAACCTCCACGACCGGTTTGTGTGTGGTTGAGACCTCTGGAGACATCAGACCTTCCTCGGTCACCAGGCTTTTGGGTAGAGTCCGAAGCAAAGGCCCCGCTGTGGTGACAGTATTCTTTTCCCACATCCTCTCCTCTTCAGAGGAGCCCACTCAGAGGCTGTGGAGGTGGCCCCCGTGCTGCCCACCTGGGGGATTGCTGCATGTCCCAGCTGAGTGGGCTGCTCGAGGAGCATTACCCTGGCCCCTTCCTGCTGCAGCGCCTCTCCCCCTGCCTGCCCTAAAGAGAGTTGCCTGCCCCGGTTTTGCTGCCCATAGGACCGGGGGCAGGAAAAACCCTGAGTGGGCCTCCTGCAGATTGTTCTCGAAGCTAAGGTCTGAGTTCTTCCTTTGTGGGGAGAATGGAGCAAAGAGGGGCCGGGCTGGGTGTGGACCATCACCCTCAGTGTCTTGGTGGTTTCCCTGGCTTCCCAGATGGGCGTTTTGAGCAGCCTGGCTCACCAGGAAGCCTGGTTTGCTTGCCAAGTTGCCGAGTGTCCGGCCCCCGCAGGTGGCTGGGAGAGAAAGTACACAAGGGTTTCAGGCTCTTCTACAACTTGCTCTGGTTTGCTGCTGTCGCTCCAGTCCTGTGCGCCTTCCACTCCTGCTCTGAGGGTGCCTCCCGCTTCTGGCCAGGGACCCTTGGCTGGCGGCAGGGTGTGGTGGACTGTGGTGTCTGGCGTGACATGCCCTCTAGTCACTGCATTCAACTGGAAGTTACTTGACCACAGGAGCAGCGCTTCATGGCTCCCACTCACCCTGTTAACTTGGAACCAGGCATGGCGTGGGCTCCCATACATGTAAACACGAACCCATGTACCTGTGCCTGGAGAATACCGAGCCAACGACTAGAATTTCAGTAGATGAACACTTGCGAATTATAGGTCATTGAAGCGAGCATGTGTGTTAACATATTTTACATCAACACGGCCTCATGCGGGGAGGAGGTGGCTAAGGGTTAAGATGCCAATTTGAGAGATGAGGAAATGTGCTCAAGGCCGAGCAGCCCAGGCTGGGATGCAAACTGGGGCTCGCTGTCAGCCCAGCCTCTCTCTCAGCCCCCACACTGCTTCTCCCCATGCTCTCTCCCCACACACTCCTCTGATGGTTCCCGCAGGATGGGGGGGGTAATGCTTTTGCTCCTGCCCTCTGGGATGACATCAGCCCACTCTGAAAGCGGCTGGGTGTCTGCCGTGAGCCTCTGCAATGACTCCAGTTCAGCCTCAGTTGGGAGCAGGCCATCCACTAACTCTAGTGGGTCTGCCTCTCACGGTCCAGTAATGCACTGGAGCTTTCTTCTTGGGCTGGATGCACAAAGAGGCTTGGTCCAGTTGCTTTTCAGGGGTAGACACCTGGTATGGAATTGCATACTACCCAGCACTTCCCAACAGCTGAAAAGTTGGTTTGGAAATGTATCAACTCCCTGAAAACCTACAGGCACCTTGGCCTCTCGTGCCCCATCTCATGTCCTCTCAGGCCACCTTTCACTCCTGCCGTGGTTGCAGCCACCAGCTCTTTCCAGGTGCGGGTTCCTGGCAGCATCTGACCTCACCTTCTCTCTAAACTTCAGGAAGCTGCTCTGCACTCAGCATGTGTGTAGCCTCAAAGCAGGCCAAGGATATCGCTGCTAGGGGCAGCCCTTCTCCCGTGAGAGATGGAGCCAGTGGACCAGTGCTCCCTCCGCCGTCCCCTGGGCGGACAGTTCTGTGACACATTCTACACGGCTCCTCAGACGTCAAGATCAGGCCCCCCACTGCCCACAGTGGTGAAGAACTTGGGAAGACACCCTTGATTCAGTTTCCCTCCCTCCATTTTACCCTCCCCCAGCCTCCCCCTGCTGTCCCCTGGGGTCTCTTCCTAAATAAACTACCCAAACACAAGTTTTGCTTCAGGTTAAGACACTAACCAGGAGGTCTGTGGCTCCTCTGGAGGTTTTTCCAAGAGGAAGTTGGATTCTCCTGTGGGTGTTGTTACGGACTGATTCACATGTTGAAGCCTAACCCCCAATGTGATGGTGTTTGGAGGTGGGGCCTCTGGGAGGTGAATAGATCATGAGGGTGGAGCCCTCATGAATGGGATTAGTGCCATTATACAAGAGACCCCAGGGAGCTCTCTAGTCCTCTCCCGGCCGTGTGAGGACGCAGAGAGACGACAGCTATCTCCAGCCCAGAAGAGGGCTCTCATCAGAAGCCGACCACGCCGGCACCCTGATCTCAGACTTCCAGCCTCCAGAACTGTGAGAAATAGATTTCTGTTGTTTATAAGCCACCCAGTGTGTGGTATTCTGCTGTAGGAGCCCAAACGGACTAAGACAGTCATATTCTTCCAGTGGAGGAATGGAACTTTTCAAGGGTGATAAGAAGCCAAAAATCCAGACATTCGTAGGGTCTTAGATTAAAAAAACCTTAGAGTTTTTCTTTTGCTCAAGTGTCCGTAACCTGGCTTCAAGTGACCTGTGAACCCCTGGAACTGCAAAATGTATGCACTTTTTTTTTTTTTTCGTGAGGGGAGTTTCTGTAGCTTTCCTCAGATTCTTAAAAGGATTCCTGACCTTTAAAAAAACCCTTAAGAACAAGATAACCTGCACTTTGGGGTCTTGTTTTCAGCCCCCCACCCCACCCCCAAGAAGCAGCAGTGGTCTGACCTCCGGCCATCTGCTTAGGGGTCTGGTGATTGGGTGGATCACCTCACTTGCTGAGGGGCACTTGCTCCCCTTGCAGAAAGGAGGCCCATCTCAGCTGAGCTGAGCAAACAGCCTCGCCGTGAACAAGCTACCTAGTCTCATAATCGTGTTTCCTGGGAGCCTCTCCTCTGGACTTTGGCTGATGGAAGCTTCAAATAAATCATTTGACTCAGTAAATGTTCATTGTGAATCTTTGGAATTTCCCTGGTGGTCCAGTGGTTAAGACTCTGCGCTTCCACTGCAGGGGGCATGGGTTTGATCCCTGGTCAGGGAACTAAGATCCCTCATCCCACATCCTAGGTTAAGGTGTGGGAGAGGACCGTCCAGGCAGCGGGCAGAGCCCGAGTAGACATACAGAAATGGGGAGGTTTAAAGAGGCAATGGACAGTAATACTTCAGTTTGTCTGGAGCATAGAATCCAGGAAGGGAAAAAAAGTAGGTAATAAGCTTAGAGAGTTGGGATTTATGGTTCCACCTCATTGACCTGTAAAGGCAAGGGGTAGGTGGGCTCTGGCCCTAACTCATGGCAATGATAACATTATAATTTCTCCCAAGGATTAATCACTTACTCTCCCCTAGTTACTGTCATAATTTTAGCCAATCTTTACAGCTCCTTCCAAAACCAAGGACGACAGTTCATCATCCTGTTTTACAAAAGTAGAAACTGAGACACAGTGAAAGAGACTTGCCAGAGGTCACTGACCATCTTGCAGGATTGACACTCTCCCAGTGGCAGGTTAATTATCACCTCTGCTAGTAATGTGAAGGAGAGTGCTGGAAATCAGAGGTCCTGGTTGCCTGCGAGCACCACAGGAATCAATGTGACTGTTCAAGGGGGTCCTGAGAGGTGACCAAACGGAGGACAGGTGAGCTCAGGAGAAAGGCTGTGGCTTCTCTCAAAAGAAAACTTCAAGAAAAGTTAACTAAGCAGCATTTCTGGAGCTGGGAGTTGGATGCGAAAGAGTGGGGAGTGGGCTGGGAGTTAGGGGACCTGGGCTCTGTCTCCAGCTCTGTCATTATCATTGTGTAACCTCAAACAAGTGGGTTAAGTGTTACGCTCTAGGTTCCCACCTATAAAATGGGTCTAGTAACACCTTCCAGCTTCAGAAAGATGGTTAGGAATTCCCATGAAATAAATGACTCTGTGTGAAGGTGCTTTGATAAATTCAAAACCTTCTCCCCATACAAGGGGGAATTGTTTGTATTATGTGCCTAGAGGCAAGGGAATGCAGATCAGGACTTCTAAACCTTGGGTCCCTGAACAGAATTCAGGGGGTCTGCAAAATTGGATGGGAAGAAATCTTTATTTTCGCTAACCTCCAACTGAAATTCAGCATTTCCTTCCATGATTAACTTTGACATTTGCATCTTTGTCACAACTAGAAATCACAGATGCAGTCATGACACGCCCAGTGGTGGCAGGCATCTTGAAACATTGCTCACGTTCATCGTGGCTTTGAAATGCTGGTAATCATGAGACTTCCCACTAGATACCAATATTTGATCTATTAATGAAGAAGTGCATATGTTACCAACGGCAAAGTTGTTTTTTTTTTGTTTTTTTGCGGTATGTGGGCCTCGCACTGTTGTGGCCTCTCCCGTTGCGGAGCACAGGCTCTGGACGCGCAGGCTCAGCGGCCATGGCTCACGGGCCCAGCTGCTCCGCGGCATGTGGGATCTTCCCGGACCGGGGCACGAACCCGTGTCCCCTGCATCGGCAGGCGGGCTCTCAACCACTGCGCCACCAGGGAAGCCCCGGCAAAGTTGTTTTTAAAATGTATTCCGGGAATTCCCTGGCAGTCCAGTGGTTAGGACTCCGTGCTTCCACTGTAGGGGCCCTGGGTTCGATCCCTGGTCGGGGAACTAGGATCTCACAAGCCGAGCGGTGTGGCCAAAAAATAAATAAATAAATAAATAAATTCAAAGCTTTTAAATTATGAATAATGTTTAACATACACAAAAGTAGACCTAATAGTATAAAGAACCTCCGTGTGTTGGGTTACCGAGTCCAACAACCATCACGTAAACAAAATTTTACTTTTGTTTTTGTTTTTTTCAGTTGGGGGTGGGGCTTTTTCTTTGCACTCATTATTTTGAAGCAAATCCAAGATACAATATCATTTCATCTGTAGATATTTCCGGGGAATTCACTGGCGGTCCAGTGGTTAGGACTCCACGCTCTCACTGCTGAAGGTGTGGGTTCCATCCCTGGTCAGGGAACCAAGATCCCACAAGCTGTGCGGTGTGCCCCCCACCAAAAAAAGTTTATATTGTAGATACTCCTGTAGCTACTTCTAAATATAAAGAGGTTAAAACAAAAAACATTAGCACACTATGATAATCATACCCAAAACCCTTCAGTAATTCCTTAATATCATCAAATATCTAGTCAGATTGAAAAATGAAGACATCTCATAAAGGTGATAAGTTCTGAAAATAGTGTTTGTTTAAACCGGGATCCCAGTAAGTTCTGCTTGGTGAGATGGGTTCTTTTAACTCTCTTTTAACATATAGATTCCCTTTTTATCTCCCTCTCTCATTTCTTCTTGTAATTTATTTGTTGAAGAAATCTGGTGGTTTGCCCTGAAAAGCTCCTCGCAGCCAGGGTTTTGCTGATTGCGTCCATCCCCGCAGAGATGCAGACAAGCTCGACTGTGCTCTGCTCTTCTGTCAACGAGTGGTCAGGTCTAGTCTTGAACAGACTCAAGTTCGATTTTCCCCAGCCAGACAACTTCATGGGAGCAGCGTGCTCTTTCACCCGGAGACATATAATATCTAGTGCTCTGGTTGCTCGGCGTGCTCATTACTCTGGATTGTTGCTTTTGCCGAAGGTGAACAACAAACAAGTTAAAACCCCTACTTTGGATACATACTCAGCCTTCAGAGCCCAAGAAAGCACTGTCACCAGTATTACATTCTCACTGACCAGATCTCGTCGTGAGAAAAGCAGCGTTTCTAGGGGGACAAGAAAACTACCCGCCGCAGTGGGGCAGGGGTAGACGGTGGACAACTTGCCTGAGCCAGGGGTTCTGGTTCTCTACACAAGAGAACATCGAAAGGGCCTGGGAAGGGGTGATCCCACAGCCGCGTTACAGCCTCCCAGAGGTGTCTTGTACACGTATGGGAGAGCTGGCCACGGGGAAAAGCCTGGGAGGCAAGAAAACGAAACTCAACAAAGGAACTTGCAAGAAGGAAACGTGCGGATGGATTCCCTCCTTTCTTTACTGGGGCAGACGCTGCTAGTTTTTTCCCCACGTATTCACTTCCTCCCTCCTAGGATCTCGCAAAGGTCATGGCTGCCTGGAGAAACGACTACATTTCCCAGCCTCCTTTGCAGTTACGCGTGCTCAGAAAGCTGAATTCTAGCCACTGTGATCAGTTGAAGTACTCACTTCCGTGCGGGTTTTATTAAATGTGTTACAACCGTGAGCGAACGTCTTTCTTGAGTAGTATTTTTCGAAAATGATATAGTTTCTGTTCTGAAGCTAAACTACCTCAACAGAGTAAAACAACGATACTTACAAACACGCTATAGAAGAAACAATGAATCCATACTTAAATTCTTTCTAAAGAAAAATTTTTATAGATTTCCCTCACAGTTATTGGTGAAGAATCTCCCTTTTATTGCGGGGGACGGGGTCTAGATTCCTGGTCGGAAAACTGATTCTACAAAACGCGAAAGAACTAAACCCGCTGACCGCCATTATTGAATCCCAGAGCGCCAAACCTTGCCCGCTACAGTTTAAGAAAAACCCTCCCACCGCGGGCCGCATTTAACACTGAAAAAACAACCATGGAACATAAACGAAAACACTTTTATTTCAAAAACAGCAACTATTCCACTCTCCGAACTTCTCGACACTTTTTTTTTTAAGTAGGTTTAACGCCGTTTACTCCTAGACGCGTACTGAAAATATTTTCAAAACGGTAGAAGTCTAAAAATTAACGAACTTCTTTGTGAAAGTGAACATGGCTCGCAAAATTAAACAAACATCCGCCCACAAACTAAACAACCCAAAACTATAGAATTCTATTTTTAAACATCACTATTGGCCTTGCAAACGCAAGACCTCAAAAAATTGGGTAAAAACTCAGAATTGTTCCTCTCCACGGAAATCTTTAGTAAAAGGCGAAAGATTTATACGATCTGAAGAGAAACCAGAGTATGCCTCCCATAAGGCAGCACGCATTCCTCGGGTAACTGCTACCCCTAACACAGTAATGGTGATTATTTAACTGAAAGAGCTATTAATATCTGCTTTTTCCCCAGACAATTCTATGAAAGAATTCTCACTTCTGGGAAAAAATAGTTAAAGAGAGAAGGAGAATCTAGTCATTTTTCAGTCGAAAACTTGTCCTGGGTGCAATGCATTCTGGATATGCAAATGAAATCTCAGTCTTTACACTCCGGTTTCCGGAAATACCTCAAATAGTTCATTCATCTTGTGCTGGGACCGAGACTACCGCCAGGGGGCAGAACGGAGGCGAGACTTAGGATAGAGAGCTGAGGCTGATCCAGCTAGAAAAAGTCTGTTTTATAGGTGGCATTACAAGTAAAAATTTCTTTTGGAGTTAAATAAAATAAAATAAAATAAAAATTTAAAAGCTTGAAATAATTATGTTCATCATTCAACAAAAATTTATTGAACACTGTGTTCAACCCTGTGCCGGCCTCTAGGGATAGAGTGATAAGCGTAATATTTCATCTTCAAGGAGTGCTCAGTGTGATGGGGAGCCAGGTGTCAGTGATGAGCACTGATAACAGAAGATGACATCTGGGCAGAACAGGAGCCGTATGGTGAGGGTATTCCGGCAGGGAGGCACAGTGCTCAGAGGGCAAGTAACCGGTTGGCCATCAGTGCCAGCTAAGAGCTTGGATTTACCCTGAGGACAGTGGGGAGGCAGTGAAGAGCTTTAAAAATGAATACATGATCAGATTAGCTTTTTAACACAGTGGTCCTGGGACCAGCAGATCAGTGTCACCTGGGTACGTGTTAGAGATGCAGCTTCTTGGGTCCTACTCCAAGACCCACTGAATCTGAAACTCTGAGAGTGGGGCCCAGCAGCTGGGTTTTAACAAGCCCTCCAGGTGAGTGTGATGCCAGCTGGGTTGAGAGACACTGTTGGACAACCACTCTGGTTAAAGTGTGGCTATTGTTGGAAAGCAAGGAGGTTTGGGGAAGCGAATTAGGAGCCTGAGAATTAAAGCAGAGAGAAATACAGTGGCCTGGATGGGGGGCAAGGCCTGGGAAAGGGTCAAAGTCGAGGAGAGAAAACATTCTAGGGAGATCCTTAGGGGATGGTGGCATTGAGGGGAGGTGATGCAGCAGGAGAAGCACGTGAAGGTCATTAGGAAGAGGCCAGGGAGGCAGAAGGAAGACCAGGACTGGGGACCACCGAGAAATCAAGGGCAGAAGGGAGCAGTCAGTTGTGTTAAATATCCACCGGAGGTCAATTAAGGTGGGGACTGTAAGGGCCAGTGGATGTCACAGGATGGAAGTCAGTGACCTTGACCAGAGGCGTTTTCAGGGAGTGGAAGTGATAGAAGCCCCACTGTGGGGAGCTGATGAGGGCGTGAGTGGGGTGGAGAGTGAAGGCTCCAGGGAGACCGGCGGAAGGGGTGTGAGGTTCGAGGAGGACTCTTTCTTTCTTTGGCATCAGGAGAGTGTTAAAGGGGGTCAAACTTTGCTGGGCACGAGGCAGTGCAGAGGGAGAGAATGAAGATGCAGGAGAGGGGAAGTAAACAAGGTCCTACTGTGCAGCGCAGGGAACTATATCCAGTATCCTGTGATAAACCGTAATGGAAAAGAAGACGAACAAGAATATATATATGTATAACTGAATCGCTTTGATGTACAGCAGAAATTAAACAACATGGAAAATCAACTATACTTCAATAAAAATTTTAAAAAGAAAAAGAAAAACAATAGATGAGGGTGGGGTGGGAAGTGGGGAGGGGACAGTAGCTGACTTCAGGTTAGAGGAAGGACCCCAAGCCCTAGGTAGCAGAAGGAAAGGAGGGAAGGGGGAGCACGGTGGTCCCTCCGCCTCAAAGACTGGCGTGGATGGAGCCCGTTCCTCCATCCACCTCCTGCCTGCCCCAAGTTCCCTCCAACTTCCTCAGCTGGGAATACCCCACCCTCTGCCTTTTCAGCATCTGCTCTGGGGCGGCTGAACTGCTGGAAATATCAGACGATTGAGGAGGGCCTCAGTTTTTTGGACATTTCTCTGGCTGTCCAACCCCCAGTATGCCCCTTTTAAACTTTCTCCTCTCACCTTCATGCCCTCCCATCCCTGACTCACTCTCAGCCCATGACCTCCCAAGGGTTTCATTGAGAGAGCAGGAGCCTCATCTTCCCACCCCCAAATCTACCAGCTGGTCAGTATCTGCCCCTTGTCAACAGAATGAAAAATGCACAATCGAGGGTTGCGATTTTCAGGGGAAGGAAGATCCCACATACGGTGCGGCCAAAAAAACCCCCAAAACCAAAAAACAAAGAGTTGTGGTTTTCAGCGTTATTCAGGGACCTTACTGAGGACTACAGACTGGGAAATAGCTCCTCAGATAGCTCCGAGGACCTGCTCCAAAGAGGTAGGAGGAGTGGCCAAAATTAAATCAAAAAATTAAAATGAAAACTACCAGATGACCCAGCAATTCCACTTCTGGGTATTTATCTGAGGAAGACTAAATCACTAATTTGAAAAGATATATACACCATTATGTTCATCGCAGCATTATTACAATAGCCAAGACATGGAAACAACCTAAGTGTACACCAACAGATGAATGGATAAAAAGGATGTGTTTTTTATATATATATATAATGGAATAGATAGATAGATAGATAGTGGAGTACTACTCAGACATAAAGAAGAGTGAAATCTTCCCATTTACAACAGCATGGGTGAAACTTGAAGGCATTATAAGTGACATAAGCCAATCAGAGACAGACAGATATAATACACACTGCATGGTATCATTTATATGTGGAATCTTAAAAAAAAAAAGTCAAACTCATAGAAACAGAGAGTAGAAAAGTGGTTGCCAGGGCTGGGAGTTGGGGGAAATAGGGAGAGTTTGGTAAAAGGTTATAAACTTTCAGCTGTAAAAAAAATAAGGTATAACATGGTGACTATGGTTGATAACACTGTACTGTATAATGGAAATTTGCTAAGAGAGTAGAACTTAAATGTTCTCACACATGCAAGAAAATATAAATATGTAAGTTGATAGATTTGTTAATTAACTGGATGGGAGGAATCCTTTAGCAATGTATATGTATTTCAAATTAATGCAACATACACTTTAAATATCTTACAATTTTATTTGTCAATTATACATCAATAAAGCAGAAACAAATTAACAACAATATACTAAAAAAAATCACGAAATACTTCTAACTCCACAGAAAATTGTAACAAATGAAAGTGCATCTCACCCCTGAATTTAAGACATGTCAACATTTCTCCAAATATGCTTTAGATCTGTTTTTATACAGTTGAAACCTGCATTTGCTTCCTCTCCAGTAAAGCTGAGGTGGGTCCTCCAAACACAAAAAACTTTGATCTTGTGTTTTTAAAATTCAGGTTTATAATATATTTGATCTATCCTTCCACAACATGCCTTTTTCATGCAACATGTATGTTTTCAACATTTTTTTGTGTGGGTATATCTATAGACCTAGTTCCAGGTCATGCATTTTACCTGTTGTATAACAACCCATTTTTAAGTTAATTAATTAATTATTTAAATTTTTGGCTGCGTTGGGTCTTCGTTCCTGCGCACGGGCTTTCTCTAGTTGCAGTGAGCGGGGGCTACTCCTCGTTGAGGTGCGCAGGCTTCTCATTGCGGTGGCTTCTCTTGTTGCGGAGCACGGGCTCTAGATGCGCGGGCTTCAGTATTTGTGGCACGTGGGCTCAGTAGTTGTGGCTCGTGGGTTCTAGAGTGTAGGCTCAGTAGTTGTGGTGCACAAGCTTAGTTGCTCCGTGGCATGTGGGATCTTCCCGGACCAGGGGTCGAACCCATGTCCCCTGAATTGTCAGGCGAATTCTTAATCACTGCACCACCAGGGAAGCCCCCCAATATAGTTTTAATTTTCATTTCTCTTTCTTAAAGTAAAGGTGAGCATCTTTCCGTATGTTTAAGGGCCATTTGTCTACCTCTTTTTGTATGCATTTTCAGTTATTTTTTCTTGGAAATCTGCACTACCATCTTGCAGCTGCATATCGCAGAAAGGAAAGATTTTCCCCGTCATTTTAAAGAGCTCTTTATATTTAAGGATATTAGTCCTCTATCTGCCAGGTAAGTTGCTAATATTTCTTTCTGTTTTTCATTTTTGCGGAGCAAAAGTATTTTTTAAAGATGGAGTCAAATTATCAATCATTTATTTTTTTCTAGGTTTTGAGTCATAGTTAGAAAGGGCTTCCTCATGCATATTATAAAAAGAATTCGCTCATATTTTCTTCTAGTACTTATATGGTTTCATTTTTTAAAACATCTAGATCTTTGGTGTGTTTGAAGTTTATTCTGGTGTATGGTTTCAGGTATGAATATAATTTTGCATTTTTCCAAATGATTGGAACAGCTGGTATAAGATAGGAGATAAACACTCCTGAAAAGTTTGGTAGAACTTATCTATGACCATTTTGGCTTGAGGCTTTGGGGATGGAAGGTTTTTGTTTCTCATATCAATTTTTTTATTGGCTATTAATGTACAGAAATGTATTAATTTTTCTTATGCCAGTTTCAGCGCTTTATATTTTTTTAGAAATGTATCCATTTTGTCTATGTTCTTAAATTTATTGGTGTGAAATTGATCGTTCGATTTTTAAAAATTAACAAACTTTATTTTTTAGAGCAGTTTTAGGCTCACAGCAAAACCGAGCAGGAAGTACGGAGAGTTCCTATAGACCCTTGCCCACCTCCCTGCAACCTTCCCCACTATCAACGTCTCCAAGCAGAGTGGTACACTTGTTATGATCTATGAACCTACATTGACACATCATTACCATCGAAAACCCCTAGTTTACATCAGGGTTCACTCTTGGTGTTGTATATTCTGTGGGTTTTGACAAAAGTATAAGGACACTTATCTACCATCGTAGTATCATACAGAGTGGTTTTACCACCCTAAAAATCCACTGTGCTCCACCTATTCATCCCTCCTTCCTCCTTAACCCCTGGCAGCCACTGATCCTTTTACTGTCTCTATAGTTTTTCCTTTTCCACGATGTCATACAGTTGGAATTTTGCAGGATGTAGACTTTCAGATTGACTTTTTTTAAACTTAACAATGTGCATTTAAGTTTCTTCTATGTCTTTTAATGGCTTGCTAGCTCATTTCTTTTTAGTGCCGAATAATATTGCATTGTCAGATGTACCGTGGTTTATTTATACACTCAACTATTGAAAAACATCTTGGTTACTTCCAGATTTTGGCAACTATGAATAAAGCTGCTATAAACACTCACATGAAGACTTTTGTGGGGAAATAAGTTCTTACCTCCTTTGGGTAGACACCAAGGAGTGCAGCTGCTGGATCACATGGTAAGACTTTATTTAGTTTTGTAAGAAACTACCAAACTGACTTCCGAAGTGTGTGTAAAATTTTACATTCCCACCAATGATGAATGAGAGTTCCTGTTGCTCCACATCCTCGCCATCATTTGGTGTTGTCAGTGTTCTGAATTCTGACCATTTTAATAGGTTGTAGTGATATTTCTTTGTTTTAATTTGCAACTCTGATGACATAGGATGTTGAACATCTTTTCATATGCTTACTTTCTGTCTGTATATCTTCTTTGATGAGGTGTCTGTTCAAGTCTTTTGCCCATTTTTTAATCTGAATTTCTGTTTTCTTTCTTTCTTTCTTTCTTTCTTTCTCTCTTTCCTTCTTTCTTTCTTTCCTCTTTCTTTCTTTCCTTCTTTCTTTCTTTCCTCTTTCTTTTTTCTTTCTTTTTTTCCCTCCCCTTCCTTCCTTCCTTCCTTCCTTTTCTCTCTCTCTCTTCTTTCTATTGCAATAGGAACAGTTAATGTGAGATACACTCTCTTAAAACGTTTTAAGTGTGCAATACACTTAAACTATAGGCAAAATGCTACTCAGCAGATCTCTAGAAATTATTCATCCTGCACAATGAAATGTTATACCCATTGAATAACAACTCCCCATGTCTCCCTCCCCCAACCCCTAGCAGCCACCATTCTACTCTCTGCTTCTATGAATTTGACTATATTAGATACTTTACATAAGAGGAATTATGCAATGACTGACTCATTTCACTTAGCATAGAGTCCTTAAGGGTCAGCCATGTTGTTACATTTAGCAGGATTTCCTTCTTTTTAAAGGCTGAGTAATATTCCATTGTGTGGATATGCCACATTTCTTTATCTATTCATCCATCAGTGGACATTTATGTTGTTTACACATTTTGGCTATTGTGAATAATGCTGCAATGAACATGGGAGTGTGTATAACTCTTTGATATCCTGATTTCAATTATTTTGATAAATACCCAGCAATGGGATTGCTGGAACATATGATAGTATTACTTCTTAATTTTTTAAGGAACCTCCATACTGTTTCCAATAGTGGCTGCACCATTTTACATTCCCACCAACAGTGTACAAGGGTTTCAGTTTTTCATTGCCAACACTTCTTATTTTTTGATTTTTTGATAATAGCCATCCGAATAGGTGTGCGATAACATCACATTGTGGGTTTTTTTAATTTTTTTTGGCCGCACCGTGCAACATGTGGGATCTTTGTTCCCCAACCAGGGATGGAACCCTCACCCCCTGCAGTGGAAGCACAGAGTCTTAACCACTGTACCGCCAGGGAAGTCCCACACATTGTGGTTTTGATTTGTATTTACCTGATGATTAGAGATGTTGAGCATCTTTTCATACCCCTGTTGGCCATTGGTATATTTTTGGAGAAATGTCTATTCAAGTCCTTTGCTCATTTTTTATCTTTTTTGTTTTTTGCCATTGAGTTATAGGAGTTCCTTATACATTTTGGATATGAATTCCTTATAATATACATATAATTTGCAAATGTTTTCTCCCATTCTATAGGTTGCCTTCTTACTCTGTTCATTGCTTCCTTTGCTATGCAGAAACTTTTTAGTTTGATGTAGTCCTACTTGTCTATGTTTGCTTTTGTTGCCCGTGGGGTTGTTTTCTTATTGTGTTTGAAGAGTTCTTTGTATATTTTGGATAGTAGTTCTTTGTCAGATATGTCTTTTTCAAATATTCTCTCCAAGTCTGTGTCTTGTCTTCTCTTTCTCTTGATGGTAATGTGTTTTTAATTTCAGATTCCACTTGTTCATTGCTGGCATATAGGAAATTGATTGACTTTTGTATCAATATATTTACCTTTTATCCCACAACCTTGTTACAATTGCTTTTCAGTTCCAGGAGGTGTTTTTTTGTTTTTTGGGTTTTTTTTGTAAATTATTTGGGGGCTTCCCTGGTAGCGCAGTAGTTGAGGGTCCGCCTGCCGAAGCAGGGGACACGGGTTTGTGCCCCGGTCTGGGAAGATCCCACATGCCGTGGAGTGGCTGGGCCCATGAGCCATGGCCGCTGAGCCTGCATGTCGGGAGCCTGTGCTCTGCAATGGGAGAGGCCACAGCAGTGAGAGGCCCGCGTACCGCAAAAAAAAAAAAAAAAAAAATTATTTGGATTTTCTTCATAGATAATCATGTCATCTGTGGAAAAGGACAGTTTTATTTATTCATTCCAAATCTGTATACCTTTTTTTATTTTTTTGGCCATGTTGCACGGCTTGTGGGATCTTAGTTCCCTGACCAGGGATTGAACCCATGCCCTCGGCAGCGAAAGCGCGGACTGCCAGGGAATTCTCAAATCTGTATACCTTTAATTTCCTTTTCATCATATTGCACTAACCAGGACTCCCAGTACAATATTGAAAGCAGCTGGGAGATGGGGCATCCTATTTTTTGACACCACTACAGTTCCTTTTATCCTTGGACATTAAAAGGATAATAAAGGAATATTATAAATAACTCTGTGCTCACAAATTTTCTAACCTAGATGAAATGAATCTATTCTTTGAAAGATACAATCTTCCAAAATCGCACAAGAAGAAATAGACAATAGGTTTATATCTATTAAAGAAATGGAATCAATAATTAATAACGTTCCAAAGCAGAAAGCACAGGGCACAGATACATTCACTGGTGACTTCTACCAAACATTTAAGGAAGAAATTATACCAATTCTCTACAATTTTTTTCAGAGGATAGATGAGAATTTTCCCTAATTCATTCTATGAGGCTAGAATTACCCTAATACTAAAACCAGACAAAGACATTACAAGAAAAGAAAACTACAGGCAAATATGTCTCATGATTATAAATGCAAAAATCCTCAACAAAATAATAGCAAGTTGGGACTTCCCTGGTGGCGCAGTGGTTAAGACTCCACGCTCCCAATGCAGGGGGCCCGGGTTTGATCCCTGGTCAGGGAACTAGATCCCACATGTGTGCCACAGCTAAGAGTTCGCATGCCACAACTAAGAAGCCCACGTGTCACAACTAAGGAGCCCACAAGCTGCAACTAAGGAGCCCACCTGCCGCAAGTAAGACCGGCACAACCAAAAAATAATAATAATAAAAAATAAATATTAAAAAAATAGCAAATTGAATCCCACAATATATAAAAAGAATTATACACCACAATCAAGTGCGATTTATCCCAGGTATGCAAGGCTGGTTCACTATTTGAAAATCAATTCATTTAGTCCATCACATCAACAGGCTAAAGAAGAAAAATTACATCATCATATCAATAGATGCAGAAAAAACGTTTGAAGAAAGACATGAAGTAGCTCACCCAAGGCCTTGCAGTCAACAACTGGTAGAGAAAATGGCTATTAAGAAAGCACAGGTGGGCTTCCCTGATAGTGCAGTGGTTAAGAATCCTCAACTAGAGAAAGCCCATGTGCAGCAACGAAGACCCAACACAGCCATAAATAAATAAATTTTAAAAAAGAATGTCACTTGGTTATCAAGAGTCTTAAAAAGAGTATTTTAAAAGTTCATATACTTCAAGTCAACAATTTCACATTTGGGAATATATTTTAAGGGAACAGAAATGTAGAAAAATATATGTGTGGAAAAATGCACTTTTTACAATGAAACTAAATTGGAAGTGATATGAACATTTAGTAATAAGCAATTAACTAAATTGTGGTAGCTCCATAAATTGGACTATTTTGAAGCCATTAAAATGTTTTTCTCCAAAGAATGTATAATGACATATGAATATGTTTACAATTTATTTGGTAGAAAAGAAAGATACAAAAGTATATACCAGTTAGGTAGAAAAAAAGATGTGTGTGCCTATAAAAGGCTTAAGAGTAAACATAAAAATATTAATAATAAACAATTTATTCCCAGCAATAAATAAGAGGATTTTTTTAATAACATGATCTTTTTAAAAAAAATTATTTATCCATTTGGTTACACTGGGTCTTTTTTTTTTTTTTTTTTTTTTTTGTTACTCATTCCCAGGTGTCTCTTCTTAGAAGGCAAAGAGGAATGGCAGAAACGTCATAAACACATGCTGGAATGCTCCCATCCCACCTCCACTGGAAATTTTATCTTTGTTCATAGTTTACTTCAGAAGCAGACCTTGAGGTATGGATCTGCATGAAATTCAATTATTTTGCTGGTGAAGGAAATCTGACCCTAGGAGTAGGGAAAAGAGACATCAAGAGAATGTAGTTTATAAAGGTTATGTTCTGTTGTCACAACTACAATATTGTGTGACTTTATCTTTTTTTTAACATCTTTATTAGAGTATAATCGCTTTACAATGGTGTGTTAGTTTCTGCTTTGTAACAAAGTGAATCAGCTATACATATACATATATCCCCATATCTCTTCCCTCTTGCATCTCCCTCCCTCCCACCCTCCCTATTCCACCCCTCTAGGTGGCCACAAAGCCCCAAGCTGATCTCCCTGTGCTATGCGGCTGCTTCCCACTAGCTATCGCTTTTACATTTGGTAGTGTATATATGTACATGCGACTCTCTCACTTTGTCCCAGTTTACCCTTTCCCCTCCCCGTGTCCTCAAGTCCATTATCTAGTAGGTCTGAGTCTTTATTCTGTGTGACTTTACCTTAATCTGCTGGGGAAACTCGGAGAGCCACAGTAGAATATACTACTCAATGAGTGATCTACACTGGGTCTTAGTTGTGGCAGGCAGCCTCCTCAGTTGCAGCATGGGGGCTCCTTAGTTGTGGCATGTGAACTCTTAGTTGCAGCATGCATGTGGGATCTAGTTCCCTGACGAGGGATCGAACCCAGGCCCCCTGCATTGGGAGCACAGAGTCTTAACCATTGCACCACCAGGGAAGTCCCAAGGGTTACTTTTATAATCAGAAAAAAAAAAAAAAAAAAAGCCTGGTTAAGGGTGGGAAACGTCAGTGTCCCCCCAAAAAGACGGTGAGGGGCGGAGTTGGGAGGTGGCGTGGAGCGTAAGACAAAGGTGCAAATAATGAGCAAACGGGCCAGCCTGTGATGTCTGCCCAGAGAGATCCCCAGAAAGCACTAGGGACAATTTTAGGGGACAGAAAGCAGGATTTGATCACGTAAGGACAGAGGCTGAGAGAAGAGCCATGAACTCCGCACCACAAATCCTACACGGGGGCTTCGTGCAGGGCAGGGCGCCTCCGGGAGCGCGCAGGGCAGATGCTTTGGCCGGGCCTGTAGCGGGTGCCGCATTTCAGCACCGCGGACAGGAGCCGCCCTCGGATCCAGACAGGTCCTCATTTTCCGCCGCCCCGCGGCCAAGACAGGTGTGCGGTTTCGAGTCAGGGCAGGGGAGGACCGGCTCTCCCCGACACACTTGGCCCAGCCCAGACAGAAACGAAGGGTCTCCACTGCCCGACCGGGAGGGAGGCAAGGAAGGAAGAACGGAGCGAAGAGGAGGGCGTCAGGGACACCCTAAGGGGAAGCCGAGCCCAGAGCAGGTGAGAGGCTGGAGTCCTTGAGCCTCCAACCTCCCTGCTCCTTCCCAGAGGTGTCCCCTTTTTCAAGCGCAGCCTCGACCAGTGTCCACTCTCTCCCCGGCTTCCACAGGGCTCTGAGCCAGAATATGGACCAGGACAGCCAAGATCCCCCCAGTCAGCCCTCCCGTAGACCTGCTGGCTGCAGATAATTAGATGAAACCCGCACCCCAGGTGGCCCCTAAATCTGCAGAGTTCAAGTCTCTGGACTGAACCTCGCGCTGCTGGGTGTGAGGGAAGGGGTGGGGGTGGGGGTTCCTCCCTCCGTAGCTGCCCCTGCACTTCTCCCAGTCGGGCTTAGACCCTGGGCATCCAGGAGCAGGCGGCTTCCTCCTGCTTCATTGCTTCTCACTCCCGGCGCCCACCCGAGCTCTCGCCTGCTAACGCAGTTAAGTCCCCATCATCCACAGCGATAGAGTGGGCAAAACAAAAACTGCAGGGAGTTTACACCGTTTTGCCTTGGCTTGGAGGTGCGTGCTGTGACTCTGTAGTAGATTTACTTTCCTACTGATATTTGGTTTAGTCATAGGTAAAAGAATTCCTCTGCAATTTTCAGAAGATGGCTTGAGAAAGGGAAGGGCTAGTATTAGAAATCTGTTGCTGGTAATCACCCGCAGCTCGAGAGAGAAAATAAGAGCTGATACTGGGATGACCGTATGAGTGTTAATTATCTTTAGTTATTTTCACTCTTATAATCCTTACATCAACCCCATGTGTTTGTCACTATTCTTACCATCCTCACTTTACATCTGAGGAACCGGGGGACTTCCCTGGTGGTCCAGTGGTAAAGAAATTGCCTTTCAATGCAGAGGACACGGGTTTGATCCCTGGTTGGGGAACTAATATCCCACATGCCGCGGGGCAACTAAGGCCGCGTGCCACAACTACTGAGCTCAGGCGCCACAACTAGAGAGAAGTCCATGCGCCGCAACAAAGAGCCCGCACGCTGCAATGAAAGATCCTGCATGTTGCGACTAAGACCCGATGCAGTGAAATAAATAAATATTAACAAACAAACAAACAAATGAGGAAACAGGCACAGAGGGGTGAAAGCCCACAGGTAGTAAGTAGCAGAGCCTGGATTTGAACCCAGGAGACTCTCTCCAGAGTCCATGCCCCTAACCATGACACTACCCTCCCTCCCTCAGTCATAATCTAAAGATTCCCATTTATTGAGCCCCTCCCATGGGCTCTACCCACATCCTTTCATTTAATTCTCACAACTTAATGGGATAACTGTTGTCATCATCAGGGATTTGCAGATGAGGAAATATAACTGGCTCAGAGCCATCACCTTGGATATAGTCCTGGGACCAGGACCCCTGCTGACTCTCATGCGGGGCCTTGACTTTCCCATGAATCCTTGTCCTCCCTGGAAACTCCCGTAAAATCGTTAGCTCTCCCTCCTTCCACTCCTGGACCCCTGGCCTCATTGAGGTGTCCAGCAGCCCATCCCTGGGCGTCTTGGTGGGGCTTCCCATCCCCCGTGCCTCCTTTTCATCCCTGGAGCCAGCCAGATGTGGAGGATTCTGGCCACCTGTGCAGTTCCTCCGGTGGCCTTGATGGGGGCTATCATATTGGACCTGCCTTGGCCAGTGGCAGCCATGGACCAGGCCACTGGGGGCTCTGTCCTGCAGGCATGTCCTCCAAGCCTGCTGATCTGCTTCCTCCAAGCAGAGCAGGCCCTCGGCTGCTGGGACGCCCTTGGTGATGCTGAGCCCTGGTCCTGGACAGGTTGATGCTCAGAGGATGGAGGCCCTCTGTCAGGGGGAACTGGGCAGGATATGTGCCCACCATGCCTAGTGTGAGGGGAAATCGGGCTTAGTCTGCAAGCAACACGTGGAGACGGCAGCAGACACCCCAGCGTGCCCTTGGAGTCAGGTCCCTGAGCCCAGCTTGCTCTTCTCAGGTGCCATCTCTGAGCTGCTTCAGCTCCTGAAAGACCAGAAGGAATTGCTCGCAGCTCTGAAGACCGGCCCTGACTTGGCTGCCGTGGTGGCCCTGACACTCCTCCTCCAGGCCTGGCAGTGGCAGCTGCCCCCAAGAGGTGTGACACCCTGATACCACGCTGCCACTCACTTTGTCTATGCTTTGGTAGTTTCTGAGCAACTTCAGGCTTCCTGGAGGCCAACCTATCCCTCTCCTGGCCCCTGTCTAGGGCAGCCTTGTCTTCCTCTCTCTGTCAGCCTGAACGGCAGCGTGCTACTGGTGGCCAGCCTCCTTGGCCCTGTCGCCCCGGCTGGCCGGTGGCTATCTGTGTGGCTGAATCACACTGAAATGACTTCGTTTTGTCAGCTCCATCTTGGGACCGCAGTCCCCTTTCTGCATGACTGAGATTTAGCCTACTCACCAGGAATGCACCCGAGCCAGATAAGTTCCTGACCAACTTTAATCCTTGCCTTCATCTGATACGAAAACTGGAAGAATGCATTTTGCTGATGCAGATGGTGAATGGCTCTCGAGGATTAATGGTCCCCGGGGGGAGGAATAGCTCCTGGTTCCTGTTGGTGCAGATGTGCTTCTTCCGTAGCGGTCAGGTTCTATTTTTAGCTTTGGCCCCTTTAAATATCCCTTTTGGCGGTGCTGAGTATAGCTGCAAATGCCTCTGGATCATCTCCTACCTGTATGTCAGTTACCCACAATAAACTTCATGGAGTTGCACTTTATGGAGTTGCCGGCTCTGCTTTTCAGTCTCAAAGTTCCTTCTCAGTTCAGAGGATATTATTCAATATCCCTGCTGTCCAACAGTGTCTCCTCCAGGCAGATGACCTGGTGGGTCCACTTTTTCCTCTTCTACCTGTGTTATTTCCAAATTTCTTTGAGCTCACTAATTCTCTCTTCCATATGGTCTGCTCTATTTCCAATGTTTTCTAATGTATTCTTCATCTCATTTATTGAGTTCTTCAGCCCCAGAATTTCTGTTTGGTTCTTTTACAGTTTCAATCTCTCTCTCTCTCTCTCTCTCTCTCTCTCTCTCTCTCTCTCTCAAAAGAGAGAGAACTCTCTCTTTTGGCCTCACCACAGGGCTTGTGGGATCTTAGTTCCCTGACCAGGGATTGAACCTGCGCCCTCAGCAGTGAAAGCTCGGAGTCCTAACCACTGGACCGCCAGGAAATTCCCTAGAATTTCCATCTCTTTAGTAAAGTATTACTTCTGTTCATTAATTTTATTTCTTAGCTCACTGAACTGCCTTTCTGAGTTTTCTTGTGGTTTGTTGAGTTTCTTCATGACAAGTATTTTGAATATCTTTTTAAAAAAAATAAATTTATTTTTGGCTGCGTTGGGTCTTCGTTGCTGCATGTGAGCTTTCTCTTGTTGCGGCCAGCGGGGGCTACTCTTCGTTGCGGTGCACAGGTTTCTCATTGCAGTGGCTTCTTCTGTTGCAGAGCACAGGCTCTAGGTGCTCGAGCCCTCGAGCTTCAGTAGTTGTAACTCCCAGGCCCTAGAGCACAGGCTCAGTAGTTGTGGCGCACGGGCTTAGTTGCTCCACAGCGTGTGGGACCTTCTCGGACCAGGGCTTTGAACCCGTGTCCCCTGCATTTGCAGGCAGATTTTTTTTTTTTTTTTTGTGGTATGTGGGCCTCTCACTGTTGTGGCCGCTCCCGCTGCGGAGTACAGGCTCCGGACGCACAGGCCCAGTGGCCATGGCTCACAGGCCCAGCCGCTCCGTGGCACGTGGGATCTTCCCAGACCGGGGCACGAACCCGTTTTCCCTGCATCGGCAGGTGGACTCTCAACCACTGCGCCACCAGGGAAGCCCTGCAGGCAGATTCTTAACCACTGCATCACCAGAGAAGCCCTTGAATACCTTTTTTATCAGGTAGCTCACAATATTCTGTGGCTTTACGTTTGCTTTCTGGAGAATTGTCATTTTATTTTTGTGACATAGAGTTACTGTGCTTCTTCATGGTACTTGATGAGTTGTCCCTCTGCTGACACATTTGAAGTAATGAATACCTTTCTTTTTTAAGTAAAGCTTTTTTTAAAAAAATTCATTCTAACAAGTCAATGGATTAGAAATTAGAGGCCTTTCTTTAGTTTTCCAGTAGGTGGCGCTATAGCACACTTTTTTGGGTTCTCTTAGCGGCGCTCCCTCTGGTTATATTTGAGAGTCAGCACTTTCCACCCTCCACTGCCTCTGTCGTAGGTGTCACCTAGTGCCATCATTAGCGCTGCTTGTGCCTCTAAGGGTTGTTGGCGCCTTGCTGCGGCTGGTGTCACTGGCATCACTGTCTGGGGCACCAGAATGGTAGGTGCTTAGTCCAGGACCTCCTGAGTTGCAGGCTACACTGCAGTTGAAAGGGGAAGGAAGGGGAAGTCAGGGTTGCATATACCTTGTCCATCGGGTTCAGGCTTCACCGCGGTGGGTGGGGACAGGGGGTCAGAGTCATGGATGCCTCTACAGCCAGAGAGATGGGTTCACAGACCTCACTGCTGCCCAGTTATCTGTGGCCATGGGAGCTGCTATAGCCAGGTGGCTGGAGTTGTGGGCACCACCTCCCCTCTTGCTACTGGGTTCTCTGGGGCTGCAGACTCAGCTGCCACAGCTGGGAGTCTGGGATTGTAAGTGTCATTTCCACTGTTCCCCCAGTTCCACCTCCTCTGTGTGTTCCAGTCCACCCGCTGTTAGATGTACAAATGTGTGAAGTTCTCGGGTAGCCTGGTGAGTTGGGCAGAGACACCTGTGCTGAACTGTGGATGTTTTACTGGTTGTAGATTGAAGGGGAGAGACAAAGAGAGCATCTCACGCCACCATGATGCTCACGCCACTTCTATCTTGGTCTTATTTTATACACAGGAATAAATTATATGAATCATAGCAAGTCCTTCCTATTTCCCCACCTTTGGCCAACTGGTATTTTTGTCCATTTTTTTAGCACGAGCATGGAGTCCAATTTTTTTCCCAAGGGTTAGCTCACTTGGCCCTTGATAGTAATTGTAGAACCCTTTGGAGAGCCCTGGGATATTAACAGAGTGGTTGCTGAGAATGGCTTTTGTTGTTTTAATTGAGTGGTTAAAGGACTCAATGAACGTCTGCTGAATTGAAATGGAACTCTTCTCAGCAGTGGCAGTCACAGCCTTTCTGAAGATCAGAGTACTGAAACTACAGGAAAAGGACCTCAGAAATGGTCCCAGCTCTTTAGACAAGAGACGGGGTGAGTTTGGACCAGGAATTATACACCCACATAGACTGAGAGGCAATGACTATCAACTGGGGTGAGCAGGGCCCCCTCTGAGGGAAGCATCCGTACTTTAGCTCCAGCTGATCAAGGCTATGCAGAAAGACAGAGTGTTGCCACTTCTCATTTTCCCAGAGAAGCCATAAATTTAGAATTTTATATAAAATTTCCAGTACTTAAAAAAGCATTGAGAGGGACTTCCCTAGTGGTCCAGTGGTAAAGAATCTGCCTTCCAATGCAGGGGACGCGGGTTGGATCCTGACCAGGGAACTAAGATCCCACGTGCCGTGGGGCAGGTAAGCCCGAGTGCCACAACTACTGAGCTTGCACGCCACAACTAGAGAGCCTGTGTGCCACAAATGACAGAGCCCATGAGCTCCAGAACCCACGCACCACAACTACAGAGCCCATGATCCCTGGAGATCTGCGTGCCACAATTAGAGAAGAGAAAACCTGCACACCACAACTAGAGAGAAGCCCGGGTGCTGTGACGAAATATCCTGCATGCCTCAATGAAGATCCTGCATGCTGCAACTAAGACCTGACGCAGCCAAAAATAAATAAATAATAAACAAATCTTTAAAAAAAAAAATTGGGGATTAATTCAAAACTAAAAAATAGGGCTTCCCTGGTGGCCCAGTGGTTGAGAGTCCGCCTGCCGATGCAGGGGACGCGGGTTTGTGCCCCGGTCCAGGAAGATCCCACATGACGCGGAGCGGCTGGGCCTGTGAGCCATGGACGCTGAGCCTGCGCGTCTGGAGCCTGTGCTCCGCAACGGGAGAGACCACAACAGTGAGAGGCCGGCGTACCGCAAAAAAAAAAAAAAAAAAAACTAAAAAATAATACCAGATACATCTGTAGTGTGGATTTAACCAGTGGGCTGTCAGTAGCATAGCCAGTGGCATAACTGACTGAATGGTAATAATGACACTAGTTAACATTTATGCTCACTTGCTCTAAGGTAGGTGCTGAGAAAGGCTTTATGATCCTTTAATCCCTCTGCCAACCCTATGAGGTAGATGGAGAGATTTTGTTCAATATAATTAATGTCAGACAGTATAAAATACTAAAATGACACACCTGAATCTAATCAGGCTCGCAGGTCTGATGTCCAGTTTACAAGAAGCTTAGGGGATATAAGAACAAATTAAGTTTGGAGGAAGAAGTACCTACCATGAGGGGAGAATTCAGACACATTCACTATGAGGACATTCCTTAGGACAATTGATCCAGTCCTTCAAAAATCACACACACACACTCACACACAATCATACACATGGTGTCAGGAAACAAAAGCCGTTGATTAAAAGGGACTAAAAAAATCCATAATTACAAAATGCAATATGAGGGTCCTTTTTGGATCTTGATTTGAACTAAACAATGATAAAAAGTCATTTTGGAGGTAACTGGGTGAATTTGAATATAGACTGATGACTGGCTTCTCATCAGAAACAACAGAAGCTAGAAAACAATAGAACGCCCACATTGAAGTGCTGAAAGAAAAAAAAAAAAAACTGTGAATGTAAAATTCTATGTCCAGCTAAGATATCCTTCAAATAGAAGAGTGAAATAAAGACTGTTTCAGACACATAGGAAAAGAGTTGAGACAATCTGTCTCCAGCAGAACTGCATGACAAGATATTCTAAAGCAAGTAATTCAGGCTGAAAGGAATGATACAAGGTGGAAACTGACATTCTTGGGGGAATGGAGAGCACCAGAAACGGTAAACACATGGCTAAATATAAAACTATCTTTAATTTCCTTAATCTCTTTAAAAGACTACTGTTTATTTTTTTAAATTTTTATTTATTTATTTATTTATTTTTTTTGCGGTACGCGGGCCTCTCACTGTTGTGGCCCCTCCCGTTGTGGAGCACAGGCTCCGGACACGCAGGCTCAGCGTCCATGGCTCATGGGCCCAGCCGCTCCGCGGCATGTGGGATCTTCCCAGACCGGGGCACGAACCCGTGTCCCCTGCATCGGCAGGTGGACTCTCAACCACTGTGCCACCAGGGAAGCTCAAAAGACGACTGTTTAAAACAAAAATAGTGATTTTGTGTTTGGGAGTTTATAACATAGGTAGAATATAACATTGATAGTGCAAAGGAGGAGGTTAAATGGAATTATACTATTTTAAAGTATTTACTTTTTACCTGAAGTGGTAAAATATTTATTCTAGGTACACTCTGGAAAATCAATAATGCATAATATAATCCCTAAAGCAATATAAAAAGGTATAGCTAAAAAACTAGTAAAAGAAATAAGATGGAATGTAAAATTATTCAATTAGCCTAAAAGAAGTCAGGAAAAGAGTAACAAAGAAGAAGTAGAATAAATAGAAAACAAATAGCAAGATGCTAGACTTAAACTCAACCATATCAGTAATCACATTAAATCTAAATGAATGAAGTCTTCCAAGTAAAGGCCAGAGGTTATCCAATAGGATAAAACCAGTAAGACTCAGCTTTCTGCTGCTGTAAGTAATACACTTTAAATATAGGGACATCAATAGTTGAAACTAAAAGGATGGAAAATTATGCATTAGTAAGCATTATAAAGCTTGTGTGGTTGTAGTAATATGAAACAATGTATATTTTAAGATGTGGAATATTACCAGAGATAAGTAGGATAGTTCATAACGATAAAAGGGTCAATTTATTTGGAAGACATAACAATCCTAAATGATTATTCACCTAATAACAGAGTTTCAAAGTGCAGTGAAGCAAAAACTGACAGAACTAAAGGAAGAACACTAAAATCTTATAGAGTATGTTGTATGACCACAAGAGAATTAAATTAGAAATCAAAACAAATAACTTATCTAGAAAAGCCCTAAATATTTGATAATTAAACATTATCCTTCTAAATAACCCATGGTCCAAAGAAGAAATCAAAAGGGAAATTAAGAGCTATTTTGCAATGTCAGTGATAATAAAAACGAACACATCAAAACTTGTGGGATGAAGCTAAAGTAGTCCTTAGAAGGAATTTTGTAGCTTTAAATGAAACATTTAAAAATAAATATTCTATTTTTCCATCTTAAGAAGCTAGAAAAAAAAGAGCAAATTAAACCCAAAGTGGGGATTAATATAGGTCATAAACTTAACTATAACAAGTATAACCATAACATTTCCAGAAGAAAACATAGAATATCTTCATGACCTTGGCACAGGCAAAACTACTTGTAGAGATAAGCAAAAAGCATTAAATAGAAAAGAAAATAGATAGTTTGCATTCCACCAACAGTGAAACTTCTGCTCATTAAGTCAATGAAAATGAAAATAAGAAAATGAAAAAGCAAGCCACAGACAGGGTGATAATATTCACAATACATACATCTAGAAAAGGACTTTCATGCTGATTATATAAGGAAATCCCAGAAATCCATGTATAAAAACAGAACCCAAGAAAAAATGGGCAAAAGACTTGGATGGACACTTCCCCAAAGAAGATGTATGAATGCCCAGTAAGCATGTAAAATGTGCTCAACACCATCTCTCATCAGGACTGTGAAAATTAAACCACAATGAAATACCACCCTTTAGAATAGCTAAAATTAAAAATATTTACTTCTCCAAATGTTGGTGAGGACTATGGTATTGGCTAAAATAAAGCTGTTTATGTTAAAGTTATTATCACCAACAGATATTAAAATAGTGTGGTACTGATGCAAGGATGGTCAAATGGAACAAAATAGTAAGTCCAGAAATAGAGCCACATATACACAGTCACCTGATGTATGAGTCACATATATTAGTCAGCTAATGTTATTTTTATTTTTATTTGTTTATTTATTTATTTTGCGGTACGCAGGCCTCTCACTGTTGTGGTCTCTCCCGTTGCGGAGCACAGGCTCCAGACGCGCAGGCTCAGCGGCCATGGCTCACAGGCCCAGCCGCTCTGTGGCATGTGGGATCTTCCCGGACCGGGGCACGAACCTGTGTCCCCTGCATCGGCAGGCAGACTCTCAACCACTGCGCCACCAGGGAAGCCCTAATGTTATTTTTTAATAGATGGTGCTGTATCAACTGGACATCCAAATGGAGAAGAAGAACCTTGACACCTGTCTCACACTATACACAGAGACCAATTCCAAGTGGACCATAGACTTACAAGTCAAGGTAAAACAATAAATCTTTGAAAAGAAAAACTAGGAGAGTATTTCACGACCTTGAAAGATTTCTCAAACAGGAGTCTAAAAACACTTTTCCATAAAGGAAAAGAGCAATAAACAGGACTACATTAAGGTTAAGATCTGCTTAGACATCATTAAGAGAGTTAGAAGGTAAACCACCAAGTGGGAGAAGACAGTTGCAATGCATATATTGAACAAAGGATTTTTATCCAGAATATATAAAGTACTCCTACCGATCAATAAGGAAATGACAGTCTACTAGAAAGATGGGCAAAAAACATGAATAGGTACTTCACAGAAGAGGATGTGAAAAGTGCTCAATGTTGTTAGTCATCAGGGATACGCAAATTAAGATCATTCTGCAATGAGATACCATTGTGCACCTACCAGGATGGATAAAATGTGTGTGTGTCTGTTTGTTTATTTATTTATTTATTTATTTATTTATACCCAGCAGTGAAAGCCCTGAGTCCTAACCACTGGACTGCCAGGGAATTCCTGATAAAATGTTTAAAAACTGACAAAACCAACTGTTGGTGAGAATGTGGAGCAAGTCTCATATACTGCAGGAGAGAGTGACAAGGGATGCAATCACTTTGAAAAACTATATGGGGCTTCCCTTGTGGCACAGCGGTTAAGAATCCGCCTGCCGGGCTTCCCTGGTGGCGCAGTGGTTGAGAGTCCGCCTGCTGATGCAGGGGACACGGGTTCGTGCCCCGGTCTGGGAGGATCCCACATGCCGCGGAGCGGATTGGCCCATGAGCCATGGCCATTGAGCCTGCGTGTCCGGAGCCTGTGCTCCGCAACGGGAGAGGCCACAACAGTGAGAGGCCCACATACCGCAAAAAAAAAAAAAAAAAAAAAAAAAAAAAAAAGAATCCGCCTGCCAATGCAGGGGATGCGGGTTTGAGCCCTGGTCCGGGAAGATCCCACATGCTGCGGAGCAACTAAGCCCGTGCGCCACAGCTACTGAGCCTGCGCTCTAGAGCCCGCAAGCCACAACTGCTGAGCCCGTGTGCCACAACTCCTGAAGCCCGTGCGCCTGGAGCCTGTGCTCCACAACAGGAGAAGCCACCACAATGAGAGGCCCACACACCACAACGAAGAGTAGGCCCCGCTCACCGCAGCTAGAGAAAGCCCGTGCACAGCACCGGAGACCCAATGCAGCCAAAAATAAATAAATAAAATAAATTTATATAAAAGAAAAACTACATGGAAGCCTCTAATGAGGCTAGACATGTACATGTCCTATGATCCAGTATTTCCACTCCTAGGTGCATAACCAAAAAAAAGTGTGTGTATACATATGTACCAAAAGACATGGACAGGAACGTCTACAGCAGAATTATAACATAAGCTATCCCAAATGGGGGCTTCCCTGGTGGCGCAGTGGTTGAGAATCTGCCTGCCAATTCAGGGGACACGGGTTCGAGCCCTGGTCTGGGAAGATCCCACATGCCGCGGAGCAACTAGGCCCATGAGCCACAACTACTGAGCCTGCGCGTCTGGAGCTTGTGCTCCGCAACAAGAGAGGCTGCGACAGTGAGAGGCCCGCGCACCGTGATGAAGAGTGGCTCCCGCTCGCCGCAACTAGAGAAAGCCCTCGCACAGAAACGAAGACCCAACACAGCCAAAAATAAATAAATAAATAAATAAAATAAAATAAAAATTGGATCATATATTCACCTTTCTCTTTAAAAAAAATCCCAAATGTCCGCGAACATTAATATGGATAAATTGTGATACATTCATAAATGTAAACACAGTGAGAAGGAACCACAGAACACACGACTATGTGGATGAATCTTTCCCAACTTGATGCCGAAAATAAGAAGACAGGCGCAAAAGAGTATGCACTGGGTGATTCCATTTTTATAAATTCCCCCAATAGGCAACACTAATCAATGATGACAGAAGTCAGAATGGTGATTACCCATGTCTGGGAAGGGCCATGAGATAGACTTCAGGGTGGAGGTGAGGTGGCTGGAAATGGTCTATATTTTGATCTGATTCACTGAAAAATCCACCAAGATGGCTACTTTATGTATGTTTCTTTCAGTAAGAACATTTTCTACGTGTATAATGCTTTAACAATAACAAAAGGATCAGGTGATATATGCAGAATGATGATGGATTTGTGGGCATTCTTATATAGTATGTTCTCCACTTTTATGATGTTTGACATTTTTATAATAGAAAAATAATGTAACAACCGTATGACACAGTCACCAGTCAGAATTGACTCTTGGCTGTGCCAGCTAAGGAATCAGGAGCCCTGGGTATGTGCCGTTACAACCTCTATATCAGAGACAGGGAAAATGGGGCTCAGAGAGGTTAAGTAACTTGCTCAAGATCACACTGCTGATCAGTGGTGACCAGGACAGGCAGTCTGGCTCTGGAGGCTGCCTGCTTAACACTCCAACCATGCTTCTCCTTTTGTGGCCTGAACAGCGGAAGGTGGTCAGGAGGACTGGGTCCTGGAGAACTCCGTCTAGGCAGAGGGCTGTGGACGCTGATGCCTTACTCTGGTTATGAGCTTCCCTCCCTCACTGGTCACAGCCATGGTCAATGTGACCCTGTGTGTTGTGTGTGAGCACAGGATTTGACACAAAGGACATGCTTGATAGATGTTAGCTGTGGGGAACAGCCTGGATCTCTTCCTTTCCCACCCTAGGGCTGAGCTGCCTGCTTCTCCTGGGTTCCTGAGGCCAGTCACCCCAGACCCCCCTCAGCGAAAGCTCTGTGGACACTTAGGCTGGGAGAGGGAAGGTAGGGGAGGTTTATAGTGGCAGTGGACACAGGCTCATTAATAGTCATGATTGTTGTGAAAATTTCAGGCTGATCAGAAATAGAGATGACATGAGGCCCCAGCTGGCCTGTCCAATCTTCTCTCTGGACTCAAACAGCCAAAGGCATTGTTCAGAAAATTGCAGAAAATTGCCTTGTTTCCATGATACAACAATTAGCCAACCTTCCTCCTAGCCTGGCCCTCAGCAGCTGACACGCCTCCATCTATCATCCATCCATCCATCCATCCATCCATCCATCCATCCATCCATCCATCTATCCTTACGAGGTCAGGCACCTACCTCGAGCACCAGATGCAGCTTTCTGAGGTTCTGGCAGGAGGAATACCCACACCTGTTTATAGGGTCAAGTATAGGACTAATCTCCTGAGAGGCAGCCTGGCCCTGCTCTCTGCCTTCCTTCATATCTCACCCTCAATTCCCTCAAGTGGCCAGGGATGATGACATGCTCTGGGGATGCAGGGTCCGCTGGAGATGCTGCTACAGTATCTCCAGCAGGTGGAGCTGAAAGGCCTCTCTTCACCTGGGTGACACTGCCCGTTTCGCCCTTGCTTCGGGAAGCAGCAGGCGGGCCAGATGTGGGAACACAGGGCAGTGGCTCAGCCCCAGGCCAGCAGACCAGGCAGGGAAACTCTCATATGAAATTTTAGTCCTTGCGTGGGCATTCCTAGAAAGTGCAGGAGGGCTTGTCTGCCTTCTGGTCTGGGATCAGCTGCATAGCGCCCAGAGCCAAACTCACCCTGCCTCCCCTGAGAGTCACGCCCGGTGCCTTGAAAAGGCATAGACCTTGCAGTTACACAGACCTCAGTTCAAATCCAAGCTCTGATGCTAAGGGCTGTGTGACTGTGGGCAACTTGCTTCAACTCTCTGAGCCTCAGTTTAGTCACCAGTAAAATGGGGTAATAGTGCTCGGGTTAACATCAGGGTTAAATGGGTCAGCATGTAAAAGCACCACATCGTTACAGGTCGTCGGCAAGTGCTGGTTCTCTCTCCATCTGCAGGCCTCGTGTGGGTGACCCTGCCAGCAGTCAGAGCCCAGCATGGGCCTGGATTTCTTATTACTCTATGCTGTCCCCTGAGCCAGTATAGAACTGGGCTCCTGCTAAGAGAGAATTGAGGGGTCAGGCAAGGAAAGTCCCAGAAACTGCTTCCTCAAGCCCACTAACAGCCACACTAGCGTCTGCTTCCACTTTGGGAGACCTGGGTGCATCACCTTGATTTTTCAGTAACTCTTGTTTCTTTCACAACAGGCTGGAGGGAAAATGCTACTTCAAAAATCATTGCTTTCTAGAAAAAGCCTGGCAAGGCAAACATCATAATGTGAACATGTGAAGTTAAAATATAATAAAAGATCAGGGATTTCTTTTAAAAACAACAAAACCCAGTCCTAGAGGTGGGGATTCAGTTTAGTTCCCTTGGAAAGGCTGGGTCGGCCCCACTGGTAAACTCGTGGTTCTTGGGGCATGTTTCCCAGCAGGGACAGCAGAATGTCAGGGGCCGGCCAGAGCCCCCAGAGGGGAGAGGAGGAGAGTGACAGGACCCGTGACAGACCCTCGCCCGGGGGACCGGCAGTGAGTGATTACCCTGGGGAGGAGTGGGCAGAGAGCCACGAGTCCAGAGCCAGGGAAACAGGTGTTTCTGAAGTGTTTGTGTCTTGGGCGTTCAGAGGCTGGAGCCTCTCGTATTGGTGGGTTGAGCTGGTGGGGTCCCAAGTAGCTTCTCTGGAGTCTCCTTTAGGGCACCAGAAATGCCATCTGGTCTCAAAGACAGGATTCACAGCAAACGTGTTTGCTCCTGTCTTATGGAATGGATGAGTCCAATTGAAGGCACCTGGGATCTCAGGGCTGTGGAATCCCAAGAGGCAGGCAATACCCAGTGATGTAGGACCCTTTGGAGGGCGAGGAACCAGGGCTGGTCAGACCCAGGAAACGCACGGATGGGGAGGTGGCCCTGGAAGTGAGGCAGGTCTCAGCCTGGAGCCCCTGGGATTGACACTGGAATCTGCCCATCACGGACGCCCTGTCCATCACCTGACCTTCTCTTCTGCATTCCTCCAGCCAGATGGGGAGGGTGAGGGCCATCTTTGAAGCTGCAAAAATCTTCGTGTCACATGCCCCATCAGCACCTCGACAAACTTATCTCTGCCTTTAGCTCTTCTCGGGGTGCTGAGAGCAGGGAACTGGGGGTTCAGGTAACAGGGTGGGTTCAGCTGTGCAAAAGTGCAGACAGTCGCCCCCATTCCCGCAGGCGCTGTGCCCCTTCCCTCCCCACACAGCCTGCACCCCTTGGGAACCAGAGAGACCTGAGTTTGAGTCCTTCTTGTGCCACTGCTATGTGACGCTTGCCAAGTGCTTCACTCGTGTGGGCCTCAGTTTCCCTAATCTGTCAGATGGACACGGCAGGCCTGCCCAGTGACGATTACACAAGACAATGTACTTTGTAAACAAGAAAAGCGTAATCTCATAGCAAATGCTGCCTCCTCAGCCCTCTCCATAGCTGGATATGGCCTGCAGACATGTGTTGTTAGAAGCTCTCAGCAGTAAAAATAATAATAATAATAATTTTGGGCCAAGATTAAAAAATCAGGTTTTTACAGAAGATTTTGAATTTACTTCCGCATCTGACAATAGAGGTGCCTCTCTCAAGACAGCGCTCAGGCAGGCTGAGCTGCTCTTTCAGACAAGTTTCTCTGGGTCCCCACAGACCTGTGACATCCTCAACACCTAGGTCAAAGGTCAGGTCCTATTTGTCACCTGGCTTGCTTCCCACCTTACACTACCCAGCTGGCTCCTATAGGTGTTTGATCATTAGTCCCTCTGATCATTTCAAAGCTTGGCCCCTGAGTGTGGGACCCCTGGCCTGGTGGGCACTGAGCTGCCCTGCTTGAGGAGAGCCCTCTAGGTCGGGTCACGGGAACAGGCCACTGGGACATGAGTCCCTACACTGAGACCCATACAAGGCTGTGGGCCTGCGCTCACCAGCCCGGATCACGGGGACGCAGGGGGTTCACCTTCTCCAAGGAAGGCGCAGGGACAGGAGGGAAAACAGGGAGCTATTTCGGGCAGGTGTCGAAGGCTGGGACACTAAAATTAGACCCTTGGTTCCTAAAAAGACATTGGCGCCAACCAAGGCCTTGGAGAGGGGCTCTTCAGCGCGGAATGTGACCCCAGGAAGGGCTCCGCGGGCCTGGGCAGTGAGGTCAGCCTGCGGGACCAATGGCACCACCCGATGGCCAGTGGTCAGGGCACCTCTCCCCCAGCTGCACTGCCTGCAGAATTCTGGAGCTGGTTCCAACCGCTTCCTGTCTGTGCCCGGTGCGCAGGAAGGGAGGGGGCAAAGCCCCCCAGTCCCGGTGCCGTCTGGCCCTCCAGGCTGCATTTTTCCTTTTGTGACTGTCCCTTTGCCTTCTGTGCGTTCTTTCTGCTCCATTCCAGGGGGGTGTGTGTGGGAGGGGGATTGGGGGTTGCTCAGAAGAAGCGACCGTCTTGGAGCTGGGGCTCCCAGGCCTGGGCTGAGAGTGTGAGCCAGTGCGGGGCCTGGGCCTCTAGGTCAGGGAAGCCCACTGCACTGGGCTTTCTTTCCTTGTCTCCTTCTTTGGTCCCTGGGCTTCCCCTCAATCTTCAGGGAGGTGGCTGCCGAGGAAGCTGGGGCTGAGGCTTCGTGGGCCTCAGGCTCTGAGACGCCTTTTCTCGCTCCCTCCCCAGCGCCCTGGCCTGGGGTCCAGGACTTCAGTCATTTGCCTTTGCTCTTGTCCCAAGTTGTTTTCTAGGGCAGGGAAGGTGGCACATTAGATCCTGTCACCGTACCTGTCTGGATTCCTTTAACAATTGCTCGTGGCCCTTGGGTCTAAAAGGCCCACGAGGTCCAGCCCTGCCTACCTCTCACCCCACACCTAGCCGCATGGCCTCTGTCCCATTCCCTAGCTTGCCAGGTTCCTTTGATGAGGGCTGCCCACCTCTTCTTGCCCTGCTGAGCCTCGTACGCTCAATTTCAATGTCACTTCCTCAGAAAGGCTTGCCCAGGCCTGACACTAGGTCAAAGCTCCTTTCTCTCTGCGACCCTCTCCCCTTTGCTAATACTCATCAGGCCCGTTGCTTGTGGTCCCCACTGGGATGGGAGCCCCGTGTAAACTGAGCTTCAGTGCCGCTCACTACTGTGACTCCAGTGCCTGGCACAGAGTAGGTGCTCGAAAACACCTGTAGTCGAGGTGACATGGAACCCAAGAGGGCAGTGCCCTGGTCTCTCTTGGACAACAGGGGTCTAGAAGTCAGGGAAGTGGGCTTCCCTGGTGGCGCAGTGGTTGAGAGTCCGCCTGCCGATGCAGGGGACACGGGTTCGTGCCCCGGTCCAGGAAGATCCCACATGCCGTGGAGTGGCTGGGCCCGTGAGCCATGGCCGCTGAGCCTGCGCGTCCGGAGCCTGTGCTCCGCAACGGGAGAGGCCACAACAGTGAGAGGCCCGCGTACCGCAAAAAAAAAATAATAATAATAATAAAATAGAAGTCAGGGAAGTGGCTGTGTCCTTCTGCAGGCCAGCTGCTTGGGTGAAGGAGGATGGGTGCCCCGAGGGAGGCCTGAAGGGGACGTCGGGGGAGGGCGCAGCTGGAACGGGGTCTGCGGCCCTGTCCACAGGGCTCACCCACGGCGGAGACTTGTCACTTACCGGCCAGCCCAGTTCCCCTCTGAACCCTCACCGTCTCCCCCAGGAGTCTCTCAGTTGTGAGGACTGGTGGCTCAGAGACTGGGGGGACCCAGAGCCTGGCTTGAGGTGTGTCCCACCCCCAGGCCTCCTGTTGCCTGCTTGGAAATACGTGAAACACTCAGAAACGATGTGTTCATTCACTGATCTATGTTCAACTTGGGTTTAGCTGGATCCTGCTCACGACTCCTTCTAAAACGTGGTTGTCCAGGCTGTCTGGTTGACGTCCATCACCTGGTTTAATTCCACCTGTTTCATGCTCAGAAGCATCCTGGTTTGGACCTTATGTTACATGATTATGCCATTAGGTCTATATATGATCATATAGAATCATCTCTAAGATAATTTGATAAGTAGTATTTGTGTAGCTTAATAATTTAAGTAAAAAAGCAGAAAAATGCAAAATGCTGGAGCACAATTAGACACAGATGTGTGGGCTCGTGTGTGGATGAGATATCCGTGGAAGGAGATGGAAGAAATTGATGAGGGCGTGTCCAGGAGGAGAGTAGAAATGAGGCATGAAATTGGTAGAGATGCATCCTTTTCAAAAGTTTGATTTCCTTTTTAAAAAAATATTTATTTGTTTATTTATTTATTTTGGCTGCGCTGGGTCTTAGTTGTGGCACTTGCAATCTTTAGTTGCAGCATGTGGGCTTTTTAGCTGCGGCATTTGTGTGGGATCTAGTTCCCCAACCAGGGATCGAACCCAGGCTCTCTGCATTGGGAGCCCGGAGTCTTACCCACTGGACCACCAGAGAAGTCCCTGATTTCCTTTTTATTACTGTGAACATGTGTTACTTTTTCTCAAACAGTAAAATTAAAGAAAACAAAAGGCTAGTCGTCTGCTATGACCTCCTCATCCCCACTCTGTCCCCTACCCCGGCCTGTGTTCCCAGTTTTTATTCTATGGTGTGGGGACTTCTCCTTGTTTTTTTCTATCACTTATTTCTGGGTTTTGGCCAGAAATTTTGTGAGATCTGGCCTTTGCATTTAATAACGTAGCAAAGTAAAATATAACAAAAAAATGTATTGGTCTTTCCCTCTTTCTTGACTACAAATTCCTTGAAATTGGGGACATTTTGGGGGTCCCTTTTGCTCAACAGAGTGTCAGGATCATGGTCAGTATTAATAGATGTTTGTTGAGTCCCAGGGACGGGAGAGGACCCAGCCTGTCTCCCGGAAGCAGGAGGCCCCGGAGGATCTCTTAAGGGCACCAGGCATTGACTGTCTTCCCTACCAGGACGGCAAATACGGTCCCTCTGGTAACAGGTTCTGGTGGGAGCAGCCTGGGCCTGGTTGGGACTCCTGCTGGGATGCGGGATGGGAGAACGATGTACCACATGGGGGCAGGTTATTCTGTGCAGGGGCAAAGCCATCCTGTGTGATGGCAACCCAGGCTCGCATCAGACTGCACACTCCCCTGGATCCCACACGGGCTAAAGAATTCCTGGAACGTGGCGGAGCTGCTGACAGCACTTCATGCTCTGTGTGTGATCACCATGTGACTTCCTCTGGGAACCGTGTGAAGAAAAGTGTGCTGGGCGGGCCCCAGCACCTCGATCCTGAATCTCCAAGGTCTTCTTAGGCCCAACTCTGAGAAACATGGCAGAGCACTGGAAAACAGGGAAGGGGGACCCAGAGATGAAATTCAGTCATCGTCAATAGCCACATCTCTCGGTCTTCCTGGGGCCATACGATAGAGTCATACACAATAACAGCTAGTTACTGAGGGAGTACAATGTGTCAAGAATTGTGCTGAGCAGTTCACAAGCATGATGCCACTTAACCATCATGAAAACCCCATAGGGCAGACACTATTTTTACACCCATTTTACAGACTGGGAAAACCGAGGCTGGAAGATCCTGAGAGATTTGCCTAAGAGCACACTGTTGGTGGGTGGTAGAACTGGGATTTGGACCTGCGTGTGTCATTCAGACCTCCAGAGTCCAAGTTCTACTCCCAATGACTCACCTACTAGTGTTCCTACTAATCACATGGTCCTGACGAACTATTCATTACAGTAAAAACCATCCTGCCGCAAGCAGCCTGAAGTGGTGCTTACTTACAGTGATTGCGTGTTATTTAGCAGCATTATGTTAAACATGTTAATGAGGGAGTTCGCTGGTGGCACAGTGGTTAAGAATTCGCCTGCCAGTGCAGGGACACGGGTTCGAGCCCAGGTCCAGGAAGATCCCACATGCCACGGAGCAACTAGGCCCGTGCGCCACAACTACTGAGCCTCCACTCTAGAGCCTGCGAGCCACAACTACTGAAGCCCGCGTGCCTAGAGCCCATGCTCCGCAGCAAGAGAAGCCACCGTGATGAAAAACCCGCGCACCTCAACGAAGAGTAGCCCCCATTTGCTGCAACTAGAGAAAGCCTGCCCATAGCAACAAAGACCCAATAAAGCCAAAAAATAAAAATAAATTAATTAATTTAAAAAAACCACAAGAACTTATCAAAAAAAAAAAAAAGGTTAATGAGCAGTAACCCAATGAAACTTCTGGAAACTGAAGACTTACTTCCAGGGACCTGCTGAATGCTAGGGCACCTGCCCCAGAAGAAATAATGGAAAGATGGTCAGAGGCTGCCTGCGGTTGAACAGGTCTGAGCTCCACGGTGGGCCCGCCCCTAGGAGCTGTGTGACTGTATTAGTCTGCTAAGGGCTGCTGTACAAAGCATCACAAACTGGGTGGCTGAAACAACAGAAGTTTCTTGTCTCACAGTTCTGGGGGCTATAAGTCCAAGATCACGGTGTCAGCAGGGTTAATGCCTTCTGAGGGCTGCGCGGGAGGGTCTGTCGTGTCTCCCCTGGCTTTTGGTGGTTTCCTGGCAATCTCTGGCATTCCTCGCTTGTAGACGCATCACCCTGATCTCTGCCTTTAGGTTTGAACGTGTGCATGTCTCTGCACAAATTTTTCCTTTTTATGAGGACGGCAATCCTATTGGATTAGGACCCACCCTAAAGACCTCATTTACATTTGATTACCTCTGTAAAGACTCTACCTCCAAATAAGGTGATTCTGAGGTACTGGGGTTTGGGACTTCAGCATGACCATGACAGTGACCTTGGGTAAATCAGGTAACAGCTCTGAACCTCAGTTTCCTTATGTGTCATACAGGGTTGGTAATAATCCCTCCATCCCATAGTTACTGTTTAGAAACACAGCGCCCAGATCATAGTTGGTGCTCAGGAAAACAGCCACTATTATTTCTTATGTCCTTCCTAGGATGAGATCAGCCAGGGGCTGCTAGTCAGGATGTACCTGAATTTGATGCCTGGGGAGCCAGCCCTGGGGAGATGTTGCAGTAGTTTGTTGGCCTTTCCCAAGCCATTTGGTACCCGAGGGTAGTATCCCTGCCCTGCTCTGGTCCAGGCTCCCAGGCAGCGTGTGGACTTGGCTTTTGCATCTCTGGGTGAGGCATTTGGAGGTCCAACTTCCAGGCTTGTCCCTGTGTTGTCCAGCTCAGAGTTTCTCAGTCTCGACACTGTTGGTATTTGTGGCCAGATAATTCTTTCCCGTGGGGCTGTCCTATACACTGTAGGGTGCTTAGCAGCATCCCTGGCCTTTACCCACTAGAAGCAGGTAGTACCCCCTCCCTGGTTATGACAACCAGTCATGTCTTGGACATTGCCAAGTCTTTCTGGGATCAAGACCACAGCCCTGGTCTAGCTGGCTGCCTTAGGAAGGGCCAGGATGCTTCTGCACCTCCCTGTACAATCAGAATCCCACACAGACCAGATTGCAAGTAGGGGCCTGAATATCTCCAGCACCGAGGACCCACTCCATGTCCTGAGCAAACTGTCCTTCCTGATCCTGCGGCTGCAAGCCTGGCTCTCTGGGGTCACCTCAAGGTGACTGGGGCCTGGCCTAGGCACGGTGGCCAGGGCTTGGCTGTAAACGGGCAGCAGGAAGCCCAGAGCAGGGGTGGGCTCGCAGAGGCCGGGCCAGGAGTAGGTGTGGACACAGTGTTGACAGGCCCAACTTATCAGGACTATAAGCCCAGGCTGCAGGCAAGCGGGTCGTGGGGCTTTATCAGCCGTTAGAGTGACAGAGTTTGCAACAGTCCTGCTGGCCGCAGGTGCTGACAGCCAGGAGCCCCGCCCAGCGGGGCGCAGCTTCTGCTCCGCCTCGGGTTCCCACTACAGGGCAGAAGGTGCACATTGCAGGGACAGGACAGGAGAGGAGAGGATGGCAAGGATAAAGAGAGATGAGCAGAGAACCTGCTTTGTTTCCTGCTTTTCTTGTCTTCAAAGACTTCAAGTTGTGTGTACAGTTTCAAAGCTGATGCCTGCTCACTAAAACAAGTTAAATTATTTTAAAAGGGGTGGGACGTGTTGGGGCGCATTAGAGAGAGGCGGGAGGAGGTGAGTGAGGGAAGGGTGGGGAAGATGCCCCAGGACAAAATCCGAACCTCTTCCTCCACCCCGGCCGTCTCCCTGATCTGTCCTGCAAAGCTGGGCTCTGCTCACTTCCTCCTCCCGTAAGTGAGATGCTTCCCTTTGGCGTGAAGAACTGGTCAGAGCCTGTGGGACGTGCTCAGTAAATGTTAACTAGTTCTTGGTGATTTCGGACGCAAGCAGCAGCAAGCGGCAGCTTGCAGTAAGCAGCAGCGAGCAGTAGCTGGAAGTGAGACCGTAGTTCCCTGACTGGGAGTCCTAACCGCTAGACCACAGAGGCCAGCAGCTAGGGCCTAAATCCCCAGTTCTTGCCTGCCTTGTCAAGGAAGAATTCAGGCAAGGAGGCAGAAGGTAAAGAGAAAGGTAAAAATTTATTGGGAAAGCAAAAGTACACGCGGAAAGACGCATGGGCGAACTCAGAGAGTTTGCGCCTTTGGGAGGTTTAAATCCTTTATAAGGGGGTTGTTTTCTGGGCTAAGCCAGGACATTTCTCTCTCCTCATGTGGCCTCAGGGCTTTTCCAGGTGGACTTGAGACAGGCTGGGACCTGGGACCTGGGACCGTTCTTTGCAGTGCTTACACCTGGACAAACATCTCCTAGAGCAACAAAATACAAAGAAACTATAAGGGACTAAAAATAACTGCGTGCATGCATAGTTGGGGCAAATTATGGACAACAAGATACAAAAAGACCAAAAAAACCCAACTGCCACTTCTGAAGAGCTGGGAGCAAAAATCGGGTGTCAGGAGCAAAAGCAGGGTACTGTGCATGCCCCCTGCACACACCACCACCAAAGGGGCGGGCAAAACACCTAAGCCACCTCTCCAGCCTGACCCCTGGACACACCCCTACCCTCATGCCCTATAAGGAAGCAGCTGGCCCCCACCTCAGGGACTGAGCAAGGGAAATGGTTACTCGTTTTTTCTCCTCACTGCTGCATCAGGGGCCTCAGTAAAGCCTTGCCTGAATTTCTTGTCTGGCCTCTTATCAATTTCTATTGATTGGGAAAGGCCAAGAACTCTGATTGGTATCAGGCTCGTTTGAGCTTCCTCACAGCATGGCAGACAGTCTCGGGGCTGACGGACTCCTTACATGGCTGCTCAGGACTCCAGTGCAAGTGTTCTGCTGGGCAAGCAAAGCAGAAACTCCTTCACCTTTTATGACCCAGCCTGAGAAGCCACAGAGCTTTACTTCTGCCATAGTCACAAGCCTGTCCAGGTTCAAGAGGAGGGAACATGGACCCACATTTCAATGGGAGGAGAGTCAAAGTCCCATTGTAGGAAGAGCATGGAGGGTGGAGGATCATGTGGCCATCTTTTTTTTTTTTAATGTTGAGCCTTCTTTTTTTTTTTTTTTTTTTTTTTTGCGGTACATGGGCCTCTCACTGTTGTGGTCTCTCCCGTTGCGGAGCACAGGCTCTGCACGTGCAGGCTCAGCGGCCATGGCTCACGGGCCCAGCCGCTCCGCGGCATGTGGGATCCTCCCGGACCGGGGCACGAACCCGTGTCCCCTGCATCAGCAGGTGGACTCCCAACCACTGCGCCACCAGGGAAGCCCAAACCTTCTTTTTAAAATTTATTTATTTTTATTTTTGACTGTGTTGGGTCTTTGTTTCTGTGCAAGGGCTTTCTCTAGTTGTGGCAAGTGGGGGCCACTCTTCATCGCGGTGCACGGGCCTCTCACTGTCGTGGCCTCTCTTGTTGGGGAGCACAGGCTCCAGACGCGCAGGCTCAGTAGTTGTGGCTCACAGGCCCAGTTGCTCCGTGGCATGTGGGATGTGGGATCCTCCGAGACCAGGGCTCGAACCCATGTCCCCTGCATTAGCAGGCAGATTCTCAACCACTGCGCCACCAGGGAAGCCCCATGTGGGCCTCTTTTGAGATTCGATCTAGTAAGAGAGGGCACTGAAATCTGAATGTCGGCAGGCTGACTCCTGGACCCCAAACTCTGCCTTGCTGTACTGTGTTGTCCCATTAAAGGCTAAGTCCCCCAGAAACCTAAGGCATAAACTTAAGGACGCAGGAGCCCAGACCAAAGACGCTTTGCAAATACAGGATGCCCGTGTCCTTTCTTGGGGCTGCTGCAACAGAGCATCACAAACTGGGTGGCTTAAAACAACAGAAATTCATGCTATCACAGTTCTAGAAACTGGAAGTCAGAGATCTAGGTGTCGGCAGGGCCACGCTCTCTCCAAAGGCTAGAGGCTCTTCCAGCTTCTGGTGTTTGCAGGAAATCATTGGTGTTCCTTGGTTTGTAGACACGTGGCTGCAATCTCTGCCTCTGATTTTACATGGCTTTCTCCCTGCATGTCTGTCTGTATCTGTGTCTCTCCTCTTCTTATGCGGACACCAGTCACGTTGGATTTAGGGCCCATTTTAGTCCAGTATGTTCTCATCTTCACTAATTACATCTGCAAAGATCCTATTTCCAAATAAGGTCACATTCTGAGGTTCTGGGTGGACATGAATTTTAGGGGACACTGTTCAGCCCAGTACGATGCCCCTTTCTGATTTTCCTGTCATACCCTGGCTATTTTCCCGGTCTCTCTCATTGCTCTATACAGCCTTTTAAATGCGGGAGCATGGCTCCAGGTCCCGGCCACGTCCAGGAGGATGCAGCTAGCCCGCATGGGGATGGCCACCTTCCCTGGGGAGTAGCATCGGGAGAAGAGCCAGCCAGGGTGACATCAGTGCCCTGCCAGCGCCTCCCCTACTTCCCACAGCGGGACTGTCACAGGGCCTGCTTCCCGCACACCCATCCCTGCTCCTGTGTCTGACCCTGCCCAGCACAGGGTGTCCTCTCCCAGAACGGCTCTATTAATATCCCTCATGTGGACGTGCCGGGACGGCCATTCATGAGCTCGTCCTCACGTGTGGCCCCCCCACCACGCCATTCATGAGTGTGCCCCTCCAGGCTGGGCTGGCTCCCTCCTCCTCTCCTGTGCCCTCTCTCCGTTCTCTGCTCCTTCCCTCCCTCTCCTGATCTGTTTCCAGAGCGTCTGCAGGATCTAAGCCACCGTGTGCTTATTCTCGACAATGAGGCCACCGAGTTAGGGGCACTGTGTTTACATCTTATGCTGAATGAACAATGTCTGCCTGGATACGTGCCCTGCGCAGCCCTTCCCAGGGGCTTCAGTGTGAAAGGTGCCCCCTGCAGGTGTGCGAGCAGCAGTGCGAAGCCACTCTTGGCCCCGTGTGCAAGGTCTGCTCTTTCACAGGTGTCCATGAGGATCTCTGATCCCATTCTCCTGACCCTCGTGAAGAGGCTGTGAACTGCTGGAGGGCCGGCCACTGGCTGGCATCGAGATCCATGAACAGGCTCTTAGCCTCTAATTCAGTGAATCTCGTTCTTGGGCGTTTATCCTGAGTAAAATATCTAAGACCGTGGCTCTCAGTAAGGTGCAATTTTGCCCCCAGAGGACATCTGGCAACGGCTGGAGACATTTTTGGCTGTCACAATTTGGGTAAGGGGGTAGAGACCGGGGATCCTGCTAAGTACTCTACAACACATGGACAGCCCCCCGACCCCAACAAAGGATTATCTGGCTCCAAATGTCTATAGAACTGAGGTTGAGGAACCCTAATCTAAAAGGACAAAAAGCCTACATAGTTAAAGACTTTTATAGCAGCACTATTAAAACTAATTTAAAAAATCTACACGCTATCAAATGAGAAAATAGTTCATTATATTCAGAATATTAAACTCAGAGAACCTATAAAACAGCCACTTAAAAAGGTAAATATGACAGCTCTTTGGCAACATAGAGAAGTATATTAAAATTATATATGAATATTATATATAATTATATATATGAATTCCTCAAACAATTGAATGAGCATTACTGTATGGCTCTCCAATTCCACTCCTAGGTATATAACTGAGAGAGGCGAAAACGTATGTCCACATAAAAACTTGTACCTGGAGGTTCATGGCAGTATTATTCATAATAGCCTAAGGGGAAGGCATCTCAAATGTTCATCTGTGGACGAATGAATAAACAAAATAAACAAAACGTGATATGTCCACACGATGGAATATTATTTGACTATAAAAAGGAGTGAAGTACTGATATATAATGCTGCAACATGGGAAGCATCTCTCATCACCTTCAAGTCATCCTCAAAGCTAGAGATTGGGTCTTGTTCACAGTGGAAGGTCCACCATCGAGGGTGCAGCTAGGGGCCAACTGAAACAGATGCCACTCCAGTTATTTTAACAGAGAGAATTTAACATATAAAAATGTTAATTAGGCTCTGAAAAATTAGGAGAACACTGGGTGTCAAGGAGGGAGACAGTGCAAGAAGAAGCTGTGCCCCCGCACCGGAGTGACAAAGGGTTTGAATGATTAAAACTAGAAGTTTGGAGGAAGGGCCCCGTGGGGCTGGGACCCAGACCTCTGAGGAGGATGGAAAAGAAGCAGAAGAGGTACTTGGGGCCAGTTCTTTGGAACAGGCAGGGCCACACTGAGTGTGAAGTCATGAGTCAGAGAGCATCCCTCTTTGGCCTTAAACACCCCATTGGCCCCATCTTAGTCGGAATAAATTTAGCCTAAGTCCTAACCAGAAGGCTCTGCTCTGTCCTGCCCTCACCACCTTCCTGAGCTCATTTCCTCTCTCTCTTTTCTCACCCACTCCACTCCCTAATGCTGGCCTCTTTGTCATTCGTGGACATTCCAGCACACTGTAAGGCTGCCCGACCCACTCTTCCTGTAAATATCACTGGGGCACCCTCCTCACCTCCTTCAAGTCTTTGCTCCAATATCACCTCCCTGAGGAGTTCTTCCTGAGCTTCCTGCTAACAACTCAACAACCCCTAACACAGCCGCCCCTCCTCTCTGCTTTATTTTCCTCCTTAGAATTATCACCTTCTAATATACTAAATATTTCAGTTATTTAGTTTTTTTAAATTTATTTATTTTTATTTTTGGCTGCACGTGGGCTTTCTCTAGTTGCGGTGAGCGGGGGCTACTCTTCATTGCGGTGCGCGGGCTTCTCATTGCAGTGGCTTCTCTTGCTGCGGAGCACAGGCTCTAGGCGCGCAGGCTCAGTAGTTGTGGCTTGCAGGCTCTAGAGCTCAGGCTCAGTAGCTGTGGTGCACGGGCTTAGTTGCTCCGCGGCATGTGGGATCTTCCCGGAGCAGGGCTCGAACCCGTGTCCCCTGCATTGGCAGGAGGATCCTTAACCACTGCGCCACCAGGGAGGCCCATAGTTATATGGTTGTTTTGGTCTATCTCCCTCTATTAGACTATAAGCTTCCAGGACTTCTGTGGTGGTCCAGTTGTTAAGACTCCGCACTTCCAGCGCAGGGGGCAGGGGTTCAATCCCTGGTCTGGGAATTAAAATCCTACATGCTGCGTGGAGCAGCCAAGACAAAACAAACAAACAAAAACTCCCCCAAACCCCATCATCTTCCCAACGACAAGGCTTCTGTCTCTTTTGTCCACTGGTGTGTCCTCAGCACCCAGGAGAAAGCAGGCATTCCATGAATGTTTGTTGAGTGAATGAGTGGGTAAGAACCGTGCCCAGTTTAAACACAGCTGCTATAAAAAGAGAGCGAGTGGCTCCTCACCTCCGAATGGCCCGGCCGCCCGGCCTGCCCTTCCCGACCCTGTCAGGAAGCTGTCTGCTGGGCTTGCTCTGTCCTGGACAGAACTGGAGACTGGCCCGTCACTCCTGCCCTGCGGCCATCTAGTGCCTCCGTGCCCCCACCAGCCCTGTCCAGCAGGAAGAGAGTGTGGTTTCCTGGGGGGTGTTGGCCAGAGCCTGCCAGCCCAGGGAGGAGAGCTTGGTACAAAGTACGTGTGTCACCCGTCACCCTCCGAGCCTTCAGGTCCTAGAAACCTTGTGGGAGATGGTGGCTGAGAGCAGGTGACAAGCCAAAGGGCTGCCTTAAAATAAGTTCCTTGCAGAGGCTTGTGACTGTCATGGCTTCTTTTGCCCCATTTTCGGGCCTGGGGTGCCTTCCTCCCCTCACACAGAGGACTCAGCTGAACCAGCCCTGGCCTGGACAGGCTGTGAGACTTGTCTGAAGAGCAGGTGCAGCAGCCGTAACCAGGAAGAATAAGCACCCAAGGTCAAAAACATTATGTGATGATGATGGCGATGAAGATAAAGGGTATCCGTGAGGGTGGTAGCAGAAAGCAGCAGACTTAGAATAATTCAAAGGGTTTAATAAAGGGGGCTCTTGGGACTTCCCTGGCAGTCCAGTGGTTAAGACTCCACACTTCCAATGTGGGGGGTGTGGGTTCCATCCCTGGTCGGGAAACTAAGATCCCACATGCCACGTGCCGCAGCCAAAAAAAAAAAAAAAAAAAGGAGGGGGCAGTTTATGAAGGTGTGGACACAGAGTATAAAGGCCTGCACACAAGCACTATTTACAATAGCCAAGACATGGAAGCAAACTAAGTGTCCAGCCACAGAGGAATGGATATAGAAGATGTGGTACATATATACAATGGAGTATTAGCCATACAAAAGAATGAAATAGTGCCATGGGCAGGAACATGGATGGACCTGAGATGATCATACTAAGTGAAGTAAGTCAGAAACAGAAAGACAAATAGCATATGATATCCCTTATATGTGGAATCTAAAATATGAAACAAATGAATTTATTTACAAAACAGAAATAGACTCACAGACATAGAAAACAAACTTATGGTTACCAAAGGGGAGGAGGAGAGGGATAAATTAAGAGTTGGGGATGAACATATACACACGACTATATATAAAATAGATAACCAACAAGGACCTGCTGTATAGCACAGGGAACTCTACTCAGTATCTTGTAATAAACTATAATGGAAAAGAATCTATATATATAAAACTGAATCACTTTGCTATACACCTGAAACTAACACAACATTGTAAATCAACTATATTTCAATTAAAAAAAAATTTTAATAGTAAATTAAAAAAAAAAAGAAAGGCCTGCACACAGAGAAACCATGGAGAATAGCGTCCAGGGGAAGTAGCAGTGTCTGGATGACCCCACCTAAGCTGGAAGCAGCCTGAGACAGAGAGCGGGGAGGGGGAGGTGGCAACCCTAAGAGACGGGGCAGTTGGAGCTGGCAGACAACATACCATGGCCTCCCTCTCTAATCTTACTCCCTCAGATATTTTGCTGCCTCCACCACCGGGTGGGTCCAACACGAAGCCAGAGGGCATGTAGGCCAGTCCATATAAGCCATAAAAGTCAGCCTCCCCGGGCACTGAGCAGAGTGAAGGATGTAGGAAAGCTCCACAGGGGCACAGTGAAGATTTCCAGCACAAAAGGCAGCTATTGTTTATCAAGAAAACGTAGCCATCAAATGGATTAACTCAGTTAATACCTCTAAAGTATACTGGCAAGCTTAACAGTGACCACCTGCATTCAAATCACTACACACATCCTCTCCTACGTACATAAGGTCTACAAAGAACGCAAATACAACCACACATGACCCACTTCTTCAACATTATTAGGAGACAGAGAACTCAACAAAGTGAAACTTACCTGTAAGCCCCGAACACCAAATTCCAGCAGAGCTACTTTGCCCTTGTAAATCTGTGGTTGGGGACAGCGGAGGAGGGAGGCTTAAAAGATTCAGTAAAAAGAGGAGAACAGGAAGGGGGAGGACAGCAGAGCTCATAGACACAGTGTAGACAGAGTTGTTCCTAGAAGGAGTAAGTCCAGCTGTGTGTCCAAATACTGATCCTGGGTCTGGGACTTGGTGGTTCACAGCACCAGCTACAGGGAAGGGGCTTGAAAGTGAGTAGGTCAAAGGTGGCTGCTTCGATAAAGCAGTGCTTTTGGGAGAGAATCTCATTAACAGATGTGGTGGCTTATCTCCAAGATGCTTGCCATCAATTCCTTGCCCTTCCTACAGATGCATGCCTCTCTGCCGTTGTATTAGTTTGCTGGGGCTTCTGTAACAAAGTAGCACAGATCAGGGGGCTTAAGCAACAGAAGTTCATTGTTTCACAGTTCTGGAGGCTGGAAGTCCAAAATCAAAGTGTTGGCAGGGTGGGTTCCCTCTGAGGTCTGTGAGGAAAACATCTGCTCCAGGACTCTTCTTGGCTTGTATATAGATGGCTGCGACTCTTCACATCCTCTTCCCTCTACACATATCTCTGTGTCCAAATTTCCCCTTTGTATAAGGACACCTGTCATATTGGATTAGGGCCCCCTTGGATGACTTCATTTTAACTTGATTTTCTCTGTAAAGACCCTATTCCCAAATAAGATCACATTCTGAAGTACTGGAGATTAAATTTTGAGGCGACACGGTTCAATTCATAACCCCCACTGGGAGGTGGAACCCGTTTCTCCTTATATCTGAGGGGGTCTGTGACTGTTTTAACCAATAGAAAATGATGGAGGACACACCATCCAGGCCTAGCTTATCAGAGGACTGGCAGTTTCCACTTTGGGACCACTTGCTGTGGGGAAAACCACTACTGCTGGGGAAGCTCAAGCTGGCCACATGGGGAGGGAGATGGACTCGGCTGACCTCTGTATTCCAGCCGCTCCAGCTCAGGTAATAGCAGTGAATGAAGTCTTCAGACCACTCATCTCGGCCATCATCTTTTTTTTTTTTGGCCATGCTGCACGGCAGGCGGAATTTTAGTTCCCTGACTAGGGACTGGGGATCGAACCCGCGTCCCCTGCCGTGGAAACACGGAGTCTTAACCACTGGACCGCCAGGGAATTCCTGTCGCCTCAGCCAACATCTGAGGATAACCCTTTGAGGCGCCTCAAGTGAGAGCAAGGAAGCTGAGCCTCATCAACCCCTGGGACTAGGAGACACAATAAAATGATGGTTATTTTAAGCCCCTATATTCGGGGGAGGGTTGTTACGCAGCAAAATGTAACAAAACAATAGAGAAATGGCCCTTGGAGACGTGGCAGTGACTAGAGGGAAGTAAGCGGGTGTGAGGGTTGAAGTGTGTCCCCTCAAAATTCATATTTTGAAGTCCTAACCCCAAGTACCTCAGAATGTGACTGCATTTGGAGATAGGGTCTTTAAAGGGGTGATTAATCTAAAATGAGGTCATTCGGGTGGGACTAATCCAATAGGACTGGTATCCTTATAAGAAGAGGAAATTAGGGCACAGACATGAACAGGCAAAGACCATGTGAAGATGCAGGGAGAAGATGGCCACCTACAAGCCAAAGAGAGAGGACCTCAAAAGTAACCCACCCTGAATGTAACTTGATACAGCCACTATGGAGAACAGTATGGGGGTTCCTTAAAAAACTAAAAATAGAACTACCATATGACCCAGCAATCCCACTACTGGGCATATACCCTGAGAAAACTGTAATTCAAAAAGAGTCATGTACCACAATGTTCATTGCAGCTCTATTTACAATAGCCAGGACATGTAAGCAACCTAAGTGTCCATCGACAAATGAATAGATAAAGAAGATGTGGCACATATATACAGTGGAATATTAGCCATAAAAAGAAACGAAATTGAGTTATTTGTAGTGAGGTGGATGGACCTAGAGTCTGTCGTACAGAGTGAAGTAAGTCAGAAAGAGAAAAACAAATATCATATGTTAACACGTGTATATGGAATCTAAAAAAGACCCCAAATGGCTCTGAAGAACCTAGGGGCAGGACAGGAATAAAGACGCAGATGTAGAGAATGGACTTGAGGACGCAGGGAGGAGGAAGGGTAAGCTGAGATGAAGCGGGAGAGTGGCACTGACATATATACACTACCAAATGTAAAATAGATAGCTATTGGGAAGCAGCCACATAGCACAGGGAGATCAGCTTGGTACTTTGTGACCACCTAGAGGGGTGGGATAGGGAGGGTGGGAGGGAGACGCAAGAGGGAGGGGTTATGGGGATATATATATACACGTATAGCTGATTCACTTTGTTATTCAGCAACGTATAACACAACAGTGTAAAGTAATTATACTCCAATAAAGATGTTAAAAAAAAGAAAAAAAGAAACTCACCCTGCAGACACCTTGATCTCAGGCTTCCAGCCTCCAGAACTGGGAGAAAATAAGTTTCTGTTGTTTGAGCCACTGAGTCTGTGGTACAAACATACCCCATTTTATTGTGCTTCACAGATACTATGTTTTTTATAAATTGAAGGTTTGTGGCAACCCTGTGTTGAGCAAGTCTATTGGAGCCATTTTTTCAACAGCGTTTTCTCACTTTGTGTCTGTGGTCACTTTTTGGTAATTCTCACAATATTTCAAACTTTTTTCATTACTCTGTTATTTGTTACGGTGATATCTGATCAGCGATCCTTGATGTTACTACTCCAAGAAGATTATGACTTGCTGAAGACTCAGATGATGGTTAGCACATTTTTTGGCAATAAAGTATTTTTTAATTAAAGTATGTACATTTTAAAAGACATAATGCTATTGAACACTTAATAGATGATGGTATAGTGTAAACGTAACTTTTATATGCACTGGAAAACCAAAAATCTGTGTGACTTGTTTTATTGCAATATTCGCTTTATTGCTGTGGTCTGGAACTGAGCCCACAATATCTCCCAGGTCTGCCTGTACTTTGTTATGGCAGCCTGAGCAAACTAATACAGAGGGGAAATTAAGGATCTTATAGAAACTAAAGAGAAAAAAGATGTGCCAACCCCTGTTCTTTCCCCCATCCCGTTACCAACATCTATTTAAAAACTGCACAATACTGACATAAAGTGTGTTTTGAACTAAGAATCTGTCCACATAATACCCAGGAATATGAAAAATTAATCTTGCTTTATACAAACTTTAAAACCCTGCAAGAAAATATAAAAACTAAGAAGAAAAATGGGCAGAAAACAGGAAGAAATGCAGTGAAAGTTGCTTGAATTCAGGAAAGACATTGAATATAAAGACAAAATCATATTAGAAATAAAGAATAAATAACAAGATGCCCAGAAGCAGATAGATTCAAATGAATATTTAAAAAACACATTGAAGAAAGGAGAGAGAGAGAATGAAACAAAAAAGTAAAAAGGGAAAAAGTGGTTGAAATTGAGATGGGCAAAGAAAGTCTAGCATAGAGACAGTTGTAGTTCCTGAAAATAAAAACAAAACCGTGCATCATGATTAATATTTAAAACCATAATGCAAGAAAATCTTTCTGAAATAAAAGAAAACTTAAATTTCAAAAAAACTGAGAATTGACCTGAAACCATCAACTCCAAGACAGTTACTGATAAAATTATTAGAAAAAACCATCAGGTCACTCAGGCTAAAATAATATACTGAATTATTTATGAGGGTAATAAATTAGGCTATGATCAGACATCCCAAGAGCAACATACAAAGCAAGGCAACAGCAGACAGAGCAACATTTTCAAGAGACTCAAGGAAATAAAGTGTGAGTCAAGAACTTTCTGTCTAGTCAGGTTGTCCTTCAAGTATAAAGGGTATTGAAGAACAGGTGTGAAATCAATGAATATAGTTAACAGGTGCCCTTTTGGAGAAATCTGCTAGATAGTTAACTTGATCCAACCAAGAGGTAATTGGGAAAACCTAGGTTAAAAAGCTGATGGTGAGCATTTAATATATTTATATGCAGAGCAAAAACTAGAACAAAGTTTGGGGTATGGGTGGAAGAATAGTACCTATCAATAGAGAGGAAGTTTAATATGTCAAAAGACACTATTTGTACATTTCAATGCACATTAATATGAAAACCTAGATGAATAGATAAATTATTAGGGAAATGTGGTTTTCCAAGATTAACTGCGACTGAGATAAAATGAAATTTTAAATAGACCTATTTCTATAGAAGAGGCAGAAAAACTTTTCTACAAACTACACCTGCAAAAAACCCAAAACACCAAAAAAACAAAACAGAAAACAAACAAAAAACCAGTCCCATATTGTTTCATGGGAGAAATCCTACCACAACTTTAGAGTCAAGATAGTCCCAAGGCTCCATTAATAGTTTCAGAACACAGAAAATTAAAGGAAATTTTCCATTGTTTTTACTGATATAATTCATATCCAAAAATTTAACCATACATTTAGAATGTTTATAAGGATGTGCAACCATCATGACTAGTTCCAGAACATTCTCATCACCCCGGAAAGAAACTCTACTCCCATTAACAACTATTCCCTGTTCACCCTCTTCTTCCAGTCTCTGGCAACCACTAATCTCCTTCTATCTCCATGGATTTGCCTATTCTGAACATTTCATATAAATAGAATCACATAATATGCGGTCTCTTGTGTCTGCCTCTTTCATTTAGCCTGATATTTTCAAGGTTCATTTATGTTGTAGCAAGTATCAGTACTTTATTCTTTTATGAGTAGATAATATTCCTGTATGGCTATGCTATGTTTTGTTTATCCATTCATCTGTTGATGGACATGTGAATTGTTTCCATCTTTTAGCTATGATAAAACTGCCAGCCACCTAGCACAGGGAGAACAGCTCAGTGCTTTGTGACCACCTAGAGGGGTGGGATACGGAGGGTGGGAGGGAGACGCAAGAGGGAAGAGATGTGAGAACATATGTATATGTATAACTGATTCACTTTGTTATACAGCAGAAACAAACACACCATTGTAAAGCAATTATACTCCAATAAAGATGTTAAAAAATTTTTTTTTCTTTTGTTGATGTTACCTAAAAAAAAAAAAAGCTGCTATAAACATTTGTATACAAGTTTTTGTATGGACATATTTTCATTTTTCCAGGGTATATGATTAGGAGTAGAATTACTGGGTCATGTGGTAACTCTATGTTAAACTTTTTGGGAAGCCACCATAGTGTTTTCCAAAGGAGCTGAATCATTTTCCATTCCCATTAGCCACGTAAGAGGGCTCTAATTTCTGCACATCGTTGTCGACCCTTGTTATTTTTCTTTTTTAAAAATTGTAGGGCTTCCCTGGTGGTGCAGTGGTTAAGAATCCACCTGCCAATGCAGGGGACACAGGTTCGAGCCCTGGTCAGGGAAGATCCCACATGCTGCGGATCAGCTAAGCCCGTGTGCCACAACTACTGAGCCCACGTGCCACAACTACTGAAGCCCGCATGCCTAGAGCCTGTGCTCTGCAACAAGAGAAACCACCACAATGAGAAGCCCGTGCACCACAACGAAGAGTAGCCTCTGCTCAGCACAACTAGAGAAAAGCCCGTGCACAGCAACAAAGACCTAATGCAGCCCAAAATAAATAAATAAATAAATAAATTAAAAAAAATTATAGCCATCTTAGTGCATAAAGTGGTATCTCACTGTGGCTTTGATTTGCATAATATGTATATTGTCTTTGGGGAAATATCTATTCAAAATCCTTTGCCCATTAAAAGAAAATTGGGTTATTTGTGTTTTTATTGTTTTTTAAATTTTTTGTTTTTAAAAATATTTTATTTATTTATTTATTTATTTTTGGCTGCATTAGGTCTTTGTTGCTGCACATGGGCTTTCTCTAGTTGCGGTGAGCAGGGGCTACTCTTCATTACGGTGCATGGACTTCTCATTGCAGTGGCTTCTCTTGCTGCGGAGCACGGGCTCTAGGCACTCTGGCTTCAGTAGTTGTAGCACGTGGGCTCAGTAGTTGTGGCACACAGGCTTAGTTACTCCGCGGCATGTGGGATCTTCCCAGACCAGGGATTGAGCCCGTGTCCCCTGCATTGGCAGGTGGATTCTTAACCAGTGCACCACCAGGGAAGCCTTGTGTTTTTATTGTTGAATTGTAACAGTTCTTTATATATTCTGGACATTTAAATATATGATTCACAAATATTTTCACATTTTCTTGATAGTGTCCTTTGATGCATGAAATTTTAAAGTTTTGATGAAGTCTAACTTACCTACTTTTTCTTCAGTTGCCTGTGTGTTAGGTGTCATATTTTACCTAATCTGGGAGACAGAAAATAAATGTGGCAAAATATTAAATACTGGTTTTATCTGAGTAAGGGGTATGTGAGACTTCTCTGAATTATTCTTGGAACTTTTCTTTTAATATATTTTTTTATACAGCAGGTTTTTATTAGTAATCCATTTTTTACATATTAGTGCATATATGTCAATCCCAATATTTCTTATAAGTTGGAAATTAGCTCAAAATAAAAAGCAGCTGGCCTTAGAAAGCCTTCAGTACACTGGGAGTGTGGATGTCACGTGGTGTGATGTGTTTGTGGTATAGAGAGGTCCACGCATTCCTACAGCCCCCCTGAATGGCAGATAGATACAGGCCTTATGCCCATCTCACAGTTGAATCACTGCCTTCCCATGTGACCCTGGGTAGGGACCTTTATCTTTCCGGGCCTCTGTTTTCCCATCTGTAAAATGAGGAGAGGGACCAGAGGCTACGTTTTCCAGGGCAAGGGTGGAGATGCACTGGGGAGAGGAGGAGGAAGAGAGCTGGGGGGGGGGCGGTGATGGCCAGAGATTCCTTTCAGCAGCAGCAGCTCCTGATTTTGGGGGGCTGACCTGACCCAGGGTGGGTTTTTTTTTTTTTTAATATATTTATTTATTTATTTTTGGCTGTGTTGGGTCTTCGTTGCTGCACGTGGGCTTTCTCTAGTTGCAGCGAGCGGGGGCTATTCTTTGTTGCGGTGCACGGGCATCTCATTGCTGTGGCTTCTCTTGTTGCGTCACAGGCTCTTGGCACACGGGCTTCAGTAGTTGTGGTGCGCGGGCTCAGTAGTTGTTGGCGCATGGGCTTAGTTGCTCTGTGGCATGTGGGATCTTCCCGGACCAGGGCTGGAACCTGTGTCCCCTGCATTGGCAGGCGAATTCTTAACCACTATGCTACCAAGGAAGTCCCCCTGAGGTGGGTTTAAGGGAGGGATGAACTTAAACTGCATCTTATTCTTTATTCCACTCCTACCCAAACGTTTCCTTTGTCCAGCGGGAGTGGAACCCTGTCCCAGGCAAGAAGGTGATGGTGAACTAAGCGTGCGGGAAAAGCAAACTCCACCCTGATCTGATGCTGAGCAGAAAGTTCTGAGAAGACATTAAGCTGCTTGACTACAGAGGTTTTAGAGAATGCTCGCTCGCAAAAGGAGCCCCTCAGGACCAAGGGCCAAACATATGCCACATGCAGTTAGTTTAATAAATGTTTGATGGTGAAGATATCAAGTCCTAATGTGAAAGATCTCTAGGGAAAGATTCCACAGGCTTTCTGGCAAGGACAGGATGGAGGCTGCAAGTGCCCTTATCTAAGATCGAGCTGCGGGAAGTGCAGGGCACAGAGATTAGAAAACAACCAGGAGGACTTCCCTGGTGGTACAGTGTTTAAGAATCCACCTACCAATGCAAGGGTCACAGGTTCGATCCCTGGTCTGAGAAGATCCCACATGCTGCAGAGCAACTAAGCCCATGCACCACAACTACTGAGCCTGCACTCTAGAGCCCTGTGAGCCACAACTACCAAAGCCCACGTGCCTAGAGCCTGTGCTCTGGGACAAGAGAAGCCACCGCAATGAGAAGCCTGAGCACCACAACGAAGAATAGCCCCTGCCCTCCACAACTAGAGAAAGAACGCGTGCAATAACGGAGACCCAACGCAGCCAAAAATAAATAAATAAATAAATTTCTGTTAAAAAAAAAAAGAAAGAAAACAACCAGCAGAACAGACAAAATTTCTTCGAGCTGGTACCTGCCTGACGCTCTCCCAAGCGCTGTATGCGGGTTAATCCCTTAGATCCTCACACAGGACCATCCTGTTCCCATTTTACAGAAGGGGAAACTGAGGCACAGAGAGGTTCGTGACTTGCTCGAGGTGGCACAGCGGTATCTCTTAGAGCCGAGGGTAGGTTGGTGCTAAAACCTCACCCATCCCTCAGCCCCACCTCCGCAGGCTGAATGAGGAGAATGAGGCCCCCGTGGGATGCGGCTTCCACAGAGCCGGAGGCTCAGTGACCAGGCAGGGCTCGCATCGGGGGTTGGGGTCGTGAGCCTGTGCTCTTTCCCCTGATACAGGGGGAGGGATGGGGTGAGGGGAGCCTGCGGAACGATGATGACCACGAGTAGGGGAGGTGCGTTGCAGCTGCCGCGGCCCCGTAATTAGCCGCTGGGGCTGGGGGTCGGCGCCACTGGGCACGACCCTCTCGACCCTCTGAGCCAAGGGCCTCGCTGTCCCCGCCCCAGGCGGCCGCGAGGTGGTCAAACGTGGGATGTCAGCGTCTTTGAGAGCGAGCTACGGGGGACCCACGCAGTGAAGGCAGGCGCCGGGTACCCAAGAGCCGCGAGGAGGAACGGGGTGCGGGCGCTAATGAAATTTGGGGAACGCCCCCCTCACTCTGATTCCCACCTCCAGGACCTGCGGACAGAAGAACCCCGTGCAAGGGAGAAGCGCGGCAAGCCCCACCCTCCACTCCCCATCTAGCGCTGCCAGGCTGAGCACGTAAAAATATAGGACGCCCAGTTAAACCTGAATTTCAGACAACTAGGTACTCACCTTTTAGTGTAAATAAGCCCCAGTCTACTGGGCTGAGCTGTGCCAGCAGGGATTCCCCTTGTGGGAGAGTCCCGGAGTTAGCACCTGGCCTCAGGTGGATACTCATTAATGCTCTCTCTCCAGGCCAGTCTAGAAAGGATACATTTAATTAGGGAGTCCCAGGCGTGGGGACAGACTCTCCCAGCTGGGGACAGGGCACAAGCCTGTCCATGGTCAGCTCCTCCCTGTGAGGTCAGCTGCTTTCCCCCAGTCAGCCAGGGTGGGCCATGGAGCATCCCTCCAGGGGCTCCCCGACATGGCTGTTTCCACTGGAGCCCAAACCAGTCCTTTAGTTGGTGACCCTGAGCCACTCAAACCAGACAGGCTGAGTGAAGCCAATGCCCCCATCCCCGCCCTTTGAGGTTAAGAGCGGCATCCCTGGAGGACACTGAATGCAGACCCCGTGTCTCTACTGGATTAGCAGGGTCAGAGAGCAATCTCACACCCACTTCCAGGCTCCTGGCTCTGAGCTGAGGTAGTCCTTTGTCTCTTCTCTTGCAGGAAGGAGGCGAGATTCCTGGATCAGGAGGACCTTGGGAGAGAACCGCCTCAGGAGGCAGAGGGACCACTTTCCCATGGTGTCTCTGGCTCAGCATCACAGGCTGCACAAATGTCTGCTGGTGGGTGGGAGGTCAACATATGTGTCCTTAGCCCTGCTTCTTAAGGAGCCCTCTTCAGCCTGCTGAAGGGGGAGGTCTGTCTGCCCATTTAGACTGTAAGCAACTTGAAGGCAGGCTTTGGACCCTCCAATTCCTCCCCCTATCCCCACTGTGCCAGGACAGAGCTCCTGTAGGATGTGGATTCTGAGGTGTACCTCTCATCCTTTCTCCTGCATCTCTCCCACCAGCTGATCCAGCTCCGACTTTCCAGCCTTTTGGAAAGTTATTGAACATGTTTTCTGTTTTCTGTCTGACTATGGGGATAAACTCACATTACAAGAGGAGAGATTTAAATTAGTGCTCAGCAGTTTTGTCTGCAAAGGCTCTAGACCTTGGGCTGTTACCAAGGGCTGAGATATTTTGTTCTCAAGATACATTTCTGAAAGAAAAGCATGCCGTTTCTTTTGGGGACTGTGTCGGTTAGGAATCTCTGAGACAGAAGTGATAGAAATCTAACTTAAATTGGTCTAGGCAAAAAAGGGGGGAATATTTATAAGTTCACATAACCAAAGAGGCCAAAGTAGACTGACTTCAAGCATTGCTGAGTCCAGGGGCCCCAATGATGTCACTAGGATGTCAGCTATGGGGACAAATAATGAGTACAATACTTTTTAGAGGTGGTGGGAGGGATAAGGTGACGCTTTCAGAATTCTTTTTTCCTTATGAGGTTGTAACAATGCGAAGGAGAGAGGAAAGAAAGGAAAGAGAGAGAGAGAGAGAGAGACTATTACCCTGCAACACATAAGCAACCCCTCCACTCTAGTCAGATGCTTTGAATGTGGCTGGCGAGGCCGCACATGGGATGGGAAGACTTAATAGCTCTTTTCTTTCAGGCTGCCAAACTCAGACCTTCCTCTGTTAACCATCAGTCTAGAGATTCACTTCAAGAGCAGAGAAGATCTACACACTCAGACTGGTTTCTAAAGAACCCCGAGCACACACACACCACACACACACACACACACACGCCTATCACAGCTGTGAAGGATCTGATGTCCCTCTGCAGGTGGTTTCTGGCTTTTGGAGAAGGTCTAAGGGTCACAGAAGACGGAGGTATTACTGGGGGCTGGGAGCTGGCAAGCAGACCTAACCATGAACTAAGGGCAGTTGCCTATAACAACACTTTTGTGGCTGGGAGAATTCCTTGTCTAATTCCTTCTTTCTATACAGGGGAAACAGAGTGCCAGGGCAGAGAAAGGACTTGCATAGAGCCCCTCAGTGAGACAACAGTGGGCAGAGGTTCGCCACCAGCTGACTCCTGGGGCAGCGCTCCTTGCTCCCTCTTCCTCCTTTTCCTAGGTGCCCAGTGCTCTTATGCTGCCCCATAGCTGTCCAGGGCTGGGCTAGAGATGGGGTGAGAAGGGGAGCTGCAGAGAAGGAGCTCAGTACAATTGCAGCTGGGCCACATGCTACCTGATGGGCCCAATTGCCCCAAACATTTCCTTACCTGCATCTTTCTTCTGCCAAGAGCCTAGGTGCTATAGACTGAATGTCTGTGTGCCCCACAAAATTCACATGTTGAAACCTAACACCCAGTGTAATGGTGGAGCCCTCATGAATAGGATTAGTGCCCTTATAAATGAGACCCCAGGGAGCTCTCTCACCCCTTCTACCATGTGAGGTTACAGTGAAAAGAAAGCTTATGAACAAGGAAGGGGGCTCTCATCAGACACTGAATCTGCCAGCACCTTGATCTTATATTTCCCAGTTTCCAGAACTAAAAGAAATAAATTTTTGTTGTTTCATCCATCCGATCTACGGTATTTATTCTATTACAGCAACCTGAATGGACTAAGACACTGGGGGTGGTAGTTGAGCAGTTAACCAGTCCCCCAGCTCTGCCCAGAACACTCCTCATCTTCCCTCTCATGGCTGATTCATTCTTATCCCTCAAAGCATTAGCCCAGAACCACCTTCTCCAGGAAGCTCTCTCCTCAACTGAGTGTTCCTGCCATGTTCCCAGAGCACCCAGGTCTCCGTGCTGAATCAGTCACCACGTCACCCTAGGAGCCTGTGACTGCGTCTGTTTCTCTCCCTACACTGTATGCTCCTCAAAGGTGGGATTTGTCTTGTCCACTCCGCATCCCCACCTCCCAGCAGAAAGCTTAGTTTTACCTGCACAGTCCCATTTCATCTTCACAGCAGCCCTATGAGGTGGACATGAAAAACCATGAAAGATGAAGCAACTTGCCTGAGTAGCAGAAGACTGAGGTGGGATTGAATCCAGGCAATCTGATCCCAGGGACTGGACTCCAGACCACAGTGAGCCCAGACCTTCAGTGAAGACTTGCTGAGTGAAGTAAGGGTCTTCCTTCTTCCTCTGTAGCCGGCACAGCCAGCACCTAGCACCCCCTACCTAGGGTCTGATACTGGAGAGAACCAACACTACCACCACAACCACCTCTACGGGGAGGGCCACTAAGTGCCAGGCACTGTGCTCAGTATTTTATATATGTTGTATGAGTTTCCTATTGCTACTGAAACAAATTACCCTGAACGTAGTGGCTTCAAATAACACAAATTTATTTTCTTACAGTTCTGGAGATCTAAAGTCTGATATGTATTTCATTGGGTTAAAATCAAGGTGCTGGGGCTTCCCTGGTGGCACAGTGGTTGAGAGTCTGCCTGCCGATGCAGGGGACACGGGTTCGTGCCCCGGTCTGGGAAGATCCCACATGCTGCGGAGCGGCTGAGCCCGTGAGCCATGGCCGCTGAGCCTGCGCGTCTGGAGCCTGTGCTCTGCAACGGGAGAGGCCACAACAGTGAGAGGCCCACGTACTGCAAAAAAAAAAAAAAAGAAAAAGAAAAGAAAATCAAGGTGCTGGCAGGCAGGCCTGTGCTCCTTCTGGAGGCTGTAAGAAGAATCCATTTATTTGCCTTTTCCAGGTGTTAGAGGCCACCTGCATTCCTTGGCTCATGGCCTCTTCCTCCATCCTCAAAGCCATCCTCACAGATGCCAGCCGTGTAACACCTCTCCCTTCTGACCCCTGTTTCCACCCTTCCCTGTCCTCTCTCTAGCCCTGATCCTCTCACCTCCCTCTAGTAAGGACCCTTGTGATTATACGTGGTCCCCCTGGATGATCCAAAATAAGCGACCCACCTCCACAACCTTAACTTAATCACATCCACAAGGCCCTTTATACCACGTGAAGTAACATATGCACAGGTTCTGGGGATTTGGACATGGACATCTTTGGGGGGCTATTATTCAGCCTACCACATATACCACCTCATTTAATCCTTGAGTGGCAATACTGTGACATAGATGGTGTGATTATCTCCATTAAATAGAAGTAGAAAGTGCATGGCATGTCATAGGCACTCAATAAATATTTGTGGAGATGATCTGGTGTAAGAGGGGTCCTTCCCTGGACAGAAGTCCCTGGAGTATGTATTCAGTCTTGTGTCTGCCCTAAAGTCTTCTTCCACAGTCCCCTCCATTGGGGGAAGATAGAGCCTCTGTCAGAGTGCGGAGCACTTAATCGTTTTCCCCCGGGGTGGCTTTGTCTCCCCAGCGAGACACAATCTCCGTTGATGCAAGGATGAACTCTCACATGTATTCCAAATTCTTTGGCTCTTTTCACACTGCTATGGACTTTCAAAGACACCATTTTCTCCCTTTTAGTCCTTGCAAGGAGGGAGCATATGTCCATTTTGTGGAAGAGTAAAGAGAGGCTCAGGCTAGATGCAGAGTCAGTTCTTGATAGAGCTGTTGGTTGATGTACTATGCCTTTCTCCCAACCCTTCGTATCATGACACCCAGCTCTAGGGATTCTCTACACCCTCAGCAGCCCCAGCCTTCTCACTCAGCTCTGCTCTTGGCAGGCTTTTGTTGTCTCTCTGTCTGCTGTTTAATCTTTGGATATTCTTCCTGTAGTGTGCACACACACACACACACACACACACACACACACACTGCTCCAGCCCCCAGAATCTTCCCAGGACAGCCCTTTACCTCTCCCCCATCTTCACCTGCAAAATTCTCATCTTTCCCGCACTTTACATCCTTCCCCTTGTGTCAGCCACCAGACTTACATCCCTTATTGCACAGCTCTCCGTAGCTTTAGAGATGGCAATAGATTATCCTAATTTTTCTTTTAGTAGAAGAACTTTGCAATCACCCTGGCAGTGATTAAGAGCTTCAGGTCTGGAATCAGACTGCCTGGGTTAGAATCCAGGTTTTACCACTTGTTAATTGTGTGACCTTAAGAAAACAGATTAAGGCAACCTGTTGAATGGGAGAAAATATTTGCAAATGATGTGTCTGATAAGGGGTTCATATCCAAAATATCTAAACAGCTCATACAAGTCAATATTTTAAAAACCCAATTAAAAACGGGCAGAAGAGGGGCTTCCCTGGTGGCGCAGTGGTTAAGAATCCACCTGCCAATGCAAGGGACACGGGTTCGAGCCCTGGCCCAGGAAGATCCCACATGCTGCGGAGCAACTAAGCCCATGCACCACAACTACTGAGCCTGAACTCTAGAGTCCTCAAGCCACAACTACTGAGCCCACGTGCCACAACTACTGAAGCCTGCATGCCTAGAGTCCGTGCTCACAACAAGAGAAGCCACGACAATGAGAAGCCTGCGCACCTCAATAGCCCCCGCTCACCACAACTAGAGAAAGCCCGCGTGCAGCAACGAAGACCCAACACAACCCCCCACCAAAAATAAATAAATAAATAAATTTTTTTAAAAAGGGCAGAAGATCTGAAAAGCCATTTTTCCAAAGAAGACATACAGATGGCCAACAGGGACATGAAAAGATGCTCAACGTCATTAATCTTTGGAGAAATTGAAATCAAAACCACAATGAGATATCACCTCACACCTGTCAGAATGGCTATCATCAAAATGTTTCATGGGGACAGAGTTTCAGTTTAGGAAGGTGAAAAGTTCAGGAGATGGGTGATGGTGAGAGTTGCACAACCATGTGAATGTACAGTTCAGTGCCACTGAACTGTACAGCTAAATATGGTTAAAATAGTATGCTTTATATTATGTGACTTTTACCACAATTAAAAAAACATTTAAAAAAAGACCACACATTACAAATGTTGGTGAGAATGTGGAGAAAAGGGAACCCTGATGCACAGTCAGGGGGAATATAAACTGGTACAGCCATTATGGAAAACAGTATAGAGGTTCCTCAGAAAACTAAAAATAGACCTACCATATGATCCAGTAATTCCACTCCTGGGTGTACATCCAAAGAAAATGAAAACACTAATTCAAAAAAACATACGTACCCCAATGTTCATAGCAGCTTTATTTATAATTGCCAAGTTATGGAAGCAACCTAAACGCTTATCAACAGATGAATGGATAAAAAAGATGTTGTATATATAGACAACGAAATGATACTCAGCCATAAAGAAGAATGAAATTTTGCCATTTGCAACAGCGTGGATGGACCCAGAGGGTATTGTGCTTAGTGAAATAAGTGAGACAGAGAAAGACAAATACTATACGTTTTCACTTATACGTAGAACTTAGAAAATAAAACAAATGAACGATATAACAAAATAGAAATAGACTCAGAGATGCAGAGAACAAACTAGTGGTTGCCAGTGGGGAGAGGGATGGGGGAGGTGCAAGATAGAGGTAGGGGATTAAGAGGTATACCACAAGGTATAGAATAATAAGGTACGAGGAGGCAATATATGGCATAGGGAATACAGCTAATATTTTAAAGTAACTTTAAACTGAATCACGATGTTGTACACCTGAAACTAAAATAATATTGTAAATCAACTATACTCCAATTAAAAATTTAAAATCAACTTAGGTGTAAGAAAGAAAAGAAAGTAGATTATTAATTTCTCTGAGCTCAGTTTTCTTTTTTTTTTTTTTTTTTTTTTTTTTTTTTTGCGGTACGCGGGCCTCTCACTGTTGTGGCTCTCCCACCGCGGAGCACAGGCTCCGGACGCGCAGGCTCAGCGGCCATGGCTCACTGGCCCAGTTGCTCCGCGGCATGTGGGATCCTCCCAGACCGGGGCACGAACCCGTGTCCTCTGCTTTGGCAGGCGCACTCTCAACCACTGCACCACCAGGGAAGCCCTGAGCTCAGTTTTCTTATCTGAAAAGTGAAGAACTACAGTAACAATTTTCTCACTCAATACCTGGAAGATGCTATTTTTCAGGCCAGGTTTGCTTAGAGGTCTCAGCTCCTGCTCTTTGCTGCCCTTTTCTCCACTTCCGTCACGACACGTTTCCTTTCCTAAACAATGCTGGCCCCTCATCCTGCTGCTTCTCAGCACAAGTTATCTGGTAGGGGTGGTGACACCAGTCATGCACACTTTAGGGGGATTTAATCTGCTGTGTCTCTTCCCAGGGCCATTTTTCTATGGAGCCCCTTTTGTAATCACAGACAGGAGGCGCAGACCGTCTGTGGATGGGAATGAGATCATGGACGACCAGGTGAAGGAGGCCTTGTGGAAGGCACTCCTTCACACCCTTAGTGTCCCAGCAAATAGATAACCATCTTCCAGTCATCCTTGCTTTTTCCGTTACGTTGGCTTGGTGGGAGAGAGGAGGTGTTGGCACCTGGGGGGGGATGTGATAGAAGGCATTCCTGAATGACTTCATCTCTGGGCCTTGCCTCTCAAAATTCCTGTCAAATCAGCTCTACACTTTAAGGGATGGGAGAAGGGTCAGCATTCCAGAAGTTCCTTGTCATACCCAGACTTTTAATCAGGTGACACTGGAGAATTAGCATCCTAGTGCAGGAGGTTGAGAGAGGGCGGAGAGGGGTCTCAGACGTCTGTTGCCCCTGCCCCACGCTTGTCTTTCTGGCAAGACCCACGTTGAGGGGAGCGAGTCCTTTTGCGTTGTCGGCTCGGCGCGCTCAGAACCACGGACAGCGGTCAGAGCGCCCGGAAGACCCGCCGCCGAGCAAGGTGCGGAGAGTTACAGGCGGGGAGGGAAGACGCTCTGCGGCGGGGGGATGGGGGTGGGGGTGGGGGTGGTGGGGCGGCTGGGCCTGTTCTTTCTCTGAGTCACCCCGTGCGCCCGGCAGTTGCGTCGGGCCTCTGATCGCTGGGGTTCCCTCTGCCCTCTCCAGGAATGCTGGGGGGAGGAAAGAGGAAAGAGCCACTCTAAGGCCCCGGGGTTTTTGCAGGAAAGGGGGAAGCGAGAGACAAAGGACCTAGCGGTGTCCACCCAACCCCGCCAACTCCCCCCGCCGCGCGCCCCCGTTCCCGGCCAGGCCCATTTCTATACAAGGCCTGCTGTCCCCGGCCTCCACCCCTCCGCGCGGAGAGGTGCATTCCCCCGCCCTGAGCTCAGCGGGCCGGGCCGGAACGCGCCGATAAATCAGAGATAACCCAGAGGGGCAGGGCCGACCCGGCTCTCAGGACGGGGGATAAAAGGCCGCGGTCGCCCGAGGACCCGGCAGGTGAGACGTGAACCGGGACCCAGCGCAGCGGCAGCGGCGGCAACCTCTCTCCGCCCCTCCAGCGACATGGACCCCCAGACGACGCTGCCCCGGGCGCTCATGCTCCTTCTGTTCTTGCACCTGTCGCTGCCAGGCTGTCATTCCTACCCGCTAGGTGGCCCCGGCCCGGCCTCGGAGCTGCGCGGGATACAGGTGAGCGCTGCCGAACTGCATAAAGCCGGCTCGCCGGGAGGGCACCGGCAGCAGCAATTAACGGGTCCCCACCTACCCCCACCCACGGTCCCAAGAGGTCCCCACCCTCCCTTGGGAATTAGTGATAAGAGAGTGAGAAAGCGGCGAGGCTGGGTGCGGGACCCCCGTCCCCAAGGCGGTCGGTTTGCCTTGGCGCCATCGAGGGCGGCTGGGCCCAGGTGCGGGGTTCCTGAGGCTCCGCCTCCCCCACCCATCGCAGGAGCTGCTGGGCCGTCTACGAGGCAGGGTCTTGGAGCTGCAGGCCGAGCAGATGGACCTGGACCCCCTCCAGCAGGGCCACCGCCTCGCAGAAGCCTGGGAGACCCGGGCGGCCGCCCCCCCGGGGCTCCTCGGGCCCGGCAACAGCGTCCTCCAGGCCCTGCGGGGAATACGCAGCCCCAGGATGCTGCGCGACTCCGGCTGCTTTGGGCGGAGGCTGGACCGGATCGGCTCCCTCAGCGGCCTGGGCTGCAATGGTGAGCACCCACCCCCATTCCCACCGCGTGCTGCCTTTCTGGGTTTGATGTCTCTGGGGACCAAACTTTGAGCAAAGGACACTTGGATATCACTCTTTCTTGCTGACAGTCCTCAAGGTCAGGGAGCGCCTTTCTGGAAATATTAAATTTTGACAACATTCATTACCATGCTTGTGAGTTCCCAGACACCTTCTAACCACCTCCTGCCTCTCTTACCAAAAAGGGCAGAATCACCTTAGGATGTAACTCGGTCATCCCATGAATTACATCCATGTAGTTCGGTCAATTGCCTGGCAGCCCCTTCTTGGCGCAGAAAGAGTATTAAACATTTTCCTCCCGGTTTCCCCTGAACTGTCTAGAGCTGCAAGGGCAGAGGGCAGGATCACCAGGGTGATGGTAATCCCCAGTTTACAAGGAGGAAATCAAGGTCCAGGGAGATAGATTATTCCAAAGCCTCAAACATCCAGATGAACTGAACAGGGGGGAGGTACAGATGGCACATGGTGAGGGGAAGCTCAGGTCCTGCCTGTCTCCCACCCAAATGTAATCATCACTCTCTCTCTTCCCCACACAGTGCTGAGGAGGTATTAATAGAAGGTCCTGGCTGCATTTGATTCTCCCTCAACCCCCTGCTCCCCTTTGAAGCAACTCCTATTTATTTTTACTTATTTATTTATTTATTTGGTTGTTTTATATAAGATGGTTCTTATCTTTGAGCACAAATTTTCCATGATGAAATAAAGTCAATATTATAGCTTTTTCTTTTGAAATTGATTTGTCTCAGTGTTCTAAAAAATAATCCGTCGTTGAAAAACAGTCAAACCCTGTGTTTTCTTGAAGATCCCAAAGATGTCCTAATGGTGGGGCGGGGACATGGCTTCAAGGGCTGGTCAAACAGTTGTGGGGGGGGACGGGGTGGTGGTGGCTGCTTTTCTTTAAGGGCTTTTCATGCTCTGAAATGTCTCTAAATACCTCAAGCACTTGAGACACTTCCCAGAAACTACTTTTCAAAGGCCGGCAGTTTCTCCCTGGGAGTTGAATGGGCCCTGATGTATTCCTGTGACATGAGGGTGTGTGTCAAGGTATCTGCCCCTTGACAGTAGCCTTCCCTTTGCCTGGAATTCTGCCATTAGAGGCACTCTCCCTGTATTTGTTGTTTCCAGAAGCTCTCAGAGATTGGGGGTGCTTTGTGTGTGTGTGTGTGTGTGTGTATGTGTGTATGTGTGTGAGAGAGAGAGAGAGAAAGAGAGAGAGAGAAAGAGATATGCCAGCTTATTTGCATTCCTGATGGAGGTGAGCCCTCCATCTGCCCCAAACCTCAGGTCAAGTCTTCAATTCCTGATGTCATCCTGGAAAGGAGGCTTCTAAACCCTGAGCTTAATAACATTTTCATTTCCTGAGCCCATAAGTTTAGAAGTGCCTGAAAGAGGCCCAGCATTTCAGGGTGCCCTTCCTTTGGGGCCCCACATCTTCACTTCCTCTCTGCCCTAGAGAGAGAAGACCTTTATTCCAAGGCAGAAAAGGAGACAAGCACTAGAATCCTACTGTGTTGCCTGTGGTCCTGGTAGAGGTCACTGCCCTCTCCCCTCAGGGTCCTCCTTCCCCTGCATCTTGGGTTCCAGGCATCCCAGGTCATGCTGCAGAACTCTCTCCTGCTTTCAGGCTCCCAGGCTTCAGTTCATGCAGTTTCCTTTGCCTAGAATGCCTTTTACGGTCCCAGCTCTGCAGGAGGACAGGACTATCATTATCCCCTCTTTACGGATGAGAAAACTGAGACCCAGAAAAGGGAAGCATCTTACCTGAAAGCATTCAGCTGCTAAGTGCCAACACTGAGGTTTGAGCAGAGATCCACGTGACTCTCTTATGGCTTTTGTGCTGTTCTCTTCTGATGTTTCTTTGAGTGAGAGGGAAAGAGAAGTGGTGGGTCTTTGTGTTATTTCTTATTTTAACCCAGTGTGCATTAGACATATCTAATGAGATTAAGATTTTGAAAATAAGTTTTTAGGACCAACTTATTTTCCAATAAAACTGTGAGCCATCTTTGCCTAATGTTTTTGACCCAGGACGGTAATGAGTAATTAGCACGGTTAACATTTATAAAGGCCTCACTATGTACCAGGCCCAGTTCCATGAACTCATGTTAGTCCTTGCAACAACTATGCAGGAAGAACTCTTATTATCCTTCATTTTACAGATGGGGAAATCGAGGCACAGAGAGGTAATGTGACTTTCTCAGGGTCCCGCAGTTAGTAAGTGGCAGAACCAGGATTCAAGCCCACGCATACTGGTCCAGCAGCCAGGCCCCTCACCACTGCACAGCCCAACCTTTCCCAAGCCAGTGAATTAGGCTTGCTGGTGGGTTGGAAGTTCCCCCTCTTAATGGCATCCCTCAGTTCCCCATTTGGGGCTGCTGCGTATTGGCAACTTTCTCCCCCTGCTCAGGTGATGAAGACAGACCCCCTCCCAGAATGCCCACTCTACAAACCCAGCCAGCACTTCAGAATTCTTCCAGCTAAGTCCAGCTCTTCCATAAATAGGGCTCAGGCAGTGGAGTCTGTATGTATGATACAGATATATCCTGTTACTTGAGCCTTTTCCCCAAGCAAAAGTCCAGGAAGAGGACCCCAAAACAAACTGTGAAGGAAGCAAATATGCCTTCTGGAGGATGGGGAGTGGGTGGCCTGATGTACCCGATGAAGTGACATCTCATTGAGCTCCCCCTGTGTTTGGTGTTTGCGGGCAGTGCTGTGGCACATGCATCATCTATGGGTGCCCTTTAGAACCAGCCCTCTGTAACCTGTGACCCTGGCCCCTTCAAACACATCCCCATGTAGCTATAGCCATGGCCTTAACCTCCCTGACTTTCCTATTACCAAACTTGTCCTCCAAAGAAGCTGCCAGATTATGTATCTCCATGGATGCTTGTCACTGTAATCTACCCAGAAAGACATGTTGGTGGACACAGGCCCAAGGATGCCTAGCCCACGGCTTCACAGCTGGAAGGAGCTTCAGTAGAGGGTAGACTGGCTTGGCTGGGTCTCCAGTTTTGAGGTTACTGAAGTCAGGACAGTGTTGGGCCTGAACGCTACATCTCATGTCACTGATTCTGCATTCCCCTCTCCATCCCTCTTGTGGCAGCTTTGACTTTTTTTTTTTTTTTTTTGAGCCACGCCGCACACCTTGTGGGACCTGGGACCTTAGTTCCCCAACCAAGGATCGAACCCAGGCCCTCGGCAGTGAGAGCACGGAGTCCTAACCACTGGACTGCCAAGGAATTCCCAACTTTGACCCTTCTGAGAATGATTTGTGGCAAGAAAGAAAAATGCATTCTTTCCTCATGCAGAACCAGGTCTAAACAAAGTCATGAACTTGGCCATTTGCCTTTGTTCGTGTTGCAGTTCTCAACCTTCTATCCCTGTCTCTGTAGGATTTTTCGTGCAATCAGTGCTTTTCCACTAAGTGGCCCGTTTCTCCCGTAGGGTCAGGAGCCAGGCTCCATACAGCTGCCTGGGCATCGTGGAACATTTCAGCCCTGGGACCTTGTCTCCCACTCTTGGGCCCCCAGTATCTTGTCTCTGGCACTGCCAAGCACAGCCCCTGCCCTTGCTGCTTCAGTGCACACCAGCCCTAATTTCATCCAGCAGCACTGCACTTTCCTGCCTGAGAACTTTCTCTGGCAGCCAGAGTCCACTTCCTGTGGGCAGGCAGGAAGTGCTGGGGAATTGACATGGACCAGGAGCAACACTCAACCAACACCTAGGAGCGCCCTCTGTTCACAGGTGGTGTATATCTTTCACTGGTTACTGGATTTCTCTGCGGGAGGGTTGGGATTAAGCTGCAACTGCCCACGGTGATCCGTGCAGCTAAACTCCTTCTCTCCCTGGTCACTTCCCCACTCTCCTGCCAGTATTTCCTGGGATTATCTCCAAAATAAACAACTATGCTTGAATACTTGTCTCAGATTCAGGAGAACCCAAACTATGACACTCCCGAATGAGTAAACCTTCTCCCAGGGCTCCACCCTCGATGACTTCAGCCCTTGGAATCTTCCTTGACTTCGTTCTTTGGCTGGACCACCCAGGCAGATACCATGTCCACTCCTCCTTCCTTCCCTCACCACTCATATTGGCGCACCAGCTTCCTAACTGGCCTCCCTGCTCTGGGCTCCCCGGTCTGGTTCTTCCTGCATCGGGGGAGAGAGCAGAACCTTCATGCCTTAGCCAGCAGGTGACTCCCCCTCTCTGTGAGGCCCCTAGGGAGGACAAGGTGCATGGGTGGGCCCTCATGTATGTCCTTTGGTGGTATGCTGGAGGGGGTGTTTGTGAATCACGGTCACTGTGGATGTAATTAGTTGAGATGAGGTCATACTTGAGTAGGGTGGGCCCCTATTCCAATATGATTAGTGTCTTTATAAGAAGAAAAGAGAGAAACACAGAGAGGGAAGATGGTCATATGATGACAGAGACAGAGATTGGAGGGAGGCATCTACAAGTCAAGGAATGCCAAAGATTGCCGGCAGCTACCAGAAGCTGCAAGAGACAAGGAAGGATCCTTCCTTACAGGTTGTGGAGGGAGCCTGGCCCTGCTGATACCTTGATTTCAGACTCTAGCTTTCAGAACTGTGAGAACAATCCACTTCTGTTGTTTTAAGATACCCAGTTTATGGTACTTTGTTACAGCAGCCCTAGGGATCTAATGCAGTGCCCTCATCCTTTTCTCTCCTCATAGACTGTTCGAAGGTGCTGGGTTCCATAAAGCTCTCTGGAGATGTGCAGCATGACCAACCAGCCGACCAACCAACCACTAAGCTGTTTTTGCAAAGCTGTGACCAGCTTGGTAATATATCACTTTATATTTGCTCTTTCTCTTTCCTTACCTGTGGTGGGCAGCCTCTAAGATGGCCCCCACTGATGCTCATCTCCTGGTATTCATCCCTTGGTAATCCCCTCCCTCTGAGTATGGGCTGGACATTATGACTCACTTCTAATGAACACAGTGCAACAGAAATGATGGGGTACCACATCCAAGATTAGGTTACAAAGAGATGATGGCTTACATAATGTTTCCCTCTCTACCTAAAGGAAGTCAGCAGCATCTCTGTGGAGAAGCCCACGCGGTAAGGAACTGACATCTCCAGCCAGCGGTCAGTGTGGACCCGAAGACCTGCCAACGGACACATGAGTGAGCTTGAAAGCAGATCCCCAGGGCTTCCCTGGTGGCACAGTGGTTGAGAGTTCGCCTGCCGATGCAGGGGACACGGGTTCGTGCCCCGGTCTGGGAAGATCCCACATGTGGCAGAGCGGCTGGGCCGAGAGCCATGGCTGCTGAGCCTGCGCTCCGCAACGGGAGAGGCCACGACAGTGAGAGGCCCGCGTACCGCAAAAAAAAAAAAAAAAAAAAAAAAAAGAAAGCAGATCCCCAGCCAAGCCTTGAGATGACCGCAGCCCCGGCCAACATCTTAATTGTAGCCTGTGTGAGCTCTGAACAAGGGGCACCCAGCTAAAACAGAGCCAGATTCCTGGTCCACGGGAACTATTAGATAATAGAGGTATAGTTGCTAAGGTTTGGGGTAATTTGTCACGCAGCAGTTGTTGACTAATACACTCTCTCACTTCCCTTTGCTCCTCACTCTTACTTCCCTTGAACTAGAACCCCCATAAAGCTTTAGCAAATCAACTTGTCTTGGGCCTTTTTCCTGGGGAAGCTGCCCCCAAATTCCAGTCTCTGTGACTTCCATGTTGCACCAGAGAAACAGAACTTTGTTTTCAAAGTCCAAAGCAATCATTCCTAAATACGCACCAATGTCCTACCGATTTCTCCCAACTGGGGCTTCTGCTTTAGGCTATTTAGGTCTAACAGACTTGTCCCATGGATGTGATGGGTTTTTCACACCAGTTCTGCCCACATGTGACGTTGCTGGGCCCTCATGGCTCCCCGAGGCAGCCCACAGCATCCCCATGGAGAGTCATGAAACCACTGGAGTTACCCCATTCTGGATCCTCCCACCCATCTGCAACCTTTATTCCATCATATGACTAAGACGGCTTGTTTCCAGTGATAAGGAAATAAAGCCTTTTGATTTTTCAGCTAGTGGGAGAGGTAGAGGTGGAGGGTGGACGTGGTCTTCTGTGCCTTTTGCTTTTCTTCTCTCTCACTCCCACAGGCTGACTTCTAAACACCCCATTAAATATTAACTCCTCCACACAAACCCCCCTAAGTGGAACGGGGGCACGAAAATGAAGAGAAACTGTACGTCAAGGCATTTTCCATTTCAGGGACAAGTCAAAGGCTTTAAGAGGGTTGGGCGGTAAGTGTATTTGGGGATTGTCTGTTTTCCCTGGGCCCTGTTAGTGCAGGGGGTGGTGCTGGTCCTATACAAAGTCAGGGCAATAAACCTAAGTATTCTTTTCTTTGCCACCCACCTTCCACAAAAAACCAAAAACAATAGAAGAAACTCAACAAATGACACTCGTGCCCCACTCCAGTTTCACTCTGGAAGACGAAACGTAACTTTAATAAAAGGAGCTGGGAAAATTCTGAAATTCTCCTTCTGGAACCTTGGACGGGATTTCCACTTTTCCTTGGGCCACCAACAGACTTCAGAAGTGGCTCAGGACGCAGGAACAGCATCAGCCCCCAGAGGCCAAGCCGTGGCAGAGGCCACTTGCCATGATGCCCTTCCGGAAGTCTTGCCTGCATCAAAGATCTGTCTCAAAGGGTATCTCCAGAAGACGGGCTGTGTGACGCAGGCAGCGAGGAGCATCAGTTCCCCCAGGGTGGCTGCTCACTGAATCCTCTGCTAATAATAACCCTGCCACCCGAGCTATTAAACTGTGAGCACATTCCAGAGACTCGTCAGGATAGAGCGGTTCTTTGCCCCCAGCGCTCCTACTCAGAATTGCACTCATTTCAGATTTCAAGTTGAGTTTGGCCGACTCAAATCTTTTCTCCTTTAGAATAAAACCGCCCCATCAAACACCTCTCATGACCCCTGGCCCGGATTTCCTGCCCTTTCACTGCGTAACAGCCTCTCTCTCTGATCAGCCAAGGAGTGAGCACAGTTGGGGGAGGGTCCGGCCAGGACAGAGCTGTCATTCCACCCACATTTCCTGAGCTTCTACGGGGTAGACTGAAACATGTTAGGTGTGTAAATAGGTCATGGGGCTTGGATGTGGTGCTTTCCTGAGATAGTCCACATACTTGCAGACTTGCCAAGCACGCAAAGCTGCAGTTCCAGGGCAGGGGGAAGGCAAGGAGGTGCTCGGAGGCAACCTGAGAGACTGGGATTAGGGTGGTGTTTAATCAGGAACTGAGACTAAAGGGCTTGTTAAGGAACCTTCGTGCAAAGAAGCAGCGGGATCTGGGAAGTGGGCGGAGAGTACAGGCGTTGGCGTCAGACCTGGGGTCCGAGTCCTGGTTCGGCCGGATGACATTGGGCAAGTGGCAGATGCTCTCAGTCTCAGTTCTGTCCCTCTATAAATGGGGACAATACTACCCACCTTCTGGGGCTGGTGACGAAAAGGAAAGAATCCATATAAAGCTCTCAGCACGGTGCCTGGCACATTCCAACCAACCAGTGAGGACAACCATTGTGAGCATCGTGCAACTATATAGCAATTCACACTTCAAAATACGTTCACATATTAATAGCTCTTATGAGCCTCACAGATGAGGAGCATAAGGCCCCAAAGATGTATGCAATTTGGCTTGTTTGGGGCTGCAATGCAGGGCTCTCATCCCTTCAAGTGTAATGTTTCCCCCGGATACATTACATTGAAGAATGTAGAGCGTTAAGTCCAGTGCTTAGTAAGTGGAGGCCACTAATTACTTGTGGACAGGCTCGCTGCCTGGTACTTCTCTTTTGGGGGCCAGGAAAATGGCAGCTTCAGTGGCTCATCGCTTGCCTGGCCTTGGAGAAGGACATGGGAGGCGTTAAGGGAAATTCCATGGGCCACAGCTGCATCCCACCTCGCTCCAGCAGCCAACTTCGCACAGGGGGCTTTCCCGGCGAGGTGTGAGGCATGACAAGCTTCAAGCCCAGAGTCTGAGAAGCAGCAAAACTTCTATAAATGAAAATGCTGGTATCCTCTTAGCATCAATCTCCCCCAACGCCTTGGGGGGAGCCGTGCGGTGAAGTGGGGGAGCTTTGCAGAAGAATGATTGTGTTCCCAAAACTTTTCTTGTGTTTCTATTTGGGAGTGGAGTTCTTGGGACATTTTTCACATCTGGTTCTGGTTGACTTAGTATTCCAAAAAATAACTCCTTCCTCACCTGACCACTGAGAGTGACAGCCAGGTGTCAGGACAGCCCTGTGGAGGGGGAGGTCTGCCCTCGCCGCCGATGAGTCAGGTATGAGGCCAGCTGGAGCATCTGGACTAATTTGTCCTGAGCTGAGCTGCCGGCTGCCTGCCATTTCCTCCCCTCCCGCCCTTATTTGGAGCCCCTGACAGCTGAGCCGCAAACCAACGGGGGAGCTGGGCGCCGGCCAACAGTCACCCTCTGCTTCCCCGCATGGGTCCGGTTGCTGATGAGAAAGAAGCCTGAGGCATCGCTGTGAGATAACCAAGGACTCTTTTTTGCTCTTCTCACACCTTTGAAGTGGGAACCTCTTGAGGCAAATCAACAAGAATGTGGCTCCTGCAGCTGGGGGTCCCGGGCTCGTTGGAGCTGCTCAAGGCGGAGGGGCTGTGACGAGCTGGCTGGACTGATAACTTTAAAAGGGCATCTTCTGCTGGCTCCTGGCTCAGCTGCTTTATCGCTGCAAGTGACAGAATGGGGAGGGTTCCATCCCTCTTGTGCTCTCAGAGAGCCAAGGGGCTATAAAAAGAGGAGGCGCAGGGCAGCTGGGAGACGGAGACGGAGGAAGGCCACGGGTGGGAAAGCAGAGAGGAGAGAGAAGAGGCAGCAAGCACCAGACCACTCCTTGACTGACGCCAGCATGGACCCCGCCACCATCGCCACGAGCTTCCTCCTCTTTCTGGCGTTTCAGCTCCCAAGGCAAACCGGAGCAAACCCCGTGTATGGCTCTGTGTCCAACGCAGACCTGATGGATTTCAAGGTAGGGCCAGGAAAGGGGCACGGTCTGGGATGAGGGGGCTTTGTGACACTGTGCCAGGCAGTGAGACTTCTCCCTTTCCCTGTTTTCCTTTTGTAAAGAACCTGCTGGACCATTTGGAGGACAAGCTGCCTCTAGAAGATGAGGCTGTGCCCCAACAAGTACTAAGTGAGCAGAATGAGGAAGCTGGGGTCCCTCTCAGCCCCCTTTCTGAGGTGCCTCCCTGGACCGGGGAGGTCAACCCAGCCCAGAGAGATGGGGGTGCCCTTGGGCGGGGCCCCTGGGAAACCTCCGATAGATCTGCCCTCCTGAAGAGCAAGCTGAGGGCACTGCTCACTGCCCCTCGGAGCCTGCGGAGGTCCAGCTGCTTCGGGGGCAGGATGGACAGGATTGGAGCCCAGAGCGGACTGGGCTGCAACAGCTTCCGGGTAAGAGGAACTGGGGATGGAAATGGGGTGGGCGGGAAGGAAATTGTGGTTTTGTTGAGGTTCAAACCTTGTGAAAGAATACCACCAGGGGACACCTTCAGCAGGAAAGGGAACAGCATAGACGCTTACTCCCTTTGAAATTTCTGTCCCAACTGGGTAGGTGCCCCATGAGTCTCAGAACCATGATACCATCCTCAGCTACAGTCTGCTGAGAAAATGCTAAGAAGAAAAGAAGTTACTGCTAGGAGCACTGGGAACTTAATACGTTCATGGGGCCAAGTCACCTGCGTACTGCTGATTGGCAGTTCATGTCCTTCGAGGAACTGTCAGATCCCGAAGGACCGGAATTTACCAGGATTGACTTTACTAGCTTCTCATGGGCAATTTGTTTACCAGTTCGTGGAACTCAGAGGGTCATCAAGCTGGAGCGGGGGCTGGTGGGAAGGGAGCACGGTCCTATGAAGCTGACTTTTTCCAGTGGAGGCAGGTCACCAAGCCAAACACGTCTCTGCTCTCTTTGTAGTACCGAAGATAACGGCCAGGGAGGAAGAGGCGGGCCAGGCCCCGGGCAGACTTCAAGAGACCCTCATCCCCTGGGATCTCTCAACTTTGTCCCATCTCGTTGCCATCAAGTTGAGTTGTGACCAGCGTCCTATTCAAGCATCAGCCTCCTGTCAACATTTCTCACATTTTATGCTAAATGTAGATAAAGTGGTTTAGTTGTGGCTTCTCCACCTCTCCCACCCATGCGTTAAATTTTAATCACCTGTTACTGACATCGGTTTGAAAATGAATAAACTTCAGCACCACGGACAGAAGCTGGAGGCTTGGTGTGATTTCTTTCATTTCCTGGGGAAGGGAGTTCAGCCTGATAGTCCTTGTCATTTTACCTTTTGCCAAAGAGAATAATGCTCAGTTCTTTTCTTCCTCCTTTTCTAAAAAAATAATAAACCTATTTTGGGGAGCAGTTATAGGTTCACAGCAGAATTGAACAGGAAGTAGAGATTTCCCACATATCCCTGTCTGTCCCACGTGTACATCCTCCTCCATTATCAACATCCCTGCCAGAGTGGGACATTTGTTACCATGGATGAACCTACAATGACACATCATGATCACTTAACGTCCATAGTTCACATCGAGTTCACTCTTGGTGGTGTACATTCTATGGGTTTGGACAACTTCGGCTTCCTTTCGTTTCTCCCTCCGTGAGCACGTGTGTGTGTGTGTGTGTGTGTGTGTGTGTGTGTGTGTAGGGGGTCGGGTCTCAAACCACAGCTCTCAACTTGCTCTCACTCACACTGCAGCCTCATCATGGATCCTGAAAAAGCCCCTGGAGACCAAAAGGGCATTTATCTTTATATTCAAATTTGCTCACATTCAGGGCACTTATATATTTATTTATTTATTTATTTATTTTTTATTATAATTTTTTTTTGCGGTACGCGGGCCTCTCACTGTTGTGGCCTCTCTTGTTGCGGAGCACAGGCTCCGGACGCGCAGGCTCAGCAGCCATGGCTCTCGGGCCCAGCCGCTCCGCGACATGTGGGATCTTCCCGGACCGGGGCACAAACCCGTGTCCCCCGCATCGGCAGGCGGACTCTCCACCACTGCGCCACCAGGGAAGCCCAGGGCACTTATTTATTGAAAAGAAAATTTACAAACATCTGGGCTTTTTTTCTGGTTACATCGAATGTAGCTTGTACTCAATATGACACTTTTTGTACACTTAGTGTTTTTTCGTTACTGTTATTATTATTATTTTTTAGAGGCACGTATGTAAAATGAGGGCACTAACTCTTCTCTGACACCTTTTGAGAGGTAGTGTGGCAGCTGAGTGAATTGCACTTTTAATCTGAAGAAGAGTAGGCAGGATATTTGGGTTTAAAAGCTGAGCAAAGTGAAGAAAGAAATATTTGCTGTGCTGACAAACGTCATTCAAGTTTATGTGCCTTTTGGGCACTAAATTAAAAAATTATCCATTGGCTTTCCCAAATTCAGGTCCAAGGTGTTTGGACTTGTAGGTTTTACCAAGGTGGGAGCCACTGGAGAAGTTTCTTTGTATCTGCTTCTGAAAAGGGTGCTGCCCAAAGCAGAAAATACCAGGCCCTGAGTTCACCTGCAACATGAAGCAGTGCTCTGACCAATTTTCCCAGCCGTTACCCCCTGACACCTCACTCTCTGAATCAGATTCTATGACCCTCCTCCGACAACCCTCCACCTTCGCTTCCCCGCGCCCTTATTCACGCTGTTCCTTCCACCTAGAATGCCCTCTATCCAGAGCCCTTGAGACCGTTTTGCTCATTTCTCAAGCCTCATTGAGAATGCCACTTCTTCCCTGAAGCCTTCCCTGACACCACATGCCCAGGACAAATCGAGCTCTTCACTGGCAGCATTTTATAACTATCATATAGCTATTATCATAGACCACAATTTGTCTCGGTATGCGACTGCGTCTGTGTCCCTGAACTGCAAGCTCCTGGAGGGTCAGTGCCCCTTCCGCAGCCCCTGCAGCACGTGGCACATTGGATGCTCTATAAATGTCGGTCACAGTGTCTTGGTCTGGTGCAGAAATTGAGAAAAGAGGAAATAAATTAGCAATTTGCTCCTTGTAGAGGGAAGGGGAGGCCAGGAGTGAATTGATGGATAGAGAGGGAGGTGGGGAAAGAACACTAAGGTAACCACTTCTCATAAAGATGCTCCTTATGTGGACTCTGAACGCGGAGGGTGGAAAGCCAAGAACAGAGGACTGACGAGGACCAGGAGGGTGGAGAGCAAGGAAGCAGCGCCTGTCCAAAGCCGGCTCCTGAGTTCCGGCACTGGGGGAGTGGGAGCTGCTGAGAGGAGAGGAGTGGGGACCTGGGCTCACTGCCAAGGTGTCGCAGTGACACAGCGGGTGCTCGCCAACGGAATTCACTGAACGTGCCAAATACCCAAACGCACGAGAGACGCCCCTGGAACTCAGAGGACCCTTGGGGATGGGTGGACGGGGGGATGGGTGGAGGGACCTGAGCCGACTGAGACCGTTTGCCACTGTGGAGTGGCAACTCGAGGCAGAACAACTGGAGACCAAGAAAATCACGTGTCCGGCAAAACAAAATGTGAGCAAAGAGCCATGGCAGGTGGCAGCGACGAAGCTGGCTGCAAGGGCTAAACATCCTCAGGCCCAGCACCAGGTCCATGTGTTCTGGTTGGACATCGGGGAAATCTGCCTGTGGGGCAGCTTCCTAAACGCAACACCAACAGGAACCGAATGGCTTCTCCACCGACTGCTGCGGGAAGGAACGGCTGGAAGGACAGGTGGCTTTATAGGAGGAAAGGACCTGTACACTGGGCCCAACAGCGTCGACGTGAAGGGGGAACAAGAGAGGGGGACACCGGTGGTTTTTGCTAAGATCCTCAGGACTAAACTGGTTCTTATACTAAGGTGGTAAGTGGCACCCTGTGGATGCAGAGTCCTGCTGGGAGAGCTATAAAGACCTGAGACTATAACCCCCTCCCCAGCTGTGCAATTTTTACATATTAGAAAGAGAGAGGGAGTGAAATGAAAACCAAGTATGTACCACTCTAAAGAAAGTGCACGGTGGAGACAAGAGGATGATGGAGATGAAGACATTGTATTCTGACATGTTACAGTTACAGTGAGAACTTCCAAGTTCCAAGAGTTCAAATAAAAATAGAATTTTACAAATTAAAAAAAAATACAATTTATATACACAGTAGAATTAGCTAACATTACCATTTAAACAAACAGTGCAAACAGAAAGAGGGAAGCTGCTACTGTTGAAATGACCAAGGTCCACGAGCCGTGGGGCAATACTGCACATCAATACTGCAGGCCTGGGAGGGCGCTGCTGGCCTTTCCGGAGGCTTTCTTGTCCCCCGAAGGCCGTGTCAGTGCGTGAATTTGCATCAGCAATGTCATATGGTCAGCTGGGTCAAGTATGCAAGTGTCCATTCCAGTCCGGAACTGTTAGTTAAACAAGGTCACAAGCAAATCGTCCCCCAGAGCACAAAGATCCCCCAGTCGGGTGGGGACTCTTGGCCCCCTCCCCCATCACCTCAGCCAGGAAAACAGGAAACCATCTCTAGCCAACCCCAGCCCCAACCCCAGCCCAGGCCCCAGCCCCCGAGGGTTTCTGCTTATCCAGGTGCCAGGTTCACTGGGAGGGCATCAGGCTGGTAAGAGGCGGGATGCTGAGATGCAGATTTCTAACTAACAGAAATCAAAGGAGGGAGGCTTACAGCTATTTTGTTACAAGCGGAGCCGCCGCTTGTCTCTGGGCTTGTCTGGAAAGGGCAAAACGCCAGGACAGGACAGGAAATAATGTGCCTTTCCAGAGGGGCTGGGTTTGGGTCCTCCTTGGTGGCCGTCCAGTCCGTTCTGGGGGAGGGAGGCGTTTGCACTCTGCCGTCTATCTCTGGGCTACACTGAAGGGAACAAAATAACTGGTGACTTAAACACGACGTGATGTGCAGGAGGCATAAACCCTGACACCCCTCACCCAGGGTGTCCGGGAGGCCAGCAGCCTGGGACCCCGCCCTCTGGAGGCGGGAGATCCTCAAGCAGGACCTCAGTGCTACCAACTTCAGGAGAGGAAAGGAGAGGGAAGAGGAAAGCAGGTTCCTGGTACGGGCGGTCATGCCACTCGCCTGACTTCGGCATTGGTTTCCTTTTTAATAAAAGGAAGAAATAATGCGGTCAAGTTCCGAATGCTGCCTTAAAATAGTGGCAGCTGGTTGAACGCAATCACATTAGAAGGGCTTGCCCTTTTGGTCCTTGGGATTTCCCGAACTACTTACTGGGAGTTTCATCTGTGTTTCATAAGTCAAGTGCACCCAAGGAAGTTGAAAATTTTATAGGTCGAAGTAATCTTGGTCAAAGAGATGAAGAAAATGGAGGAATGGAGGGGCCAGAGTCATTGGCAATGATGCTGACGCAGCCTCCGGCGTAGGTGGAGTTGTTCCCTAGAGTGTGTGGAGCACAAGACCTGAGCCAGCAAAGCCGGGCGGACACCCACCCCCCAGGCTTAAAGGCGGCAACAGAAGTCAGGAGGCTGAGGGGAGAGAACGGCATAGCTGAGGCCTGGCACTGACCTCCTCAGGCAAATTCCATGACTTAAAAAAAACCCCAAAAAACTAACGTAATGCAAATGAATGCCACCTTGACCCTCAGAGCACATGTGCCACACGGTTGCACGATGGGCCTAAGACGTTGCTAAACATGTAGAGCAAGCACAAGAGGAAAGTAACGCAAATGCCTTTGGTGCCTCTTCAGAGAGGAACAACCAGCCCAAAGGGAAACTAAATCACTGAAAGAAAGAGGGAGGCTTCCTCGCTTGATGTTAAAACCCCAGGGCACGTGCTGGCAGGAGGCACCTCCCTCTCCCCGCGGTTAACCCCTCCTGAAGTTTTCACTGCTGCACCGCTCAGTAGGCTGGGGGTGGCCAGCAGGAGGCCAGTGAGAAGTGCTCGAGAAAGGCAGACACCCTCTTCCTCGATTAAACATCTGCTGTACTGTCACACTCTGGCTTTTTAAGCCACATCGTGTACCTGTGAGTGGACCTGGCTCAGGATTCACTCCTTTCCATCTTCTGAATAACTGCACCATTGCCGAGAGTCAAGTGAAGCAGCTTTATCTAGGGGTGCCCTGCTTTTAGGGGTGATGCCAAGATCCTCTGGGCTGGGGCTGCTTCACCAGGAAGATGCAGGTAAAACTTAAGGAAAGTTTAGTAATTCCATGGAGAAGAAAAGGACCAGAGTAAGAACGTGGCACTCGGAGACCACGGGTAATTTGGAAAATGGAGAGGAAGCCAAAATGCTCCAAACTAGGGCAGGTGTACATCTAACCCTACTGTCAGAGCTATTGTTCAGGAACTATCAGCGGGATTTGAATGCTTTGTGCTTCTAGGGTTCTAGATTCACAGCACAGCGGCGAGACCAGAGCACCAGCTCACACCCAGAAGCAGAACTTCCCTCAAAATGAACTGCTGAAGATGTCAACTTAAGAGTCCCAGTGAAAACGGGCCTCCCTGAAACATGCATAGTTTTCTCAGGACCCAATTCCTCAATTTAGTAATTGACTGAATTCTGCAACTGGCATTCCACCCAGTGTTTGCCTCCGTCAAGGTCCCTCCCATGATGGTTTAAGGCAACAGCTGGGTTCCCTAGGAAAGGAGCAAAGAGGTGGTGGGGAACCTGCTCCGAGCGCTCCCTGCCAGTGGGTGAGGCCTGACTTCCCCTCTGGTCCTGGCGCTAGCGGGGAGGAGGGGCTGGGGCCTGTGCCAGCACTGGATGGGGGCGCGCAGGGGGCAGGAAACGGGAAGACACTGGCTGAGAGGTCACACAAGTCCAGACTCTGATGGCTTGACACTACCCCAGGAGCTCTGACGGCAAAGTGTTCGATGATTGTAGGCTTTCCAAGTGAGCGGGCGACTGGGAATCTTCCATGCCCGGGAACATCCCTCGCCAGCCATGGCGGTGGAGCCCGAGCTTCAGCTCCCGGAGAGGACGGGCTGGCACGTGGCGACAAGGCCGAGCCGGGCCGTCATAGGGTCTGGTAGTGCTGCCGCAGCCGTGCCTGCAGAAACTCGTGTGTCAGGTTGTGCCGTGTGATGACCCCAACGATCTAGGACGAAGCAAAAAAAGACCCAAGTCACCTGCAGAGTGAACCCCACTGGGACGAGAACACGAGGGACAGGAGTGGACAGAGCTTGCCCAGCCCGTCTCAATCAACGGCAGGGCCAGAATCAGGTCCCGGAAGGCCGGGGACAGGCCTGACAACATGATCAGGACACTCATTTCAAAGGCCACCTAATTTCTAAATGGGAATGAGATAAAGAGACAACTCGCGATCGCAAGCTGGAGGCCGATGGGACAAATTTAGCTCCAAACGGTTTTAGTTGGGCCGGCTAGAATCTGAATGTGAATGTCTTTTTAAACAGGGCCCACGCTCTCTAGCTTCTCAGCCACCACACCCAGCCCGCTTGGTGTGCGTGTGCAAGACGCAGAGCCCAGGGGAGGCTTCTGAGAGGCGGTGACCCCTGCTCCAGCTCAGAAATCCCATCTTTCAGAACTACCTGAGTCACTGTGATATTGGGATTTATAATAACACATATCTGGACTTTGTCCTAGTTCCTGGCACAAAGCTCTTAAAACTCTTGGCATTTCCTAAGTGATGAGTAATAAGGGTGTCTTATTATTCATAACAAGCCCCTTTCAACCACCCCAGAGTTTATGTTAATGAAGTAACTTTTAGAAAGCCCTTAAGGATGGAGGCTGGTTTCCCAGGGAACCAAGTGTGTGACTGACTAGAAAACTGGAACTTTCATTCCCACCCCCCTAGCTGGGGGAGGGGAGGGCTGGAGGTTGAATCCATCACCAATGGCCAATGATGTAATCAATCATGCCTAGGTCATGAAGCCTCTGTTAAAATCCCTGAACTACAGGGTTTGGAGAACGTCCAGGCTGGTGAACACGTAAGGTGCTAGGTGGTGCCAGAGAGGACGCAGAGCTGGGCACGCCTTCCCCATCCCACATCCCTTGCCCGGTGGATCTCCTCCATCCGGCCGTCCCGGGGTTACTGAATTACTGTTTACTATAAAAGGATATAAGTCACTGTCTTCCGGAGTTCTGTGAGCAGGGGGTCATGGGAACCTCCTATTTACAGCCAGTCAGGAGCACAGGTGACAACCTGGACTTCCCGTTGAAAACTGAAGTCGGGGGGAAGGTGGGTGTGATGAACCGTCTTGTGGGGCTGAGCCCTCAATCCGAGGGGCCCGACGCCGCCCCCAGCACACAGCGCCAGGGCTGAGTTGAGTTTAGGATGCCCAGCTGGTACCCGGAGAACCAGAGAACTGCTTTGTGTGGGGAACACCCGGCCTCCTCCGCCAAGCCAGTGACAGCAGCACAGCAGAGCAGGAGTCCAGAGAACCAGCGTCCTCCCTAAACGGGTATTTTCCACAGTCGGCGCGGTGACTCACAGCTGTCACTGAGGTGGGTGTCCCACACCATAAACTGCGTTAGGACCGTCAGCGCGGCTGTACTTCAAGGAACACGATCTGACTCCCTGCCGCTAAACCCGTGTAAGGACACGCCGTGCCGTCGGAGGTCCTGCTGTGACCCTCACTTTGGAGAGGCGTCACTTCCTGGAGGGCAACGAGGCGACACCCACCGAAAGCCTCAAACAGGTGACCATTTATGGTGAAATTTAACTAGATATTGTACAACAGAGGACAACTGAATAAGTGACTGGACTGCCACGCAACAGAATGCTCTTGAGCTGTCAAAGTATCCCAAGTGAACACTTTCTGCTGTGGAAAGTCATTTCCTATAGATTAATTGAAAATTTAAGGTATCAAACAGGATAAATAGTATAAACATCTTCACTAAACCCTGACATATAAAACCTCTATGTCTAGACACAGAGGAAAAAAACGAGATATACTCTGAAAAGTTAACGTGGCTGCCTCTACAGAGATAAGGATTTGGCATTTCTTTTTCCTGCCTATCTGTATTTTCATATTTTTCTACAAACACCAATGTTTGTGGAATAAGAAAAACAGTTCTAAGAAAAAGAAAACAATGGAAAAATCTGTAGCAATAATTACTAGGTATTTTACCTTTCAAAACTCTCCAAGTATTTTGTCTGAAACTCCCTCATTTACTGCTACAAATTCCCATAACAGGTGGGGAACTGACCCCCTCCTCAAGGAGGCGCCATCAGGTCAAGGGTGGAGAGGAAGCTTTCAGGACGGAGACAAGGCCCTAAGCGCTTCTGGGCCTCAGGAGGGAAGACCAGTGAGACGCCGGCGACATCTGCCGGCCACACAGGAGACGGCGTAGAAGAAACATCCCGGAGGCAAAGGGGAAGGTTCCTGAAGCTACCCCAGTCTCCCCCTCCACCCCTGGGCCCCTCACTCCCGGTGGGGAGCCACAGAGCAGGTCGGGTCTGAGAAGTCTCCCTGCGGGATTCTGCTGCTCCTTCCTGGGTGAGAGGCCCCGCCTCCCCGGCAGCACTGCCTTTAGAGGGTCTTTTTCAGAAGATGCGGCCGCAGGCACACGCGCCCTCACGCTCACCTCTCCCACTGCATTCACCACGGGCAAGTGCCGCAGGCCCATCGTTCTGAACAGGTTGAAAACTTGGGAGACGTGGGTGTTGGGGGAAACAGTGAAGGGCGCGGGGTTCATGTACGGGGTGACGTCCTGCAGAGGAGACAACACAGGGGACCTGTGGCCTGTCCTGCCCGCCCAGGATCAGAGGCCAACCGTGCAGACGAGCAGCGGTCCACGCGGGACAGGCCCTCGGCCTCCGTGCCTGGCCCCGTCCCCAAGGGAAGCCCGTCTCACCACGATCATGCGCGGGTTCAGCAGGGTCAGGTCCAGGTCATGGATGTCGGGGTACCGCGGGTAATCCTCGGCCATCTCAGCATAGGAGAGGCGCGGCTGGCTGGCGCTCTGCAATCCCAACCGAGACAGTCCTCGCACCGCATGCGGCAACTGGCAGGGTCACCTTTAGAGACCCCCTCCCTCTGCGTCTGAGAGCAGGACGGGGCAGAGCAAGGGCCAGAACAGGTGCCGCACAGCCAGCTCTCCGCCGATTCCCAGCTGTGTCTCCCTGGGCCAGTCCCCTAATCTCTCCGGACTTCCCTTTCATCTGTAAAACAGACCTGAGCTATTCCAGAGTTTCAAGGAGAAAAGTGCTAACTAATAGTAGCTGTGTGGGGTGACTTGTGTCACCCCAGAAGGTACGTCCGAGTTCTAACGCCTGGTACCTGTGAACGTGGCCTCATTGGAAACAAGGCCTTTGTGAATGGAATCAAGTTAAGATGAGGTCATCCTGGAGTAGGGTGAGCTCTAAACCCAATGACTGCTGTCCTTCTGAGAGAGGAGAGGACACACAGGGAGAGAGTGGGTGACGAGGAGGCAGACGTGAGTGGGGAGCCTCCAGTCGAGGCAGCCCGAGGACTGCTGGCTCCCACCACAAATGAGGAAGGCGCCTCCGGAGGAAGCACGGATCTGCTGACACCTGCTCTTGTCCTGTGGCCTGAGAACTCTGAAAGAATACCCTGCTGTTGTTTGAAGTCACCCAGTTTGCGGCGACTGGAAGTGGCAGCCACAGGAGACTCACACGGGAGCTTCGCTACTCCTCCTGCCTTCTGAGCCTCCTGGACTTTCCCTCAGTTCTCACTGCTGCGGACTGTCAGTGGGCAGCTGGGCCGCCACTACCAGCTCTCGAGCGGGGCTCAGGAAGCACAGGTGCTAGTCACTGCCCTGCCCCGCTCTCCTCCCCTTAACTCCCCTCTGCATACAGCCCTCCCCATCCACCACTGACTCGGGCCAGCTCTGGCGGCTCCTGCGTGCAGGCAAGGCCCTGTGTAGTCTGGCCCACTTTATGCCTCCAAATTCTCTGTCCCCTGTGCTCTGCACGTGACCTTTCCCCCATTTCAGCAGGACTGGGCCTCCCCACAGGCCACACCCCCAAGCCTGAGCCTCTCCACCCATGGCCTTTTCTGTCCTGCCCATGGGAGCTGCTCTTCTGCAGGCCAGTGAGACCACGAGTGACCTCAGCTGGCTGCCCACAGGCAAGACCCAAAGCAGGAGAGTCAGTTTGGAAACTAGTCCTCTGCGTGACTTTTTCAGGCTCCATCTGCAGGGGTGAAGTGTGTCCCAGGTCGCTATAGGGACCACTTTGAACACAGCCCACCCATGCCTGCTATCTCGACAAAAACCAGAGAAAAAAGAAAACTACAGGGGAACTGATGAGAAGAAGGGTATTTCTCTGGATGACACATGTAACAAAGTTCATTCATGGCAGAGATTAAAGGCAGAAACTATATTAAGAGCCCACCGGCCAGAAGGACACTTAGCCACGGGTGAGGAGACTACGGGAAGAGGTGCTGGAGGGCAACTCGCAGCCCTGCTCGGTCTCAGCGCAGGGACCCTGCCTGCAGCGGGGGACACAGGGCCACACACACCGCTGGACGGCAGGTGCAGGGACTGTGCTCCTGCCACCCTCGTGCCTTCCAGAATCCTGGTGGGGACAAGAAAGGAGACTCACCGACTGGCTTTCAGAATAACAAACTCCTCGGACGAGCAGGGTGACAAGCTGTGAGCGCAGGATCAGGCCGTGGAAGGTCAGTGGGCGGAAGCGCTCCTCCATGGTCCAGTCTTCGCTTGGGGACTGGTCAGGGTATAGGTTGGGGTAGGGAGTGTATCTGTTATACAGAAACCAGACGCTGCCTAGGACACCCTCAGCAGGATCACTTCCCGTCCACGTCCCCGACCCCCACCCCCAATTCCGCGGGCGAGAGGCTGACGGCCCCGCAGGCGGCCGCGCTCCCTCACCTCCGCTCGAGCATCTGCTGCAGGAGGTCCTCCTTCTCGCCCGGGTCCTCGGAGGTCAGGTGCTCGTCGCACACGTTCCGCAGCTCGCTGGACGGGTAGGACTTCATGGACTGGCTCCGTCTGCGCTGCTCACCGGCGCGGGTGAGGATGCTGCACTTCTGTGGGCGGGAGGGGTGGCGACGACGGCCAGCTAGCGCGGGCGCACCAGCACCCACTCAGGTGAGGATGTGGGTGCCAGTGCGGGTCAACAGCACAGGCCTACGCCGTAACTGCAAGAAACCTTCACAGCGGCTCAGGGGCTTGTGATCCAAAGGAGCCCCTCGGAGCCCAAGGTTTTTGCCAGCCCAACACCCCTACTCCTTTGATTTGGGGACAGCGTCTCAATGCTCCTACGTCATGCCTTGGTGGTCCTGTCAACTGACGTGCCCCCCAGCCTCCGAAGCCAAGGGTGGGCACGTGACCCAAGTGGGGCAGCGGGACTCTCCCTCAGCGCAGGTGCCTCCTGGTACCTGCAGAGGGGCCACCCACCACCTGCTCGCCCAGAGTGCACTGCTCCTGGCGCCTCGGCTTTCCTGTCCATCCTGCAGTTTCCAATGGACTTTTTTCTTTCTTAAGTAGGTCAAAGTCCATTGTTGGCAACCCAGAACTCTCCCCGATACAACCTGCACTGAATACTCAAAACTGATGTTTAAAACAACAATCTATCCACGTGCTGGCTGGAGTGGGAAGGAACACATATCCTGATGGCCTAACACAGTCCTGACTCACTGCGTGGTCTATACTCGCTGTCCAGTCCACACTCACTGTCGCGTGCAATGAAAAGAGTGCTGACTTTCACAAGAGCCAACCGGGGCCACCCCATCTACGGGGTGTGACAGGCACGGGATCACTGTGGGCGGCAGGGGACCACCTGTCCATTGCCCACCTCTCCTGAGGGGCCGTTGCCTTTACCTTGTACTTGATGTTGTTACTGATGAGCTGGTTGCCCTTCATGAACTCCTTCTCGTTGCCCCGGTTCTCCGTGACCACTGGGAAGGCGTGGTGGACAGTGGTGCGCAGGATGCTGACCAGAGACTGGATGCGGGTGTGCGGGTAGACGTAGGTCAGGTTGGGCTCCATGATGTCGCTGGCTCGCAGTCTGGGAGAGGGAGGGAAGCGGTCCAGACTCACGACAGAGTCCACGGCGCCGGGAGCAAGCCACGACGGAGCTGCGCTGCCTCTCCTGCACTGCCTGGACCACTTGGGCCCCTTTTCTGAACCATCTCTAGCAGCTCCTTGAACACACCCGTTCCCTGGTACTTCCATCCCCTTCGCATATGCTGTTCCCCATGCCTGGAATGCCCTTCCGTGCTCTGTCAGACGCTTGGGCCAAGACCCTCAGCTCGATATGAACGTCCCGCCTCCACAAACCTCATCCGCTTGCTCAGGGGTTTGGCCATCGCTCGTCAGCACCCCCTGGAACATGCCAGTATCACCACTGAACTGCTCATTATACTGGAATTAAAATAAAAATGTTTGGGCGTCCCTTTAGACCAGGGATGGCAACTGTCACCCACAGGTCCAATCTGGTCACGCTCGCTTGTTTACAAGTTGTCTGTGGCTGCTTCTACACTAAAGCAGCAGGACAGAGGGCACATGGCCTACAGAGCTGAAAATATTTACTATCTGGCCCTTTCCAGAAGTTGGCTGACCCCTATGTTAGACTTTAAGTGCCTTGCACGATCCCAGACATGGGAGGCCTGAACTATCTGTTGGCTGACGGATAAGCTGGTGATTATGCCCAGAGGAATCACTGCTGATAGGACGACACCTCGCTGGGCACACACGAGGCAGCTAGTTCTCACTCACAGGGCTTGGACCCTAAATTTAAACATTCAATCATAACACTTCCTATTTAACCAGAATGCCACAGCGGCCGAACCATCCATGAAGAGGCCCTGCCCACCCCAGTCCCCAGCTGCACGGGGCCGCTCCACCAACCCGAACACACTTGGGTACAGACGTGCTTGCTGTTGGAAGGACCTTGCTGTTGTTACTTACCTTCTTCCAACCCAAGAATCTGAATGACCATTTCCTACCTAATACAAACATTCCTGGGCCCTAAAGCCTGTAAATTCTGGAACTAGGACATGAAGAGAAATCCTGGCCTTACTTGTCCATTTCTACCTCCGTCTCCCATTCTAGAAGCGGCACGCCTCGCAGGCCCACGTGGATGTCATAAATGCCCTTATTGAAAAAGTCCCCTGTCCATTTGGCCACCTGAAACACAAAGCAAAGGCTTGAAAAGAGGCTGCTGTGGGAGAACGTGGCCCTGAACCTGAAGGAGGCCTAGACGGGGGGCGTGCTCACCATCAGGGTGATCATAACAGGGAGGCCGTACGTGATCTCGTTGGTGGACTCAATCAGGATGACCGTGAGACTGATGCTCATACGGACGACCCCGCCCAAGAAAGCCGCAGCACCAATCAGGGCAAAGGTTCCCGAATAGATATGGCCCAATCCAATGTAGCTGGTGAAGAAAGAAACCAAGAACGTGCCTTAGAATCATATTGGGGGTGAGGGAGGGAGTTATGATTTGCACCCTTGTGCATACGTACTCAAGTGCACGCTCAGGCACATGCACGCACACACACACACACACAGTACCTTTTGAGAACGTTGGCAACTAAACGTCCAAAAGCAGCTCCACATAGCAGGGAAGGCACAAAAAGGCCACTTGGAACAGAAATGCCGTAAGTCCAACATGCAAGCATGAAATAGAGGACGAAGAACAACGCCAGAGTGATGGGGCTAAAAGTACCTGCAAAGCCAGAACAGATCCACCTGAGTCCCACTGAAATGCCTGCCAAGGCCCACCAGACTGCGTTGGCTCCCACCAGGTCCTTCTGCGCCCTGACCGGTTCACCTCCAGCACCAGAGGCAGACACCCCAATCCTGTCTGGGTTGGCGTTACCAACGAAAAGCCCTGTTCTCGCTCAGAATGAAGGGCATGTCTGGCTCTGTCTGACAGAGGAGTAACAATTTGTTCCCTACCCCAAACCCCACCCTCCCGGATACTCACTATCCTGGTGGAAAAGCTGAAGGATGCCAGACTCCTGGGGGTTGAAAAAGAGTGTGGCCATGTCATTGTAGGTCTCATTGGGACAAAAAAAGGTCTTGATGCTGGAATTCACTTCTTCTGATGTGACCTAAGAAAAAGGAATCAAAAAGTCAAATAAGGGCCCCTGGGTAGGGCATTTGAGACTTCAAGTGGGATGTCTCCAGCGAGGTCGAAAAAGTCTGGTGTGCAAGCTTTACCCGTAAATTAAACAGGCAGCAGGAAAAAGATCGATCCCCAAGAGCAGCCAACCGTGAGACGGTGTATTCCTTGCGTTTTGAGAAAGAAAGAGTCAGGAGGAGGGCTCTGTTCATGCACGTTCGTAAAAAACGTGTAACTACACTTAGGGTTCACCAGGGTCTGGCTCTGCCTTCTCTCCCAGGGCTGATTTTGTCAGTGGTACTGCGGGAAGCCTGGCCCCAGAGCACCATGGACGGTGGAGGACGAGGCAGGGGACCGACAAGTGGTCGGGAGTGGACAGGCATCTGCGGAGGAGAGTCCAGGGCACAGCCTAACCTAACGCCCCAACTTTGTCCCAGATGGAAAAAGCCTCCACCCGAGTTTGCTGCAGAAGAAAACCCACATACACGAGGCGCGATGCAGACGCCACGCTCCTGGCTGCCTCTCCCACCTGGCTGAACAAAACCCAAGCTGGGAGAAGAGATTATTTCTCCACATCCCAGCTCTCTCATTCTCTTCATCGTTTTGTGTGAGGAGATGAGATCCGGGCACTGCTGGACTCATTATAGGGCGAGGGTATCTGTTTTCTGGTTGGCGATGTACAAGTAGCACAGGGGGCAGACCTCACGCCTCTCACTGGGCAAACAATTAGAGAGTGTTTCTTGCAAAGTTAACTAAGCATATGCAGACAGACTTTTCCTGGATTCCATTCTATCAATATTAATGACACTGTAAAGATGCCCTGATGTGGACCCTGTAACAATACTAGGTGATGATGGGTTTGTATAACCCTACCAGGTGGACCTGGCTGGGCAACACGGCCCGATGAAGGCTGCTGTAGGAGACAGGAGAGCGCCACCTATCGGCAGAACCTGGCAGGGAGGAGCTGGCAAAGGAGACGCGTGTGCCAAACAGTGAAGGCGGGACAAGCTGAGGCGACAGCTTAATCACCAGCACATGCAGTGTTTCCCAAACTATGCCTGGAGGAACCTAGTCCTGAAGGTGCTCTGGAAAGAGTCCTGTGGTCAAACGCATACAGAAGTATCACAGCACTTGCTGGAAATTGGTGTATCTGTGAAAAGCAGAGAACAGGCTCCATGATCAGGCGGATTTGACTCTCACGCTGCCACCCTCTAGTGACCTTGGGAAAGGTCTTTCATTTTGTGAAGCTTCCGTTTCCTCATCTATGAAATGGGAATAATACCCACCTCATGCTATATATTACTAGCTGGGTGATCTCAGGCAAGGCCTCAGTTTGCCTCAGTTTTCTCATCTGTAAAATGGGGACAATACTAGCCAACGTGGCAGTGGTAAGGACTAAGTGAGGTCATGTATGTACAGTGCTTAGTAGAACACCTGGCACACAACAAACATTCCAAACATTCCTAACACTTACTGGAACTTCAAAGGCCCTGAGAAATCCTGTATTAAAGAAACCTACTCAGCTCTGGTTAACCCATCTGACCACAGAATCCTTTTCCATTTGTTTGCTCTTGAATCACGTGTATCAGTGTTCCTTAGAACACACTTTGGAAAATACTGGTCTGGTAACGAGGTGGCCTTGGGGAATAGCCAGTAACAGGGATCAACAAACTTTTCCTGTGAAGAGCCAGACAGTTAATATTTGAGGCTGTGCAGGTCACATACAGTCTCTGTTACATGTTCTTCTTTTTTTTTTTTTCCCAACACTTTAAAAATGTAAAAACCATTCTTAGCTTGGGGGCTACACAAAAACAAGCAGTTGCCAAGGGCCAGATTTGGCCCATGGACCGCAGTTTGCTGACCTCTGACCTAGTACATTCTAGCCGTTCACTGACTGTTCCTGGGGACACAGAAGAGGCAGCCACTCAAGACAAAAGCCCAAAGGGGCTCAGAGGGACTCGAGTGGCTCCCCGGGGGCAACAAGACATGTACTTAGAGAACCTCCAGCCTCCACCCTAGAGGCCAGCTCTCAGATCCACCGGACTGGACCGAAAAACACAGGGTACAGTAAGCTCCAATGCCTACCTCACACAACCGGCTCTTTCGGGGAAAGGTGCTAGAAAACATCACATACTCCTAGGAAAGGAAAAGGAGAAATGCAAACAGGAGGCATGCGAGTAAATGACCTAAACCCAGAAAAACTAGAAGATGCAAGAAGAGCCAGGACCACTGTGTGCCCTGAGGCAGGCATTCCTTTCTCCCGTCTGAGGGGTGCCTCTCACATCCCGAGGGTGAGGCTGGCGGGCACCTTTCAGGGGTGGGGGGTCGAAGAGTAAACTGAGGTTCGGAGGAGAAGCAGACAGTCAGCATCCTGAACGTCTGTTTCCAATTAGTTTCATTCAACAAAGAGAGAGAGGGAGGGAAGGAAGGAAGGAGGGAGGGGGACGTGGGGGAGAGAGAGAGGGAGAGGAGTCCCCTCTATGAGAGCCAGGACTATTCACAAAAGTGAGAAAGAGAGGGCTTCCCTAGTGGCGCAGTGGTTGAGAATCTGCCTGCTAATGCAGGGGACGCGGTTTCGAGCCCTGGTCTGGGAGGATCCCACATGCCGCAGAGCAGCTGGGCCCGTGAGCCACAACTACTGAGCCTGCGCGTCTGGAGCCTGTGCTCCGCAACAAGAGAGGCCGCGACAGTGAGAGGCCCGCGCACCGCGATGAAGAGTGGCCCCCGCTTGCCACAACTAGAGAAAGCCCTTGCACAGAAACGAAGACTCAACACAGCAAAAATAAATAAATTCCTACCCCCAACACCTAAAAAAAAAAAAAAAAGTGAGAAAGAGAAAGTTTGGTGCACATTCTCTCTTAGGTAAAAAGACTACTACTACTATTCACAAAAGTGAAAAAGAGAAAGTTTGGTGCACATCCTCTCTTAGGTAAAAAGACTACTACAACAGCCGCCCCACCCCGGGCAATCTGAATCAGGTGTGGAACAATGAACCCAACACATTTATTAGCTCTAAACAGAGGCAAGCCATACACTTCCGGATTCTTCTGCTTCGCGTGTGTAGGACAAAGGTAGCAGGTGCACCAGGGTTACCTGGAGTGGGAAGGAGTCATTACCGACTTGACTTGCGGAAGACATCTGTCGGCATTCTCCTAACACCATGGAGGCCACAAACACCACCACGGTGGTCACCAGAGACACCAAGAGGCTCTCCAAGACTCTAGGAGGCAAAGCGCAGCTGTTACTGTGGATAAAAAGTCACCTGGTCCTGGGAACTCAAAAACTGCCTACCCCCAACCCTCCTTCCCCCCAAGAGCATGCAGAGCAGCCCCTGCTGTTAGCACGTGTGCAGAATTTATCAGTGACTTGCTGCATTCCAGCAATTTGCATGTAAAAAGTGGGTAGCCAGTAACGTGGGCTGCTGCGACCACATCATCTCTCTCCGAGGAATGAAAGGCCTTCCATTTTAAGTCCTGGGGCGAGAGTCTCATGAGAGTGCACCCCGTGGCGGGGCCAATACTGACTTTGTCATGTGTCCTGGTGGCCAAGTCCAGAGAGGCTGGGAGTGAGCCAGCGGCTCTGATATAAATTAAGCTCAGCCTCAGTCTTTTGGCCCGTCTGACAAACAGATTTCCATTTTCAGTCTTAGACATGACATGAAAGCTGGTGTGGAAAGTGGGGTCCATTCCCCGGGAGAGATGGCCCAGTCCACACGGGGCCTGGGGGGCCTCGGCAGGAGGGGAGGTGACTGTGTGGGTACCTGACGAGCTTAGGTTTCGGGTGCACGTTTCGCATACGGTACTTTGCAAGCCTCTTGTTCAGACAGTTGAATGTGGCTCCCAGGAGGCCCCCAACGACCCCCATCACGACGAAGAAACCCAAGTCCATAGCTGTCCAGAGATGACATTTTTTATCAGAGTCAGAGCACTGAGAGAAGGGGCAAGGGAAGGAGAGAGAAAAACCAGAGTGCCCATGAGAACAGGAAGGGACAGGAGCAGAAAAAGACAGAGACGAGAAGCGATCCTGCCTTCTCCCTGCGAGAGCCAAAGCAGTACTGGAATCCTGCCCACACTGAGCCCAGGGCATGCGGGAGACGACAGGGGCAGAGATGCACCTACCCTTCTGACAGCTTCTCTCTGGTACTTAAGAGCAATTTTCATGGGTCAAGAAAGAAATTTGGGGGGCAAGGACAAAACGTACCTTAAACTCGCCAAAGTTCAGCAATCCAGGGAGCTGGAAGGAACCCCAACTTCCAAACTGAATCCCAGAACGGAAGAAGTTGAGGGTGAAGGTAGCAGACATGGAGCAAAAGAGCTAGGGGACAGGTGAGAAAACAAGAACACTCGGTGGGGACAGGTCCTGCCTCCTCCCAGACGTGTCCCCACCAACCTCCTGCTCTGCACAGAGACCGGCCAACTCCAGGTCTGGACCCAGGGCCCTGATGACCACGGCAGTAGACACACCACAAGTGTGAGAAGTTGGCCATCAGGCTATTAGGAGTTTTCATTCAGCCTGTGGTGAAGGACTCTATTCATTTACAGCCTATTATGCACCAGACCCTGTGCCAAAAGAGGAGCGGTAAAGACCACAGGAAGAACGTGCTCCCCTGCGGGAGGAGACGGGGGTTCCCGTCAGGACCACAGCCGGTCTCACCGATCGGGTCGGATGGTTCGTCAGGAGAGAATAACAGCAGCTTGACTAAGGATGGGAAGGGTGTTAATACGGGAAGTACGGAAAAGTCCACAGTTTGGAGGTTATGGGCGTCTAGAGCAAAGGAGTGTCCAGTAACGTCAGCTCTCTTGGTCTCATCAGAAGCACAGGTTAACTATCGATTAAATGGAGCCTTTTATCACGGTGAAACGTCCCTCATTCACTGTGATTCAAGGTGATTCCCCTTGTCTCAAAGTCTCCTTGAACATGAAGAAACGACCACACCAGCCTTGTTTTGCTGAGTGTTTGCGTGGTGCACCTTTCCTGTTCCCCTTATTTTCAGACATTTGTAACTGTATTTAAAGTATGACTCTGGTAAACAGTGAAAGAGGAAAACAAAAAACAGCTACTGGTAAATGTAACGGGTAAGAGGTGTCCAGTTTAAATCTGGGGGGTGTGGTTAAGCTCAGGGGAAGGTCTTCCTCACCACTTTCCACGTGAGCCCTTGGTTCCAGAAGGATGAGCCCTCCTCCAGACTAAACAAGGTACCCCCAATTGGGGCCCCGAAAGCTGCAGCGACCCCGGCGGCCGCCCCTGCTGATACAAAATCCCGCTTGTCTCTGAGGAGAGAAAGGAGAGACGGTTTATCTGAGAAATAGCCCTCAGGCTGCAAAAGGCAAGTTTTCACTTCCTTATGCACTGACATTTTACCATCTCGAGACCCATGAACAGTCAAGGCTCATGACGGGCAGGTCTCTGGGGAGGCAACTCGGCAGCCAACGCAGTTAACCTACGAGCCAAACGCTCTCCCCAGGAGGAGCTCCGCCAGGTGGGGGGACTCCCTGATGCCCGTCGACTCTGAACATGGATTCTCAGGAGGCAGAGTGGAGGGTTCTGGTGTCACCGCTGAGCCACTGGCTCATCAGACCCTCCTTCCAGAAAGCTCAGCACCAGAGAAAACGTACAAGTGTGGCTGTGAGCAGAGGGGCAGGTGATAGTGACCGGCAGGAACACCGAGGTGAGAAGGTGGACCGCAACCCGGACCCTGGGCCCGACTGCAAGGGCCTTGCCAGGTGTGCAGGTCAGTAACACACGCAAATCCCACGGGCTGAAGAGTGCCCAGAAGCAGCCTTCCAACCCCGAGACGCAGCTGACCAAGCAAATAAACTCCATTCTTTTTTTTTTTTTTGCGGTACGCGGGCCTCTCACTGTTGTGGCCTCTCCCGTTGCGGAGCACAGGCTCCGGACGCGCAGGCTCAGCGGCCATGGCTCACGGGCCCAGCCGCTCCGCGGCATGTGGGATCTTCCCAGACTGGGGCACGAACCCGCGGCCCCTGCATCGGCAGGTGGACTCTCAACCACTGCGCCACCAGGGAAGCCCATAAACTCCATTCTTGATAATATGCCTGTGGACTTTCCTGGTCGTATGTTTGATCTTGGACCACATTCTTCGTTGTCTGAGATGCTTCTAGGCCTTACGTTATGACAAAATGGAAGCCATGATGCCTGCTTGGCCCTTGTGCTCCTAATCTTCAGAAGAATAATTCAAAGCCCACCTCCTTCTGGACGGTCGGGTTTTGCACACAGCCCGCCCAGCAGGGGAGAGTGTGAGTCGGACTAGAGCAAGTGTAGGGTCTCAGTGGCAGTAAATGAACAGCTTGTTTTTTCCAAAAAAAACCCCAATTTCCAACCTTTCCATACCTGTCACTTCGGAAATAGGGGAAGTTAAACTGGATCTTCCGTAAAGAGATGCTCTGAAACTAGAACAAGAGAAAACAAAGTCAGAGAGGGGCCCGAAGCCGCAGGCATCCACAGCGCCGGGGAGTCTCTGTAGCCTGAGCGCGTCTGGGCAGGGACTGCGAGAAGGAGTTCAGGGCAGCAGATGGGAGAAGAGAGGTGGCTTCGGGGAGGAACTGCTTTTCCTGCCCCCCAATTTCTAGGTCCCTCAGAAACCACATTTTGTACATAGAGAGCGAGTCCGAAAGGAAAAGGGGAAAGAGCTGAGCGAAGGGTTGGGTGGAACTGAAAGCTGCTGCAGACGTTAACGGGGCAGAGTCACCGGTGAAGGGCCAAGGGGGCCAACTCTTAACCTGCGCGACAAAATCTCAGGCCGCCGCACAGCAACTCCCTCCCCTTAGAACATGAGATGTAAACGTCTGTAAGTGACAGTTCACAAGGAACTGAGGCTTCTCCACGTGGATCAGCCCGTGAGAATGGGGTCCTGGGCGAGCTCCTTGGCCTCCCTAAGCCTCAGCTCATCCTCTGAGAAGGAAGATGATAAGGACAACTCAACCCTTGAGGTGGCTTTAAAGAAAGGAGCCAGTATATGAGAGTCTGGCCCGGACAGCACTAACGCTAATGAACAGCAGCTGTTACTCCTGCATTGCTTCCAAAGGAATCGGCGGAGACCTGCGCCTGAGACCATCTCAGCCAAGGCTTCCAGCCTCTCCTGAGATGCTCCACAAAGCCACCCTGTGTGGACGTGCTCGGCAAAAGCTGTGGGAGCACCGGGTGACTTTCATTTGAACAGACTTTCTCTCTGTCCCATTCCTACTCCTAGGACTCAGCAAGGCCTCGTGAAAGCCTCGAGATACCAGCTACCTGCTCTCCTAGGAGACAGACCACATCGTTTTCTTGTCAACCCAAAGTGACAGGAGATTCCGAAGCCTTGCTGGGATGCTCCCGATGGATTTTTTCCAAATTCAACCACAGACACGCCCCTGTGCAGGAGGCCCACGCACAGGGGTAACCCGCCCCCGCAGACCATCAACCCTTACCTGCGGGAGGCCAGCCCCTACCACTGCTCCACTGTGGATCATGGGGCCTTCCTTCCCCACAAAGAGCCCTGGAACAGGTAGAAAAGGGGGAGGCCATCAGTGAGCACAGAACGGTCTGGGTCAGGAGAACTTTGTTACATAGACCTTTCTCTTGACAATTATAAAACAAAGATGATCCTATGACTTTGTACGAGAAAGAGTGAGTCAAATTCCCATCAAACAGGAGAAAATAATCTTGAAATTCTACATCGGGGGTCAGCAAACCATAGCCTGTGGGCCAAGACAGCCTTGCTGCCTGTTTTTATACAGCCTGAGAGAGCTCAGAATGGTTTTTACATTCTCACATGGATACGTTTTAAGTTTATGTAAGTTTAAGCACCTACCTACTAGCTTCTTTTCTTGCCTCTTGGCCCACAAAGTCTAAAATATTTACTATCTGGCACAAAAACTTGCTGACTTTGCTAAAAGCCAACTCCACAAACCAATCAGACATTCGTTCTACTTCAAGACTCAGTGGTGTGCTGGTCAGATATCTCTGAATGGTAACTAATTCACAGCGTCTGCATTTAAAAAATAACCCATCAACAAACAGTGAAGAAACCCGTTTGAGGCCGGGGCCTTCAAATCCGAACCTACTCAGTGTACACACATGATGCTTCTTGTCATCTTCGCCCCTTGAACGCTTCAAGGATAAAGGTCAGAAAGACGCTCCTTACCTCCAGCCACACTGAACAGCACTCCAAAGACTTTGCAGAGCAGGGTCCGGAGACGCACGATTCCGGGCACCTTCACACCATTCAGATAGCATTTGATCTCGGGTATCCCAGAACCCGCTGCCACTGGCTGATGGGGAGAGCAGGGACACCCAGAAACTCAGACTCCACTGGGCCTACGGTTCACCCTGGACAGCCTCACTAAAGAGGGCGAACTGACCCTCTTCACCAGAGCAGCACCCACCCCCCTGCCCCCCCGTGGGCCTATGAAACCAGAGGCTGCCCCTGCCCCCCGGGCTTCTGACTCAGTAGGTCTGATGCATTTCTAGCAAGTTCCTGGTGATTCAGCATCACCTGGGGGGACCTTTCAACAATCGATGCCAGCCTTCACTACCGAAGAGTCTTACCTCATTCGTCTAAGCTGGGTATCAGTCACTTTTAAAGTTATTTTAAAGTCTTTTAAAGTTTAAAGTATTTAAGTTTGAAGTGTTTTAAAGTTATTTAAAGTCATTTTTACCATTCCCCAGGTATTTCTAATGGGCTACCAAGGTCGAGAACCAACCTCCTCGTCTAGATTGTTCCTCTTTAATCTCACCAGAGGCTGAAACCACTTTCAGAAAACATCTCTAAGTGAACGAGAGACCACTTTTTCTATGGGAATCTATATTCGAAGTCTAAATCAGTTTCTTGACATTTCAAAAATGGAGATGGAGAAAATGAGCGCAAAACCTCATGAGCAAAAAGGCAACACCCCACCACCTCACCTCAATTAGGACAAGAAGGCTCGCGAAGAAGACAAAAGTCAAGTTGAAACCCAAGAGTTCAAGGAGGGACAGGGCGAGGCAGCCTTTCTGGCTGCACTCCTCCACCGCTACAGACGTGGGGTTAAGGAAACTGCCCGCTAGCTGGGGCGGTCCTACCGTCACTTGAAGTGAGGCAGCGTCTCCTCTCCTGAAGCACGGTGGCTGCTTACTGCACACCTTCCTGTTCTCCGTATATAAACTTAAAAAAAACACAACTGCCTGAGATGCCTCCTACGTTAGGAACCATTTTTAAACTATGAAATACTTAAAACGTTATGAGAGGTAAGGTACAGACACCTGTACTCCCACAGCCCATGCCTTGACAAATCTCAGTGTTACGCCACATTTGCTCCAGGTATTTTTTTTAAATGAAAACATCAGATACCATTAAAAACAACAACGACAACAACAAAACCCTTTCTGTTTCCCTCTGTCTCTCCTGAAAGAAACCACTAAGCTGAAACTCTTGCGCATCCTCCCCTGCAAGTTTCCATGTGCATCCACATTGTTCTAGGTGCTTCTAAAATTGAAACAATGGCAATTGCACTTGATGCACATTCTACAGCTGCCTTTTTTCTCTCCCTCAACGCTTTCTGAGAATTAGTCATGTTGATATAAAAGCTCTGGTTCATTTATTTTGACTTCTACATAAAACTGTATCATGTGAACATCAATTTTCCCACTCTCCCATTTGGTGTGATTTCGATCCTTTGCAATCACAGAGCTGCAATGAACATCTCTGTGCATGCCTGAGGGCCACATTTAGAACAGAAACTCAGGAGTCAGGAAGGTGCACCTTCCTATGTATTTAATTTTCATTTCCCTGCTGGTGGTGAGGTGAGCACTTTTCCACAGGTTTATTTACCGGCTAATTTTCCTCTTCTGAGAATTGCCTGTTCACATCCTTTGCTTGTTTTTCTATTGGGCTGTTTGGGCTTTTTTCTTACTGAGTTGCAGTTCTCCCTCTATTCTGGATACTAATTATTTGTCTCTTAAATGCACGGGAACAACCTCTCCTAGGCTGTAAACTTGTTTTTCAGTTTAGTTATGGTGTTTTATTGCTGTTTGGGGTTTTTTTTGTGTGTGTATAAACAGAATATGTACTTTGATGTGGTCAAGTTTATTGAGCTTTTCCCCTTCACTCTGTGCCTCCTGGAGTCCTTAGAAATTATTCTGTACTCTCAACATTACATAGTCTCTTCAAGTTTTGTTTCGCCTATTGACATCTTTAATCTGGAATTAATTTATAGTACAAAGAATCTAATTTTGTATTTTTCCAGGCAGATAACTGATGTCCCAGCATCTTTTATTAACTAATCCATCCTTCCTCACTAATTTATAACACTAACTCTGTCAGTCACCGCATCTCCACATGTGTGTGGGCCAGTTTCTGCTTCTCTATTATTTCCCACTGGTCTAATTGGGTATTCCTGCACCAATATGATACTGTTTCAATGACTGTATCTTAAATGATATGTCTTGACATCTAGTATGGCTAGTTCCCTGTCTGTTGTTCAAAACTGTCTCAGCTACTTTGGGCTCTTTACTATTCCACACAAATTTAGGAAGAGACTTTTCGAGTTCCAGCAACAAATCTATTGGAATTTCCATCGGAACCACAATGAATTCATAGATTGATCAGGGAGAACAGGCATCTGTGCTTCATGTCTTACTAACCATGAACATGAGCACCTCTCTATTAAAGTCTTCCTCTCGTGTCCTTCGATGATAATGAAAAACCTCAAACCCAAGTGGCTAATACGTAGCTCTTCAAAGATCACGTCTGCTGTTAGACTCACTTCTAGACAGGAAAGCAGAGTCAGCAACTGCTGACGTCCGGAAACACCAAGACCCGTGAAAAGGATACACGCCTGCACCACTCCGAACTTGAGCTGGGTGAAGAGCCGTACAAAGAAGTCCACGAAGAGACCCACCTGTGAAGAGCACGTGGGCGGTCACCCAGGTCTCCCCGCTGTCACAGGCACTCCCCTTGAGGCACCGCCCCTTCCCCCCACTGCCTGTTCTCGCTGGTCACCTGCACCAATGTTACCAACAGGCCACGCGTGAACAGGCTTTCCTTAGTCACTGTGGCTACAGGAGGGTCCCACCGGAGCCTGGCGCCACAGCCCCTCCAAGCACAAAAGAAAGGGGTGCAGCTAAGTTCTCAGAAGGAGAGTTAAAGCACAGAGGGAAAAGGATGGTAAAAAAGATCGGAGACCAAGGAAGACCACCGGTGCTTGGAGAGGAACAGCACAGTGATGTGTGAGGGCCCGCTCCGCTCTTCCCAAATGCAGGTTCAAAAAGCCTTTGCGTGCGTTACAGGGCATCAGAGTTGCGTGGCAAGTATGAAAAAGTGTCAGGATTATGATTTTAAAGAAAGGAGCGGGGGGGGAGGGGAAGGCAGTCTCTGTTATAAAGACAAACAACTTATTCGCCGGCTGGAGCTTGCCCTCTGACCCCCTCCGCCCCTTGGCCCATCATCTCCCCACGCCCCGCCTGCTCACCAGCCCTGTGCAGACTCCAATGGCAAACACCATCATCCACTTCACCGCCTCATACCTGCGACCTTTCTGTTCACAAAGGAAAAAAATGACTCCGTTTATTGCAGGCTTACGATGACAGCAGGGAGGGAATACATCTCAGCCAACCAGTTTTAGACTAAATCCCATCCGGACAGCAAGCACGGTGATGATGTCTGGGGTGGCAGGTGCTTTACAGTGCAGGAATGAAGAACGCTAAGGGCCGGGCCAGGAGCACTGGCAGTGGGCACTCTGGTTGGCAGGTTGAAGGACTAAGTAATAAATGCAGATATCTCATGAAAAGGGTTAAGAGGCCAAGTGGTAAAGAAATTTACTTGAGTATTTAGAGCAGAAAAAGAAGCTGTCCTAAGACCTACTTGGTCCCAAGAGACCAATAAGGGACTCACCTTATTATCCATGGTCTCCAAAACTTCCAGGTAAGGGTCATTGATACAGCGATCATAATCCAAACTCTGAAAGAGGGACGCGTGTGAGTTTAAAAATAAAAAAAAAAAAGTCACAAGCCAATAGGAAGAATTACCAAAACCTGGAAAGGGATAAAACTCCCGGTTCCTGCCACTCAAACCACAGACGGCACAGCAGCACACAGGAGGCGCTTGTTAGAAACGCACACCCTCGGCCCCCTCAGACCTGCAGTATCGCAATCTGTGCCTTATACGGACATTTCAGCAGCACTGCTTTAGGTGTATACTTCATGCTTTAGGAAGTTTTTTGTTTTATTTTTAATTAAATTAAATTAATCAATTAATTAAATTTTGGCGGTGTTGGGTCTTTGTTGCTGCGCACGGGCTTTCTCTAGTTGCGGTGCGCGGGCTTCTCACTGCGGTGGCTTCTCTTGTTGCGGAGCACGGGCTCTAGGCGCGTGGGCATCAGCAGTTGTGGCGCGTGGGCTCTAGAGCTCAGGCTCAGTAGTCGTGGCACACGGGCTTAGCTGCTCCACGGCATGTGGGATCTTCCCGCTCAAACCCATGTCTCCTGCATTGGCAGGCGGATTCTTAACCACTGCACCACCAGGAAGTCCCAAGAAGTTTTAAACTACGTATTTTTAAGTGTCCTGTTTCTGCCAAACATTAAAAGACCTTCAGCTGTCACTAGTGTTACCCAACTTACTCTATTAGATGAACAAATACTTCAATTAACCAGAACCAAATTAATTTAGAAAGTTCTAATTTTAAGTATTTTCTGCAGTTCGTGTCTGTGAAAAGGAGGTTAGTCTCGAGACAAACGTGGAGACTGTTTTCCTTAAACTTCGCAGAACACAGCTGTTCTGCAAACGCTTTGCAGGTGGGCCAGAGTCATTTCAAGAAACAATTCAAAGGAAATAATTTTATTTCTACATCTTGCATGAGAAGCAGCAGTTCGGCACCAAAGGAAAACAGTCTTCTGGGTGCTCTCTCCCCATAACCTGTTGCTACCTACACGTCAGCTAGTGAACAAACTGGACACTGGCCCGGTGGCCACACTCCCAGGCAGGAGTTCAGAGTCAGCCAAACAAACACAGGTGTGACACGTGACAGTTTTTTCCATTTATATGACTACCCAAAGTCCAAATTCCTTTTTTTAAAGGGTCCTGGAGTAACAACAGGCGACTGATTAAATCCGTTATCATCCACCCTAATACAGAAGACTATATAGCCATAAAATAATTCTGACAGGTCTACAAAGACAGATGGGGAAAACGTGCAAAAATTAAGTAAAAAGGGCAAGATGCAAAATAAATAAATAAAGGCAGATGCAGAATAAAATGTATAATATAATCCTTTTTTGATTAAATAAAATTAAGATTTGTATGTTAGCATACAATGCAAAACATTTGGGAAAACTGTTAACAGTGGTTCTCTCTGGTGTTTTAGGAGGCATTCACATCTGGATATGATTTAAAATTCTCCCAGCAAACATGGTGTACTTTTTATATTAGAAACAAAATTGTTTTCCTGATTACAAAACAAAAAAACCCCAATCTGTAAACTATACTTCTGCTGGGAAACTAGACCCATCCGTGAATGACTAAATATATATATGTATTTATTTTTTTAAAAAAATTTTTTAACATCTTTATTGGAGTATAATTGCTTTACAATGGTGTGTTAGTTTCTGCTTTATAACAAAGTGAATCAGCTATACATATACATATGTTCTCATATCTCTTCCCTCTTGCGTCTCCCTCCCTCCCACCCTCCCTATCCCACCCCTCTAGGTGGTCACAAAGCTGATCTCCCTGTGCTATGTATGTATGTATTTAATGATTATATATGTATACACATACATATTCTACACATATACGTACATATAGTAGACCCCTGAACAACGTAGGAGTTAGGGGAAGCGACTTCCCACACAGTCGAAAATCCGAATTTTGCTATTTCTGCCTCAAAAATGAAGAAACTGATAAATGACTCACCCAAGGGCAAGAAGCTGAAACAGTTTGGATACCAGTTCTTTTGATTCCACATACTGTGATCTCTAATGGAACACAAAGTTTTCCCCACACTTAGTTAATTTAAATATCTGTAAAATGAAAATACAGGCACTGTATTTATTGGAAAAAACCTGCATATAAGTGGACCTGAGCAGTTTAAACCTGTGTTGTTCAGGGTCAGCTGTATGTATACACACACATATGTTCGTGTATATGTGTGTGTGCATATATACACACACATGTATATATTTTTTAATCAATTAACTGACATCACATTCTAGGAACAGAAAAAAATTAACATGTTGAAACTATGACTATCCTTCATACCAAATATGTATAAAAATCACTGGCAATTAATTATTTGCTTGATGGTTCTGTCTAATAACACTATGACTCCATAAACATTGAAAACGCTTGTAGATGTCCAGAATAGGCAAAGGTATAAAGATAGGAAGTAGATTAGTGGTTGCCTACAGTCAGGGGCAAGAAGAATGGGCAGTGACTGCTAACAGGTGCATGGTTTCTCTCTGGGTGATGAAAATGTTCTGAAATTGCTTCGATGATTGCACAACTCTGTGAATATACTAAAAAAACATTGCACTGGGGCTTCCCTGGTGGCGCAGTGGTTGAGAGTCTGCCTGCCAATGCAGGGGACACGGGTTCGAGTCCTGGTCTGGGAAGATCCCACATGCCGCGGAGCAACTAGCCCTGTGAGCCACAGTTACTGAGCCTGCGCGTCTGGAGCCTGTGCTCCGCAACGAGAGGCTGCGATAGTGAGAGGCCCGCGCACCGCGATGAGGAGTGGCCCCCACTTGCCGTAACTAGAGAAAGCCCTCGCACAGAAACGAAGACCCAACACAGCCATAAATAAATAAATAAATAAATAATTTTTTAAAAAAGGCAAAATTCCTTTAAAAAAAAAACATTGCACTGTACATTTTAAATGGGTAAATTGTATAGCATGTGAATTATGGCTCAATAAAGCTGTTAAAAGGACATTTAGAAACAAATGCAACACCAGAACACCAATCTTTTTTTTTTTTTTAATAAATTAGCTGAAAGCTTGACACTTGGTAAACAGGTACCAATAAACTATATGATCTGTTGTTAAAACCTGATATTGTTACTTCTCCTTTGTCATGACTAACTTCCTTTTTATTTCTGCTGTATATGTTGCTCTTTGGGTTGGGGAACTAAGAACTTTCTTAAAAATACAATTTGCATAGGTGGCCTGCAGGGCTGCTGCCCATGGTTATGAGCAAAAATGCCATCTGGCCATGAGGGCATATGGGAACTGAGATGTAGGCCAAATTCACTCAGGAAGGGCACCTTAGTGCTCACACAAAAAGCACCTTCAATGGGCCTTTAGCTGGGGTGCTGCAATGGCTCAGAGGGGGAGGCCTTTTATTCTAAGTCCTCCCAGCTCTGAGGGGTGCCTTTTTCTAACTCAAAAAGGCACTACAGGCTCTGTGACCCGTATGAAAACAATACTGTTTGGTAATGGCCCATCCCACAAATAGGGAGTTGTTATTATTCAAACCACTTATAATGAAAACAGATGTCAAAACAGGGACTCTAGGGACCTCCCTGGTGGCTCAGTGGTTAAGAATCCGCCTGCCAATGCAAGGGACACGGGTTCAAGCCCTAGTCCGGGAAGATTCCCACATGCCGCGGAGCAACTAAGCCCGTGTGCCACAGCTACTGAGCCTGCACTCTAGAGCCCACGAGCCACAACTACTGAGCCTGCAGGCCACAGCTATTGAAGCCCACAAGCCTAGAGCCTGTGCTCCACAACAAGAGAAACCACTGCAATGAGAAGCCCGCGCACCACAGCAAAGAGTAGCCCCCGCTCACTGCAAGTGGAGAAAGCCTTGGTGTGGCAGCAAAGACCCAACACAGTCAAAAATAAATAAATAAATTTATAAAAAAAACCAAAAACCTCAATTAAAAAAAAAAAAAAAGCAACAGGGACTCTAACATCTTGTAAGGCCCCCTAACTTATCAAAGAGTCAAGTATGTGCAATGAACTCTTTCTAAGGCAAGAAAGAACACATCTTAGAAAGAGCTTCAAAAGAAGGGTTTCCTAGTTGATCCCTCATAAATAAAATCTGGGCAGACTTTCCTGATCACGTGCCTAGCTAAATTTGCTCTTACACATAGCAAATGCTCTCAAGAAGCTCATATGCAGAGATGGTTAACTGAGAAATATTAACGACTCACACAAAAGGACATTAGCCCATAAAATTTACATAAATATGCATATCAGCTGAAAGGAAATGCATTACAAATATGAGTGCAATATAGTGAAAGGAGTGAAGGAGCTGGGGGAACAGTAGGTCAATGGAGCACAGATGCCTTAGTGAGCTCCCAGGAGTAGGATGAAGGCTGAGACAGTGTCAGTCATAGTAACAGGATGGTATCACCAGGCTCAGGCTCAATGAGGGAATGCAAGGTGACAGCACCAATATGGACTGCCTTATACTAATTCCTGCAAGTCTCTCAACTATGTACAAGCAAACAAATATTTAAGAAATACGAGACGATACATCAGTGGATACAGTGCTTTTTGATTGATTAAATGCACTCACATCAGAGCAGCACATTACACTATACCACTGTGGTACAGCTGGCAAGTTCTAGACTCCTAAAATTATTTTGTTAAGTCAATTGCAAGGGGAGAAAAAAAGATGAAGGTGGAATCTACCTCATCTTAAACCTACTCGACTTAAAAGATATATCACACAAATGCAATGTGAGGACCTCATCTGGAACCTGATTCAAACAAACTATTAAAAAGTACATATGACGTTTATAAGACAACCGGAAAATCTGAACACTGGTTATTTGATATCAAGGAATTATCATGAATTTCTTAGGTATGAAAATGGTATTGGGTTATGCTAAAAAAAAGTCTTCATATACTAGAGATATGCACTGAATTACTTATGGGTGAAATGATGTGATGTATAGAATTTCCTTCAAAATAATATGGGAAGGGGGAAGTGGATGGGAGCATACATGAAACAAGGTTAGGCATGAGCTGAATGGCTGTTGAAGCTGTGTGATGAGTACAGGGGGTTTCAATGTACTATTCTGCCTATTTTTGTCTACTATTCTGCCTATTTTTGTCTATGTTTGAAATTCTCTACAATAAAAGTTTTTTAAAAATTCCATGCGAAGCTATAAATCATAATAGTTACACTAAATTCTACGGCCAGAGTAAGATAAAATATTAGAAAGAAAATTAGTCTGGGTATGTTATTGCTCTAGGATATTGATTTTTTTAAGTCTACCTGACATTTTCTTTAAAGCACTAAACATAGACATGACTAAGCCCACTTCTTGGAATTGATCCTAAGGAAGCAATTAAGGATGAACAAGAAAGGATGGTCACAACGATTCAGTTCATAATATAGAGAAGTCAGATTAAAGAAACTGTGGCACAATGAAATGCTATTCCCCTATTTAGAAAGATATTATAGAAAAGTATCTATTGTTACAAAAATTCTTATCAACTGGGAGGGGAAAACATGTTAAGATAGTGTATTTAGTAGAGTCTCACTTTGTTACTTAAGAAAAAAACATGGGGCTTCCCTGGTGGCGCAGTGGTTGAGAATCTGCCTGCCAATGCAGGGGACATGGGTTCAATCCCTGGTCCAGGAAGATCCCACATGCTGTGGAGCAACTATGCCTGTGTGCCACAACTACGGAGCGTGCGCTCTAGAGCCCATGAGCCACAACTACTGATCCCGCGTGCCACAACTACTGAAGCCTGCACGCCTGGAGCCCGTGCTCTGCAACAAGAGAAGCCATGGCAATGAGAAGCCCGTGTACTGCAACAAAGAGTAGCCCCCGCTCTCCGCAACTAGAGAAAGCCCGCATGCAGCAACAAAGACCCAATGCAACAAAAAATAAATAAAATTAAATTGATTCTTTAAAAAAAAAAAAAAGCAAACAGTCTAATGGCAAACACATGCTCTTTCCAGGTTAAGGTGCCACAGATCTATGAGAGCCTGGAGACACACCCAAGACCCTGCTTTGGGGCTGAGGTGAGAAAAGGGCTTCTTAAACAGGCCCCTTCCCACAAAGAAGTTACATCTTACCCACTCACTCCCCAGGAGAGAAGGTCAAAGAGCATCTCTGGTTGGAATCCTAATGCTTTGCTCTGAAGTGAGCAGGTCACTCACTACTTATGTTACCCAAGACAGCATCTAAGAATCTTACCTCATAGTCTTTCCTTGGAAGGATCTCATCCTCCTCCTCCTGTGTTTCTCCAAGGATGGTCTAAAAAACAGATCCAGAGAAGGAAGACCTTTTTAATGGTTTTAAAAGTGGAAAGAGGCAGAAGTATTTACTGAAACCAGCTACTAGTTTCTAAATCATCTGGGGCCATTATCATCAAATGGGAACAAGACCTAAAAAAAAAAAAAAAAAACCTTTTGGGATGGGGGTGATGTGGTGGGGATCTACAGTCATCAGGTGAGCGCTTCATTCTACTTATGCATTCTCCAAATAACCTCTCATCTTCAGGACACTTCAAAGATGTCACTTGCCAGTTTAAAGGGGAAAGGGGAAAGAGTTCAGGTTCCGTCTGATAACATGCCGAGTCTGAAATCAGGAGGGACTTGTCAACTCTGGGGACGCAACAACTCAAATTTTCCCAGGGTGCTTTGCAGAGGGACGCTGGATTATCAGTGACCCAGAAAGGGTGAGGGATAGAGTGAAAAAGGGCTGGAAAAACTAAGCCAGCTGCATGATATGCACAAAGTCCAGCGAGGGGGCTCACTCCGAAAACGCTCGTTTCATTCAAAACTCCTTTCAGATAGAAATAAAAAAAATAAGGATGGGATTAACTGAAGCTGGCCTGGGCTCTCCCTCAGATTCCAGGGAGAGGTTCTGAGAAATGACCCAAGACTTGGGCACGTGAAGCCGGGCAGATGCTTCGAGAGCCCAGGCTGCGGTCCCCAGGCCCCACCCGCTGCCACCTGCGGGCCCAGCTCGGCCCGGCCCCACCCCCGGCAACGCCTCTCGCCGTCCTTAGCAACCGCCCCCTCCCCAGCCCGGCTCCACCCGTTTCTTACCAGCTCCTCGGGGGTGCGGGTCTCACGCTCACCGCAGCAGCAGCACCACCTGCAGCAGCAGCACAGGGATCCCCTGCACCCCGCCATCTTCCTCCTTTACTGCCACTCTGGACCCCTCCGCCAACCCCCTACCACCCAGGATCCGAGCCTCACGTGACTGGCCTCGGGAGTGTCACGTGGCCCTCTCGAGCTTGGGACGGGGACGGGGAGTGGCTGCAGACGGGTGAGGCGAGGGCTCGCGTCACATGACGGTGGAGGGACGGCTTCCAACGAGACTTCTGGGCGCCGCCATGTTGGGGGCGGGGCTTCCGGGCGCCTGCAAGGGTGGTTTCCGCCCTCTGGCCCCGCCTTCCTAAGCAACCTGACACCAGCGCCGCTCCCCCACCCGAGCCGCGCCCCCTCTGCTGGCGCCTCTTTATCAGCCACGCAGCTGCGACGGGCGCGTGCTCTGAGTCATCCGCGACCAGAGGGTGAGTGACGGCGAGGCTTGTAGTCGCAGGGGAGGGAGACCAGGGCCTTGGGAGCCTTGGGGGCCACCCACCCGGGGGCGGGCTCTGCACGGAGGGCGGCGAGCGGTGGTGGCCGGTCGGCCCGCCCCTCTGCGTGCACGCCCTCGGCGGGGCTAGAGTAGCGCCCCCCTGGCTGCCACCCCCGCGATCCTCGACCCTGAAGCGGAGACTCACTTTCGGCCCCCGGCCTGGACTGAGGGACCGCAGGGCTGAGGCGGCCCTGAGCTGGGGGTGGACTTGGGCCTTCGCTTCCGCCCCCTCCCGTGACCTAGTGACCCGGTAACTAGATTCGTGGCCCTCGAGCCCCCGGCGCCAGAGGCATCTCTCCGGCTCCCTGCCGAGCACCTGGAGAAGAGCCGTGGGCCACTGACACTGCTGTCCCCGACGCCCACTGCATCGGGCGGCTCACAAGTGCCCACCGGGACCCCTCTGGGAGTGCTGGGCTCCGTATTCCCCCACTGCTCGGTGCCTGGCACCCATTAAGTGCTCATCAAATGGCAGAGGGTTGCTTTGAGGACGGGGTGACAGCGCCTGGCCCGTCGGCGCTCAGTGAGTGCTGGCTGTTACCGGGTGCCAGCACGGGGATACCATAGGCAGAATACCCGGCCCTGGTCTCAGTGAACTGGGAAGAGGGAGGGGAGACAAATATGTGAACCCACAGTTGCAACCCAGGGTGCTATGGGATCCTAGCTTAAAATGGTTTAAGTGGTAGCACGTGAAAAATGTTGGAAGAAGGCTAGTGCCTGGCACATAGTAGGAATTCAGTAAGTCTTAATGAACAAAGGAAAGAGCATTTAGTTTGTGGGTGGTTCAGCCTCCTCTCCCCTCTTGGTTTTGTTCCAGCAGACAATTAATGAGGCACTCTCTGGAATTCGGAAGAAAGACCAGACTAGGCTGATCTTGACACTCTCCCCTCTCTTACTCCTGACGTTCATCCCCACAGAGAAACTGGAATTTTAGGTCAGAATCAAAATGGGCATCCCTGGGGGCGGTCTGGTCTCAATCTGGTCTCAACTGCTTGACGCTGGGTGTACCAGAGTCTGTTACGTGCACTTGTGTGTGTTTTAGGGGAGAGGAGCATTGGATCTCATCAGTTTCTCAAGAGTCTAGGACCCCCAAAATGGTTAAGAACACGGGCTTAGCAGTGGACATTCCCTGAAAGATGTGAACTTGGCCTGGTTGCTCCTCTAATGCTCCAGGTCACCACACCCTGGATTTTCACTACTGTGTGTTTGCATCTTGCTGTGCAAGTGTAGTGTTTTGTTTTCGTTTTTGTCTTATTTTCCCCACCAAACTGCCCAACGGCGCTGTGGCGCTGTGCCCTCTTGTCGGCCAGCCTGTGGTTGCCGTGGTTCAGGGCTTCAACCGCGGTGGCTTTGCAGTCGCTGTAATCACTTGAACTGACTTCACTGGTGTGTGTAAGGAGAACAGCCTGGAAGGCAGGCGCAGACTGTTCAGCCTTTGTTCTGAGTTGGACATAAATTCATGCCCTTATTGAATTGGGGTCTGGCTATTTTTGGAACCCAGCCAATGTCAAGTTCTAACCCATGACATGGTCTTTTCAGAGAAGCACAAAGTCGGGAGAAATCAGGCTGCTTTGTCAAGCTCTCACCCCTTCCAGCCTGCACGCATACAAACTGTTCCAAGTAACAGGAGATGTTTCCATGGCTGAGCCATTCCTTCCTTGGCATGTGATCCAGTCACCCTGAACATCTGTTGGCCTCATCACGCCCAAACCCTGCAGTCTGCAGTCCCACGTCCCCCTCCTTCCATCCGCCTTCGGCCTCTAGAGCCTCAGCCCTCCCCCTCGCCGGGAAGGGAAGCCTTGCCCCCGCCCCTTCGCGCCGGCCCCAGCTACTGCTCTCAGCTCTTCCTTTGTCACAGCTCCGCCCAGTCGGACACACCCGCTGGGGAAGGTTCCTCCATTTCTTCCCCAGTGGTCTGGGGTCTGAGTTTACACTGGCAGAGATGGACCGTCCCAAACCCAAGGTCCTCCCGGCGGGGCACTGCTGCCCCTCCCTGGGAATGCGGGCCTGGGAGGCTGGCAGCGCGAGGTTCTCAGTGCCACCCTCCATCAGGTAGCGGTCACGGAGGACCCACGGGCTGAAGGAGCATGGTTCTGTGCTGGGTGGGGGCTGTCATACGCGGAATCAGGCAGCAGCGGAGGGCAAAGCTTGGAGCGAGGCAGCGCAGACAGTCGTAACTGGCGTGTGGAGCCACTGGGTGGGCGCGTTGTCACCCGTACCCTCACCGGCCTTCCTCCTGCGTGGAAATGCAGCATCTCTCGCTTGACCCTGCCTTGCTGGGGCTCGGCTGCCTGCCTGCCGTCTCACGCCCCCTGCCTCACCCCGTGCAGCAGGAGCTCGGCCATGGTGAACGAACCCAGAGAGCATGGCGGCCCCAGCCCCCGCTTGGAGGGCAGCAGCAGTGGCAGCGAGAGCTCCAAGGATAGTTCAAGGTGCTCCACACCCGTGCTGGACCCTGAACGCCACGAGAGGCTCAGGGAGAAGATGAAGCGGAGGATGGAATCTGGTGACAAGTGGTTCTCCCTAGAATTCTTCCCTCCTCGAACTGCTGAGGGAGCTGTCAATCTCATCTCAAGGTGAGTCAACGCAAGATAAGGAGTCGGGCCAGACCGGGGGATGGGGGCAGGGGGAAAAGATGAACTGTCAGCCCCGAGGCTGGGCTGCACTTTGACCCAGCAGGAAAAGGCAGCCATAGGGGGTGGAAAAAAGCAAAGCCAGGGTAGATCCTCTGATACGCAGCTTCTGTTGTCTGTAAAAGCCCCTCCAAGCACCTGGAATGTTTAGACACTCTCTTCCATGTGCTAAAAATGTTGATTCTCTCAGACTAAATTCTTGGGCGGAACTTGGGGCTGGATCGTGAGGAGAGTTTAGGAAGTTACAAAACGGCGGCTTGGAGAACATTTTCAGCAAGTTAGGAATTTGGATTATGCATCTAGAAATCTAGAAATGCCAACCGGATTATGTTAGCACTTGATGAATCGCAGTTCCTTTTTTAAAGTTTATGCTTTTTATCGCTTGCACTTCTTATGTGTCACTCCCAAGGTTGTGAAGTTTGAAGGCACAAAGATGTTTCAATGCACCACGTTATAACCTGTAACACAGCGCATGTGCGCACGTATAGCTCTTGATTCTAGTTATGGAAATGTGGCCGTGCTCTGCAGGACTCTTGGCTGCTGCACCGGAACTGGGGGGCGGCAGGGAAGAAACTTGTGTCTGCTGACCCTCTTTGTCCCTAGAATGAGGCCCTGCTTGCCACTCTGAGGGTTCCCCGAACCCTTGACCATTGAAATGTCTTAACTCACCCGAGATAATAAATGTGCAAGCACTTTGAAAAGTCCAAAGTGCTGCTGTCACGCAAACTGGTTTCACTGTCATTATATATTATCTCCACAGTAAGAGTAATCATAATGACAGCACATTGATTGCGTGTTTGCCGTGTACCCAGCGCTCTTTTAAGAGCTGTGGAGCCATCTGTCATGATATCCTCAGAGTATTACTATGAAGTAGGCACTGTCCTCTGCCACATTATAGAAATCAGGAAACTGACGCTCAGAGAGATCAAGGAACTCTCCCAAGATCACACAGCTAGTGAGTAGCAAAGCCAGGATATGAATGCAGGTCGGTCTGATTCCAGCCTGCATGTGATGCTTCTCTAACTCCCAGACCCCATGGGAAGGTGGTGAAGGGTGATGTACCCCCAGGAGCCCCTCTTCAGAAAGAAATTCCCTACAGGTTTGACCGGATGGGGGCAGGTGGTCCCCTCTTCATAGATGTGACCTGGCATCCAGCAGGGGACCCTGGCTCAGACAAGGAGACCTCGTCCATGGTGATCGCCAGCACCGCCGTGAACTACTGTGGCCTGGAGACCATCCTGCACATGACCTGCTGCCATCAGAGCCGGGAAGAGATCACGGGCCACCTGCACAAGGCCAAGCGTCTGGGCCTGAAGAACATTCTGGCGCTGAGGGGAGGTGTGGAGCCCGCACTCTGCTCTCTGGGGTCTTGCTTTCCTGAAGACTTCTGTCCCTGGAACGGTCCTTTCCTTTTCTTCAGGTCCCACACTGAGTACACTCAGGGTCCCGTCCCCACCAGTAGCATCGATAGGCAGTGTGGGACCGGAGGACCCTGGGCAACACACAGATGGAGCCGCTTCTTGACCTCGCAGTAGGAGTTCAGTTGGGCCTGCGGCCAGTGCCTGATAACCCTCTGTCCCGATGTACACAATCAGTTAATCAATTAATCAAGCAATTAATCGATCCCTGGCTGCACCTGGCCTTTGGCCCAGTCGAAGAGTTCAGCTCTGGCACGTGTCCTAGGAGTGAGAATAGCTGGTTATGCCTCTGGCGCGCACTGTCACTGGGCCACACGAGTGTGAGAAGTGGGAGCCTGATGGGTGGGGACTTGTGGCCTCATGCTCCCCACCCGAAAGACCACTTCTCACTCGAGATGAGTGGAAGATTCTCCCGGGAGGCGAGGGTTCCAAGGGAGTGGGAGAAAAAGCCATGGGCTTGGGTGAGGGCGTGTGGACACACCCAGGTGTGAGCAGGGAAGGGATCGCCGATGCTCCAGGCTGAACGCAGAGCTGCAGCTGCTCCCTGTCTGCTGCTGCCAGCACAGGGCCCTCGGAGTCGGCGCTCAGGGACTGTTTGATGGGTTGGCTGCTGTCTTCCCTCCCACTGTTTACCAAGTGCTGCGTTAGAAAGCGGAGACGCCAACTTGAGTAATATGAAGGCTCTGCCTTTGAGGCGCTCACGGTCCTGGGTGTGGGGGGAGAAGGAACAGAGAGGCTACCTGGAGGTTGGGTGAGACCCAGCACTGTGACCTCCAACCCCGCAGACCCCATAGGTGACCAGTGGGAAGAGGAGGACGGAGGCTTCAACTATGCCGTAGACTTGGTGAAGCACATCCGAAGCGAGTTTGGTGACTACTTCGATGTCTGTGTGGCAGGTGAGAGGCTGGGGTATCCCAGTGGGTGGGATCGGAGAGGGGAAGGAAGGAGAGGCACAGAGAGCCCCCTCGGCATGGCATTCAGGTCAGGCCCCTCTAGCTCAGCGCACCGCCGGCCTGCCTGCGCCGGGTGACGGAGGTGCGGGGGTGAATCAAACAGCGTCTGCCCTCCCATCATTCTGTCATCCGCTACCCATCCAGGCGTGCCACCACCCCTTAAGTTTTCGTTCCTCTGCCTTTAATTTTTATTATTTATTTATTTTTCTTTTCTTTCTTATTTTAGGCTGCGTCCGGTCTTCGTCGCGGCACACGGGTTCTTCATTGTGGTGTGCGGGCTTCTCTCTAGCTGTGGCTTGCGGGTTTTCTCTCTCTAGTTGTGGTGCACAGGTTCCAGGGCGCGTGGGCTCTGTAGTTTGCGGCACGCGGGCTCTAGTTGAGGCGTGCGAGCTCAGTAGTTGTGGCTCGTGGGCTTAGTTGCCCCACGGCATGTGGCATGTGGGATCTTAGGCGTTGCAAGGCATCCGGATTCTTTACCACTGGACCACCAGGGAAGTCCCTTCCTCTGCCTTTTCTTGCTCTTAGCCTGCTTCCCAGCCCTATTCTTCTTTAAACAAAAGAGGTATATTTATTAAGGTTCCGGGGGCAGGGAATCTCAGAACAAGGTCAGGAAATGGCATCAGACCTCATTAAGCGCTGGAACCAGGAGGCGGGCAGAATCCAAGGCCCTCCCTCATTCTCTCTGCCCCCCCATCCCCCACCCCCCGCTGCTTCATGCCTCATCCAGTAGACCTGATACGTACGCTTTTTCTGTCTCTGATACGTACGGTACACATGTGACCCGCCGCCTGCTCCTGACTCGCCCAGACTGACAGGTCTCAGCATCAGTTCCAAACCCTCAGGAGAGAGAACTGCATCGGCTCAACTCTAGTTTCTTTAGCTACAGCCAGGAGGCAAGGTTCACCTGCTAGAAACAGATGGCGTGGCCTTCCCTCTTGCCCCGACTCATGAGGTCTGGGCCTTCAGCTTCTCAAATGGGGGCTTGGGTGTGGTGAGGCAGTGTGTGCCAGGGACACAGGAAGTCCGGGGATTAATTTGACATATCACCTTGGCATGACAATTTTTCTCAAATATTTTGGGGAAAATCATATCATATTAAAATAAACATGGCTACATTATAGAGTAGCAAATCAAAGTGATCTGAATTTAAAAATACAAGCCACGTGGCTTCAAGGAAATGACTTGTTGTGGAGACTTTGGGCTGCGTCCCCAGGCCCCCATGTACATGTCCGCTCTTCTTAGTGTTGAGAAGAGGGCGTTGAGGTGGATGAGTCTAGGAGGCCCCGCTGAGGAGGTAGGAATTCAAGTGTCGTTGGTCGTGTGGCCACGAGACAGTCGGTTGATTGGGGAATGTGCCCACGTGTGGTGGGCATTGGACGGTCACCAGGGGAAACCAGCAGAGCTGTGAGCTTACAGTTGCTGAACGGTTTGGTGCTTTGCTTATGGTAAAGTGGATGAAAAAGAGGACCGGTGGATTAGAAGGCACCCAGCTGGCCGTGACAGGACAGGAATATAGTAAAACTGAGCAAAACCCAAATGTAAGCAATTGCTGGACTTGTTGGGTGCTGTTGAGGTTTTGTAGAGTTTCAACTATTAAAACCTCTGTTTCTGAAATTTTCTGCTGGAAAAATCGCCTTGTTATTGAAAGTATAAAGCTCTAGTGTTTAATCCTCCCACGCCCATCCCCGAAACAGTACTTTTTATATCCAGTTTTGATGACTCAGGGTTTCTTAAGAACGAAACTGCATTATCACAGCAAAGCAGCCAGGTTACCCAACAGTGTGGGTTCAGGTTTGCCCCTTCCTGGCTTGGGGTCCTGCCCTGGCCTCAGGCTGAGGAAGCCGGCACCCTGCTTGTAGTTCATTAAGGCCTGTGGTCTTTCCTGTGCAGGCAGAGCCACTAGTAAGTTCAGTCGTTTAGGGAAGGGAGCACACCCGTTCCTGGAGCTAGTCAGGAACCTAGGGGACGTCTGGCCCCGCCTCCCAGGCATCCCCGGCACAGGGTCATCGCCCTGCCGCATTGTTTGGGAGTCCATTCCTCTGTGGGGTTGCTCGTTCCACTGTCAGGCAGCTCTCTGAAACTGATCCTCCTCCTGCCATCCGAAGCAGCACAGAATATGATGAATGAGGAACTCGACTAAGATGACAGACTTGTGGGCGTCTAGAAATAGTTACCGTATTCTCTGCGTTCTTTTCTTCAAGCAGAACATCTCTACTCTCTTCACTTATTCCTTGTGTAACGTGGTTTCTGACTTTGCACTGTCTGGGACCCCTGAGTAATTTTAATGTGAAATTACAAGCACTGTTTTAATCCAGTACCTAGAGTCAAGCCCATTACCCCAAAGCTGCCTGGCCGGTGTGAATGTAGCATGTCCTCTCTTCTGTGGCCACAAAGTGCAGGCCAGATTGGCCTGGCTGATTGCAGGACAGTGTGGGTGTTTGGGGGCAATCCATCCCCACTCTTGGGAGGGTGGCTCTAAGGCAGCGTTCACCGAGGATCGGTCACCTCCAGGCTGAGGGGTGCATCAGGTGAGCCCAGCCATCACCGCTTCAGCCTGTCCGTGCTGTGGGGTTGGAAGGTATGGATCCGGAGCTCTCCGTTCCCGGCTCTCTGGTTGCTTCATCACTCCCCTTGAGCAGGTGGAGCCAGTCTCTCCCTACTGTCATCCCTGTTGGCAGGTTACCCCAAAGGCCACCCCGACGCAGAGAGCTTTGAGGCTAGCCTGAAGTACCTGAAGGAGAAGGTGGCCGCGGGAGCCGACTTCATCATCACCCAGCTCTTCTTCGAGGCCGGCACTTTCTTCCGCTTTGTCAAGGCTTGCTCCGAGATGGGCATTACTTGCCCCATCCTCCCCGGGATCTTCCCTATTCAGGTGAGGGTCCCGAGAGGGCTCATGGACTCCCACCACCCCCATCCTAGCACAGGCCAGGGCCTTGGTTCAGGCCAAAGTGAACCTGAAGTGCCGAGTTCAGACCAAAGTTCTTCTTTGATGCTCATTAGACCTTGCAAAATGTTGTCTTGCCACCCTCTTTTTTTTTTTTTTTTTTTTTTTTTTGCGGTACGCGGGCCTCTCACTGTTGTGGCCTCTCCCATTGCGGAGCAACAGGCTCCGGACGCGCAGGCTCAGCGGCCATGGCTCACGGGCCCAGCCGCTCCGCGGCATGTGGGATCTTCCCAGACCGGGGCACGAACCCGTGTCCCCTGCATCGTCAGGCAGACTCTCAACCACTGCGCCACCAGGGGAGCCCCCGCCACCCTCTTTTGATTACCTCTTATGTCTCCCCAAAATAGCAACAGTAACTGTTGGAGGGGCTTATTGATAAGTGTCACTAAAAGGGATTATTACTCTCATTATAAATTTGGGTTAAATCAATGTTTCCCAAACTTGGCTGTCACCAGAATCATTTAATAAGCTCTTTTAAAACATGGATTTCCAGATCCCATGCCTAGAAGTTCTGATTTAATAGATCTGAGGTGGGACCTGGGAATTGGTACATTCCTGAAGTTTGGCAGACGATTCTGGTGATCGGTCAGGCTTGGGAACCACTGGCTTAGATGACCCCCATTTATCAATAGATACATCTAGGGGCCAAAGGGCCGGCTCAGACCAATGGCAGCAATGCTGTGGGCAGCTGCTGCACCCTGCAGAGTACAAAAAGTGCTGGTACAATATGGTCTGACTTTCCTGGGTCAGTCTGTGTCACACTACAGAGCCAGGAGGCCTGGTGGGGGGATAAGGATTTGGGGTGAGAGACGGGCAGGGAGATGGGACCCACAGCCCCCTGTGTCTTGGGCAGGGCTACCACTCCCTCCGGCAGCTTGTAAAGCTGTCCAAGCTGGAGGTGCCGCAGCGGATCAAGGACGTGATCGAGCCAATCAAAGACAACGACGCTGCCATCCGCAACTACGGCATCGAGCAGGCGCTGAGCCTGTGCCAGGAGCTTCTGGCAAGCGGCTCGGTGCCGGGCCTGCACTTCTACACCCTGAACCGCGAGGTGGCCACCACAGAGGTGCTGAAGCGCTTGGGCATGTGGATCGAGGACCCCAGGTGAGGCCAGTGGCCCCGACTTCAGGCCCTGGAGCCACAGAGGAGAGTCGGGTGGGCAGGGAGGTCAGAATGAGCGCGCCCTAGCTGGCAGTGCTGGCTGCCACGGGGGCACAGAGGGATGTCTGTGCCGTGGCTAGTGGCACCCTTAGGCTCCAATCTCAGCGGGAATGCCATCCGGCTTGACGTTTACGAGTCAAGATGGAAGAACCCAGGTTCAGTGGTGCCCCCTCCCTCTGGCCAAGCCCTGACCCTTTCTGTCTCCATTCTCACCCAGACGTCCCCTGCCCTGGGCCATCAGTGCCCACCCCAAGCGCCGAGAGGAAGATGTCCGTCCCATCTTCTGGGCCTCCCGACCAAAGAGTTACATTTATCGCACCCAGGAGTGGGATGAGTTCCCCAACGGCCGCTGGTGAGCCATTGCAAATGAACTGTTTCTTGGGAGGAGGGAGACCAATCATGGTGGAGCCCTCGGGACAGGATTCACAGGAATGCCCCCCTGGGGCAGGTGGATGCTTCTCTCTGGAGTCCAAGGTCAGGGGTGTGCCTTGACCTTCGGGCACCTCCTCCGCCAGGGGCAATTCCTCCTCTCCGGCCTTTGGGGAGCTGAAGGACTACTACCTCTTCTACCTGAAGAGCAAGTCCCCAAAGGAAGAGCTGCTGAAGATGTGGGGGGAGGAGCTGACCAGTGAGGAAAGTGTCTTTGAAGTCTTTGCCCGCTACCTCTCTGGAGAGCCGAACCAGAACGGCTGTAAAGTGAGTGCTGCTGGGATGGGATCCCCGGGTACCTCCCCTCACCCCAGGGGCCAGACGCGGGCGTCACTGCCCCACCCTGAGCCTCATCGCTGTGCCTGGAGGTGGCACCTCAGCAAAGGGAGAGGGTGAGTTGGGGGGTCCCCACGTGGGGTGCCTGGCAGGGGCTTACGGAAGCAGAGACAGGCTGGGCCTCTGATGGGGACCGTGAGAGGGAGGGACCCAGCCCGGCTTACCCTCCCCAGGTGACTTGCCTGCCCTGGAATGATGAGCCCCTGGCGGCCGAGACCAGCCTGATGAAGGAGGAGCTGCTGCGAGTGAACCGGCGGGGCATCCTCACCATCAACTCGCAGCCCAGCATCAACGGGAAGCCGTCCTCTGACCCCATCGTTGGCTGGGGCCCCGGCGGGGGCTACGTCTTCCAGAAGGTGTGGCAGGGACACACAGGGCTGCCCTCCCTTGACCTGCCTGCAGGGGTTCCCCGGGGCTGGGGACAGAGGCCTTCGTCTCAGGGGCTCTTTGTTCTGAGCGGCCGGGGATCAGAGTGGATGCGATCTCAGGCTCGGAGTCGGACAGACCTGGGTAGGCTGGTCACTTGACCACTCTGGGCCTCAGCTTTCCTTTCTGTAAAATGGAGATATGTCACGTCGTGTTCTGGGGATGAAACATGACAAAGCACATAAAGTGCTTAGCACGTGGGAAGCATCCCCTAACTGGGAGCTATTATTACTGTTCCTTGTGGACCCCTTTCTCCTGGGGCTGCTGGAGTTAAAATTACATTCTAAACTAAAGCCTGAGGGCTCTGGGAAGTGAATTTAAATAAGCCCAGCTTAATCCCTGGTGGCCAGGTGGTGCTGGAGAAGCCCTCCACCCAGCAGATAGGGGGATGGGGTGTGTCAGGCCTCTCTTGCCTTGCTTGCCAAACTGGGCCCCCTGTACAGCTTCTGGAGCGACTTCTCCATGGAACCTTTCCCAACTGGACGGAGGGTTGGCAGACTTCCCTCAGACCTGTCCAGACCGAGAAACCTCACGTACCTGCTCCCCTCCCTTTGCTTGTGGGTTCACCTCCCAGCTAGTGGCCACCACTAGTCCCGACGCCTTAAGTGTTCTGCTACGAGTGTCCTCGTGGATGCCTCCCTGGGACGGTCAGGAGGGCAGGCGTCTGGTGTTTCAGAGCACGTGGCCCACTCAGCAGCGCCCAGCGAAGGCGTCCAGCAAGGACTGGGGGTTACGTGATGGCACCTGTCTCCCTCCCGCAGGCCTACCTAGAGTTCTTCACTTCCCGAGAGACAGTGGAGGCACTTCTGCAGGTGCTGAAGAAGTACGAGCTCCGGGTGAATTACCACATCGTGGATGTGAAGGTGGGCTGGCCCCGGGTCAAAGGGCGCTCAGCAGGGCCGGGGTGAGGGCACCACGTTTACTCCACCATTCAGCAGTCAGGGAGTGCCCAGTGGGGCCACGCATCGTGCCAGATGGATATGCAGACAGAGCCAGGCCCCTGCCCTCCGAGAGCTCCCAGCCTAGCGGGGGAAGCCATCAGTGAATAATTATGAATAGGTGTAAGCAGTTGCACTTTATAACAGTAAAGTTCAGCATAGGAAGAAGCTGGGGATCCAAGGGAGGGACGTCCAGCTTGAGAGATCAGGGGAGGTGTTTGGACAGTTCCTGTGTGGCCTGAATCTTTAAGGATGAGGAGTAAAAGGGCATCCCAGGGAAAGGGCAGAGGGCGTGCAAAGGCATCGCTGCCAAATGGGGTCAGAGTGAGGCTGAAGTGTTAAGCCGGGGCCAGGTCCTCAGGGGTCTCCATTGTCCTGCTTGGAACTGGGGTTTTCCCGTATAGGCAAGAGGGAGCCTTGGCTCCATGTTTTATTTTGGGCAGGTCCCAGGGGACAACTGTGTGGATAACAGGGCCAGGGGAGACTAGAGTCAGCAGCCCTGGTGGTCTGGGTAGCAAAGAGAGGCCTGGCCAGGCTAGACACGAGGCTAGACACGAGACGAAGTGAGCAGCACCGCTGGGCGTGAAGCTGATTGGAGCACAGGAGGAGGAAGGCAAAGCCCGGGATGACGTCTGGGTTTCAGGCTCGCTGCCGTCACAGAGCTGCAGAGGCTGGGCAGGGGTGGGGCAGTGACGGCGGGAGGAGGGGCGGAGCTGTCTGCACCCCAAGGCTGCCCCTAACCACCGCGCCCCGCCCCGCCCCGCAGGGTGACAACATCACCAACGCCCCCGAGCTGCAGCCCAACGCTGTCACCTGGGGCATCTTCCCTGGGCGAGAGATCATCCAGCCCACAGTGGTGGACCCAGTCAGCTTCATGTTCTGGAAGGTAAGGGGGGTAAGCAGGCCTGCCCTGCCCACCTCCAGAGCCGCGGGCGGGCGGGCGGGGCGGCTGGGGGCCGCACCCCCAGGGCTGGCAGCGCCCTGACTCTGACTCATGGTGTTTACTTCTGGGCTGGGGAGCAGGGGTGGCACTGGCAGTGGGCCAAGTTCTGTTCTTGGAAACATCTTGTTGGGCAGCAGCAGAGGCCCTTGGGGTGCTGAGTGTGGAGCCCTGGCCCTGGGGCAGCCCTGTTAACCTGGCCGGCGTGTCTGAGTGTGTGTCTCTGTGTCTGTATGTGGGACCACGTATGTACCTGTGTCTTTCTGTCTGTGTGTGTGCCGGTGTCTCCGTGTGTGTCTGCGCACACGTGCCTGTGCGTGTGTGCAGGACGAGGCCTTCGCCCTGTGGATCGAGCAGTGGGGCAAGCTGTATGAGGAGGAGTCTCCGTCCCGCATGATTATCCAGTACATCCACGACAACTACTTCCTGGTCAACCTGGTGGACAACGAGTTCCCGCTCGACAGCTGCCTGTGGCAGGTGGTGGAAGACACGTTTGAGCTTCTCAACAGGCCCCCCCAGAACAAGAGGGAGACGGAGGCGCCGTGACCCTGAGCCCTGACACCCTTAGCTCGAGGCCACTGTGTCCCGCCTTCCTCCTCTCCGTCCTGGTTCTCTGGGAGACCCCCGTTCTCCTTCACTTCCCCCCACCCCCTGACACAATGATGGCAGCTAGACTGGTGTGAGGATTCCAGGCTCTGGCTGGACCGGAGTCCGCCCCACACGGGAGCCAGGTGTTCCCTGCCTAGCGGAGAGTCTGTGCTCCGGTGGGAAGCAGCCCCATCCCAGAGGAGCACGTGGGCAGAAAGCATCCTCCCTGAGAAGCGTTGTTGCCGACGGAGCCCCTAGGAGCCAGCCTGGGACCGCCAGTGACCTTGCTCTTGGGGCCTATGGAGGACAAGCAAAGCGAACGTGGCAGTGGGCTCTGTGGGATTGCAGAGGAGACATGGCAGCGTCAAGGCGCTGCAGCCTTCCACCTCCAAGGCGTTGGCAGCCAGGCACGACCCACTCGGGAATGAAGGGGCGGACCACTGCCCTGCCAGGCACTGGCCCCTGGATGGACCTTGGACTGAAACCTAATAGTTGTCGCCTCCTTCTAGCCGAGAGCTCAGCTGAGCTCCCTTTTCTACAGCGCTGCTTTTTGAAACAGTTGTCTCCGTTCCCGTGGCTCGAGAGAGAGAAAGTGCCTCTTAAGGGTTAAAGGTGTCTGAACCTTTGTGCGTGGTGGAGCCCTCGGCCTTCCCTTTTCTCCCCTGGCTCTGAGGGGTGAAGGGATACCTGCCTGTTACCATTGAGGGCGAAGATGAGGTTGGCCCGAGCAGGACTGACCTTTTCCTGGCTTATTTTTCGGGCAGACCTCCTCCTGCCCGCCGCTCCCTCCCGTCCGTGCACCCTGTCCCGGAAGCTGTCTGTCTGGCACTGCTCCCCAGGCAACAGTCCTCAAGCCCCACTACCCAGGGGCTGTGACTGACACGTGCACGTAGGCTGGTCCCTGTCCCAGTCCCTGCTTGCGGGTCTTCACCGGCTCAGGGCAAGGAGAGGGGGCCGCTTGTCCACAGGGCGGCTTGACGGCAGAGGAAGCAGGTCAGAGGGGCTGGCTGGGTGGGGCAGGGGGCAGCCTTTAGGAGAGACTGAGAGAAGCAGCCGGGGCTGGGGAGGGTGTTTTATTGTCCTTCAGAGCTCTTGGCCTGAGTGCCTTGTGCCTGAGCCTGTACTCCTCAGGTGGGTGGGGCTCCGATCTGTTTTCCTTTCCAGGGGCCCCCTGCTTCACCCCAAGGCCGCCAAGCACAGGGGCTCTGGCGGCTGCCTGCCCGCTCCGAGGCCTCCCGCTGCTGCTGGCTCTGCCCCTCAGGCCCCTGGCTGCCAGACGCTGGTGCCATGTTTCAAAGGCCTGGAAGCTCTTTGGCTCCCTCCTGGGTGTGTGCTGTCAGTGCTGGAAGAACTCCGGGCCAGCTCCTGCCCCCGAGGGAAGAGGAGGCCCTTCCCTCTGCCCCAGGCCAGACGCACAGGCCTGCGATCAGGGAAGCCAGGCTCTGAGTGCAAATCAGGGAGGGGCGCTCAGCGACCCACACCCAACACGGGCGGGTGTGAGCAGCCTCTGTGCCACAGGCCAAGCCCTGTCCCCGGACCAGTGACGGGCCAGGACTGTGCTCAGCACGAGGTCACCAGCTGGATTAAGGGCTCTGGAATCCAGGCTGTTTTCTCTAACTGAACTGACCCCTCCCCTGAAAAAGAAGGGGTTCTGGGGGCAGCAAGCAGGGAGGACTGTAGCTCAGGAATGTGCAGGCGTGGCACGGCTAGGAAGGGCCTGCTGGGGGGCGGGGCCGCCCCCCAGTACCTGGGAATGGACCCAGCGGTCTTCTTGTTGCTGTAATCGCTGAGACACCTGCAGCCGCAGGGCCCACCGTCGCCAGGCCCGCCTCAGGTGCCACTGCCTGAGCTATGGGGACAGTCGCGAGGAGGCCCCGAGCTGGGCCCACCGCTGTCCCCGGCCTGGCAGCCCCCAGCCCCTCTGCTGCCTCTCCCTGCCTGCAACTGCGCCACCAGGAGGAAGGAGATGTGACGAGGAGGTGTCATCTGAGGTGTGTTAACAGTGCAGATTCCTGCACCTGTTCCCGAGGTTTCGGGCTTGGTAGGTCCAAAGGCCTGAACTTACTTTCAGAGACTGCGTTTCCAGGGGTTAGGGCTGGGAATGGGATGTGACGGGAGATCAGCGTGAGCGTGGGGAGGGGCCGCCCCTCCATGCCCTGAGCATCTACCCAGTGCTGCCATGCAGCTGCCCAGGCCTGGCCTGCGGGGAATCCCGGAGCTGGCGAAGCAGTGCCTCAAGGCGCCAGCGCTGCAGGTAGTTCCTCCTGAGGGAAGAGGCCCTGGTGTGTGTCCTGACAGCAAAGGGCATCACGACCCCTTCATGGCCAGGAAAGAGGGCAGAGCCATGGGCCTGGGCCTGCTGCAGGATGAGCACCGGCCAGAGAGGGCCCAGGTCAGGCAAGCCCCTCAGCCCAGCCCACGCCCTCAGCCCTCCCCCTCCACCCCTACCCTCAGCCCTCCCCCTCCACCCCTACCCTCAGCCCTCCCTCTCCACGAACACACGCTCTCCTCCCACCCCAGACACCTTTGCTCGGCCTCGCCTTTGCCCTCGAGGTCTTTGGTCTCAGAGCTGCAGTCCCCTTCTGACCCCGTAGGTCGCTGGCCCTGGGCCCCTGCAGCTGGACCTGGGAGGCGGGGCAGAGGGGAGGTTCTCTGTCACCTGGCAAAGGGGCTTCGGAAGAGGTTAACACATCATTCAGGGGAGTAAACTCTCCCCCTGCTACTTCTGGAAGCTGAGCCCTAGGAAGAGAGTTAACGAGAAATGGTGTTGAGCCTGTGTCCCTGCTTCCACCATCTCTGCCCAAGCCTCCTGCAAAGGCTTGGGCTGCGGCCCCAAAGGGTGGGGCAGGAGAAATTGTAATTGTTTTCTCAAAATTGTGGAATATTCCAGAAGAGGAGATGGGTGGGGAACACAGTAAATGCATAAGATGGATTCGCCAAGAGTTCAGAGCTGATTTCCAGGCCCGTGAGTGTTGGTGACGGTCTCATCCCGGCACTTGAGACATTGTTTATTCCCCGAGGGAGAGTCTCCTTACTCTGAGTCCGGGACGTTTCTCTCTGCTTCCTCTGTCCACTGGGGCTGTGGTGCTTGGTTGGGCTGGGCAGGCCAGGCCCTGTGGCCTGTGGCCTGCAGCTGCGGGCCTGAGGGAACAAAGAGGAAACCCTGAACCAATGGGCTTGGACATCTAGGGGCCCAAGTGACCTGGCAGGATTCCTGTCCCGACCAGTAACAGGGCCTCCTATTTGTGTGCACACAAGTGGGACAGATTCTCCCGCGAGCCCTGAGGCTCCCAGAGGAGACAGGAAGGGCCCGAGAGTAGTATGGCCATCAGTACACGCCACTGCCTCTTTCCCCGTACTCCCACATGGCTCGAGACTCAGGAAGGTGAGTGGACCAAAAATGGCTGCCAATCAGAGCTTACCTGTGCCAGGTACACCCTGTGCGGTGGGCATTACTCTCCCCACTCAGCCTCATAAAGTCAACTTACTTGTCTGAGGCCTCACCTCTCCAGAGTGGTCTGACTCCAGGGCCTGAGCCCCCAGCGACTGCGTTCTACAGACACCAGGGGCTCTCTAAGGGAGTGTGTGCCACCATGAGGTGGCATAAAACCCACCCCGTCGTTAGGTGAGGGCTTCCTGGGCGCGCGTGTGCGTGCAGTAGAAAGAGGGGGCCCTGGAATTCAGCCCCCTAGTTACCATTTACCATTCCTGACATTTACTTTGTTTCTACAAGTCTCAGTTTCACCATCAGTAAACGGGATCCCTGCCTGCCTTTGCTGACAGAAATGGAATGGAAGTGTTCATAAACATACTCTGAAAATAAAATTCTCCTGAAACACAGATCAAGACATAAAATACCCTGAGACCCCAGAATCTGCTGTCGCCATAGCCCCACATAGGTAAATATGTGGATTCTGCAAATAACCAAAGCCAGTCCGTTTCAATTCCATTTAAAACAAACCACTTCAGTCTTTTTTCTTAGAAACTTTTCTAGAGTCTATGACATATTTTGTGGCACCCTGAAACAGGATTTTTGATGCCAGTTCACCTTGAGGAACACTCTGTGGCCTGCCAGTAACTCTGGGGCTATGTGTCCCGCAATGACATGTCCCTAGACTGCCATGCAGTGTCACTCTTTGTGCCCGGGTTTCCTTGTGGCCTCTTCCCTCGTGCTAGGCCACCCAGCTCTTTGTCACCATTTGTTGGTATCAGAACTAATGCTTCTGGTCTGGAGACGGACTGGCAGTAATCTTTGGGTAGAGAGAATCATGAAAGAATATTTTTTCATTTATATTTTCTGGGTTTTCTATAATGAGCATGTTTCATTTTCTAATTAAAAAAAAAAAAAGACAAAAAATTGCTACTGACTCCAATTACCTCTCTTGATCCTAGACTGTACCATGACTTATAATGAGTTTAGGTGTCTGTCTCCCTAACAGATGCGACCCAGGGTGCTTCTTTGTGGCAGACAGCCCTGGGCTGGCACTCAGTGGGTGCTCAGTAAGTGCTGATGGACCTGTAATTGGCTGGCTGCCCGGCCAGGAGGCTGTTGAGAACGTGTAGGGGTGGTGTCCACAAGGCCGCTGGGGTCCTGGAAAAGCATGCAACCACCCTCACCATCGGGGCTGAATCAAGCTGACTCTGAGGCCAGTGGCCCCGAGGTCATTTTGGACCTCCCACCTCCTCAGCACCAGGAGGTGCCCTCTGGCGGCCAGCCTAGGCCAGTGCCTGAGGCTGGCTCTGGGCCTGGGGTGGGCTGTGCCGGCCTCCTGGGCCTCGGCCTGTGTTTCCAGCCACACTCTGAGCAGCGCTGTCTGCCACTGGGCCCAGTGGGTTCGCAGGAGGCGCCTGGGCCCAGCCCGCTGGAACTGGGTGATGGCAGTTCACTGGACATGGCCCCGGGTCGCTGACTGGGCGCAGGCCTCTAGGACCCTGGCGGCGAGGGAGGAGCCCACACGGAGGCCATCAGGGCCAGGACTCTACAGCGGGCTGTGGGGAGCCCTCCTCTGCCCCCGCCAGCGCACTGCAGGAGGGGGACCTCCAGGCAAAGCCCTGCCTGTGCTCCTCGTCCCCCATCCCTCTTCTGGGGAAATCACGTTCAAATGGGCACAGAGCAGCAGAATTACCTGTCACACGACGGGGACGGGCATCCTGTTTAGGGGACACAGAGAAAGCAGTCCTGCCAGCTCCTCCTTCCCTCCCATCCCCCCACGAGCACTGGTTTATATCATCCAGGACCTGGTGTGTGTCTGGCCCGAGCTGAGCGGAGAACTTGCACACATTGTTTCTTATTCTAATCCCCGGGACCACCCTGCAAGGCAGGCCTGTAATCTTCCTTGGACCTTCAAAGTTAGACTTGCCAGGAATAAAGACAGACCTACTAGAGAATGGACTTGAGGACACGGGGAGGGGGAAGGGTAAGCTGTGACAAAGTGAGAGTGGCATGGACATATATACACTACCAGACGTAAAATAGATAGCTAGTGGGAAGCAGCCGCATGGCACAGGGAGATCAGCTCGGTGCTTTGTGACCACCTAGAGGGGTGGGATAGGGAGGGTGGGAGGGAGGGAGACGCAAGAGGGAAGAGATATGGGAACATATGTATATGTATAACTGATTCACTTTGTTATAAAGCAGAAACTAACACACCATTGTAAAGCAATTATACTCCAATAAAGATGTAAAAAAAAAAAAAAAAAAGTTAGACTTGCCCAAAGAGGGGTAGCATAGCTGGAAAGTGCAGAGCTGGAATTTGACCCCAGGGACCAGGACCTCCTCTCCCCATCACCCCTAGCCCCCTGAGACCTGCCACCAGCCGTCAAATTCCCTCTACCCTGGCCCCAAACGAGCTCAAGGCCTAAGCTGGAAGCACAGTGCGAGGCTGCCCTCAGGCCATGGGCACCCACCTGGCGCTCAGCTTCGGGGCAGCATGGTCTCGGCTGACCCGCTGCAGGCAGGACTCACGTGCCCACAGCATCCAGCACAGGGCCTGGGCCTGGATTCTCTCTCCTGCCTGCTGGCGGGCCTCACAGCACTGGCCTGGGGCCGCTTGCCTTGCAACGAAGGCCTGCTGGGCCCGGGCCCTCCTCAGCTTGCTGTCCACCTGGTGTCCTTGTTCTTGGCTTCTCCAGCAGGAGAAGGAGGCCTGGGCCACGCGCTGCTCCTGAGGCCGGGCTGCAACTTCTGAGGCTTCACTGGCAAATGTGGCCCCTGGTGCCCATCTCCTCAGGCCATCCTGGAAGGCTGGACCCTTGACCCGGGGCATCCCTGTGTCTCTCACTACTCCACACCAGGCCTGGAAGTGGCTGCAGAACAGGTGCAGAGAAGGGGCCCAGCCGACTTCCCAGTCAAAAGTCACATTAATTCAAAATCACACCTGAAAAGATTCCCCACAGACCATCACTGGTTCTTCACAGTTTTGCCTACACAGCCCTTGCCTTAAGAACGTATGGATGGATGTATAACAGGTGAAAGCTCTGGCTTTCATTTAGGGGTCTTGGCATGCACTCACCCATGCTCCGGGGGCAGGTGCTGCCCGGGAGGGTGTAGGAACCTGGCAGTTGTGGGTTCAGGTCCCCCTCCACCAAGAGAACATCCACGCCCTGCTTGCCCTCACAAGGCCACTCTGGAGCAGGAGGTCAGTGAGGAGAATGTGGTCCCCTGCTCCAGATGGACCAAGAAAACATCAGCCACTCTGCGGTGAATGGTTCAATGCCCCCGTGGGGACACTGTGAATGCGTGTGAGTTTGTACAGAACCAACCCTGGGAGAAGGTGTCATCTGTCCCCTCTGCTTTTAAACATGCACCCATGAACGGTATATGTGTGTCACTAGAACATCTCTATTTCAGATTTCTCTCTCTTTGTGGTGGCTGTTTGAGGAGTTGATTTCCCCATCTTTTTCTTTTTTTTTTTTTGGCCTCAAGGCACGTGGGATCTTAGTTCCCTGACCAGGGGTCAAACCCGTGCCCCCTGCAGTGGAAGCGCAGAGTCTTAACCACTGGACCGCCAGGGAAGTCCCTGATTTCCCCATCTTAACTGTGAGCTCTGAAACCAAAGGGCTGACCTGGCCAGGAGGTGGAGACCTGCGGCTTGTCAGGGCATCCGGTGGGGTTAGGGGCTTGCCATCCCGCACCTCCCAAACAATTCATATAATGGAAGCTTGGTGGTTTTGACTCCAGGCTGGGGTCTCCCTTCATGCCCATGATGCCCGGGTCCCAGGCCTCCAGCCTGGCCTGCCCCTAGAGCTGCAGAGGCCACCCAGCTTCCCATCCCTGGGCTCTCTCCCTGCTTTTCCCGGGGTGGGGGTGACCCTCGCTCTCCCACCCCCAGGCCCGGCCACCTCTGCAGTAGGAGCTGCTCTGGACCAGCCATCGTGGGTCTCTGACGAGCTGCTGCCTCCTGCCAGCCCCGGAACACGGCCCTGCGCAGGCCCTGGAGGCGGGCCCGCACACACCGCTGGTACTTTTCACGCAGGAGCTGCTGTCCTGTGGCCAGAGAGATGCTGAAGTGCCCCTAGGCGCTCATTCCAGCCTCAGCCTGGGCCCCAAGGAACCGTGGGCCCCTGCTCTGCCAGCTTCTGCCCTCTACCCAAGTGGGAACCAAGGAGGCCACCTAACTGCCTGGGTTAAGATGCTCCCATTACAGGCGTCCTACTGGTGACCAGGCCTACCAACTCAGAGTTTTGTCTTTTTGATTTCTTGACGATGTTTAAGAGTCAGGAGAATTCACATAAAAATACAGATTTCCAGCTTTTCTGTAAAAATAGAGGTCTGGCAACATTGGGTCAACATTCCTGGGCAACGATTAGGCTGGGGAAGGAGCTGTCCCCAGTGGACAGGACACGAACTTTCCAGAACAACCAAATCTCTACCTGCCAGCCCACTGATATGATAGCGGTGGAGTGAGAAGCCTCTAAAATTGCCCCCAGTGATCCCCGCCTTCTGTGCTGGGCTCTGAGGACACTGTGACTCCTGAAGGCCAGGTGAGGATGACAAGGATGAAGATGAAGATGGTGATGGTGATGGTAGCACCCCGAGGAGCTGGGTTCTGAGCCAAGCACTTCGTGTGGATCGTCTCAGAATTCCCGCAATCACTCTAGCGGGGGCGGGGAGGGTACCACTGTTATCCCCATTTTACGGATGAGTAAGCTGAGGTTAAGTAGCACACTTAAAGTCCACACAGCCAGGGAATGGAAGAGCGGGGAACGTGAAGAGCGGGAAACATGAAGAGCGGGAAACGTGAACCCAAGCGTCCACGCCCCCCGGTCCTGCTCTGCCACCCAGTCCTGGGGTGGGCGGGGGGTGGGCTGTGGGAGTGTCCCATCACTAAACTTTGTGCTAGAGGACCAGAATCTTGGGTGTCCCTGACGGACCTTGGCCCCCCCTCAGCCCTGGTGCCCTGTCCCAATGCCCACTCACTCTGCCAGCAGCAGTGCCAGTGGCCCAGTGCACATCGCTGCTGTCCCCACCCCACTCCCGGGCCCACTGTTCCGTCTCCTGCTGCTGCACCAGCTGCTGCCGCCATAGGCCCAGCGCGGCCCTGCAGCTCTGATCCCAGGCCTGGCGGGCAGCCAGCTCTCTCCTGGCCCCCTGGGCTGTTGCCCAGTGGCTCCAGCCAAGGAAGATGCTAGGAAGGGGAGTGTCCACCCTCAGGTGGTCACTGCCACCCTGGGCCAGCCCGGTCCTCCTCTCCCCTCCCCTCAGAAGCAGGGAGGGCTTGGGGTGACTCTTCTCCCTCCATCCATCATGGGGGAGAGTGGATTGCTGGGGGCTGGAGGGCTTAAATGCTTCTCCAAGGGTCACAATGACAAGTGGTCGGGATACAGTGGGACCCCAGACCCCCGAGGCCAAGTGCTGTGCTCAGCTCCTAGTGAGGAACCTTGCTACGGGCTGCGTGTTTACTAACACCAGGCACTGTGCTAGGGGATGTGCGTGCCCCTCCCTCGCTGATTCCCATTGGAGTGAGTCCTATTATTACCCCCATACGAACGGGGAGATAGAGGCAGAGAGAGGTTAAGCAACTTCCCCAAGATCACACAGCCAGTGCGGGACAAAGCTGGGATTACCACAGCCGTGAAATTTCTGGGAGAAATGAATACCTCACACCTCTCAGCAGGGCAGGGTAGGAGGGCAGGAGGCTCTGAGAGGATCTGAGTCCGGGGTGTGAGGGGAGCCCTCTGGGATGCAGACCCCAAGGGGGTGTGGTGGGAAGGGCAAGGACTGATGGGAAACAGTAAATCCAAGGGTGGTGGGCAGCATGGCTCACCCGTCCTGGGGAGGGGTCCCTACCGCCTCTGAAGGGTGCGCTGGTGCCACCTTGCCGCGCCCCGGGACTGCTGGGCCTGCGCCTGCCAGAGCAGAAGGTGCCGCCCCTGCTGCCACCGCCCAGCTGCCCACAGAAAGCTCACCCGGAACGCCTCCAGGAGGGCGGGGGCCCGGGAAGCCTGGGGAAGGAGGTGTGGAGTCCTGGGTGCCCCGGGCGCTGCCACCGCTCCCCTCCCCTCCCCCACCCCCACCCCTCCCTCCCCTCCCCTCCCCTCCCCTTCCCAGCCCTCCCCACCCTCTCCCCTCCCCTCCCCGCCCCTTCCCAGCCCTCCCCACCCTCTCCCCTCCCCCTCCCCGCCCCTTCCCAGCCCTCCCCACCCTCTCCCCCTCCCCCTCCCCGCCCCTTCCCAGCCCTCCCCACCCTCTCCCCCTCCCCCTCCCCGCCCCTTCCCAGCCCTCCCCACCCTCTCCCCCTCCCCCTCCCCGCCCCTTCCCAGCCCTCCCCACCCTCTCCCCCTCCCCCTCCCCGCCCCTTCCCAGCCCTCCCCACCCTCTCCCCCTCCCCCTCCCCGCCCCTTCCCAGCCCTCCCCACCCTCTCCCCCTCACCTGCTCCAGGGAGCTGCGGGGTGTCCTGCGGCCCGTCAGGGCCTCCCCTCCCAGGACGCCGCACAGACCCGCTGGGGCCAAGGTGGTCCTGGCGCTGCCTGGATCCCGCGCCCTCAGGTGCCAACCCCTCAGGCTGTGACGCAGCGCCCGCTGCTGCACGCCCTCGAAGAAGGAGCTACCAGAGGGGGCAGGTGAGTGCCGGGGCCCCCCTTCACCCCTGGCTGGGGGTGCTGGAAGGGTGCCACGGTGAGCCAAACGCTGGGCCAGAGCTGGGCAACCCCACCTCCCACACGGTCCGCCCACTATGACCACCGGGGGCTCTAAGAAATACCGATGCTCACTGGGGTCCCAGCCCCGGAGATTCTTTTTTTTTTTTTTTTTTTCGGTACGCGGGCCTCTCACTGTTCATTGCGGAGCACAGGCTCTCAACACGCAGGCTCAGAGGCCATGGCTCACGGGCCTAGCCGCTCCGAAGCATGTGGGATCTTCCTGGACCGGGGCAAGAACCGGTGTCCCCTGCATCGGCAGGCGGACTCTCAAGCACCGCGCCACGAGGGAAGCCCCCCCGGAGATTCTGATGTAATGGTCTGGGTGCGGCTTGGGCTTCCCAACTTTTCCAAAGCCGCCAGGGTGACCCCCCGTGAGCAGCTGAGGCCGAGACCACAGCTCTACTTGCCCTGATCACCTGGTTGATCCTCACCAAGCTCCCTGGGTGCGTGGGGGCCACACAGTTGATGGGGGGCGGAGCCGAGCCCAGGCCCAGGGACCCAAGACTCAAGAGCCCACACCAGTATTTCTGCCTCCACTCGGTTATAAAGGTAGGGAAACTGAGGCCTGGGGGAAGGTCATTTCCCCAAACTCCAAACAACAGCAGACCTGGGATCCGAGCACTCATCTCAGGCTACAGGGCAGCCTCAGATATGTTGCAGGGAGATATGGACTGTGACCCAGTACCCAAAGGCCAGAGGATAGACTGGGGGAGGGAGGGCTACATTCTGAAGGATCATGGTGAACTGAGTTTCCTTAGAGTTCCAGGGACTCATTAAAAGAGACTGAGGGTCCAAGTGGACCAAGTGGGTGTGGGGCTGATGGATGCCAGGTGTATAGCTTTTTTTGGTTTGTTTTTATTTTTTTCTTGTTTTGTTCTTTTTTGTTTGTTATTTTGGGTTTTTTGTTTGTTTCTTTGTTTCTTTACAACCCCTTGTGTCGTCGAGGGCTGACTTTCAATAGATCGCAGCGTGGGAGCTCCTCTGCTAGGTGCATAGCTTTTAAGGACAGAATTCTTAACCCTGCAGCTGCTGGCTTACATTCCTGCTGACATTCCGTCAGTGAAGCTGGCCCCTCCTGACCTCCACTGGCTCTCTCACCCATAACCATCAGCCTGGGCTCTGAGTCCCAGCATCCCATCTTGTATAAAAGCATCACAAGAAGGTCTCACTATAGGGACCTTCTTGCTCCTGATTCAGTGTGATTTAGAGCAAGCTGCTTGACCCCTCTGAGCCTCAGTTTCTCCAGCTGTGTAATAAGGCAAATGGAGGCAGGGGAAAAAGTGGCTCCTTCACTGATTCATTTATGGTATTTGTTCTGTGCCTTCGGCAGCCTGGGCATCTGCAAGACGCTGGGAGATAGTGGTGAGGAGACAGACACGGTTCCCGCCACCAGGAGGCTCCCACTTAGCCAGGAGATGGGTGAGAGGTGGGTCCAGATTCTGGGAAGGGAGACGAGCATTAAACCAACCTCCCCATCAGGTTCCAGCCACCTTGGCAGGACTCCGTGTCTGTGCCCCTGACCCCTCCCTGTCCCCCACAGCTCTCTGCTCAATCACTGACTCAGTGTTCCTAGGCTACCTCCCCAGGCCCCATGCCTGCTGGGCAGCACAGGGTGCCAGGCCCCATGCTGGGGCCACAGAGAGGAGCAGGATGTGGCCCATTCCCTATGGGACACTCCATCCAGTGCTGAGGACTGCTCACTTCCCACCCCATGTCCTCCAGGCCCAACCCCAGGTCACAAACTCACAGACACCTACTCCGCCTGCTGGCGCTGGGAGAGCTGCGTCCTCCAGAGCAGCGGTGCCCGGTGGAGGGCCAGCCTCCAGCTGGCTTCCTACAGGGAGCCCCGGCCTTGCTCCCGGGGCAGCGCCTGGGTCTGTGCCACCCCCCCAGGCTATGGGCTGTGGCCCCCCAGGGGCTGAACTGAGGAGGGCCATGTTCCCTGAGAAGCAGACAAGAGATGAATCAGTGACCACCCTCTGCTCAAAGCCATTGGTGGACGCTGCCTCAGACCCCTTAGGACCTCTCCCCTTGTGGCTACTGCCCCCTGCCACCACCCCCAAACCCTCCCCACCGGGACACCTGGAAGATCCCATCTTCCTCTGTCACGTTTTGGTCGGTCGGGGGCAGGGGTTGTGCATCCCCCTAAGACCAGGAGCTTCCCAGAAGCAGGGGCTACATCTCTTCCAGGTGGAAGATTGAACAGGCCTCTCGCCTAGAGGAGCTCATGATGGAGGTCAGGATGGGGCCCACCAAAGCCTGCTGCTCCAGGGACCCCTCCGGGCCCTCCCAGGCCTGCCAGGCTTCATCCCCAAGAAAACTCCCGATCCCATCACCTCCCACCACGAGAATCCATAAATCAACTGGGCGACTGCAGAAGGAGCTTAAGTGATGCTGTTTGCTGGGGTGGGAGAGAGAGGGAGCCCCTCGGCCCGCCACTCGCTCACCTGCCTCCCGCCAACAAAGGGACAGCTGGGTCACCTTCGCCCCATCTGAGGCCTGGAGCTGCTTCATCTGCACCCACTGCTGCAGGCACATCCTCAGGGTCCCTGCCCGGCGGTTGGCCATGTGGTCCCGGTACTGGGTCCCTTTTTGCACGAACCACTGCCAGGCCCCAAAGCACCTGGAGAGCCAAGAGAACGTGCTGGTGCTCATCGTAATGACTGCAGCTACAGCCTCCTGCCATGTGCCAGACACACCACTGAGGCCTTGGGCAAGCCACTCACCTCTCTGAGCCTCAGCTTTCTTGTCTGTAAAATGGGGCTGCTGTAAGGATGGTGCAGCATGCCATCTGCTCAGGCCACACTGTCACTTCTGGGTGCCCGGATGGCCTCAGCAGCCTCCTACCTGCCCTCCTGCATTCACTGTTGCCCCCGCCCCTCCAGTCAGTGCCTGCACAGTAACCAGAGTGATATTTTTCAAATCTCAAGTCAAATTATCTTACTGTCTTGCTAAACTCCGCCAGCAGCGGTCCCCTTGCTCTGATGATAAAATTTTGACTCCGCCCCACTGACAGCAAGGCACTCTCTGCATGGTCTGTCCCCCACCCACCATGACACACCTTTCCAACTTCATCTCAAAGCACCCCAGCCCCCAACCCCGTACTAACAGGGTTCCGACTGGACTGCCGTTCTTTGCATTTCCCATGTTCCTCTCCCTGTCAGAGGTCTTTGCACATGCTGTTCCATTCCCTCTGCCTGGCACTCCTGTCTGCTGTCCCTCCACCAGTCAGACATGCACCCTTCCCATCTCTGCTGAACCCTGGTCGAAGTCAGCTCCCTTTGTCAAAAGTTCTCATAGAAAACTATCGGGGACATCCCTGGTGGCGCAGTAGTTAAGAATCCGCCTGCCAATGCAGGGAACACGGGTTCGATCCCTGGTCCGGGAAGATCCCACATGCCGTGGAGCAACTAAGCCTGCAAGCTGCAACTACTGAGCCCTTGTGCCACAACTACTGAAGCCCACGCGCCTAGAGCCTGTGCTCCGCAACAAAGAGAAGCCACTGCAATGAGAAGCCCACACACCGCAACAAAGAGTAGCCCTCGCTCGTGGCAGCTAGGGAAAGCCTGTGCGCAGCAACGAAGACCCAACACAGACAATAAATAAATAAATAAATTTATGAAAAGGAAAACTCTATCGGGGGATGCAATCAGCAAAATGCAGACAGTAGGAAACTCTACCTGACAAGCAGCCTGGTTTCTTCAACAGGTAACTTGCAAGGGAACAAACAAACAAACAAAAACAACAGAGGGGAGTCCCTAGATTAAAAAGAGCTTAAGGACTCCTCAACCAATGACAGCATGTGGGCCTTATTTAGATCCCAATACAAACAAACTATAACAACAGGGACTTCCCTGGTGGTCCAGTGAGTAATACTCCGTGCTCCCAATGCAGGGCGCCTGGGTTCGATCCCTGGCCGGGGAACTAGATCCCGCGTGCATGCCGCAACTAAGAGTCTGTATGCCGCAACAAAGATCCCGCGTGCCGCAACTAAGACCCAGCGCAGCCAAAATAAATAAATAAATACCAAAACCAAAAAAAAAAAACCCCAAAAACTGTAACAACATATTTGCTTGTAAAACAATTGGAAATTTGAATGCTGACCAGATATTTGTTGGTATTAAGGAATTATTCATTTTTTAGGTGTGATCCTGGCATGGTGGTTTTGTTGTTTAAAAGACACTTTATGTTTCAGAGATGCTACAGAAATATTTACAGATGAAATGGTAGGATGCATGGGATTTGCCTCAAAATTATGTAGTGGGGGAAGTAGCCAGGGTACAGATTAAACAAATTTTCTCAGGAGGTGATTTTTGTAAAACTGGATGATGGGTACACTGAGGTTGATTATCCTATTTTCCCTACTTTTATGTAAGATTAAAATGTCCCATAATAAAATAGTTAACAAGAAAAAAAACAACTTCATGTGGATCTGTGTTTATTCCCTTCACAGCACTTAACTTTGGTGGTATTCACACACACACACCCTTTGTGATTGTTAATTTCCTGCCTGTCCCCGCACTGGGCCATGGGTTCCATGAGGGCCAGTGACAGTGGGCATTAAGCTTTGCTTATAACTAAATCCCAGCCCCTGGGTGGTGTCTGGCAGGTCTTAGCATCTCAGTAAATGGCACATGTATTCATTTCTTATTTTCATCATTTCAACCCTAGGAGTCAAGAATTGACTTAAAGTGCATCTCCCAGCTGCATCTCACCTTCTGCCTCAGGGGAGGCGGTCCCCATTCCCACTTTCCCCTACCTGCAGAGCCAGGCTCTCTGGCACTGGGTGTCCAGTGGGGACACCCAGGCTGCATCTGCAACAGGAGAGCACCAGGCCTGGTGGGGGGGGCCTCTCCATCCTCTGAGTCCTCATCATGGCCCCGGAGGCCTCTCCCTGGACCCCCTTCTCCTGCCTGGCCCATTCCTTCTGATGGTACCACAGGAGGAAGACGACAGGGAGGGAAGAGAGGGGGAAGAGAGAATGAATGGAGGGGACCATCAGGGCCAGGAGGGACCACTGACTCCTGGGACCCCAGGCCGTGTGGCCTCCGGCCAGTCCCTCTCCATCTCTGGGCCTCAGTTTCCCCACGAGTGAGTCATGTCTAAGGACTTGCCAATTCTAACACTCAAGCTTCTGTCCGGCCTGTACCAGTGGCCATGGCACACAAATGCAGGATGTGCGCCTTTCATACTGTGTGTCTTTGAGCTGGTCACTTCATGTCTCTGTGCCTCAGTTCCCCATCAGTAAAATGGGCACAATGTCTTGCTGAGGTCACCACGAGAGAATCAAATGAGATCTTGTCTGGGAAGTTGCCAGAGTAGATACTCGATAAACACTCATTCACTCACTGAGGGCCCCCTGCCCTGCCTGGCTCCGTCTCCCCCGTTTCCCAGCACCCTACATCTTACCAGCCAGCTGTTGCAGAGCCTGCAGGATCTGGACTCCCATGCCTCCTCCATCTGGCCTCGGCCCAGAGCACAACGGAATCGGCTGGGCTCCAGCCTCCTTCCTCCGACTCCTTGGACTGAGAGTAAAATTGCCTAGAGAGAAACTGATGCCCAGGCAGAGGGAGGGCACCTGGTCCCAACCCATCCACCCCAGTCCTGCAGTGCCATCTGCCTGCAGGAGCAAAAGTGCGCTGAGCCACCCCCTGTTCTGTTCCAGACAGTACGTTCTACTCCTGATTATGTAAGTGATTTGGGGGGAGGGTTCTGCTTTTGCTGAATTCTCGTCAATACTATTAGGGTTTTTTACAACACACATGCATTAAAATAAATATTACTTAAATAATTATTTTAAACACATATGTTTCATTTAAAAATAGGAACAAAAACAATACATCACTGGAATGGAAAATTGAGGAAAAGAAAATAACCACCTTTAATCTCACCACTCCAAAGATGACCATCATTTTAACATTTTTTGGCGGGGGGGAATGGGGGATGATATTTATGTATTTATTTGTATTTTTAATAGTGGTAAAATACACATAATATAAAATTTACCATGTTAACCATTTTTTATTTTAAGGAATACTGATGTGATTATTGTGACTTTCTTTTTCTACTTTTTGAATTTTTTTATACATCTTTATTGGGGTATAATTGCTTTACAATGTTGTGTTAGTTTCTGTTGTACAACAAAGTCAATCAGTTATATGTATACATATATCCCCATATCTCCTCCCTCTTGAGCCTCCCTCCCGCCCTCCCTATCCCACCCCTCCAGGTCATCACAAAGCATCAAGCTGCTCTCCCGATGCTATGCAGCAGCTTCCCACTAGCTATCTATTCTACATTTAGTAGTGTATATATGTCAGTGCCACTCTCTCACTACATCTCAGCCTCCCCTTCCCCCACTGTGTCAAGTCCATTCTCTACATCTACGTCTTTATCTCTGCCCTGCCACTAGGTCCATCAGTACTATTTTTCTAGATTTCATATATATGCGTTAGCATATGGTATTTGTTTTTCTCTTTCTGACTTCACTCCATATGACAGACTCTAAATCTATCCACCTCACTACGAATAACTCAATTTTGTTCCTTTTTGTGGCTGAGTAATATTCCATTGTATGTATGTGCCACATCTTCTTTATCCATTCATCTGTCAATGGACATTTAGGTTGGTTCCATGTCCTGGCTCTTGTAGATAGTGCTGCAATGAACATTGTGGTACACGACTCTTTTTGAATTAGGTTTTCTCCGGGTATATGCCCAGTAGTGGGATTGCTGGGTTATATGGTAGTTATATTTTTAGTTTTTTAAGGAACCTCCATACTGTTCTCCATAGTGGCTGCATCAATTTACATTCCCACCAACAGGGCAAGAGGGTTCCCTTTTCTCCACACCCCCTCCAGCATTTGTTGTTTGTAGATTTTCTGATGATGCCCATTCTAACCCATTTTTAAATTTATTTATTTATTTATTTATTTATTTTTGGCTGCGTTGGGTCTTCGTTGCTGTGCACGGGCTTTCTCTAGTTGCAGTGAGCAGGGGCTACTCTTCACTGAGGTGTGCGGGCTTCTCGTTGCAGTGGCTTCTCTTGCTGTGGGGCACCTGCTCTAGGCACACGGGCTTCAGCAGTTGTGGCACTTGGGCTCAGTAGTTGTGGCACACAGGCTTAGTTGCTCTGCAGCATGTGGGATCCTCCCGGATCAGGGCTTGAACCCGTGTCCCCTGCATTGGCAGGCAGACTCCCAGCCACTGCGCCACCAGGGAAGTCCCCGTCTTAACCTTTTTTTTTTTTTTTTTTTTTGCGGTACGCGGGCCTCCCACTGCCGCCCCCTACCCCTCGCCCCGTTGCAGAGCACAGGCTCCGGACGCGCAGGCTCAGCGGCCATGGCTCACGGGCCCAGCCACTCTGCGGCATGCAGGATCCTCCCGGACCGGGGCACGAAGCCGTGTCCCCTGCATCGGCAGGCGGACTCCCAACCACTGGGCCGCCAGGGAAGCCCCATCTTAACCATTTTTAAGCGAGCAGTTCAGTGGTATTAAGTAATTCACATTGTTATGCAACATTTTAGTATTTTTGCTTCTGGGTTTTTTTTCTATGCACCGTTTTACGTTCATAGGAAAAAATATTTTAGGTACTATTTTTTTATACTCTTTTTGTTTTTCATTGAACATTGCCATAACCGTTTTTCTTCTCATTAAAAATTCTATGCAAGGGTTTCCCTGGTGGCACAGTGGTTGAGAGTCCGCCCGCTCCTGCAGGGGACACGTGTTCGTGCCCCGGTCCGGGAAGATACCACATGCCGCGGAGCAGCTGGGCCCGTGAGCCACGGCCGCTGGGTCTGAGCGTCCGGAGCCTGTGCTCCGCAGCGGGAGAGGCCACAGCAGTGAGAGGCCCGCGTACCGCAAAAAAAAAAAAAAAAAAAAAAAAAATATGCAAATACCCATAAACCTACTTCCAGGAAGGGGAATAATATACATAAGGAGGGAGGTGAAACTTTCAAATTAATTGAAATATTGCCATCTACCTCAAATGTTTTTTCAAATCAAACATGCATGACTGTTATGATTAGAAAGAACACCAGTAAAGCTACCGAAACAAAAAATAAAGAAAAAAAGAGTGGGGAGGAATTTTTAAAATCTCAATAAGCATCATACTGAACTGTTGCCAAATGTTTATCACATGGTTAAACTACAATTTTCTCTCTCGCTGTTGGGTATTTAGGCTGTTTCGAAGTTTTCACGAAGTGTAAATAACGCCGTGATGGACATCCTTTTGCACAAACCTTGGTCCACATTTGCTGGTTTTATCCTCATTCTCTTGTGGGGGAGGGGAAACGGGGGACAAGGATGGAGGGAAGGCCACCAGCACTACCCAGGTCACACTGACCAACCCGGGGTGTCCCAGACTACCTGCTTCTCCAGGTGGTGTCCACCACCGGCTTCCTTCCTGAGGGGCCTCGGTCCTGGCCTCCCCTGGAGGATGGGGGTCCTGGCCCAGCCTGGATGTGAAGCCACCCTTGTTTCTGCTGCTGAATCAAGTTTCTCCAAGAGGGACGTTGGCTGTCGCCTCAAATGTACCCTGAGCAGCGGGCGGGGGGGCACCAGGAAGGGCGGGGACATGAGTCAGACGTTGTGGTTTTAACCATTAGACTCCCCTGCCTCTTTGGGAATGAATGAATGAGTGAATGAATGAATGGAGAGATAGAGCCCAAGAGGCAGGGTTTTCCTCGGGAGGCAAAACCTGGAGCTGGGCCCTCCTAAAGCACTTTTCCCAAGGAGGGAAGAACATAGAAGTTCCCTCCTAGTCCTGGCTGGCAAACCGCTAGTAAAAAATAACAACTGGGACTTCCCTGGCGGTCCAGTGGTTAAGACTCTGCACTTCCACTGCAGGGGGCATGGGTTCTATCCCTGGTTGGGCAACTAGGATCCCACGTGACACACGGTGCAGCCAAACAGAAACAAAAAGCAAAACAAACAAACAAAAAATAGCAACCACTGAAACAGTAGAGCGCTTGCTATGTGCTAGGCAGGGTTCTGAGTTCCTTATATTTATTAATTTAACCTCACAACAACCCTGAGAGGTATGTACTATTATGATCCCATTTTAAAGCTAAAGAGACTAAGGCACAGAGAGGTTAAGTAACTTGCCCAAGCTCACACAGTGAGAAAATGTGGGGAAAAGGAAAGTGGCGGAGACAGGATTTGAATTCAGGCAGAGCTCCGTCATGTCTGGGCTGACACTGCCTCCCCCCTACTGCGAATCACTCAGGAGGAACAACCTGCGCCCCAGGAGAGCCTCCTCCCCAGACGCACGGGCACTTCATCACCTCCCCATGGGCCAATCTGGAGGCCCCTAACCTTTTGGAAGGTCCGCGCCAGCAGGGCCTGCGTGTGTCGTCCCTACGCCGCCTCCAGCTGGGCCTCCCGGAGCCACAGTGTCCACCGCGGCACCCGTAGGCCCCTGCTCAACAGCTGCCAGCTGCCGGCAGCCCAGCGCCATGGCCGCTGCCACCGCCCACCGCCTCTGCACCCAGTGCTGCCACGCTCTGAAACATCTGGACAGCCGGGACAGACCAGGCTGACTAGGGGATGGGCCTGGTCCCCAGCCCCAGGGAGAGCTGGGGGCTCAGCAGCACCCACGTCGCCTTTCCAGCATGGAGGGTGATGCTCCACGCTCTGGCAGGAGAGCTGGCTGGACCCCGGGAGAACTTCCCTCTATGGAGGGCTAGCCTTGGAAATCCCAGACAAGAGAGCTCCTGGGGGCAGGGGAATGAATGCAGGACAGCCTCACAGGTTTAGGATTCCTGGGAGCGGCAGTCCCCTTGTTCCTGTCCTTGGGGCCCGGGAGGTTCCCTCCCCCTGAAATTCTGCAAGGATCTGCCATCGGGGCCTTATCTCCGTCAGGCCCGAGTCTGCAGGCAAATGGGAGAGGAGGCGTCCCAGGAGCATGGCCCTGGCTCCCACCCCTCAGCCCATGACCTCACCGGCCTATCTCAGACTCCAGGCTCACAGTGTTTCCGGCTTCGTTCTTGGAAAACAAAGGGACACGACACAGCACTCAGGCCAAGAAGCAAGCAGGACTGGACACCCCCTGCTAAGCCTGCCTGCCTATGGCCTCCCTTTCTGAGGGAGGGTGACACAGGAGTGACAGCCAGCTTGGAGCGAGAATTCCTGGGAGGCAGCCCTCCTCCCCCAACCCTGAGTCCCCCAGTTCCCATCCCAGACCCCTCTGGCCTCTACCTGCAGGTCACTCCTCATGGGGCCGTGTCTGGCGGACCAGAAGCCGGCCTCTCTTCTTCCCTGCCGACCTGGTCCGTGGGGTCCTGTCCCCTCCTTCCCGCCCAGGGAGGATGCCCCAGGCTGAACAGGACGAGGCTGAAGAGCAGAGCCTGGCCTCCCTGCTGCCCTCCCCTTGAGGGGGCAGGGGGTCCTCCCTCTGTCCCCTGCCATATGTAGTCCCTGGGGAGCACTTCTCGCCTTGTCTTACAGGGTGGGCAGGAAGGACCCCTTGCTCAGGGTCAAGGGCAGCCCTGGGCAGCATCTCCAAAGTAGTGTCCAGTGATGCAGGCTTGTTGCTTGCCTGAGAGTCTGAGAGACCATCCTGGACGCCCGGTGCTTCTGGGAAACCTGCAGTTTCCCTGAAACCTTGGGAATGTTTCCTCCTCTCATCCCAGGAAGCAAGAACAGGCTGGCTGGGCTGGGGGTGAGCAGGGAGTATCTGGCCAGCTCTGGTCCAGGGCTCCTGCTGCACAGGGCCTGGGGGTTCCCGGGATGCCTGGCACCTGAGATGGACCGCCTCACGCTCCAGGCGTTGCACGGAGGCCAGCAGCTGGTGAATGGCAGCTTGGGACGGAGCCCAAGTCCGGCTCTGGGCAGACTCCAGGGTGAAGCCAGGTCCTCCAGGGTGAAGGGTTCCCACAAGCCTGGAGGTCCAGCCCCCCAGGCCACACTGGGATCTGGGGTCTGGCCGTGTGTGCCCTTCGAGTGGGCCCAGGCCTGCAGCAGGCCCAATGTCTGGGCAGGGGGTATTGGTGGACAGCAGCCGGGAACACCTCGGGTGGGAGGCTGGGGAAGAAAGTGGCCGTCGGGGTAGGGGGCTTCCCTCGGGCATCCTGTGCGGCCAGAAGCTTTCCTGATCCCCCGACCAGAGGCGACGTCCCCACTCAGTCACGCTGGTCTCCCTGACGCTCAGGTTGCTCTGCTGGATGGCAAACGCCTGAGCTCTTCTTTGGGGCCTCCCGGCCAGGGGCTGCAAGTTGATCTGCTGTCGGAAGCTTGAGTTGGTCAGCTGGCCAGTCGTGTCCTTCAGGACGAGGCCCAGGCTGGGGCTGGTCAGGTTGCTCTGGACTCGGCAGGGCTCCTGGCACAGCGCTGTCCCCAGGGATGGTGTGGTGGCAGCCCCCCTGCTCTCGGCCTGGCCCATGGGCACCCACTGGCCATGTGTACTGGCCAGGCTCTTCCGGAGTCTCCATTGCTCTAAAAAGAGGACAGACAGTTATGCCCTGGGGGAGAACTTGGTGGTCAGTGCTGGAGAGGGACAGGTGGGGAGGGACAGGGCGCCACACGGGAGGGAGCCCAGGCTCCAGAGGTCTGCGTCAGCTCTGTCATCCTGGGTGGACCAGTGGATGCACCCGGGGGTCTTGAGCCAGAGCAGCGACCTGGTGACAGTGCAGGGACTCAGAACAGGGAGAGGGCAGAGACAGGGAGGAGGGCAGAGGGAAGCAGGGAGATAGTTGGGAAGCTGCTGAGGGGTCCCAGGCGAGAGGTGATGGAGCTGGGATGGGGGCAGCAGGAGGGTGGAGAGGAGACAGATCAGGTCTGCTGAGAAGGCCTAGAAGAGGGTGAAGGAAGGAGACGTGTCACTGATGGCTCCCTGGTGTCCAGCTTGAGCAAAGAGGTGCTGCGGCGACCGCAGCTGGGGTGAAAGCAAGACTCAACGTATCAAACAGCTAAACGTGGGCTGCTCTGGCCCCGAGGGGGTGGCGCTCCCTCCCTGCAGGTCTCCCCAGCCCCCAGACCATTCTGCAGCTGGGAGACAAGGCCTCTTGGGGGCGGGTGAGATGCCTGGGAGGGCCTGGCAGGTAGTGTGGGCCATGAAAGTTTGTAGATAGGAACTAAAGGTCAGAGAGGTTAAGCACCTTGCCCCACGGTCACACAGCTAGAACACAGAGAAACCGGCACGTAAATAGGAATCTGAATTTGTTCTTGGGATGCTCCCACTCTTTTTTTTTTTTTTTTTTTTTTGCAGTATGCGGGCCTCTCACTGTTGTGGCCTCTCCCGTTGCGGAGCACAGGCTCCGGACATGCAGGCTCAGCGGCCATGGCTCACAGGCCCAGCCGCTCCGCGGCATGTGGGATCTTCCCGGACCGGGGCACGAACCTGTGTCCCCCGCATCGGCAGGCGGACTCTCAACCACTGCGCCACCAGGGAAGCCCGCTGTCCCCACTCTTGGCTGCACCAGCTCTGTGGCCTTCTGGAAGCCCCAGGAACCTGAGCAGGGAGGTTCCCAGCCCACCAGCGCTGCCAGAAGACTGACCTGTGAGGGCCCCTTCTCTGCCAGGGGCCCCAGACAGGCCCACTCCTGCGCCCCCCCTCCTCACCTCATGTCCTGACTTCCTGACCCTCCCTCGTGCCCCAGGCTGGAAGACTTTGTCCTGGCCCAGCTGGCCCTGAACAGCTAATCTCTGGAATTAGCAAGGCCCTGGGCTGGCCTGTCTGGGAAAGGGGCGCCTGGCTGCTACCCGAGGGAACCTTGCTCCTGCCACCTCTGACCCAGACCCCTTGAGCCTCTTGCCTGGCCTCAGGGGGGTGGCCGGCCTGGGGGGCACATTCTCCTTGTGGCTGGTGTCAGGGCTCAGCTCCATGGGCTCCAGGGCAAAGCCAGGGTGGCAGTGACCTTGGTCCACACCGCAGCCGGTCCTGTTTGATTAGGGAGACTCTGAGGGGTGAGGATAGGGTGCCCGCCTCCTACCAGCCACGCCCAGCCCTGGTCCCCACTCCCACGCTTCACCAGCATCCCTGGTTGCCCTGAGGTCCAGCCCCGGCTGTCGTGTTCAAGGCCCCTTGGGGTCTCCTCTCCCCAACCCCTGTACCACCCCTTTCCCTTGTCATTTTCTCGTGTCTTCCGGCATCCACTCCTAACACTGATGACAGATCCCTGTGGACCCTGCTTCCCGAGCAGCCCTGTCAGGTGAGGGCTCTTTCTCTCAGACCTCTAGGCAGGAGGGGGGGCCCTCTTTGCTTCCAGTCGCCGCTTCCCGACCATTCTCCCTCTCTCCTCTCTAAAATGCTCGGTTCGAAGTTCCAGGCAGGCCAGGAAGGAAGCCCTCGTCATTTATTCCTTGACGGTTTCAGCTCCCAGCTCACTGTCACTTTCTGCAGCACACACCTAACTTCTGGGTGGTTTCACCCTGCATGTGGACAATCCCTCCAACTCCTGGTCTGCGAGTCCTTGACCTTCTAACCTCCCACCATCCTGTCCTTCACCCAACCTCAGTCACCTGCTCCCAGGGTCCCCCCAGACTTTGTCATCCTCAAAAACTGCACCCCCCCCATAAATTCAGCTTCAGAGCCCACACCCATCTTTCCAAGCTCCCTCCCTCTGGTGCCGCATCCTTTCTTCCATGAGACCCGACCCTCTGTCCCTACCACCCTTCGTCCTCCGACCCACGGGACCCACCGTGATGTCTCTCTCGCGCCTCCTGCAGTTTAACCATCCGGCGTTATGACCATCCCCCTTGCACACCCCTGGCTCCCTCTCTCTGCCGCTCACGCAGCAAAATCACGACATAGGTTAAAGTGACTAAAGGGAAACCCTACAACTGCACTGGTGGCCTCGCTCCGAAATTACCACCTTCAATCTCAAGCAGGCCCCCAAGGCTGCTGGAGAATCAGACTCTAGTCCCCTCCTCCCCACCCTCTAGAAGCTATTTCACACTTTCTCTGCTATCCTCAAGCCTCTGTTGCCTCTTCTCCTCTCATCCCCTGCAGCAGACCTTGTTCCTATTTCACCCACCAAGGAGGGCCATCAGAAAAGAAGAGCCACAAGTGTCCCCGCTCACCAGCTTCGTGTCCATAGCCTCTCCTGTGCCCTCCCCCATCCTGTGTGGTCCCACCCCCCAGCCTGACCCTCCTCTGTGCCCTGGGAGCCATCCCGTCTCCCCTGCCCAAGGCCAGCACCCAGGGCCACCACCGGCCTCCGAGGTCCCATTCTGTGAATCAGGAAAAGAACCCTCAATCCCCACAGCTGACTCAGCCCCCCAAGCCCACCAGGGCACAGAGCGGGGGGGGCGGGACACAGGCTATGATGTGTCCGGGCCCTGTCTCTGCTCCCAAAGTCACTTCCCCCATCGTCAACACTTCCTCTTGCCTGACGGATTCATTCACATCAGCACTTCAACAAGCGGTTATTTTTTTCCATCTTTAAAAACAAAAAGCAAGGGCTTCCCTGGTGGCGCAGTGGTTGGGAACCCGCCTGCCAATGCAGGGGACACAGTTTCGAGCCCTGGTCCGGGAAGATCCCACGTGCCGCGGAGCAACTAAGCCCTTGCGCCACAACTACTGAGCCTGCGCTCTGGAGCCCATGAGCCACGGCTACTGAGCCCACGTGCCACAACTACTGAAGCCTATGCACCTAGAGTCCGTGCTCCGCAACAAGAGAGGCCACCGTAATAAGACCGTGCACCGCGGTGAAGAGTGGCCTCTGCTCACCGCAACTAGAGAAAGCACAGCAACGAAGACCCAATGCAACCAAAAATAAATAATAAATAAATTAAAAAAAAAAAAACACACACCAAAAAAACCCCCACTCCTCTCTTGAGCCTCCAGGAAGGACTCAGGCCATTTCTCCCCTTCTCATCACCCCCAAACCCCAATTCCTCCCCCACCTCTATCTCTGCTGACCTCAGTGCAGTTGGGCTCCCCTCACCCCAAAGAGCCTTTCCTCCAGGTGATCTCCGCAGTGCCAAGCCCCTGGCTAGTTCTCAGCCTTCGGCTTGTTGCAGGATCTTAGTTCCCCGACCAGGGATCGAACCCGGGCCCTCGGCAGTGAAAGCGCAGGGTCCTGACCACTGGACCGCTGGGGAAGTCCCAGCCCTCAGTTTTCTTGAGGCAGCAAAGGCGGCAGGACAGTGATCACTCAGCCTCCTCGGAGCCCCTGCCTCCCTGACTCCAGGCTGCCACCTCTCAGTATCCCTCCCTCCAGCCTGCCTGCCTGCTCTTTCCAGCCTCTTCTGCTGGTTCCTGTTCTCCATGCTCATCCCTGGGACCCCCACTTCCCTGATGCTCGCATCCCAGGTGACCTCAGCTTCAGATGATTCTCACGCAGACTCCCATACCGCTCTTCTGGACATCCTGACTCCTCCCTCCCTCCCATCACGTGCAGCCCATCAGCTAATCCCATCTGTTCCACCTTCCAGAGACACCCAGAATCTGCCCCGGCTCACCACCTCATCCTCACCTCCCTGGGTCAAGCCACCCCCTCCTCTTGCCTCCTAACTGGTCTCCCCTCTTCTGTCCTCTGTCTCCACATCCGACAGCCTCCTCCCAACAGAGGGCAGAGTGGCCCTGTGAACACTGAGATCAGGGTGTGTCCTGACTCACCTCAAACACCCGCAAAGACTCCCCAACCCACTCAATCCTCAACCAAGGCTTCGAAGCCCTCTCTCAGAGACCTTATTATTATGTACAAAGTGACGTCGGCACACAGCCTCATCTCTTTGGTTATGCTTGTCTATGGCTGCACACATTTACCCTCTGGCCTTTAAGAAAGTTGGCTGACCCCTGCTCTATGCTATCTGCTCCCCACCCTTACCTAACCCACCCTCCCCCTCTCCTCCCTCCCCTTGCTCTCTCTGCTCTGAACACACTAGCCTCCTCACCGTTCTTCCAAAATGCTGTGCATGTTCCCACCTCAGGGCCTTTGCACTTGCTGTCCCCTCCCCCCAGAACCCTCTTGCCCTCTCTCCCTCCTTCCTTCCAATCCTGCTCAAACTTCCCAGGGAGCCCCTCCCTGACCACTCTGCCCACACCCACCCCCACCACTCCCGCCTCTTTTTACCCTGCATGATTTTTCTCCATGACTTATCACCACCTGACAGACTGCAGAAATTTGCTGTTCTCTCTGCAGTGGACTATGAGCCACTGTCTCTTTTTTCCCCTGCTGTATTCACAGCACATAGAATAAATAGTATGTGGCACACAGTAGGGGCTTATACATTGTGTTAAAGGAGTGACTGGATCGGGCTAAGCATCATGCAGCCTTTAGGATGCGTCCTGTCATTTAACCTGCACCGCAGCCCTAAGAAGTAGGCTGCTCGTTTTAGAGATGAGCTTAAAGAGACTACCTGCTATATAAGTACCGCGCGCTAACCGATTGCGCCACTGGAAGGAGGGAGACGCAGGAGGGAAGAGATATGGGAACATATGTATATGTATAACTGATTCACTTTGTTATAAAGCAGAAACTAACACACCATTGTAAAGCAATTATACTCCGATAAAGATGTAAAAAATAAAATAAAATAAAAAAAGAGACTACCTGCCCAGCCCAAGGCCTTATAGCCGGTCAGCAGTGGCAGAGGGCTACCCCGGGGGCTAACTCCGCAGCGCATGATCCTAACCAGGACCTCCCCGAACCCCACCTCTTTCCAAAGGAGATGTGAGACGCTCAATCCGCAGTATCCCTTCCTACCCCTAATTCCCTTCATCCCACGCCTGGGCTCATCGGCCCATCGATCCGCTCTTCAACCCCCACCCTGTCTGCCCCCCGCCACTCCACCCTCATCCTCGTCCAGTTAAGGTGATGAGTCTCTCTTCTCTTCCCACCAGGACTCAGTTTTCTGCCCTCCTGGACCTGCCCTCCCGCGCCTCTATCTTCCTCTGGTCCATCTTCACCCAGTCAAATTTGAACCTGGAGGGGATCTCAGGCGGGACGGCTAAGATCCAGGCAGGTGGAGGCGGGGGAGGTGGGGTGGGGACATCAAAGGTCGCGCCTGCCGAGTGCGGGGCTGCCGCATGGAGGGTGCCCCCTGCGCCTCCACGCGATCTGAGAGCTTGGCGGTGCGGGTCTGTGCGCGTGCGCGCTCGGGGATGCGGGTGGCCGGGGGGTGGGTGAAGCTCGCGGTCCTCGGGTTCTGGCCCCACGCGGTGTGCCCGGGGGCAAGGCAGGTGGGCCTCGTGCAAACTTCTCCACGTGCAAGACAGAACTCTGCCTGCCTTCGGCTCCCTCTGAAACGGGCTGGACTACCCACTCCCCCTCCGCGCTGTGTCCTTGGCGCAATCATACTTTTCTCCGGGCATTTTCTACTTGCCAAACCTCTTTGCCCATGCTGTTCCCCACCCAGACCTGACCTGCTCTTTACTTTACGTTTTCTCTTTTCTAAACAGGGAGAGCACTGGGCCTGGAGTCAGAAGACCTGTGATCAAGATCAGTTCCCTTGCCGTGTGACCTCAGGCAAGTCCCTAAATTCTCTGAACCACAGGCTCCTCCTTTGTAAAAGGGAAGTGGTGACACCTACTGTACTATCTCATGGGTTTGATGGGAGAATCAGACGCTTAATAAATAAATGCCAAAGAGCCTTTAAACTCTAAAGCAATTCTTGAAGGAGGGGATGATTATTACTTCCTCTTAAGTCCCCTTTTATGTCTAGTAATACTTTTTGCCTTAGAGTCAAGTCGCTCTGATACGAATTTAGCTATACCAGCTCTATTTCAGTCCTTATTTGCCTGGCTTAACTTTTTCATTGATTTACTTTCAGCCTTCCTGTGTCTGTATATTTTAGGTGCGTCTCTTAAAACACAATGTGGCTGGAAGTTTTTAAAAAGTCATTTACAAATGTATGATTATGATATATTTATATAAACCATCTTATTTTTGTGCTTGCTAATGGTCAAACTTCAGGTTTATTTTCTCCTTTCTTGCCTTTTTTTAGAATTGACCAAGGTTTTCTTTTTCCTCATTTTTTCCCCCACCATTGTTTTGGAAATTACACATTTTATTTCTCTTCTTTCAGTAGGCATCCAAGACATTTTTTTTTTTTTTTTTTTTTTTTTTGCGGTACGCGGGCCTCTCACTGTTGTGGCCTCTCCCGTTGCGGAGCACAGGCTCCGGACGCGCAGGCTCAGCGGCCATGGCTCACGGGCCCAGCCGCTCCGCGGCATGTGGGATCTTCCCGGACCGGGGCACGAACCCGTGTCCCCTGCATCGGCAGGCGGACTCTCAACCACTGTGCCACCAGGGAAGCCCCATCCAAGACATTTTAATATGTATATTTAATTTAACAAAGTGTAAAGTTAATCCAGTATTTACCTTCCTTCCAGACAAAAATGGACTTTGTAACACTGTGTCTGGTCAACTCCTCCTGACATAGATTATTATTGTCTTGAACACTAAACCACATGTTTACTATTTCCTTCATGCATGTCAGATCTTCCTTAAAGAAAAATTTCCTTCTTCCACAACAAGGTTCTTATACGTTTCGGTAGGGAAGGTCTGTTGGTGATCACCCCCATTGGCGTTCCTCTGAACATGTATTTCATCCTGAAAGCTAACTCATTAGTACACAATTTAGATTGACAGTAATTTTTTTCACCACTTTAAAGATACCATTCCTCTGTCTTCTGACTCCTATTGTTATTGTTGAGACATCAGCTGCCAGTATAATTGTGTGAAGGAAAAAATGTTGCCTGCCATACCAGTAAACAAAGAATGCTGCAGCCATCAAGCCACCACATTACAGCTGCCCCCAAAGGTGCGCCCTGAGGAGACTCAGGATGAGAAAGCACGTGATATTGGCCCCAGATAGCTGAGGTGCATATCAAAGGAGCCCAGACTTTTGCATCTTCCCATACATAGAAAAGCGCTAAATTCATTAACCTGAGATGTCTGCTTTTCTTTAATTTTTGGTAACCTTTTGATGTTCCCAGTACCTGGTCTTTGTTGCAAAAACTCCTTTATATCCTGGTTCCCCCCTCACCTTGTCGAAGCAGTCCCTCAGAGCTATCTGAGAGGCTGTGTCCTGAGTTTTAGTTCTCAGTTTTGTCTGTCAAATAAAACATAATTCTCAACTTTTAGGTTGTGCTTTTTTTTTTTCAGTCGACAATTGTCATTCCGTTTAGGACAATAACTTTTCTGTCTAACTGCTTTTGGGATCTTAGTGTTTGTCTTTGGTGTTCTGCTGTTTTCATTCATCTATTCATTCCATAACTTTTATAAAGCACTTACTGGGTGCCAGCACTGTTCTAGGTGCTGAAGATACATCAGTGAGTGAACAAAGTTCCATTATGATGACTGTAAATGTGGGTTTCCTCTTATGTATTCTGTTTGGAGATTGTTTGACTTCCTGGATCTGGGGCTTGGTGTCTTTCCGTTTTGGAAATTCTCCACCGTTAAATCTTTGGATGTTGCCTGTCTCCCACTGTCTCCCTCAGAAACTCTGACTATATTTATATAGGACCTTCTGACTCTATCCTTTGTTTCTTCTCCTACTTTCTGTCTGTTTTTGCTGAATTCTGAGTAATTCCTTCACATCTATCTTCAAGGCTACCAATTCTCTCCTCTGGTGGATCTCTTCTATGAATTAACCTATCCATTGACTTTCTAACTTCAGTCACTGTGTTTTTCATTTGTAGAAGTTCTATTTATTTCCTTTGAAGCTCTACCTGGCATCCCAGCCTCCACACTGTCACACTCTGCCTCTAAAATCAAGAGGTTTCCATGTGCCCTGTCCAGGTCTCCTCTTTCTGGGCTGTGTCCCCAGCTGTGGAATAAGGAGGATCTAGGGGACCAGTTTTCATATTGTGCTCCAGGGACCCTACCTTAGAGTGGCAGTGGTAATGGGGTGAGGCTGGTGAGCTCTGTCAGACTAGCTCTGTTTCATATACTGGGTAAGATGTCTTTTGAACAAAGTGTTTGAAATAAAACAGACTTTGCAAATCGCTGGTCTGGGGAGCTCTGAGCTTCCTTCAAGTTCCAATCTGTGATTCTGAGTTTAGATCTCCGATATAATGTTTTATAACAATCTGTTGACCTCTGTCTCCTGACAGTTTTTTCAATCTTTTGAAAACTCATAGAACGCATTCAATAAATGTTTATGGAGTTAATAATAAACAAATAGATAAATGGTCAGACATGCTATCCCCAAATATGGCACCTTGGCGTATTGAATATTTTAAGCTGAAGGAGTTTCTTAAAAACTATTAATTAATTAAGTTATTTTTGGCTGCCGTGGGTCTTCGCTGCTGCACATGCACTTTCTCTAGTTGCGGCGAGCGGGGGCTACTCTTCGTTGAGGTGCGTGGGCTTCTCACTGCGGTGGCTTCTCTTGTTGCGGAGCATGGGCTCTAGGTGTGCGAGCTTCAGTAGCTGTGGCACGCAGGCTCTAGAGCACAGGCTCAGTAGTTGTGGCGCACGGGCTTAGTTGCTCCATGGCATGTGGGATCTTCCCGGACCAGGGCTCGAACCTGTGTCCCCTGCACTGGCAGGCGGATTCTTAACCACTGCACCACCAGGGAAGTCCCTGAAGGAGTTTTTGAGAAAGCAGCAGAAGCAGGAAGGTCCCTCTGACCTTCCCCCCACCCCCCGCCCTGCCCATCTTCCCTAAAACAGGCCATAAAACTCCCATGTGCAAGGAACCCCCCAGATCCCGTATCAGGAGGAAAGAAGACATTCTTATCACCAGAGACAGGGAATTTCTGGCCAAAAAATCTGTAAAAACCTTGTTAAACCCTTATCTTCCTAGTTACTTCTTTACCATTTACAACCCCAAGCCCAAACACCTTTGTCTTGTCAACTCTTCACAAATTTCTTGTTTTTCTTTGTCTAAAAGCTTCCTGCTCTGGTCACTTCTTTGGGTCTCCATTCTCTTGTATACATAAAAATTCAAAAACTTTGTATGCTTTTCTGTTAATCTCTGTCAGTTTAGGGACTTCCCTGGCGGTCCAGTGGTTAGGACTCTGCATTTTCACTGCCAAGAGCGGGGGTTCTATCCCCGGTCAGGGAACTAAGATCCCGAAAGCACAGCCAAAAAAACCCAAAAACCGAAAAACTGTCCATTTAATTTTCAGACCCAGCCAGGGACCCTAGGAGGGTTGAGAAAATCTTTTTTCCTCCCTACATTGGCCATCCCTCCCTCTGAATAATTAACACAGGCAATGAGGTGTATTATTTATCTAACTGAGGCTCAGTGAAGTTAAGAGACCATCCAGTCACTCACACCGCCAGTCAGAGGCTGCATTTAGGATTAAAATCAAGACTCGCTGACTTCAGAGCTGGTTTGGAGAGTTGGGATTTCCAGGCTGACTTGGAGACTCTGAAGACGTGCCTGGTGGGCCCCTGCTCTGGTCTAGTTTTGGCCAAGGGGAAAAGACACTGACCTTCCCGGGGCAACTCCTCTGGCTCCTTCATCTGGAAGGCTCAGTTTTGTGAAGACAAGAGATACAAGATTTGCAGACAAGATAAGTGACTTTAGCCCTGGCCAGCAGGAGACCAGAGACAAGAGGAACTTGCTTCCTGTGGCTGACAGTTTCTAGAATGTGAGAAAACCCTATAGACTAAAATATGGACTCTTTCCAAATCCCTTTAGAAACTGGCCTTTTAAAGAGAATGTGGGGGAATTCCCTGGTGGTCCAGTGGTCACGACTCGGTGCTTTCACTGCTGTGGGCCCTGGTTGGATGCCTGGTTGGGGAACTAAGATCTCGCAAGCCACATGGTGCAGCCAAAAAAATAAATGAATAAATAAAAAGAACACAGTAATGAGAATGTCTGACTGGAAAGCCCCGTTACCTCAAGTGCGGCCCACTGGAGACTTGAGTTCCTGGCCTTGCTCATGCTGAAAACTCAGCTACTGTGCACCGGGGCCAAGTCAAATCTCGGAGACAGTTTTGGGTGCAGTAGAAAAGTATAGCTTTATTGCTCTGCCAGGCAAAGGGGTCCACATGCATCATTGCCCCAAACCTGACCTCCCTGTCTCCTCTTGGTGAGTGGCAGCTCCAGCCTCCAGTTGCTTGAGCCCCAAACCTTGCAATCTTTTTTTTTTAATTTTTATTTATTTATTATTTATGGCTGTTGGGTCTTCATTTCTGCACGAGGGCTTTCTCTAGTTGTGGCAAGCGGGGGCCACTCTTCATTGCGGTGTGCAGGCCTCTCACTATCGCGGCCTCTCTTGTTGCGGAGCACAGGCTCCAGACGCGCAGGCTCAGTAGTTGTGGCTCACGGGCCCAGTTGCTCCGCGGCATGTGGGATCTTCCCAGACCAAGGCTCGAACCCGCGTCCCCTGCATCGGCAGGCGGATTCTCAACCACTGCGCCACCAGGGAAGCCCCAAACCTTGCAATCTTGATCTCCTCTTTTTCTCCTACATCCAGTCCATGAGCGAAGCCTGCTGCTCTGCCTTCGAAACAGATCCAAGAGCTGCCATGTTGAGAGAGGCAATCTCCGTCACGTGGCCTTTCCACCCCGCTTGGCCTGGGACACTCCCTCACCAAGAGACAAAGAGCCCATACAGCCTTGCCGAGCTTGGCGCCTGGTGTGGGAGCATCTTTCCCTGTTTCAGGCCCAGTGTGTGCTCTTTTGTTCTGCTTAAGCCTGTGTGTCATATGGCACCCGGCCAACCCCACTGCTCTATCTGTCCTCTTCGGGGAGGGGATGGGGTCCTTCCCCTGCGCCATGAGAGGGCCGAGCACAAGCACACTGCCTGTCAGCTGCCGGGAGAGACCCGCTGGCCCCCGGGAGACCGACGCCACTACTGAAGCCGATCTTGCTGTCTCTTCTCAGCGTGAGTCCAGCGCCGTCCATCAGTGTTTGAGCGTCTGATGTTTTCCTTGGCGCCTCCAATACCAAGCTGCCGTGGGCAGAAGTGCCTGGAGGACCCCCCTGGCTTGACAACCGGTGCCCGGTGCTCTGCTTGCCCTGACCACTCGTCACCACCTCCACCTCTCCGTCCAACACTGTCCTTTTAGAATGTAAGTCAGACCATGTCCGACTCTGCCCAAAGCCCTCCAGCAGCTCCCATCTCACACTCAACCAAAGTCCTTGAAATGACCTTCTGACCCATCTGGCCCCTGCTGCCTCCCTGACCTCATTCCTTCTTCCCAACCTTGGCTGCAGCCACGCTGGCCTCCTGACCGTGCCCCCAGACAGACTGGGCAGGCACACGCCCGCTCAGGCCTTCCTCCGAGCTGTGCCCTGCCTAAAACCTCCCAAGCAAAATGGAATCTCCCAGGTACTGGGGGCTTTTTCCCCTCACTGGGGTATCCCCAGCATCTAGGACACTGTCCAGCTCCCATCGACTCTTGACTGCTTGTTGAATGAACGTTAGACACTCTCCCTTATGAGACCTGCTGGGTGGAAAGGGGCAGCCACCCTGGTGGCCCTCACTGTTCCCATGTGCCTCTGATGGCCTCTCCTTGCAGGATGGCCCTTGGCTTCCTGGGGCCACCTTGCCCGCGTGGTCAGGGAGCCAGAGCAGCCTGAAAGTTTAAGTCACTGTCCCCCAACCCTGGAGTAGCTTTGGCAGATGACCAAGAAAGCCCAGCTCCCCTGTTTTGCAACACATCGCACGCTTCCTTTCAGGGTCTGCTCCTGGGGAGCTCCACCTCAGACAGGGGCCCTGCTCTGCCCTCTCCCCAAAGATCCGCTCAACGTGGGGCCCTGGGACTATAAGGAACTGGGGTCTCTGAATATACTCCCCCTCTGTTTGACACAGCCTCTCCTATCTGTAACCACCCCCACGCCCCCGCCTCTTCCTTCCTTGAGAAATCTGACATGCTCAGGATCCAGATGCAGGAGTATATACGCTGCAAGCCTCCCACGTGCCAGGAACTGGTATAAGCAAGAGAACTGGAACTTGAGTGTTAGCCTCCTGTCCCCTACCCAAGGCCACAGCCATGCACTTGACATGGGTCCTTCTAGCTGATGCTTTTACATCTTACCACATATACGCCACAAACAATACAGGGTATTGCTGAGGGGTTTTAAAATTCACACTAACACTCTCATATCACGTGTGCCATTCCGCAACCAACGTTCGGGGGGAACCAACATTGATAGAAACAGGCCTGGTTGGGCTTCCCGCAGAGGTTGAGAGTCCGCCTGCCGATGCAGGGGACGCGGGTTCGTGCCCCGGTCCGGGAAGATCCCACATGCCGCGGAGCGGCTGGGCCCGTGAGCCATGGCCGCTGAGCCTGTGTGTCCGGAGCCTGTGCTCTGCAACGGGAGAGGCCACAGCAGTGAGAGGCCCGCGTACCGCAAAACAAAAAACAAAAAACAAAAAAGAACAACAAAAAAACCCGAAATAGGCCTGGTTTATTCATTTGAACGGCTGAACAGTATTCCTTAGAATGAACGGACCACCGCTTATCTGCCCGCCCCCGTCTGACTATGAGGCTGTTCCCAGTTTTCCACAGCTTCAGCCGCCCAGCATCCCTTGGCCCCGGAGCACAAGCCCCTTCCCCGGAGGCCCATGTTCCTTCTTTCAGGGCTCTCGCCTCCGGACAGAGGACTCCTAATGCCTCTTCCCCCGTAGAGCAGGACCTGAGTTCACCCCTGTAGCTCCAGGCCCCTGCACAGCATGTGGCAGGCACTCAGCTTCTTTGGATGGATGGATACAGAAGAATGGGGGGAGGGGACTGTGCACCAGGCCTTGACCTCTTTGTCCCAGGGACGAGCCACGATGGCCTGAAAGAGCCCAGATACCTGGCGTCCAGTGATCAATGCCATCCCAGTGGGAGTGGGGTAGGGCCCTGGCCATGAGATCCTTGGAGCTTCTGGACAGGTGTCCCCGTCTGCTCTGAGGCCAAGACACAGGGTCTGCCAGGAGCCAACCGCCCCTGGCCCACTGACCCAACATCATCATGGGCTCAAGGAACAGCCCCCCCGACACGCTCGCTGTCATGCAGGGAGCCCTCCCGAGGGCCAGGCACTATACATTTCAGCCGCGTCATCACTCTCTGGGCAGGCATTAGCCCTCCTCCAGCAGACACGGGGGTCTGAGGGGCACACAGTCAGGGGCAGGGCAGGATTCAAACCAATACCTGAGCTATCTGAATTCGGAGAAATGGACACCTATTTGCCGCAATGAACAGTGCCCTCCTCTGCTGGGGCCTCGGCTGGGCCGGAGCTGGGCACAGAGCAGGCCCAGCTGGTCGTGAGCCCCTGCTTCCTCCTGCCGCAAGAGAATGGGCACCTAAGGCCTGGTGCCCTGGGGATTCGCTGGAATCTTCCCAGGAATGGCAAGTCCAGGCTCCAGCCCTGACGGGAGATTAAACATGGCTCAAAACACACTCAGCTAGAGGATTCCCTGAACTTTAATGCCATGGCTCTGAGGAGGGCAGCTGGAGGCTGTGGTGGATCTCTGAGGCTGCAGACACCACCAGCCTCCAGTGACGGGGTCCTGGGCCCCAAGTGACTAGGCAGTGAGAAGCCAGGGGTCCTCACCCCTGCACTCCTGGGGCTGAGTGTGACCAGAAGCTCTCAGAGCTCCTGCGGGAGGGCTTGGCCAACTTCGGGAGAGGCGCGGGGTAGGGGCATCACTGGCTCTTAGAGGCCTGACCCCGCCAGGCTCAGGCACGGCTCGACCCGGGGCTTGCACGGAGCAGCTATGGGTGGAGGTGACAAAAGCGACCACAGTTCCCAGCCTGGAACCAGTGGGATACCTGGAAGGGAGGAGAGGCCTCGAGGAGTTTGGGACAGGTGTGCACAGGGGCTCCTGGCCTCTCAGGGCACTTGATTCAGGCAACCCCTGAGATGGGGAACCGGAAGACACATCCCACATCAGTTCTGAGAAAGGTGGGGGGACGGGAGCGCCCCAAGGATGACATCTAAGGCACCAAGAAGGTGATGCAGCCTCCTCCCACGCCTCCCCAGTTTGTCAAACTGGCCCCTAGGCTGGGGCCAGGTGCAGCAGGGCTGGCTTCAGTATCCTTGGGGGACGTGAGCCCTGCTCTCCAGGTCGGCAGAGGCTTCTGGAGAGTCAATCGTCTGGTAGGCACTGTGCTCCTGTGAAGCTCCAAGGAAAGCTAGGGGGTGGGGGAGATGGAGGGAAAGAAAAAATGAAGGGTGAAGACTTAGGACATTCCACAAGGCCAAACCAACATCCCCCTACCCCTCGACCAGAAAGGCCAGAGCTGGGCATCCCAGCACCCAGCAGTGACAGTGGCAGCAGCCCCAGGCACCAAGCCTTTAGCATGTATTATGTATTCAGTCCTCCTGTAACCCTACAGAGCAGGTTTTTTATTGTCCCCACTTTACAGATGAGGAAACTGAGGGTCAAAGAGATAAACTGACTCGCCTGAGATTACAAAGCTTGAAGCAGAGGACACCAGGATTCAAACCTAAGCGGCACGACCCCAAAGACAGGGCTCTTAGCCATTATGCCTCAGTGGTTCCCTGAGCAGCACACGCTCAGGAATCTGGCCAAGGGACGCCCAGCCCTGGGCCCACGGGCTCCCCTCCGGCTCCTCTCCCAGACAGGGCGGACACAGCGTGACTGTGTCCAGAAGGCCCCAGAGCTGGCACAGTTGCAGAGCCCAGAGGCTGCAAGGCAGGCTGTAGGGCTCTCAGTGCCACACCCCTCACTCTCATCTGCACTCCGCACATCTGTCCTGTGCTCCCGAACTGGCCCCAAGGGCCCTGGGCCTCAGTTTCTTCATCTGTCTAATGGAGGAACGTCACTGGCTCCTCCCCGCCCCTGGGCAGGCCTGGGCGGTGCTGAGGTTGCTCAGGGTGGGCGGCCCCGGGCCATTCCTGCCCTTAGCCCAGCAGCTCTCCCAGCGGGTGACGGGCCACTCTGGGCCTCTCTTCTCAGAAGTGAAAGGTGGACGACCACACCTCTCTCCACTTCTCTCAGAGACAGAGAAAGGAGGTGAGAATGTGCATCAGAGAGGGCAGGGGAAGGGCCACCACGAGAAGGCGTACAGCTCAGAGAGGCCGTGGGAGCGGGCAGCGGGTCTGGGCTAAGGGAAAGCACCTGCAGTTCAGGGCTGGCTTTGGCCGGCGCCCCCACGGCCTAGGCCAGCACCACCCCTCCCTTGGCCACCCAGACCCCGTATGTGGCAGGAGAGGGGGGTTCCAGCGATGGGGCTGGAGGGAGCTGAGAGGGGAAGCTGGCCCTGCAGGTGCCTACAGCCTCGGGCCACAGACTGCCCAGAGCTGCCTGGGGCACTGGATCACGCCCCGAGCTGCACCCATGTTTGAGCTGACAGGGGGACCTGGCACTGTAGCCTGGTGCAAGGGAAAGGTCATACCAGGTGGGGACGGCCGGGGGGACCCCTGGGCTCCTGCAGCAGAGACCAGAAACTTGCACACGGTCCAGCCTGGCTCCCAGAGCCCACGCCAAGCCCCGCCCTGCACCTCGAGCCCTTCTCTCACGGGGGCAAGGTTGGCTCCCTGGGGCCGGGGCTGGGGGGTGGAAGGTGGAGACCGGGGAGAGGTGGGGAGATGGCAGCATGCCAGCACCTAGGCCAGCGAGAGGGGAGTCGGGGAGCTGGCCGGAGGCGCTGGCCTCACCAGTGTGGAGGAGGCGCTCACCCCCGCGCTCCCGGTGCATTTGGTAGACGAAGCAGCAGGAGACCGGCTTGAGGAGTGCGCTGACGATGGCCATGCCGGCGCTGAAGCGCTGTGTGTCCGAGAGGCTGGCCCTTGGGTAGAAGATGCTGATGTGGATGATGTCCAGGAAGATGGTGACCGCCAAGCCGCCCAGAAACTGCAAGACAGGCCGGGCGCAGGGCCCAGGGGTGACCACGTGTCATCCGGGTTTACGAGCCCGCTGCCCCCCCGTCCCACCCCCTCACTCTCCCACCATATACACCAGACCGGAGGCTCCACTTGTGCCCTACTGTGTCCTTGGGGTTTGCTGGAGAACAGATCAAGCCAGCAGGCAGGACTCTGTGGATGAGATGCCCGACTGGGGGCTGTGAGGCTGCGAGCAGGGGTGCGGGGCCAGAGCACCTTCCCCCACCTCCTCTCATCCTGAGGCCACGACGAGGTACAAGACTTGGGTCCAGAGCCTCTGAGATGGAAGGCCCCTCAGAATTCACTTGCTCCATCTTCACCACCAAAGGAATCCCTTCTCAGCCATCCCGAGAGGCCGGTGCTGGTGCTCACAGCCATTTGGGTCTGAGCGGGTGTCGGGAAGCTCCCCTGTGGGACAGTTCAGCCAGACCGTGTCCACTCTGACCTCACAAGGTGGTGGAGTTCCCTCTTCACAGGCCTCCCGGCCACATCCCTCCCTATTAGGAGGGCCCTAGAGGTGGGTTACTGGCGTGTGCCCCACTGCCCTCAGGGAAGGGCCAGTCTGGGACACCGGTGGGAGCCCACCCCATGGCCCTCTTGGGGGAAAAATGAGCAGACTCCAGGCTCTCTGAGCCAGGCAGGCAGGGAAGCAGGCCAGACTAGTGAAGGTGCGCATGGGCTGGTAGCCTGGGTGGGCGTACATAGCAGGCTCTAGAAAGTGGAAAATGGGGAAAAAAGAAGGGAGAGGATATTGGATGGAGCCAGGCCCACAATCACCCTCAAGCCAGTTCTCCCCCAGCTCACCATACTTATGGCGTCGACGGAGTCCCGCTGCGCGACGGCCCACACGCCCAGGGCCAGGATGGTGAAGTTGGACCACGCGTAGGCGCCCGGGAACACGATGCAGCCCCTGCGGGAGGAGGAGGCATCTGAGTCAAGTCAGGAGGTGGCCGCCCCACAGGTGCCCACCCCTCCCACAGGTCACCTCCTAAGGCTCTCAGGTCTCAGGGCCCCTACGAGCAGACACCACAGTCTATGGCCTTGTTGCTTCCCACCCCCCGTGCTCCAGAAATGTCAGCACATGCCACCGCTCCGCCTCCCAAACGGATCCGGAATCTGGCCACGTCCCTCCGGGTCCAAACCACCATCCTCTCCTACTAGCCTCTCCCCACTGGTCTCCGTACTTCCACTCCTGCCCCCTCCTGGCCATTCATAAACAGCAGTTAGGTAAATCAGGGGACGTCACTGTGCTAAAAGTTCTCCAACAGTTCTCTGGGAATAAATTCAGACTCTTGACCATGGCCTATGGGGCCCTGTGGGATCTGGTGACACAGCCCAGCCTATACCTCCCATTCATTGCCTTGCTGTCCCCTCTACCCTGAACACTCGGTCCCTTTTTGTCATTTTAGCCTCACCTCAACTGTTAACTCCGAGACTCCTTCTCTGACTGCCCCATTTCAAGTACCACCTCACCGCTTTCGACCACAATGCCCACCCTCTTTTATTTTGTAGGGTATAACTGAACTGTTTACTTGTTTGTCAACTCAAAGAAAATAACAGTTAACCCAGAGCCCTTACTAGTATCTGGCACAGTTATAAGTGCTTTAAATTCGCTCATTTATGTGCATTTGTCTTAACAACCCCAGTAAGGAGGCACTATTGCTATCCTCATTTTACAGATGAGGAGACAGAGGCACAGAGAGGTCAAGTAACTTGCTGAAGGTCACACAGCTGCTAAGTGGCAGAGCTGGGATTTAAACCCAGGCAGTCTGGCTCAAGAGGCTGTGCTCTTATCCACCGTATTCACTCAGCTTGGATGGCCGCAGCACGCAGTGGGGTGCTTCATAAATTCAAATGGCCTTCCCTGAAGTGTACCGTACAGAAGACATGTGCAAAGCACTTAAGTGTAGGGCACAACGAGGCTTACTCAGAATAAGTAACCTCATTTTTTGGTTTTGAGAAAGCAGGCCTCACCAGCTCAAAATCTTGGGGAGCGTGACTGAGAAATCTGGATTTTGATTCTGCCCCTCGAGGTCATTAACCATGATTATCACTGTTCCCATTATTCATACCCGTTAACGTGTGCACTGCACTTCCACAACTGCAAAACGCACACGTGAGCTCAGTGGTCTCCAGTCTTGGTGTGGCAAAGAAATCTCCCCAGAAACTCAACAGCTAAAGCAGATGGTAATGATGAAAATCAAGCCTGAGGTCCTCAGGCCTCCCTTGTGCAGGCCTGGGCAGTGTCCGCTGAGCAGAGCATTGCCACGCTTCTCCCTCACAGCTCCTGAGTGGCGTGCTTCCTTGTACCCATTTTACAGATGGAAACCAAGGTCCCGAGAAGTGGAGTCACTTGGTCAAGGTGACCTGGCTGGAATATAGCAGAGCCAGGACCTGAACAGGGTCAGTCTGAATCCTGAGTCTGCCGTCTCTGGGCAGGGGGTGAGAAGTGAGAGTGAGGGTCCACCCCTAAGCAAGTGACCTCACCCCTGTGTCAGGCGTCTACTTGTTGAGCCGCTGAGCTAACCCCCAGAAGGCGCCCAGCCTGGCAGCTGGCCTCTGGACACCCTCAATAAAGGTTAGCAGTTTTACAGTTTCAGAAGTTACGCTTTCACCTTCCGATGACCTCACAGGACAAGTGGGAGGGTCAGTAATGCTCTCACTTTGTAGGTGAGAAAATGACTTAGGGGGTTTAAGTGACTCACCCAAGGTCACAGACACACAGAGCTCTACCTGACATCCACCCCAGCACAGTATAAGAGACCGGCCCCCAGGCTTCAGCACCTCAGACCCCCCCAGATGCGAAGGCCTCGGGGAAGAACCAGAGGGGTGACAAGCCCAAGGGGCTCAGGCAGTGTCTGGAGGAAGGTTGAGCGGTTGGTACTGCCCTGGGCTGTTGCCTCCCTGAGGATGAGGGCTCGAAGCTCCTAGGGCAGTGATGGCAAAGGCCTCTGGGTACTGCCTGCCCCTCTGACATCCTTGGAACATGGGGAGCTTGCTGACGATGCTCTTGACAAAGGTGCTATTTAGTCTTGGAACGGGCTGGGAGACGTGGACAAGGCCCGTGAGACACATGGATGCAGACCCAGGACACACATGGACAAGACCCCAAGGAGACACGTGGACCCAGATCCTGGGAGACAGGTGGACATAGAACAGGACACTCAGAGAGTCACTCACCAGATCGTCAGCAGCCAGTGAACCAGGAGGATCGCCTGTGGCACACAAAAAAGAGGGAGTGGGTGGAGGAGAGATCTGTGAATGTGACCACCATGGTGGCAGGGGGTTGGGCAAGAAAGCTTTTGGAGCCAGAAAACACCGGAAGCCCCCGCCTAGCACCTAAGAGCGCTTCAGCAATGTCTGTTGAAACACCACCAACAGTGACAGAAGAGAAGGTAGAGAAGGAGGAAGAGCACAGGCCAGGCGATGCTGCCACGTCGCCCTCCCCACTCGCTCGGGGCAGCTGACACCCACAGCCCTTCCTGCTTCCAAAGGCGGGAGGCTCCTCTGGGGAACCTGGGAATCTGCTCTGGAATCAGAGGAGCCTCAGTGGGAAATGGGGGTGGGGGGGAGCTCAAATGAGGCTGATTTCTTAGGACATTGGAGCTGGGGTGCCGTGTGGGGACGGGGGGATGCGGGGTGCGTCCAGGGAATGGGAGAGCAGCCCGGTGGCAGAAGACCAGAGGGGAGAGGTGGGCCTTGAGGGCCCCGGCAAGGAGCGTGGATTTCAGCCCAGGTGCACTGAGGGCTTTCCTGCAGGAAGGTAACACGCTATGATTTGTTAAGAAAAGAAATCCCCCTGGCTTTTTTCTAGAGTTCTGCGCTATCCCACCCTGTTTGTTGCCCCATATGTCCCTCAAAGACAGCCCTCTTTACTGCAACTGGTCTCTATTCCTGGTTATCAGAAGGGCCCTGATTGCAAAGCAAGTAAAGAAGGAAGGAACAGATGCTACAGGGAGGACAGGGCAGCTGCCAGCTAGAGCTTCCAAAGAAGCAGGGAACTCGGAGCTGGTGCTAAAGGGGACGCAGGGACCAGCCAGGCAAAGGAGAGGGAGAGCAGGGTGTCCCAGAGCGGACACCCGGAAGCACAGGCAGGGACGCAGGACCCAGAGCCCCGAGGAGGGGTGGCGCTGAGGCTGCGGGAGCCCAGGAGCCCCAAGTCGGGAGCTTCAGTGGGGCCTGGTGGTCGGTGGGGGCCCTTGAGGGGGTTTGCTCCTGGCACTGAGCGGTCAAGTTGGGAAGGGGAAGCCAAGAGCCTGGGGTGGGGACGGCATGCTGGGCCCAGACAGCAAGGGCGGACGGCCAGGACTGCAGTGGTTTCTGGTCTGATGCAAGGGGCTAAGGAGAGGGAGCCACCTGCAACAAGGAGCTCTGGCTGCGTTTCTAGAAGGGTTACTATTTATGGCACACCTGTGATATGCGAGGCCCTGGGCCCAGCACCCCACGTGACCTTCTCTGGGCCTCACAACAGCCTCTGGAGCAGATACTAGAATCAGTCCCATTTTACAGTCAAGAAAACTAGGCTCAGAGGTAAATTAAGTTGATCGTGATTCCACTGATGGCAAAACTCAAATGAAATTGTAAGTCTGACTCCAGAACCAGGGCTCCTTGCCTTCACGCTGGATGCACGGCCTTCAGCGGACAGGAGCTATTCGGGCTTGAGACAGACGCAGACGTTTTCCACATGGGGGGCAGGTGACATCCGGGGCAGACGCCCGGGACCCCACCTTCATCCCCAGCGCTCAGTGAAGTGAACAAAGCCCAGAGTATGGTCCACAGCGCCCAAAGAATCCCTCTTCCGGCTACAGAGGACTAGAACAATTCTGTAAGGACCAACGCACCTGACTTTACACAGCTCTTGAGACTCCGAAAAAGTTGAGTCTACATGACAGAAGGCTACTCTGGAAGGAATCTTTGCCATCACCTTCCCTCGTTTATTACCGAGTGCCTCCCACGCCTCAGGCAGCACTCTGAGATTTTTGTGCATAGGAACGCATTTCATCCTTACAATCCTCTGAGGTACAATTTCCCCCATTTTACAGTTGAGAAAACTGAGGCTCAGACGTAAGCAACTTGCCCCAGGTTGCACAGCAGAGCCACGTTTCAAACATGACTTAGCCAGGTGTTGTCCAACGCAGGGCCTGGGCAGATGTGCCCTCTCGTTACAAAGGTGGGGAAACTGAGGCAGAGGAGGCCTAATCTTCTAAGGGCTTCTTTTCCCAGGGGCTGAAGAGGAGGGGTCAAACAGCGCTAAGTTTCTGAAACATGTACAGTTTAAGCCGGCATCGCTGGCACCAGCTTGGCCTCCACCCTGGGGATTCAAAGGCGAGCTAGGTAGATGCAGCACTGGGCTGCCCTCCCAGACCTGACACCTGGGGTGGGCGGGACACTGTGAACCAGACAATCACCTTAGGAGTGTGGATTTCCAATGAGACAGCCTGCTGCGAAGGAAGTTACAGCAAAGGAAAAGGAACCTCACTCTGCATCAAGGGAGAGGTGCTTAGGAGGCTTCTCTGAGGGGCAAAGGGGGTGAGAAGGGGTTAACCAGGGGCAGAGGGGAAAGAAGAGCATTTCAAGCAGAAGGGACAGCACCTGCAAAGGCTCTGTGGCAGAAAGGAGCATGGAACATTCTGGAAACGGAAAAGCAGCCAATGTGGCTGGAGTGGAAGAGGAGAGTGGAGAGGAGGGACACGAGGCTGGGGGTGGGGCAGGGCTGGGCCTGGACGGTGTGGGGCGAAATTCTGACCTTTATCTTAAGAGCAAAACACTGTCCCCCTCTGTCTAACAGGAAACCCTGCCCACAGAGGGGAAGGGACCTGCCAGAGGCCATGACACGTGGCCAGCCACGGTGGTCCTGGTGTCGGGTTTTTAACTAAGACAAGACACCGAGGAAGGAGCCACAGGGGAGGCAGCTCACATCGCCACTCCTGAAAATCAACACCAAATCCATCCCTCCCTTGACTTCTATTTCAGAAACGGTCTTCATTTCCAAGTGCTCTGGTTCCCACCTCTAGACTGTGCACACTGCAGGTCTTTAATAAAGGGGTGCTCTTGGCCTGCAGAGCCCAGCTTTATCATGGTAAGAGGAAAGGCTGAGACCCAGGGAAGCCTGTGGGGGAAACCATTCTGTTTAACCTGTGGGATAAAGTTTTTCCTGGAGCCAGAAAAGCTTGTAATATGGAGTGAGCACCTGCTAAGGTCCAAAACTAGGCCCTCCCTTTTGGGCAGAACAGAGTATAATCTGGAAATCCTGCAGATCTTTAGCAGACACACATCCCCTCGGTGTGACATCACTTTTGTTTTCTAAATATTTAGGAAACAGAGCATTAGCGGATCACTTCTCTTCAGCCCTGGGAAAAGAAACCCACAAAGACTAAGCCTCCTCTGCCTCAGTTTCCCCATCTTTGTAATGGGAGGGCACACTCACCCAGGCCCAGAGGGGTCTAACGTGCAGGAAAGCTCCAACAAGAAACCCAGCCAAGATTCTAAAAAAGAGTGGATATATGTCTATGTATAACGGATTCACTTTGCTGTACACCTGAAACTAACACAACACTGTAAATCAACTATATGCCAATAAAAATAAAGAAAAGAAAAAGAAACCCAGCCAAATCGGCTCTGCCCTTCCTGACAGCCCTCATCTCAGCACAAAAGAACTGTCTGCTGGCTCTGGGGAAGGCTTCTGGTAACCAAGGGCATACCGGGGATTCCCAGGTACTGCCATAGAGAATGAGGGAGGGAGGGAGGGGCCTGAGCATGGGCCTGGGCAGCCTGACCGTTCTGACTGGGTAGGAGGAAACGGACTTGAGCTCCTGGACTCTTCCTATAGACTCGGCCCAGGGGGGCTGCCCCGCCCTTTCCCAGCTGGTGTCCCATGTGTCAGAAGACTGGGGGACAGGGAAGGCCAATGGGCCAAGGCAGCAGGGGGTCGTAGGATGCTGGACTGGGGGCAGGAGACCTGGGTTCTGGTCCAGGGTCCACGTCCCCCTGTGTCTGAGCCCCGGGTTCCTACCCTGTGAAATGGAGGCAGCACCCATCACCGACGTGTCCCATGGGGGTGCCTCAACCGCAGAGACAGGCATCTGACGGTCACTGGATGCACCCACTTACTAACCGTAAGTACTGTGTGGAACAGGCATCCAGAAACAGCGTCAACCACATCAACCCCTGCTACTGATGAAGATCTGCCTGTCACGTGTCTACACTACCCTGAACACTCGGCCCATGTCATCCTTGCAACGGTCTGGCGTAGAGTGTTAATCCTGTTTTACTTATGAAGAAACTGAGGCTGTGAGAGATTAAGTAAATTGGCCCAAATGGTAATGCTTATAAACAAGAGAGCCCAGATGCAAATCTCAGAATAGGTCTATCTGGTCTGAGTTTTCCTGCTAATAAAAATGTGAGGAAGGGGCTTCCCTGGTGGCGCAGTGGTTGGGAGTCCGCCTGCCGATGCAGGGGATACGGGTTCGTGCCCCGGTCCGGGAAGATCCCACATGCCGCAGAGCAGCTAGGCCCATGAGCCATGGCCGCTGAGCCTGCATGTCCGGAGCCTGTGCTCCGCAACGGGAGAGGCCACAACAGTGAGAGGCCCACGTACCGCAAAAAAGAAAAAAAAAAAAAAATGTGATGCTACACCACCTCCTGGACCACCAGATCCTCCCCTTATCACCCTAGAAGTTAGGGTCTAATTTTATGCTCTTTTTATGGTGAGGAAACTGATACTCAGAGAGGTTTAGAAATCTGCTCCAGGTCACACAGCTAGTAAGCAGCAGAGTCTGGCTTTGGACAGAAGTCTGTCTGGCCCCAAAGCCTGTGCTCTACCCACAGTGCTGGAAGAGCAAGGGAAGGGTAGATGGAAATGAGGAGGTTTGACCTTGAGAAGGCTAACGGGGAAACCGCAGGGTCCTGCGGACCAGGACTTAGACCCTTCGTTTGCCACTAGAGGGCCCACAGGGGTGGGGGTGGGACTTCCCAGACGGGTGGTAGACAGACCTGAGGTCACCATACAGTTTTGTATTTTTTCAGCTTGCAGGATTGAACCTGTGCCCTGGGCAGTGAAAGCGCTGAGCCCTAACCACTGGACCGCCAGGGAATTCCCAGGAAAAATATACTCTCTATATTAATCTGGATGGAGGGAATTCCCTGGCGGTCCAGTGGTTAAGACTCTGTGTACTTTCACTGCCGAGGGCGCGGGTTCAATCCCTGGTCAGGGAACTAAGATCCCACAAACCGCACGGCACGGCCAAAAAAACCCATAAACAAACAAAAACAAAAACACCCAGAATATATTTTCCTGGTCCTGTGCAAACACCCGGTGGCCTGTTGCATGAGGCAGCAAGATACCCGGGGACCCCCGAGGGCTGAGGCTAGGGGACAGCACTCAGGGCTGCCGGAGAGCAGAGGCAGAGGTGGGCAGTGGTTAAGGGTGTGGGCACTGCAGCCAAGTATGTGGATGGGACCCCAGCTCTGTGACTTAAGAGCTGTGTGACCTTGGGCCGGTCACCTGAGCTCTCAGAACTGCTGCTTGCTCTTCTGTAAAGTGGGACAATAATGCTTCACGGGTGTGTTGCGTGGCTACAGAGAGGTGGAGGGATGTGCAAAACATTCAATGCAATGCCTGCCAGGTAGTCAGCCCCCCAGACGTGGCCATCCTCATTACTATTATACAGTCAGCTTCCAGAGTTCTTAACCCTCATGCTACACTACCCCCTGCACCCTCCTCCAAAGGGCCTTTCTCCCAAGACCTCACAAACCCAAGCCTAGTGCCTTCGAAGCTTGTCACAGGGCTTCCCTGGTGGCGCAGTGGTTGAGAGTCCGCCTGCCGATGCAGGGGACGCGGGTTCGTGCCCCGGTCTGGGAGGATCCCACATGCCGCGGAGCGGCTGGGCCCGTGAGCCGTGGCCGCTGAGCCTGTGCTCCGGAGCCTGTGCTCCGCAAGGGGAGAGGCCACAACAGTGAGAGGCCCGCCTACCGCAAAAAAAAAAAAAAAAAAGAAAAAAAAGAAGCTTGTCACAGTGACATTCCTCCAGCTCAGGACTTGCCTCACGGGTGGGGCTGGGTTAGCGACTGCCCAGAGGGCCTGGGGCACTTGCTTCTGCTCACCTGGCACCACTGCCCACTCCAGCTGGGCTGGGCACAAGCAGGCATTGAGCCAATGCCCAAGGAATGTGTGAAATAAGGGAGGGGGTAGTGCAGGGCCACAGGGGTGCATCTCCCCAGCTCCCAAGGGGCTCTGGTCTCAGAACACCCCACTCAGACGGCAGTGAACAAGGATCAACAGCTCTCTCCACAGGGAGGCCAGGTTTAACAACAAAAACACAGAGCACCCAGTTAGTTTTTAATTTCAGATAATGAATAATTTGCTAGAATGTCCCAAACATTGCCTGGGATATACTTATACTAAAAAATTATTCATTGTCGATATGAAATTCAAATTCAACTGGAGGTCCTGTATGTTACCTAGCAACCCTAGCTGCTCAGGCCCTCCCAGCACTTAGTTGTCTCTGATTGGTATCAGCTAAGACCCTCGGAGAGATGATGTTTTATTTCCCAAGTCAAGGGAAGGACCAGACATTTCATTCCGGGCCCCAAAGCCAGCACAGCTCACACCTGGGGTCGTGTGTGGCCTGTCCCACCCATGAAGTTGCTCAAAAAAAGCCCCAAACAGACTAAGCCCACCCCCCGTGGACAGAAAATGTCAAGGCAGAAGTCAGTCCTAACTAACTGGTGGCCAGGAAAGGACACAGCTTTGAAGTCTGACCCTGATGGGTTCAAATCCTGACTCTGCCACTAAATCTCTGTGGGACCTTGGCAAGTTACTTACCTGGTCTGAGCTGAAGTTTGCTCATCTGTAAAAATCTCAGAAGGTTGATGTGATTAAATAAATAACCTGGCACACCACAGATGCCCCCAAAATGCGGGCTCTCTCCCCTCTCGATTCCTGCGGCTCTGCCCATTTCATTCCCTCTTAGCAATTATTTTAGGCAAATCTCTAATTAGAGAAAAGGCGGTCAACATTAACCCCACACAGGCTGGAACAGAGTATTGACACCAACAAACCTCAGCTGCCCTCATGTAGATTTCTTCCCAGCTAAACCTTCAATCCAAGTCCATTCCCTTGTTCCAGCCATCTCTCCCCCTAGCCGTTGACTGAAAGCTTTGGGGAGGTTTGCTGAAGCAAGTATTAAGGAAAGTATCAAGGGACGTCTTCCCATGTGAAGTCACAGCACAGACGGTGTCTAATCATCCAAATATGGATAATGTATTGCTCTGTAGTCATCTATCTCTTAGATTCCTTCAGTACCAGACACCACGGGTGCTAAATTCTTTGTCATGCGTGAGTAAAAGGGCATTCCTGGATACTACAGTCTCAAAGGAAACTGCACTGAGACCCAAAATGGCAGGTTTGGTGCAAGGTTCATACCTTCCTGACCAAAGCTAACGGCTTCAGCCTCTCAGTGGCAAACAGAGCCAAGAAGCACTGGGCACGTGGGGCGGGGAGGAAAAAAAAGAACAGCCGCTGGCATCCTGACAGCTGAGGACACGGCTCAGGAAATGAAGACACCCCAGGAAGCTCCAGCGTTTCCCTAAATGCGCAAAGTTGGCGTTTTCTGCTTTTAAGTAACTTCTATTGGTGTCTGTGCTGCTTATGAAATAAAGACGTTGAATTTAAAAACTTTGAAAAACCACTCGTCCGTGATCACAGCTGCCAACAAAGGAGGCTACCAGGTTGGTGTAGGAGGTGCAGGTGAAAGGTTTAGCCCCTCTCTCGGTGGAGGGGAGGTGTGCCGCCTCTAAGTCCCCCCTCGGGCTCTCGGTGGGCCCCTCCCCCCCGTGCCTTCCTCTTTCCCCAGGGGAATTCTGGGCGCGCAGGCCAAAGCGAGCCTCAGGGGCCCGGCGTTCCCAGCTGGGCCGGTCTGACTCCGGGAAGAGGGGGCCTCTTCCCTCCCTTCCCTCCTCCAGTTTCCTCTCGGCCTTTCCTGCTGGCCTTCTGTATCCCCCTCCTTGCTATGGTCTATCCACCCACCTCCTTCTCACCTGGACTCTGTACGTTCTCCCTCTCCCTACCACCCCTCTTTCCCCAAACGCTCGGTCCTCTCACCTCTAAACTCCTACTTTAAAAGCGCAAACGCCCACCACGCTCGGGGAGACCCGCCCCGCGCCCGCCCGCCAGCCCGCCAACCCGCCAACCCGCCAGCGGCTGGGCCACCCCCGCCCCGCCTATCTCCACCTTCAGGTTCACGGCGGGCAGCTCCATCCCGACCAAGCTGGAGGGAACCTGCGCGACAACCGCGTGGGCTCCTGGTCTACGAACTCGGGAAACGAACTTGCCCGGCTCCGCCCCGCCCGCGGCCCCGGCTCCAACCGCCCCCGGCGGGGGGGAATGGGCACGTGAGTTGGGTCACGTGACTGTTGCCCGGTTGCTAGGCGACGGCGTCCGGCTGCTAGCGGCTTAGTCCCTCCACTGCCCAGGTAGTTCCCGGCACCGCTGGAGAACATCCAGATTTGCGTCGCAAAGGGCACAATGTCTCGCCGAGTTGAAGTCCCTGCAAGTGGGCTGATGGGACCACCTGCAGCCAGGAGAGCTTGGGGGAACGTCCAGGTACAAACTGCAGATGCGGCAACAGCTGATGTCTCATCCCAGAGGGCACCCTCTCTCCTCCTTCCTTCTCCGGTGAAAGTGGAGACAGTTACGGACCTCAGAGGATCCTTGTGAGGATAAAGGAACTAATTCATGTTGAAGAAAAAATGATTCTGACACTTGCTAAAATGGTAAGGAAAACGTATTCAAGACTACTGGGGCAGGGGTTCCACAATAGGGGAGGGAGAGATCAAGCCCAACTCGGAGTACCCCAAGGATAAGTGGGGGGTTATAGGCAAGCAGCAGAGTGAACGGTCAGTGGATGGCAGAAGTATTACTACGAAGAAACATCAAGGATAGGGTGATTCTTGCTAACCTGACCTAACAGGATCCTTGCTAAAGGCAGGCCAAAGACAGACCTCAAAAGTGGGGGATGGGGAACTTGATCAGATATGGAGGGTGATCAGATATCAAGGGTCGGAGGGATTCTCGCTAAACTGACTTAGCAGGATTCTTGCTGAAGCTGTTCTATGCAGGATGCAGAAGGCTGGGTTGAGGCCTAGTCAAGAAGAGGGCTCAGAGGAGCCTAACTACAGTTTGGTTAAAGATACAGTCTTTGTCCAGACTTCCCTGGTGGTCCAGTGGGTAAGACTCCGTGCTCCCAGTGCAGGGGGCTGGGGTTTGATCCCATGTCAGGGAACTAGATCCCGCAGGCATGCCACATCTAAGAAGTACTCATGCCGCAACTAATAAAAGATCCTGCGTGCCACAACTAAGACCCCGTGCAAACAAAATAATAAATAACTAAATAAATATTAAAAAAAAAAAAGATAGAGTCTTTGTCAACGTAAAGTGCCCAGAACAAATGCCTGGCACTTAGTAAATGGGCAATATACATAAAATATTGTTATTATCAATACACAAGGGGCCTATGGTTGGAGCCTTCTTGAGTTAACATACTAAAGCTTCAGAAAAATCCACCTGGAAGACCAGCAGAGAACCTATAGTCACACTTGTCTCCAGAAGGAAGAAGACTCGAGAAGATTCTATCAAGACACTGTCTGGGGCTTCCCTGGTGGCGCAGTGGTTGGGAGTCCACCTGCCGATGCAGGGGACACGGGTTCGTGCCCTGGTCCGGGAGGTTCCCACCTGCCGCAGAGCGGCTGGGCCTGTGCTCCATGGGAGAGGCCGCAACAGTGAGAGGCCCGGGTACTGCAAAAAAAAGACACTGGGGTGGGAGGGAGACGCAAAAGGGAGGGGATATGGGAACATATGTATATGTATAACTGATTAAATTTGTTATAAAGCAAAATTAAAAAAAAAAAAAAAAAGACACTGTCTGCCCCCCAGCTGTGAATGGAAGGGATCGAGGAAAGAAAGGGCTCTCCTACCTGGCATCTCTCTTAAAGATCGTTGCCCTCCAAAGAGTCCCTCCATCCTCCTCCCCGGCCCATCCTCCACCCATAACCAGAGGACGCTTTCATTTGGATAACTCCGGCTTTCATTTAGAGGGTCCCCTCGAGTCTGTCTGAGTGTTTATTCTTATTTCCAGGAGGGAAGAGACCACGTGGAAACTTGAAAAACTGCCTGGGTGGGTCCTGAGATCATAACAAGACGCATACTCTCTCCAGATACAAAGAAGGACTTTTCTAGGTGGGTGTGGGAACTTTTGCAGGGCTTCAGGGTCCGCTGGCCTAATTTAATGTCCCTTTTGGAGACACAGTCATCCAGCCGGGGCGCAGAACAACACAACATCTGCCAGAATAACCGAGAGCTGGTAAGCTTTAGAGACCAGACAAATGGCTCCACTGGGTAGGATTGTTTGGGATTCAGAGCCCAGGGGACGAGCTGGACCAGAGTAGCAAGAGTCTGAGTCCTATCTTTGTCCACTTACTGGTTCAACTTGAGCAAGTCACTTTGCCTCTCTATGCTTCAGTTTTCTGATCTGTTAAATGAGGATAATAACAGTATCTTCCTCAACGGGTTGTTAGGATTTGTTAATACACAACAAATGTTTAGAACATTGCCTGGCAGACAGTAAGCAGTCAATCGGGATTTGCTTCTATTTTGTTATTCATTATTAGTTAATTATCATTCATTACTGTTACTGGCATAGTACCTAGAAAAGAGGAATTCCTCAATAACTGGTGGGTATTATAACATTATTATCATATTATTTCCTTCTAAGAGATGTTCCCCATCCACCCCAGATCCTAGAGGTGTTTAATCCAAACCTGCAGGTGTGTAATAAAACCGTGATCACCTTGTAATGAGAAAATGCAAAACAACTCCCGGGATTAGAGCTGACATTTATTAAGTACTATTTTGGGGTAGACAGTGTGAAAAGTGCTCATAATACATGTTCACAATAACTGCTGTGGTGTAGGTGCCATTCTCATCCTGATTTACAGTAAGATGACTGAGGCTAAGAGGAGTTAAGACACTTGCCCAAGGGCACATCACTAGTTGGTATTAAACTGGGCTGGGGACCAAGGAGGTCTGGTTCCACGGCTGTGACATTCAGCCTCTCAGCTCCACAGCCTACATCACAGGAAAATACAGCCCAGGCTGAGATGCAAACGATGAAGCAAGGCAAGGAGGGGAAGACAGATTGGAGCCAGATGAAGCACGAGGCTGGGCCTGTGGAATGTCCCTGCAGCTCACACGGTGACACTGCCTTCACCCCGACCAGCTGGGGCCAGAGGCACTCGGGGATGGGGGTGGGGCAGAGTGGGAGCAGACCCAGCAGGGGTGGGGAAGGAGCCCACAGGGACAAAGGAAAGCGAAACTGTTCTTAAAACCAGAGTTCCTGGGGCTTCCCTGGTGGCGCAGTGTTTGAGAGTCCGCCTGCCGATGCAGGGGACACGGGTTCGTGCCCCGGTCCGGGAAGATCCCACATGCCGCGGAGTGGCTGGGCCCGTGAGCCATGGCCGCTGAGCCTGCGCATCCGGAGCCTGCGCATCCGGAGCCTGTGCTCCGCAACGGGAGAGGCCACAACAGTGAGAGGCCCACGTACCGGAAAAAAAAAAACCCAGAGTTCCTGCCATGATCTATCCTGACTGTGGAAAGACAAGGGGACCCCCACAAGGCACATTCCACAAGGCTTTGGGGTCATATATTTAGGGGGTGCACTTCTGGAAGTCAAGTTTAAATTTTTCACGTCCCTCACCAATCCTGTCTGTCTCAGCCGAGCTTTATCTTCATACCTTCAACAAAGAAAATGACATCACACAACAATGTGAATGTACTTGACATTACCGAACTGTACACTTTAAAATGGTTGGGATGGTACATTTTATGTTATGTATTTTCTTGTTAACCGTAATTGAAAACCAAACAAAACCAAAAAACTGACATGCAGAATAGATTCATTCATTTATTCATTCAGTCATTAAGGGAATAGTTATTGAACACCTACTTGGGTGAATACCTAGGAATGGAAGGGCGGGACCACACGGCACATGTATACTTCAATTTTTAAGAAATCGCCAAACTGTTTTCCAAGACCGTGGTGCCGTCTCGTTTTTTCTTCGTAGCCCTTGTCAATACGTGAAGGTATTGCCCTATCAATTTAATTGTCTCCTTATTTATTGTCTGTCCCCCCATCTAGACTGCAAGCCCTAGGAGGGGCCTGCAACCTTGACACTCGCCTGGTGCATAGCAGGTGCTCAGGGAATACACCAGCTGAACCAGTATGTGTGCACCACTTCCTCCCATCACGGGCACCAGGGAAGACCTGCCACCCCAACTCTCCGCTTGTCCTCAGGGTGCCACTAATAGCCCAGGTTCTGCTCTGGAAGCCACTCAGTCAATGTTGTTGGTTATGCAAATGGCTGATGAAGCAACCACTGCCGTTTCTTCCCCATAGTTGCTTGTGTCCTTCAGATAAAGATATTGTTTGGATCCCTGCCCTGCCTCGCCTCCTCCTAGCAGAGTGATCTTAAAGCTCGGGGTGATGGTGGGGATCCTGTGAGATAGTTTACACAGCATGCCTGGCACAGCTCCTGGCACTTTGTAAATGCTCAGTAAGCAAATAGCTGCCCTGCTGCTATGAAAAAACCACAGCATCTTTCAGCGTCTCTCAGGATCTCCTGGCCCCTGATAAATGCCTGCTGAATTGGATCAGCAGAGAAAGGCCCCTTGGGTGGGGAGAAGATGCCCATAGCCCTTTCCTATGAGCAAAGCCTGGGAGATGGACCTCAGTGTTTCAGCACGCTGCCGCCTTCCCAACCTTGACCCACCCCCAGCGCTGCCACTCTGTATCTATGTGACCTTGGGTTAGTTGCTTAATCTCTCTGAATTTTTTTCTGCGTCTAGAAAATGGGGACAGTGATAATCAGTCCCCAGGCAGTGTGAGGCACAAAGGAGGCACTGAATATGAAAAGGCTTTGAAATGATTTCCAACTGTCCTTTGGTCCACAGTGTACTAGCCACCCAACAATTCTGATGTGATCCGGCCACTTCCTTCCCTGAGTGGGTACATCAAACTGGAAGAAACAGAGCAGAGAAAATAACCAAAACACTGTCTGAAAATCACAGGCCCCTGTGAGAGAGCAGGCCCTCCATAGGAAGCTCATCAGAGAAGGGCCTAGAAGGCAGAGCCGTGGACCCTGGGTGCCACCAGGATTCATGATGGATCTGGATTTGATCTGGAGACCTTTCCTCCAGTGCTTCTTCTCAGCTTGACCCAAACACGCTGGCTCTGTGTTTCTTGGCCTAAGGTCTGGCAGGGTGGGGGAAATCCCGGGTGTTGTTGGTCAGGGTTGTTCCTTGTATCTGAGGATGTGATCTTTTCTCTTTCTGAGCAAAGACAGCAGGAAAGGAGGAGCAGAAGTGAAGGAACCGAGTGGAACGCTGTAGGGCTAGAGTCGGGGCATCTCTCTTAGGCTCCCAGATCCTGTGGCCCATTCTCTGGTTGATGCCAAAATTCTGAAAGTATCGAAGATCATTATGACTTGTCAGTAAGATCGTCCGTGTCCACACATCATTCACTCAGAGCCGGGAAAGGGATGTGATCCTGGGGAAGCACATGCCCGGGGGGCATTAGGGTGGGCGATTCTGCTCCTTCCCTCTTCCTGGGTTTTCTGGAGGAGCTTGGACATTGCTGGGAGGTGTGAGGGCCCCCTCTCCAGAGAGGCATTTGTTTGTGTGACTGGTCAAAAGGGGGGTGCTGATTCTGAAATATTTGTCCCAATGGCACAGAATTGAAACTTACGGCAGCATCCACCGCTAACTTTTATAGGCCACAGTCAGGCTCCTTAAATACTCCTCCTTGAGCCTTAAAACGCAGCCAAATTCCTAATGTTCCTACTGCTTTGCCGCCTCATCAGGGTCCTATGAAAATCACTGCTGGGTGAGCCCCATCCTGGGACGGCTTCACTGAACACTTAGTGATATTACCGTGTCCCTCCAGAGGCTGGTGTGCTCAAGTCGGGCATCAGAGAACCCATCGGAATGCCCTGTGGACCCCTTGGTGAGCGTGGAAAAGGCAGAAAGGAAATTGCCTGTGCCCTGTCGTGTCCCAGGAAACAGTGGTCGTGTTAGACACCAGCCAGAAAGAAAGCCATATAAGTGGGTGTTGCCCAGGACAAAGCCAGCCCCACCCCGCTACACTCTAATTCTCTGTCCTTTGGCATTTTCTTCATCCATACTCCAGCAATCCTCTTTATTTTTATTGAAGTATAGTTGATTTACAATGTTGTGTTAATTTCTGCTGCACAGCAGTGGTTCAATTATATGTTCAATTATATATATATATATACACATTCTTTTTCATATTCTTTTGTATTATGGTTTATCACAGAATATTGAGTATAGGTCCCTGTGCTCTGCAGTAGGAGCTTGGTGTTCATCCATCCTGTATGTAGTGATTTGCATCTGTGAGTCCCAAACTCCCAATCCAGCAATCCTCTTTATGTCACCGTGTGTATGCATGTGTGTGTGTGTGCGCGCGCACACCTGCACGAGTGAGCTCACAGGCCGTCACTAAATGTGTGTTGACTGCCTCTCGCCTCCCCCTGCCTGTGCCGGTTCTGTCCGGAGTTCAGGCTGCTGCCTCCTCTTCTCTGTCAGGCCTCCCATCTCTCCACGTGGGTAGGTTGGAATTCCAAAGGAGGCATCTGAGGGCTCCGGCCGCGCCTTAATGATCGCTCAGAAACCCAGACAAGGCCAGTTATGGCTGCTGAGGCCTGAGGCCCCCAAGATGCCTGTCTGCAGTGGGGTTTATCTTGGTGTTTGCTTTCACCCGCTGCCCGCCGCCGCTGGCTCACCGCCGATGGCCTTCAGTCTCTGCGGCAGGCAGGAGAGATAAGAGAAGAATGAGGACGCAGTGGTGGGGCCGGGCAGGGTGCCTCCATGGTTCCACCAATTGGAAAGCCCCTGGGAGGAATCCCGAACGCTTTCCTCTCCGAGGAGTCCCCCAGGAGGCGGCCTGAAGGTGAGTGCGTGACCTTCGGCTCAGGCAGCCCAGGGCTGGGACCTGCCGGCAGAGCTCCTGCCCACCCCGCCCAATGGCCCTGACAGCAGCCTTGATAGTCCTGGGAGAGCTGCACAGTCCTGTGATGGGCAGGGTGGGGGCAGGGGTGAGGATCGGTGACCCACTCCCAGTAGGTGCTCAGTGAACTGGTGGCCTTTGAGAGGAACGTGGGGTTGGTGGACATAATCAGGTTTCAGACTCAGAGAGACTTGGGTAGGGTCCCTGGCACTGCCATTAAGTAACTATGTCACTTTGGACAAGTGACCTTTGTTTCTTAGTGCCTTAGTTTTCCTCCTCTGCAAAATGGGCTCTAAAAATTTCCGGCTACACCAGAGGATGGGTGCCCCATGCAGGGGACTCAGCTCAGTAAACAGAGGTCGGGGTTTTGTTTGGATGAATGCATTTCCTCTCTAACCCTGGATTTCACTCTGTGCTGGGAGCTGACACAAGGTCAAGGCTGGGAACACAGCGGAACAGTTCGGGACCGCAATGTGCAGAACTGACTAACCTGCCCTGCTGCACTGACCAATCACCAGTGTAGAAGGAGCCCGGGTGTCCTGAGGCTGGTCCAGTGGCACAAACAGGTGGGTTTCAGGATGAACCATTGTGAGGGGTGTGATGAAGGGAAGGGGCACCTCTGTTAGCCACTTGCTTACATGGGTCCACTCACACCACCCTACCCCACCCTAGGCATCCTGACCAGAACTTCACGTCCAGACACTCCTCCAGGCACACCAAAGCACCCATGCCCACATATGTGACAGATGGTGGCCGCTGCTGCCACCTGATGCTAAAGCTAGCAAACAGACTGTGGAAGCCCAGGGCTTCGTGACACACCACAGACAATGCTACCACACACCCAGGTGTTGTGATCCAGATCTAGAGCTGGGGAGCCCAGATCCAGGAGCCTTCTTGTGATGGTGAGTTTTCTGTGTCAATTTGGCCAGGCTGTTGTACCCAAGGATTTAATCACACACAGATCTAGGTGCTGCTGTGAAGGCATTTTGCAGATGTGGTCAGCATCGACAAGCAGTTGACTTCAGGTAAAGGAGATGGACGTGCCAGAATGTGGGTGGGTCTCACCCAATCAGGTGAAGGCCTTCAGAGCAAAAACTGCGGTCTTGGGGAACAAGAAATGTGACCTCAAGTGTGCAACGTCAACCTCTGCCTGAGCTTCTGGCCTGCTGGCTGGCCCTACAGATTTCAGACTTGCTGGCCCCTACAACAGCATGAGCCAATTCCTTAAAATATATCTCTTTATATAATACATATATAAAGAAGAGATAAATACATAGACACTTAAAGATACGTAAATATATTGGGACTTCCCTGGTGACGCAGTGGTTAAGGATCCACCTGCCAATGCAGGGGAGACGGGTTCGAGCCCTGGTCCAGGAAGATCCCACATGCCGCGGAGCAGCTAAGTCCGTGCGCCACAACTACTGAGCCTGCGCTCTAGAGCCCACAAGCCACAACTACTGAGCCCGTGTGCCACAACTACTGAAGCCCGTGCACCTAGAGCCTGTGCTCCGCAACAAGAGAAGCCACCACAATGAGAAGCCCATGCACCGCAACGAAGAGTAGCCCCCGCTCGCCACACTAGAGAAAGCCTGCGCGCAGCAACGAAGACCCAGTGCATCCAAAAATAAATAAATTTTTTAAAAGATACATAAATATAAATATTCTATTGGTTCTGTTTCTCTGGAGAACTCTGAGACACCTCCAGTCCAGCCACCTGATCCCCTGAGGGGCAGCACCCATGCTGCCAGGAAAAGCATCAAAGTGACTGTGGCCTCGGGTTCAACAGGTCTTTACCTTTCACTTCAGCCTGCTCTGACTCTCGTTAGCAGAAATGGGTTTGAGTTGACATCCCACGACAGAAGGGGTTTTTAGAAGCCCATCATGCTTTTTGCAACCACTGACCCTGGGGTCAGCAGTATAGACTAGGGGTTGGCAAACTACAGACCAATGGCAGATCCAGGCCGCTGCCCTTTGGTGTAAATAAAGTTTTGTTGGAATACAACCGTGCTCATTCATTTGTGTTCATCTATTTCCGTGTTGTCTATGGGGGCTTTTGCACTACAACGGCCGGGTTGAGCAACTGGGACAGAGAGGGTGCGACTTGCGATGCCTATATGAAGGGGGACCTTCTGGGCTTGATTCCTGAGACCCATCCCCAGTGGGAGGTTTGCCAGCTACCTGGGGCCTAAGCAGGGAGGAAAGTGAGTTCTCAGGAAGGTTTGGTGCAGTAGTTCTCAGACCTGGGGGATGAGGGGAGGTGATTGTCAAACATGCAGATTCCCAAGCCCACCCCTGGAGATTCTGAGTCAGAGGCCCGGGTAGGCTCAGAAACCTGGGTCTGCTCCCCCAGAGGATCCTGATGCTGGTACCCCAGGCCCCTGTTATAGGAAACCCTGGGTTAGGGGGGTTTCCCTGTCCAGGCTGTAGGAGCCAATCCCTCAGTGGTGTCTGGGCAGGGAGATCCCCACAGGTACACTAGGCCTTTAAGGGCTTCCCACACCTGTGGTTACCCTGGCCCCCAGGAGAGTCTGGACCCTACCTTGGCTTTAGGATGCAGAGCTGCTGAGAGCCATGACATAGCCTTGCTCTGATCAGATGGCTTAGGGGGGTCTGGTCTGCAGAGCTGGGTGGTGCTGGTTGGAGCTGCTGGCTGGAGATAAGGGACGTCTTCCCTGGTGCTAAGCCAGGCTGCCCGTCGCCAGTTCACACCCTTTCCCAAGACGGCATCTGAGCCTGCCCAGGCCTGGCCTCAGGCGGTGGTGCTTTGTTCTTCCGCGTTCTGCCCAAGCTGGCATCTGCTTGTCTCTGCACTCTGCCTGGAATGAGCCTGCCAGCCTTGTATGTGGCCAGCCTTGTAATCCCTCTGGGACCTTAGCTGCCCCAACTCTAAAGTGGGAGATAAAAATATGAAACTCCCACCCAAGAGGTCTGGTTAAAGGACCAGGATGCAGTCCAGGTGAGGGCAGAGACCCTGTCTGCCTGTTTACTGCTTAGCCCTGAGCAAATGCTCAATCCAAGGTGTGGAGTGAAGAGTAAGTAGCTGGAGAAATACCAGGCTCAGAGTCCCCTCCAAACCCCCGGACAGAGCTCACTGCCTGCACATCTCTGGAGGGGCAGAGAGAGACAACACGGTGGCTTGTTAATCATCGTCTCTTTATTTACAGCTCGAGAGAGCGCATGCGACACGCCATCACAGGACTACAAGGGCGTAGCACCTCCCCCCTCCCCTGCTGCCCCAATACCTTAAAGAGGAACGACAGCCCCCCCCACCCCGGGAAGTTCCCAAGAGTCAGAAAACCCAACGACTGAGGCCCCAGGCCCAGGTGCTTCAATTCATTTCCTCTAAAAATAAAGGCCAGTTCCAGCCCAGGAGACAGGGCCTCAGAGCCTGCGAGGTGGTCATTGCTGGTTATTAACTAGGCAAAGTGGATCTCAGATTTGCCAACTCACACCTGAATGCAAACGCCCCCAAATCATCCAAATGTCCCTGACCGTCTGACAGTCCTGTCTCCTCCTCTGCATCGTAGGCCCATGTCTCTGAATCTTTATTGTGCACAAGCACGGCCTGGAGAACTTGAGGTTCAGCAGGTCCCGGTGGGACCGGGATCCCACATTTCTGCCAAGCTCCCAGGTCTTCGTCCCTTTTTCCACAAGAGTGTGGAATGGACATTGACAGTGGGGAATTGTAATAGGGAAGAACCTTTTGTATCCTATGACAAGTTAATCACTAAAGGGATGTTGCCTATAAGCTCAAATTGTACACAATGGCCCATCTCTGGGAACCCTGCTTCCCAGACAATGAGCATTAAGCTAAAATACCTTTGTTTAGCTCACAAGAAACATCCTGACCAGGCCCATCTGTGAATGACTGCGGGGAGGAAGAAATTAACACATCTCTTCTGGAGGCTGATGGGAACCAGGAAGTGTTTGAATTTACTCGCTCCCCTTTTAGTATAAAAGGAGCCTGAATTCTAACTGGCAAGATGGTTCTTTGGGGCACGCGCTCACCATCTTCTCGGTTTGCTGGCTTCCCAGTTAAAGTCATTAGTCCTTTGCCCCAGCAACAGCAATAACAACCAAAAAGGATGGAGGGACCAGAAAGCCTCTTGCATCCAAAAGAGGCTGCTTATCCTCCATCAGACCAACCGTCCTGACTTAGGATTCAGAAAATACACTCCCTGCAATGGAAGCCCCTGGCTCTTCAGATTGGCAAATCCTGTCACCCCTCCCCAGCACACACCCTCTTGTCTCCCATAGGAGTGAAGGTCATCTTGAAGGTCATGGTGCACCTTTCAACCCCATGAAACCCCCAATGAGTAGCCTAAATGGTTTGATCTTCCGGCCCCTTCCCGCTGTCTCTTCTAGCACGTATTTTTTCCCTGCTGTTCTGTTGTTTTATAAACATGTTCCTTGCAGGTTGCATATATGTTCGCTGTCTCTCCAGCTGCAAAGCGGATCCCCTTCCAGGGAGCTGATGCCCACCATCCTGACATCAGATTTTATTGGATGTGTTGAATATGGCTTGAAGTAAGCATCCACTTGCAGCTTCTCAGTGGTGGAAAGGATCGTGGCTTTGGGAGGTGACTTGTGGCTCCGTGACTCCACAAGGGGCAGGTAAAGCTGTCACGTTCCCATGTGGCATGGCTTTCATGTCCTCTGACCTTTCACTCATTCCCAGCAGGCTCAGGAGCCCCTCTTGGCATCACCAGACAAATCCCAGAAAGGCAGCCCCATGGGAACGGTGGGTATCTCTGGGGAGTGGCTGGAAGACTCCCGCAGGAGGAATGCAGGGGTCACAGGTGACCGTCCCTGCAGCTATTGGTTTCCACTTGGCCTCCAGCTCGGCTCTTCCCGGCCCCGGGGTGGGGTGGGTATTTTTAGAAAGTCCTGATCTTGTTATTATTGCGAAGCCACTGACACCTGCAGCTCTGCCTCGGGCTGAGCCCAGAGCAGTTTTCCAAACCTCTTTGACCCAGAACCCCATCCCCTCTCTCCTAATGGAGCATCTCACGGCCCCCGTGTTCCAGGGGACACACCTTGGGAAAGGAGCCTGAATGGTGATCTCTGAGTACGTGACGGATTGTTATCTCAAAAAACACAACACCTACTAAAATCATCCTAAAAATAAGTTAGCTAACACTGAGGGCTTATTATATGCCAGGCACTGTTCTAAGCATGTTACCAGGATTTTGTGTTTACATCTCACAGCACCCCTATGAAGGAAGATTTATTATCCCTATTTTACAGATAAAGAAATCAAGGCACAGAGATCTTAACTAAGTTTCCTAAGGTCACCGAGGTGGTGAGCGGTGTAGTAGGCCATTTGTTGGCAGCTGTACCCGTGCAGTCAGCAGGGCGAGGGAAGGGTCTCGGGCCCAGTGTACATCAGAGTCACCTGGACGCTTTGCAAACGCATGAAGCCCAGAGACAACCCAGACCAATTAAACCAGCATCTTCGCAGGTGGGCTCGGGCATCGGTACCTTTGAAAGTTCCCCAGACTGTTCTAATGTGCAGCCAAGGTGGAGACCAGCAGATTAGAGCAGGGATCTGCAAACTGTGGTCCGGGGGCCAAATCCAACCCACGGCCTGTTTTTGTGTAGTCTGCAAGTTAAGAGAGGTTTTTACATTTTAAAATGCAATTTAGAAAATCAAAAGAAGAATAATGGGTCTGTGACAAGTTAAAATTATATGAAATTCTGTGTCCATAAACCATTTCATTGGAACACAGCCTAAAATACTTATCTGGCCCTTTACAGTAACAGTTTGTTGAACCCTGGATTAGAGGAAATTGGCTTATGTTCCAGCAAAAGAAATTTAAGATAGACCAAGGAAGAACTTCCTGGTAGAGAGGTTTGTTAAGCACACAGCGGGCTTTGGGATCCCTGACTCTGGAGTTATGAGGATTCCACCCACCCTGCCTTTGCAAATGCAAAATGGAAGTAGCTAGGGCAAAGAGATAGGCCTTGAGTTTCTAGCTATGGAACCCCCTTGGTAGTCAGTGGTAGTTCTGTGGGGCCTTTCAGCTTTGTCCTGATCTTCTGTGTTTTCCATCGTTGATGGCCCAGGGCTAGCCTAACCGCTGCCCTCCAGACAAAAGCAATTCTGGGTTCCCCGCCTGCAGCCACCCCTGCTAGGGTTCTATCACTATCTCGAATCTTCCACTCCATGTGAGGCACACAGTGTGGGCCTTGTCTGGTCTCAAACAGACAAAACTGCCAGTGGATTCAATTTACAAGTAGCCGGCTTTGATCTCTTGCAGTTCCCCTTCTCCCCAAGATTCCCATGCCCGTCGAACTTGAATAGGGCGAAAAGAGCCAGTGTATTTGGTTTCTCCTAGATCTGTCTGCTTTCCTTGGTGCCGGACCCTTGACCCCAACTGATTTTCCCAGTGGAGTAAACAGCCCTGGCATCTCGTGGGCGTGGTCCCCCGGCTGGGGTCCAGGCCAGCAAGGACTCTGGATGGAGAAGGCTGGCAACCTTCTTTGCCCTGGACCTGAGGGTTGGCCAGGAGTGAGATGTCAGGTGGGGGGATTGAAGTGGCTCTCCTGAGGTGGCCACTAAGTCACATCTGCTCAGAGAGGTGTTTGGGGTAGGCATCATGAGTCTGGCCTGTGGGGGGCTGTTAGGAGAGGTGCCCCAACTCCTCAGTGGGCTCTGCTGCAGAAGTGTAGGCTGGGGGTCCTGGGATGGTCTCTGGGGGGCCTGGGAACCGCTAAGACGTATGCAAAGTGGGTGCACACGGGCAATGTGCGTACTTTTTGAGTCCATGCTTGCATTCGATTCTCAAAGGACGTGAACTACAAAGGTCAAAGAACCCCCCTGGGGTGGCAGGTTTCAGGCAACTCCAAAGTGCATGTCCCGGGACGGGGTGAGCAGGGCCATAGACATAAGAAAGAGCTTTACCGTTTACCCCAAACACTTCATGTCCCAGAATACCAGCTCCCAGAGGGCAGGGGTCAATCTGCCCAAATCATGCCTTATAGGCAAGCAGGTGCTTAATGCACATTTTCTCTTGTTTTTTAAATGATATACCTTTGTCCAGGGAAAGAAGAGAATAGTCGGTTATTCCAGCCTTCACCACAGTGAAAGGAACTACCAGGGAACACGTCTCTCTCACCGAAAGCCGTGGAGAACCTGAAATGCGTCCTTAGTTGTGGAGGAGCAAAGACGTGGGCCTTGGAGCTGGTCGGACCCAGGTTCAGATGCCAGCTTCACCCTGACTCTCCAGGACCTGGTGCTTTCAGTGGGGTCTTGGGTCCAGCAGCATTGGCATGCCCTGAAGCTTGTTAGAAATGCAGAATCGACTGAATTGGAATCTGCATTTTAACCAGATCCCTGGGGATTCTTACACAGGTGAAGGTTTGAGGAGAATTGATGTGGGACCCTGGACAAGTCATAAAACTTTTCCTCAGTTTCCTCCCCTGTAAAATGGTGACTATGCCTACTTTAAAGGGCCATGTGACAAGTGAGATAATGTATGCCCCTCATTTAGCACAGTGCCTGGTACATAGGAGGTGCCTCGTACTCGTCTCCCGCCCTTGGTTTCCCTATCTCTCAGGGAGTTTCCATTCTTTTCCAGCTCGAAAACCTCTTCCTTTTAAAACTCGAAACCACTGCAGTGCTGAGGTCGGACGGTAGAGGGCGCTCTCGACATTGCCATCGCGGAGAACGCGGACACCGGGATGCGCTGGCGGTGTGGGTCTCCCACTGGCCGGGTGGTGGCTGCAGGTGTGCTGCTGCTCGGCTCCTGGGCGGGGGGCAGTTCGCCCAGGGCTCCCCTCCTGGGGCTGAGTGTCCTGGGTGTGAGCCCGCAGCCTCAGTCATCTGACTCCCCATTTGATCTGCCACCGCGAGTTATAAACAAACTGCCCGGCTTCTCCAAACCTCCCGCGCTCAGTCCCCTGGCCGGTGGGGAGGCGCCTCACGCGGCCCGCTAGACATTGATGAAAGATCCCTGGTCGCCGTTGGCCGTTTCGGGCTCCACGCAGCGCCCCTTTCTCCGGGTGACCCTGCGGTTCCGGTGGAATTTGACGTAGCAGCGCAGCCCTGGGTGAAGAGAGGCAAGGGGGTCAGGGATGCGACCAGCCAGACCCCTCCGCGCCCTCTGGAACCCCCTGCATCCTCTCACCACCACCCCCTTCTTTTTTCTGTCCTACAGCCAACCCATCCCCTGCAGAGCAGCCTGAATGGGCTTAAAAAAGCGAATCACAGAGGGAGAAGGGAAGAGTGAACAGATGGAGCACAGGGGATATTTAGGGCCATGGAACTATTCTGTGTGATACTATAACGGTGGGTACATGTCTATGCATTTGTCAAAACCCATAGAATGTGCAACACAAAGAGTGAACCCCTAATATAAATTATGGACTTTAGTGAATAATGTATCACTATTGGTTCATCAGTTGTAAAAAGTGCACCACACTAAAGTAAGATAATAGGGGAAACGGTGTGTTTGGGGGGCATATGAGAACTCTGTATTTTTTGCGCAATCTTTCTGTAAACCTAAAACTGCTCTTAAAAAATAGTCCATTAAAAACCTTTTTTTAAAGGGATGCAGATTCTGCCCTCCCCTATGAAACCTCCCATGACTCCCCATTGTACTCAAAAGGAGATCCAAACTTCCTACCCTGGCTTATAAGACCCTCTGGGACCTGGACCTGCCTCCTGTCTGCTCTCTTCACCTCCCACTCCCCTCCTCACTCTAACTCCAGCCACACCCAGTTTTCTTGCTTTTCCTCGTAAACCCATTCATTTTTGGCCCCAGGGCCTTGGCACTTACTGTTCTCACAGCCAGAAACGCCTTCCTGAAGTTCTTGGCATAGCTGGCTCCTTCACAGCCTTCAGGTCCCAAAGGGACCCTCCCTGACCACCCTAATTAAAGTAGTCGTGGCCCTCCTGGCCCACCAGTGGGAGGGGTTCCTGGCTGTGGCTCTATCATAACCACATGTCAGGCATCCCCTGACATACATGGGTAGACATGTTTTTCATTTAAGGCCACATCCTCCTGATTGGGGGTGGGAGGGTTAGGGGAAGAGATTGCTCGGTGTGGCCTGAGCAATCCCTACATTTCAGGTTAGGAGTGACCACAGGGAGAGAGGAGGACATCACCTGCTTAAGATGTGCTTATGTCACTGTCAAGAGAATAAAGGAATTGCTGTGAAGTTTGTGCTTTGGGGTCTAGAACTGACACCTGGATCACAGCTTTCAGACCTGTGGCCACACAAAATACACTTAGGAGGGGGGCAGGGGATTATGAGCAGGAGTGGTTGGTAGCCACAGAAGCCCTTCTGGAACCCTCCAGAATCCAGGCTGGCCTAGACTGCAGCCCTGGAACCTGAATTCAACATTTTGGGATTTCTCAGAAGTCCTCAGGACTCTTGGTCCTCAGAGGGTTCCTGACAACCTCTTCCTGGACCATCTTTAATGAGCTGTCATTTCTACTCAATTTATTTTTCTGGAGCCTGAGTCTCCACGGAGGAAGCAAGAATTTTGGTGGGACCGACCAGGGTGGGAGAGACCACGGGAAACGAGCAGACGGGGTTTTGGCTGCATACATATCTTTTGGATGCCTGAAAAGCTACCCCCTCCTACCTGAGGCCCTGGGGAGGAAGGAAGGAAGCCTTCCTGGGCAGAGGGGCTGCCCAGTGAGCATCCAGCTGGGCACCAGCTGGGTGTGTGAACTCAGTCGGGCCATGTCCCCCTCACCTAGGCAGGCTGGATCTGGAGGCCCTGGCGCTATTCCGGGCTTCCTGGACTAGAGCGCCCTCTGGGCCATTCTGCACCTCTGTCTCCTCCTCTGCGAAATGGGCCCCCAGCCCTGCACACGGCTAACAGAAGGCAGCTCCCCAGCATCTCCACCCCTGAATGCTTCCATGCCCTCACCTCCCAGCTGGTCCTCTGTGTCTCCACTCCTGCCCCCAACAGTACTGCAGCCAGAGTGAGCTGTTACACTCATAAGTCAGACCAGGTCACTCCCCTGCTTAAAACCTGCCGACACCTTCCCATTATAACTCTATAAAGTCCTGCATGATCCTCCCCGCCAGCTTCTCCTACTTCCCCTTCTGCCACCTTCCCCATTGGCTACTGTGTGCCAGGCGCCCTCAAACATTCCAGCCTCATTCCTGCCCGAGGCCCTTGGCTTTGCTCTGCCGCTTGCCTAGGACTCTCTCTCCATCCCCCCGCCCCTCATTTTCAGGTGGCTGGTTCTGCAGTCCACTCCTGTCCACCCTTTCTAAAACACCTCCCAGACTCCTCATCAGCCCAGTCTGGGTTATTCTCTTTACAGCCCCTATTCCTTTCTAAAGACATCTCATCTACTTATTTGCTTATTGTTGCTCATCTCACTAGAATGGAATCCACGGGCGCAGAACTTGCTGGTTCTCTTTGTCGCTGAATCCCAATGTCCTTATCAGAACCCAGCACATAGTAGGCACTCAATAAATATTTCTTGACAGACTAGATGAATGAGTAATTGGACCTAAGCAGCTTTATTGCTCTCACAGCAGATAATTTTTGAGGCTAATGTGAGAAAAAATTGGGCATGTATCTCAGAATGGTCAACAGAGGGACTGAGACCAAATCCCTTCACTCAGGAAATGTGAGCCCTGGATGTGGGATGACACTGAGTAATTATTGTGCATTTTTGGTATTTTGTTTTTAAAAGAGTACTTATCTCTTAGATGTGATACTGAAATATTCACAGATGAAATATCTACAGTTCCAGGAGTTGCTTCAAAATCTTATTGCAGGGACTTCCCTGGCAGTCCAGTGGTTAAGACTCTGCGCTCCCACTGCAGGGGGCGCAGGTTTGATCCCTGGTCGGGGTAAGATGCTGCATGCTGTGCAGCGTGGCCAAAAAAGAAGATTCAAAAAATCCTATTGCAACGGGGGAAGCAGATGGGGAGCGGGAGACAGCACAGATTGGCCATGAGTGAGAATTATTGAAGCTGGGTGACGGGAAATGGGGGTCCATTATACTATCCTGACGACTCAATATATGTTTGAAATTTTTCAGAATACAAAATTTAAAATGTTCTCCCACTTTTCTAGCTATGTAGGTTTGGGCAAGTGGCTTAACCTTTCTGTGCCTCAGTTTGCTTTTGGGTAAAATGGGGAGAACAATAGCTCCCTTCCTGGGATCGTTGGGAGGATTAAGGAGATAATGGGTAAAGGGCTTAGCACAGAGCCCGGTACACCTGGGCCCACCTGGGCAGGAGGGCACATACCGCTCCACGTGGGAGCTCAGAGGAGTTAAAGAGGGAGCCAGCCGGGCAAGTGCATCCTTCCCTGGGACAGTGCTGGGAAATCCACCCCCCACCCCTTGTTATCACGCTTGGAATGTCTCCCCTGGGATAGAATTCTGGTGTGAAAGCACCAGGCTTCTCAGGTTTGATCTTCTTTTACAAGATACTCTCCTTTCTCCTCCCCTCTCCTGCCTCCAGATCATGGCAGATGATGCCAGCTTGTATTTCGAGAGGTGAGAAAAGCAAATTTGAGCAACGATGCCAGGAATCGAGACTAAATGAGTTCACAGATTGTGAAGGCACCGAGCAAAGCTGTTCCTGCTCGTGTCCTCAGCTCCCCAGGGATTCTCCCACCCCCTTCTCTGCCCACCCCGGCTTGGAGGAGAAAGGGAGGTTGCGAGGTCTCGGCACCGAGGGAGCCCCCCGATATCGGGCTCACCTTCCACACACATGCAGTCGTCAAAGCATTTGTTGTTCAGGCCTCGGTTGTGGGGCGTGCAGAGATGCTCCCGGAGGTCGCAGCAGGTCCCTGCCCACACAGCAAAAGCACACTCGGTCAGCCACGCCGAGCGGACCCTCCCTGTGCCCTGCACACGCTCCCACTGGACAGGAGATACATCATCTCCATGGTGGGGCCATCCCTGGCAGGATGGACCATCTGGTGCGCAAGGCTCCCAGCTGGAACCACCGACAAATGTCACGGCCGAGGCCCCTGGGGGCGGGCGGCAGAGACCCCAGACGCCCCAGATGGGCAATTGATTGATCATGGGAGGAGCGAGGGCGCTGTGGGATCCCCCCCTGGGTGGAACGGCTGGGGGCTGCCAGGTGTGAAGTCAGCACGGAGCTGGGAGGGGCCTCGGTGATCATGGAGCCAACGTCCTCTTTGGACAGATGGGGAAACAGAAGCCCCCGAGAGGCAGGCCCTCGGCACGGCCTCGCCCACCATGGAGCCAACTCTCAGAGCCACTGTTCAGTTGGCCCAAACTTGAGCCTTTTCTTTCTGCTCAGGGTGAAAACAGTGGTTTGGAAAGAAAACAGCCTTTCAGGGAGCTGGCGGTCTGGCTTCTCCGATGCCAAATGGCTTGTTGGGTTGCTGTTTTGTAGAATATTCTGGTCACTGAATTAACGAGCATCGTGGAGGTGTGTAACTCAGACCTCCCTCCAGAAGGCACTTGCCATCCATCGGCCAGGAGAGCAGTTAGCTGCCAGCCTCCAGCTGTTAACACCTGCAGGAGCCTCCTGAGCCAATGTCACACTGTTCCGGAGCAGAACAGCCCAGGCAGTGACTGGCTCAGTGGGGGTGCCAGGGCCTGGCTATCTGCCCAGCAGGGGCCTCTTCTAACAGGCAATCTTTGCTCTGGAGCTCCCTGCTGGCGGGCGACTGCATCACAGTCTCCTGTCCATTCCTCCTTCGTTCCACTTTTATTGTTCACAGGCCTTACCCTAACCCCCACCCCCAGAAAACTCCTGCCCTTCGAACTCCCCCTCGCTATCGTCTTCCCAGAAGTTCCGACTGACCCAGTCAAGGGCCAGCAGCTTAGACCATCAATCAAAACCCCAGGCCTGGGGCTTCCCTGGTGGCGCAGTGGTTGAGAGTCCGCCTGCCGATGCAGGGGACGTGGGTTCGTGCCCCGGTCCGGCAAGATCCCACATGCCGCGGAGCGGCTGGGCCCGTGAGCCATGGCCGCTGAGCCCGTGCGTCCGGAGCCTGTGCTCCGCAACGGGAGAGGCCACAACAGTGAGAGGCCCGCGTACCGCAAAAAAACAAAAAAAACCCAGGCCTCTGTTTTCAGACTGTCTTAATGGACTCAGCTGCTGAACAGGTCAGGATGTCATCAAAGTATCCCAAGAAGCCCAGCAGTGTCATGATGGGACAAAGACAGAATTAAGCCCAAAAGGACGTTAGGAGAGAGAAGTCGAGAGAAGGGTCATCATGATTGAAGGCAGTGTGGGGCAGCGGTTCAGAACCAGGCCGACTCAGGTTTGAGCCACTTCCTAGCTGTGTGACCTCGGCTGAAACACTTAGCCTCTCTGAGCCTCAATTTCCTCGCCTGAAGATGGGGAATGACAGGGTCTCTTTCTCTGGGTTGCTGTGAGGATTAAATAGAACAAAGTATGACAGCAACCCTCAGTAAAGTGGTAGCCGTGGTTGTTATTATTTACCATCCCTCAAGGGTCCTGCTCATGTGTCTGGGAACACCCGCCCCCATCCCCACGCAAGATCCCCCAGCGCCCGGCCTAGGGTCTTGAACACGATGCTGGTTTGGTACCTGGCAGGCAGTCCTGGTGGTGGTCGCAGGGCTCCCCGTCAGCCGGTGATGTTTCATTCCCATCACTGGAGAGTTTGCCCCGGTGTTTCTCTGGGGAAAACAGGATCTGTGGTCAGAGGCTGAGGCTCGGCAGGGCAGAGAGATTAAGCACAGAACACCAGGGTAAGAGCGCTCACACCACCACTCCCACAGTGTGGCTTGGATAAGACACAATACCTCTCTCTGCCTCAGTTTTCTCTTCTCTAAAGTGGGATCAACAGCAGAACAGACCCTTCTTTTTTTTTTTTTTTTTTTTTTAAGGTTAAGTGAGTAGCTACGTGGAAAGCGTTTGCCGCACGATGAGCACTTGAGATCAGCAAGTCCATTTCAGGTGTCCGTTCCATTATAGACTCCAGGCCCCCCATCCCACCTTGGAAATATGTAGGTCAGGATGGAGTCACCGAGGCCCCTACCCCAATGGATGGTGGGAGGGGGAGGGAGCCCAGCACGGGGGTGGCGGGGTGGGTAGACATACCTTTCTTCTTCGTAGATGGCCAGACCTCAGGCTTTAAGTCTTCATAATCGGTCCAGTCAAACAAGGCCATATCCAGTGTGGGCATCACCTCCCCGTCAGGCCTGGGATGAGTCTGCAGAAGGGGGTGGAGAGGAGGGAGCTTGAAGATCCCAACAGGTGAAAGAAGAAACGTGGGGCCCCAGGACCAGAGAGCAAAGGAGGGGCTCCTCAGAGGCCAGCTCATCCTGGGCTGGACAGGCTGCAATCCCAGCCCGGGGACATTGAGAGGGCCGCCCAGAGCAGCCACCCCCAATGTGGGACGGTGCCTATAGGCAGCTAATGCAGTCGGGCAAGTGATCCACCAGGCCCTCTGGGGGAGGCGGAAGAAGGCAGCTGTATCCGCTCAGGAGGAAGCCCAGCTGCTTGTTCCCCTGCCCATTCTCTCCCCTGCAGATGTCATCAGCTCTCTGTGGCACTGTTGAGGCCACGGCCATGGCTCAGTTCCACTCACAGCCCTCGCCAGCAGTCTCGGCACAGCAAATTCTGGCCAGCAGTTCCACTCACAGCCCTGGCCACAGTAGGATGTGAACCCACCTTCTAGGGCTGGGTTCTCAACACATGGGCTTCAGGGGCCCTGCGACAGCATGGGTAACCATGGATTCATCGGAAATGGCCCATAGTCTTATCAGAATCTCAGGGGGGTGCAAGACCCAAAAAGAGAATAAGAAAGATCTACTGCTAAGAAAAAGTTTTATTTCTTCTACACATATATTTATTTTTGATCATTTTTAATGATTTTATTTTGAAACAAATTTCAAAGCCCCAGAAGAGGTGCAATGATGCACCTCATGTTAATTGCAACAATAAATACCCTCCATCTAGACTCACCAATGGTTGGTGTATTTGCCACGTTTGCTGGCTTGCTTCCTCTCTGTATATCTTTTTGTTTCTGTTCTTGTTTTTTTTGTCTGTGCCACGCGGCATGTGGGATCTTAGTTCCCCGACCAGGGATCAAACCCACGGCCCCTGCAGTGGAAGCGTGGAGTCTTAACCACTGGACCGCCAGGGAAGTCCCTTCCATATATCCTTTTTAAAGGTCTGAAGCAGATGGGTTAAAGTGTTAACTAAAGCTTGTTAATTCTGGATCATGGGGACATGGTTTGAAAGATTATTATTCTCTGTACTTTTCAGCATGTACAAAATTCTTCCCCAAAGGCCTTGCTCTTCTAGATGCAGAGACCAGTGTGCTGAGCCGGCACTTGCTTCCTTGGCATTCCCTAGAGTGAGCCCCCAGGACCACTGCCTGGACAGTGGCAGCCCTCCCTGGCCAGTGGGCCCACTGGCCCGAGCTGGGCTGGATGGGCATCAGGAGACCTGGCTTCCATCCAGCCCTGCTGGCCTGGACCAGCTCCTTCCTGCCACTGTGCCTCAGTCTCCCTAAATGTACTAAGAGGGGTTTGCATGACATCATCTCAAGGACCCTTCCATCTCCGAGGCCACCCCGGGCCCCTTACCTGGGGCCACAGGGATGTGACGGGCAGGATCAGGGACTCTTCTGTGGCAGGTGCTGCCTTAGAGGTGGTGAGGTAGAGTATGGTGGGGGCCAGGCTGGTGGAGGATTCCTCCATCGCGGCATCCGGGGCCTGGTCTTCTGAGAGCTCCACCTTCTTCATCAGGGAGCTGGGACCTCTGACCAAGGCTCGGCCTGAGACAAGGAGCAGGAAACACAGCAACTTTATCTGCTTGCCACCCACCACCCCGTATAGGCCCACAGCAGGACCCACATTTCCTGCTGCGAACAGGGGGGCGGCAGGAACCATATGACAAGCTATTGGCTCAGCCGACATCACTGCTGCCCACCCTCCTGCGGGGGTGGAAGCAGGAGTCTGGGGGCAGGATGAGGGGGAAAGTCTTGGATGAATTTGCAGTGTTGCTGGGGAGATGGCCCAGGATTCTTGCTCTAAAGCAACATTCCAGCAAGTTCAAGTCTGGGTTGGTTGGGTGCAGCCATTAGTGTAAGTGCAATGAATAGAACTTAGTAGGATTAACCACGGAAGGCTTCCTGGAGGAGAGTAAGTTTGAGTAGGGGAGCCACGTGATGACGCTGAGAGGCATTGCAGGGAGGCAGAGGCCTTTGAGAAGGCTGGGAGGTGAGAGCTCCCTACATGGTGATAATGACCCTGCTTATTGAGTACATGCTGCGTGCTGGGACCATGTTGTATGCTGGGTCCTGCTTTACAAGCACTATTTCACCTAACCTTTGCAGGAGCTCTGGCAGGGAGGTACTCTTTCAGCCTCATCTACAGGGAAGGAAACTGAAACACAGAGAAGTTAGGCAACTTGCCTGAGAGCACACAGCTAGTGAGTATCAAAGTCTGAGTTCGAACCCAGGTCCATCTGTTGCAAAACCAATACTTTTAACCACTGATGCTGCCTTCCAAGATATATGGGCATGGGGTAGGATGAGTGTGAGAGGGGAGAGTGTGCAGGGCTGGGGGGTGGTCGGGAACCAAGGGGCTTCGAGAAAAGCTAGAGGCCCCAGGCTCATCCTGGCCTCTTTTTCTCAGGCAAGATCTGACTTTAAGGTTGGTTGGGTCAGTTGGGGCCTCCCCACCATCCAGAGATGAACCCCAGAGTGTAGGAAGGGGACTCGGGGACCACTGAAACTGCTCTATTCATTTTACAGAAGGAAACTGAGGCCCCATCAGGCTGAGACCTTCCAGCTGGTCAGCAGGCCTGGGCCTGGACTCCAGACCTCCACTCACCCACTCTTGTGGGAGCGCCCCGCTGGTCCACGGGAGCTGGGGCTGGAGCTGGGCTGGGCTGAGTCCACGCCCCGTGTATGCCTTCTTGCTTGCTGTCAAGGCTGCCACTGCCCCCACCCCACCTGACACGTGATCCCCAGGGGCGGGAGGCTGAGAGTCTAAGCTGGGCCCACTCCCCTGTGTTCTGTCCACCTGGGGGGTCTCAGCGGGCCTGGAAGGGAAGCAAGCCCCAGCTGTTTGCAGGAGAAGGTGGGGCTGAGGCTCCATCACCCACCTCCTGCAGAGCCCCCGCCCCCATCCATGCCTGTGGCACTCGGTCTGCCCCTAGAGGCAGTCATGTCACATGTAGAGACTTGGAAGCCGAGGTTGCCTGCCTGGGCTCTGGCCAGGGGAGACAGGGGAGGAGCCTGCTGGGTGGGGCTGCTGGGACATGTTTGTTCTGGGGAGGCTGGGACCAGTGGGTGGTTCGGCTCACAGGGGATTTGGGAACGTGGAGGGAACTTGAAGGGAGGTCAGAAAGACAAGGAAGAAACCCCATCAAACACACAGAGCAGAGGCAGGAGAAGTAAGGACGTGACCGCTCTCCTTGGTCAGCCGTGTCCAGGTCGGAGGACACTGACTCAGCACTGAGAGAAAGCTGAGAATTAACTAGGAACAACCACTGCCCATTGCCCCTGACAAGTGCCAGGCACCATTCTGGGTACTTCAGATAGCAAGCCGTCTCTGAATCTACCCTGAGGGCAGAAGGGGCCATTACACTCACTTTGCAGAAACGGAGGCACAGAAAGGTGACTTGCCAGTAAGTAGTGGAACCAGAATCAGACCTGGGGCAGATCTGGCTTCAGAGTCTAAGCTCTCGGCCTCTGCTCTGTGCCTCGGAGTTGATTAAGTGATGGGCTTGGAGGGCACCGAACTGTCCCATCTCTATTCAGGACTTACAGTAGGATGGATTTAGGTCAGATACGAGGTAGAACTTTCTGATTTAGGAGGATGATCTATTGATAGGACTGAGCTCCCTCCTATGGCCACATGTCCTTCTCTTCCTCCCATGCTCCACGCCCAGGCCTTTCCCAGCGTCCACTTCATACCAGGTTCCTCTGACTTCAGTGAGACCCCTCCCTTCCTCTGGGGGTCCACTACCTGCCCCCTTTGGGGCCTCTGGATGTCCTCCCAGGGACCTCACACCATTGACACCTCTGCCCACCCTTTCCCCCCCTCCCCGGCCTCCCTGTCCTGTCCCTGAAGTCCCCTTGGCCATTTGGATCTGATCCCTCTCCCCCACTCCCCCTCCCCCTTTTGTTGCAGGGCCCCACCCCCTCGCAGGCCTCCAGCTACCTCTGTGCAGTTTCAACCTCTCCTTACGGCTCTTGTGCTCCCTGCCTCGTTTCTTCACCCTCTCTGACCCTGGAGACCGGCTCTGCTTCTCGGGGTAGGGCAGTGTCAGCCCCAGGAGCAGATCCTTGTCCTGCAGCAGGCCTGCAGGATTCTGCCCAGGCAGCAGCCCCCCTGCCCCTGGCAGCCTGGAGGCCTGCCTGGTGGTGGCAACCACAGCCCCATCCTGGGCCCGGCCAGGTGTGCCTGGGCCACGCTCCTTCTTGCCCAGGCCCTGCCGGCGGTGGTGGCTGGTCTGGGGCGTCCACAGTGCTGGGCCTGCGAGGTCGATGTGATTCTCCGGGAGGTTCCGAGCAGAGCTTCCGGGTCCCAGGGAGACTGCCAGGCTCAGCTCCAGTAGCAGGAGGAGGGCGAGGAACAGCATGGGGGCAACGTGGGTGGTGGGCCCAGCCATGGGCTTTTCCCTGCAAGAAAAGCAGGACTCTAAGGGGGCAGCCCTCCTCCTCCACGGCCCCACTCCCCAGTCCCCTAACCCACACTATTATAGCCTAGTGTTTCTCAACAGGGATGGACGGGGACTTGGACCCCTCACCCCTCCAGGTGACATCTGGCAACATCTGGAGACATTTTTGGTGGTCAAAACTAGGCAACACCACTGACTTTACTGGGTGGAGGCCAGGGATGCTGCTAAACGCCCTACAATGCTCAGGACTCCCCCATGACAGGGAATCACTGGCCCAGAAAGACCCCAGTGCTGAAGCTGAGAACCCCTGGTTTCAATAGTTTAAGAAGCGCCCAGGTTCCAGATTAGTCTAGATTCCTCTTTCTGTACAAACCACTACCTTTGGCTAAGTTCCCTGGAATGAGCTGAGTCCCCCCAAGCTCAGAAATAGGCCGATAGTCCCAGAGACTTGACTCAAAGCCTACATTCAAACAGATGGAATAATAGCATTTGAGCACGTGCTGTAAGTAAGAATCGTGTTCAGCGCTTGGTGTGAATTTCTATCACTTGGTCCTTTCACCGAGTCTCTGAAGTAATGCCTATTATTTTCTGAAGTGGAAATAAAGGCTCAGAGAGGCTGTCACACGGAGTATGTGGCATTTATGCAACTGCTATGCCTGTGCTCTGAGCTCCCACGTGCTGTCCCAGGACAGCCCAGGCCTTGCCTTTTCTCTTCCTCCAAGTTCCAGTTCTGACATGGCAGGCACTGTCCCTGCGGGGGCTGGGGAGCTTTGGAGGCTGGACTCTGACCCTGCAGGGTGGGGTGAGCTACCTCTGACCTACACTGGGGACAGCCCATCTTTCTGCACCAGAAGTGATGTCTCCTCAGGGGACCTCACTGCTCCCCACTCTGCACCAGAGGACGAGTCGGAACCCCCGGATGCTGCAGAAGGACTTGGAGCTAAGGCTCAGGAGACTCGTGGCTGGGGCACAATGGGAGTGTCCCACCCCCTGGGGCCCCTCCCCCATAGCCCTCCCCGCTATACCAACCTCACTGCATCCAGCTGAGCTGGGCACCAGGTTAGCCAGGCTGATTGAATTTTTATGGCCTCCCTGGGCCCCCTGCATATTCCATTAGGTTCACAAAGGTGCTTACACAACCGTTTCCTTGTGATTTGTAGCCTTGTAATCGCCCAGGGCTGAGGAAAGGCTGGCGGCCTGGGGATGACTGCTGGCGTCTCTCCCTCCAGCCCCCTCCGTTCCTGCAGCCCCCGCACTGGCCATCCCACCCCAGGTTCACCGCTAGCCAACGCTGAGTGAGGGGCCCTTGAAGTGGGTGGGGAGGACAGGCTGACCCACTCTGGGAAGAGTGAGGGGTCTGGGGGGAGGGAAACGGCTCCTCCCCAGCTCGCCTGGTCACCAGCCTCCTGTTATCCTGCTGTTCCTTCATCCCCCAGCTGGCATGTAGTGGTCCCCTGGGAGGTGAGGGCCTCTACTGCCCTGGGCTCTGCCCACCAGCCTCAGCTCCAGCCTTTCCATAATGAGGGCCCGGGAGGCCGGTGCTCAGGCAAGGCCTGCACTCCTGAGGCAGCCAGGTGGGAGAAGGAGGGGCCTTTGAGAGGCCTGTCAGTCAAGCATTGTTCTGCTCCCGGGGAGCCCTCAAACCCTATTTCCAGGCCTCAGGCAGATGCCAGGCTGCATTTACCAGGCTCCACCCTCCCCTCCCCGTGGCTGAGAAAGGCTGAGTCTGTGTTGGATGCTGCCCTGACCCAGCCCCGCCTTTCTGTCCTGCGGGGACATCACATCGATAACCTGGGAGAAACCCACAGAGCACCATCAACAGGGACCCTTTGGGACACTGGCCCGGTGAACAGAATCCCTCCACCTTGAGAGCAGAGAGGAGCAAGGCGGGTCACCCAAAAAGTGCAGGCAAGGGACCAGATGAGGCTTGGCTGAGGGGTGAGGGGTGGGCAGCCCCACAGCGTGTATGGGCAGCGTGCTGTCCCTGTGGACACACATGAGGCCGATCAGTGACCCCGAGCCAGCCTCTGAGCTCGGTGACCAGCCTCGGCACTGGTCCTGCAGAGCCAGGAGCTGAAGCCCAGCCCCATCCCAACCCTACACCCCCATGCATCACGGATACTTGCCATCTCTCCCAGTGAAGTCCTCTTACCAAGCCCTTGCCAGTGGCCATGGGTCTGTTCATCATACCCAGGAACCCCAACTTCAGTGCCATCTTTGTTCCCTCCCACCCTTTGCACCCCACAAATCATGTACGCAGCCAGCCTGGGGCAGGGAGGGGGGATTTCAGTGTGCAGGCTGAAGCACCTGAGGGGCCATCCCTCTCCTGGATGGATATCAGCTCCATCCAGCCCCCGGGCCCAGCCCATACTGCTGCCAAACTACTCAGATCCTGACCCTCTCCTGCCCCAAACTGTCCATGGCTCCCTATCCCTTTCCCATTTAACCACAGACTCCTCACTTGGGTACTCAAGATCTCGTATAATGTGGCCCCAACCTAACTTTGCAGCCCTGATTTCTATTTCCTCCCCGTCACAGCCGATAGAGACTAAGCCCTAGGCCTCGAGCACCTCCCATCTTTCCTGTCTCTCTCTTCTGGCTGAGGCTGTTCCCTCTGCCCGGAACAGCCTCTCCTCTTCACCCCCATCTCTCTCTCTGTGGAAATCCTGCCCATCCTCTGAGACTCGTCCCAAATGTCACTTCCGGCAGAAAACTACCCCCTGGGGGCTCTCGCACAGCTCTGCCCGCTCATTTCCTGCTGGGGCAATCAGCCTTTTTTAAAGTCCCTGACTATGGACTTCCCTGGTGGTCCAGAGGTTAAGGCTCCATGTTCTCAATGCAGGGGGCCCGGGTTTGATCCCTGGTCGGGGAACTACATCCCACGTGCCACAGCTAAAAGATCCCGCACGCCACAACTAAGACCTGGCGCAGCCAGATAAGTAAATAAATATTAAAATAAATAAATAAAATAAAGTCCCTGAGAAGATCTGGGGAAGATCCCTTTCCCCTCTGTCCCTGTCAGATTTACAAGACCCTGCAAATAATAGGCACTGATAACTACGGATCGGAATGGAATCAAACTGACACCTGAGCAGATCACAAAAAATTCCCAGGGAGGGTGTGCGTGTTTGTGTGTGTGTGCGACAGAGAGAGAGAGAGAGAGAGAAGGAGAGAGCTAAGTGAGGCTTGGGGATGCTGGCACCTCTTTGTCCTGAAGACCGCATGGAACCCTGGCCCCAAGCCCACAGCATTTGTACTTGAATCTTGGAACATTCCAGCAGCCAAGATGCCAGCCTGGCAAAGAGCCACTCAGGGAATGCGGGCTGCTAGAGAAGCCGCACCAAGGATCCACAGCGATGCGGGCTCCAATCCACTCTGCCGGTCTGGAAGCCAGCTGGAGGCTGCCTCCCAGAGCATCAAGCAGCCAGGGGAAAAAAGGGGCAGCAGGTGCCCCACGTGCCCCACCCCCATCAGCCTGGGATGGTCCTGCCCGAGGTTTGCGCATAAAGCCTGCTCTTTGGGGCCTGGGTCGCTTTCCCCCAGGATTGGGGACGCTCAACAGCTTTCAGTCGCCCGGGACAAGGGCAGTCGAGGGACATGAGAACCATCCACAACCCAGAGACAGCCGTCTCACAACAGAGATCTACTAGTGACTCCTTAAAAACTAAACTGAACAAGAGCAATCGTCATCATAGGAGCTGCCACTCCCTGAGCGGCTGGAAAGCCCAGGCTCTTACAAGCTTACTTCATCCGTTTCTTATTGCATCCTCTCAATTGCCCTGCACAGGGCAGGTTGTTCTCCATTATTTTCAAAATGAGGAAACCCAGGCTCAGAGAGGGTAAAACACAAGGTGACACCACTGGGGAGTGACAAAGCCCCACCTCAAGGCCTGGGTTCTCTCTGCATCCCATCGCCCGGTCCACTGAGCTTCGTCGGGGGTCGCCTACCTCCCCCACGTAACCTCCTGCCATTGCTGTGAAAGCAGTCAGGGCCCCAGAGGGGGGACCAGGCAGCTGGGAAGAGGAAACTGACAAAGGAGGGGAAAGGGGCTTGTCTCGTGCCCTTATCCTGTCCCCATACTGTGCAGAGTTGAACTGCCAGCGTGGTCTCCATCCAGAAGCCTGCGGGGAGGCAGTGTTAATGCAAATGAAGGCAGTTGATGGAGCCCGGAGCTCGCTTTGATTCCTAAGCCCCCTCCCCCCTCCCCACAACGGCCTTGCATTTGGGGGCCGGGCGACTAGGGGAGCTCCTGCCCACCTGCCTGGCAGACAACAGTGAGGCCTGAATTCCTCCTTTACTGATCAGCTCACCCGATGCCTGATGGGTTGGACGGGAGAAGGGGGCGGGTAGGGGGGTGGGAGGTGGGAGCAGTGCTGGCTGAAGGGGGTCCGATGGGAATCCTGGGCCAGGAATATCAGTGATGCTCTGATGAAGCCTAGGGATTATGACGCTCAGGCCAGGCTGTGAGCCAGACAACCACCCCCCAGGAGAACTTGGCCGTCAACCCCCCTCCCTGACCCTGCATCTCCTTCTTGCGTGTGAAAGTGACGCATTTGAGCCACCATATTTGGTAGAGATGTTTCAGGGGTTCTCTAAGCATTTGATTCTAACCTCACTTTTAAAAAATATTTGTTAAACTATTTTGAAAACTGTAGGTAAAAACAACAGACACCCTCAAGTGCGTTCTCTACACACTTTTAACTCGGGCACAGCCCCCCAGTGACTTGGCCTTCTCCCGGGTCACTGAAGAGTGTTCCAGGGATGCAAGGTGAGCAGTTTAAAAGAACTGTTGCCATTTGCAGCTACTTATTGACATGCTCCAGGATTTTCTGGACACCAACGACCAAAGCCTGTTAGAGGCTCGGTCTCATATAGACAAATGCAACTGACATCCACAGCCTGCTTTTTTTGGGTTTTTTTTTGCGGTACGCGGGCCTCTCACTGCTGTGGCCTCTCCCGTTGCAGAGCACAGGCTCCGGACGTGCAGGCTCAGTGGCCATGCATGGCTCATGGGCCCGGCTGCTCCGCGGCATGTGGGATCTTCCCGGACCGGGGCACAAACCCACGTCCCCTGCATCGGCAGGCAGACTCTCAACCACTGTGCCACCGGAGAAGCCCCATAGCCTGCTTTTATAACATTGAAGACAGCTTCTTTTTTCTCTTTGACTTACTGTAAAATAGGCAATATTGTACATTGGGGGCATAACAGTGGTCACACAGCATCTCCATGGAGGAGAGGCTGAAGAGAGTCTGACGGCATGTAGGGCTTGAAACTGTATCTGCACGAAACGGAGAAAATTTTGGTTTGGGGAAGAGATTATTGGTGGTGTTGGTGAGGTGTTACACCGCTCATAAAATGCTGACTTCATTGATTTTATATGTTGGGATTATGGATAAGATTTCATGGGAAACGATCTGTACTGCACAAAAAATAATGGGGGGGGTACTAGGGGAAGAAGACCGCTGGATCACTGGGTTAGATTAGATGGTCTCGAGGGCTCGGTCTGCCAAGGGAGCCTAGGAATTTATGATCCACAGTGACAAGACTCCTCCATCTGTCTGTCTATCCAACTGACAGCCCCCTGTGGGGAGGGATGACACATCATACCCTCCAGGTTCTGGAGTGAGCCCCCAGGGACCAGGGGCAGGTATTGTGAAGTAGCATGAATTCAGAGGACATATTTGTGAATGTTCAAAGACAAAACGTGGGAATTCCCTGGCGGTCCAGTGGTTAGGACTCCGCGCCTTCACTGCCGAGGGCGCAGGTTCAATCCCTTGTCGGGGAACTAAGATCCCGCAAGCAGCTCGGCCAAAAAAAAAAAAAAAAAAAAGACAAAACACAGCCATGTGTGATGATAACAAGCCCATTCCTGGGCCATCCCTCCCTCTCACTCGCTTTTGGAGGAGCTCTGCCTTGCTTTGGTCACCTCTCTAACCGTGACTGACCCCCAGCACCCAGATGAAACCCTAACCCACCGAGCCGCTGGGATGGGCATCCTGAGACCAGTACAGGGGTCTCTGGGATGACTGGGACACTTCTATCTTTCAAGGGCTCTTCAGAAAGGGGTGCACAGTGCTGGGGGTCAGGGATCTGAACAGGAAGGGGCCCTGATTCCTGCCACTCCCCTGGCCACAGCTCAGGTCTTGAAAGGACCCTCCACATGGAAACATCCTAACCCTCTTTAGCTCATAAGACACTGGAAGGTAGCTGCCTTCTGCTAAACCTGGACCAGAAGGGACCTCTACCCCTGAGAGGCCAAGAAACATCCCCAAGGGGATCTTGCTCCCTTAAGAGAACCCAGCCTTCCTCTGGGGCAATCTGGGAGCCAGTATTCTTAGCCACAGGTGATGAGCTCTCCCGGCTCATGGGGGAAGTGGGTCTGGAGTTTTGTGGCCTGCTGGGCGTCTCTGGGGACCCTGACACTAAGGGCTGAATTCTGTCCTTCACAGTAGCTGCCTCAGGCCAGACTGGGCCCTGTGTAGGTGCCCCCTGATCACAGAACTCTCGCCACATTCCCTGCCATGTTTCCAGTAACACAAACATCCTTCGGTGCTGCTGTCTGCCCAGGCCCCAGCTTATCACCCAAACATCCTCCACTCTGTGGTCAGAAGAACAAATCGGACACTAGCTTTCCTGCTTAAAACTCTTCAGTGGGGGCTTCCCTGGTGGCGCAGTGGTTGAGAGTCCGCCTGCCGATGCAGGGGACACGGGTTCGTGCCCCGGTCCGGGAAGATCCCACATGCCGTGGAGCGGCTGGGCCCGTGAGCCATGGCCGCTGAGCCTGTGCGTCTGGAGCCTGTGCTCCGCAAAGGGAGAGGTCACAGCAGTGAGAGGCCCACGTACCGCAAACAAACAAACAAACAAAAACAAAACTCTTCAGTGGACATTTCTGCAACTCATACAGCAGACAAGAGATTAACTCCTTAATATATAAAGAATTCTCACTCCACTCTCATCCCTGGGAGCCCTGGGGGCAGTGTTTGTATGCCCAGAACCCCAAGTCAGCAGTGCTTAGGACAGATTTTGTGAGATGCAGGAATTATCTCTGATTTTGTTTCCATACTGCCGTGAAGATTTTAGGAATACTCTAACTTGGAATTATCTGCCTGACTCTTCCCCCTGGCACCTCCTCATGACTTGACTGGACACTTCCTGGGATGGCTGGAATCGGACAATGGAGGTGGCCATCCCCAGGTACCCCCTTCTGCTCTTAGGACAGTGGGGCCACCTGGTAGTCAGCTCCACAAACCTGGAACTCCAGTTGGGGTCTTAGAGCATCTAAGACAGCAGGTTCCTGTCTTCTTTAGGGGGAGTGGATCCCCCCAGGGCTGGAAAATGAGTAGTTGTAATTGTTCAATCAAAATAGTTATGTCCCATATTTCAAAAAGAGTCATGTACCATAATGTTCATTGCAGCCCTATTTACAATAGCCAGGACATGGAAGCAACCTAAGTGTCCATTGACAGATGAATGGATAAAGATGTGGCACATATATACAACGGAATATTACTCAGCCATAAAAGAAACGAAATTGAGCTATTTGTAGTGAGGTGGATGGACCTAGAGACTGTCATACAGAATGAAGTAAGTCAGACAGAGAAAAACAAATACCGTATGCTAACACATATATATGGAATCTAAAAAAAACAAAAAAAAGGTTCTGAAGAACCCAGGGGCAGGACAGGAATAAAGACTCAGACATAGAGAATGGACTTGAGGACACAGGGAGGGGGAAGGGTAAGCTGGGACAAGGTGAGACAGTGGCATGGACATATATACGCTACCAAACGTAAAATAGATAGCCAGTGGGAAGCGGCCACATAGCACAGGGAGATCAGGTCAGTGCTTTGTGACCACCTAGAGGGGTGGGATAAGGAGGGTGGGAGGGAGGGAGACGCAAGAGGGAGGAGATATGGGGATATATGCATAGCTGATTCACTTTGTTATACAGCAGAAACTAACACACCGTTGTAAAGCAATTGTACTCCAATAAAGATGTTAAAAAAAACAAGACACAAAACTAGTTATGTCCTCAATGAGAGTGGGGGAGGGGAGGGGGGGATCCTAAATTCTTGGGCTGGGCTCTTCCCAAGTCAATCTGGGACCAGATTCTGTCTCCCTGGCCCCTCCCACGAGCCTCCCACTATCACACCTCATCATGAGTCATAATTTCCCTGGCTGTGAAATGGGATTATTAGCCTGTCATGAGACGTGACTATTTAGGAAATGAGGACTTCTGTGTGATCGGGGAAGCGGAGGTTTCCAGGTATGGAAGGGACTCAGGCAGTGTAGGTGGGATGGAAGGCAGCAGAGCTGAGCTCCCTGGAAGGGGGGAGGGGCGATAAGAGCTGAAACATCTGCCCTGGGGGGTACTCATTGGTGGATTGGCCTTGACAGTCCTGAGCTAGTCCTTACCCATCTCCCCTGCCCCCCTGAGGCTCTGTGCCCCCAAAGTGCCACCTGTCCAAGAGGAAGGGGCCTCTCAGCCCCCCTAGGCCTCGGAACAGCCGGAGCCCCACCTACCACTCCACATGCCTTTGTGCCAACCTGGCCTCACACCGAGAACTCTACCTCTTGACCCGTGGAGCACCAGGGCGGAGACTGCCAGGGACGGTGAACCAGGTCGTCACCACTTGCTGAGCTCCTCTGGGTGCAGGACCTGGATGCCATGCAAGGGCATCTTGTCTGAAGTCTGAAGACCTTGTCCCTGCTTCTGGAAATTGCCAGTCTGATTGGGGACAATAGCCCTGGCCCTGGGGAGCTCCCACTGTAACAGGGAAGATCTAGGTCTTGCTTTGGAGGACTCTTAGACTGATGAGACACGGTTCCTGTCCTCAGGGAGCTCTCAGTCTGAGCAAGAAAAGCAGCCCCTGCCCCAGGAAGCCTCCAGTGTAACAGGGGAGATCCTGTGGCTGCCCTCAGGGATTTCCCAATCTGATAGGGGAGACACAGCTCTGGCCTCGGAGGTTCCCAGAACATGGGGAAAACATACACTTTGCTGGAGGGAACTTGTATTCTGTGGGCAAAGACACAGTCCTTGCCCTCCAGGTGTCCCCACTCTGACCTGGCAGGGAGGCCACAGGCCTCATGAAAGATTGAGGCACAGATGTAATTATTACTGATTGAAACACAAAAATATCAGCCCAAACCCATTAAGCTGAGCCATGGGAGAGCCCCCCTGACCAGAGTGGAAAGAGCTGTGTAACCTTGGGCAAGTCATTTGACCTCTCTGAGCCTCGGTTTCCTCTCCTGTAAAATGCTGGAGGTTGCGAGAATGAGGGGAGGCAAAGGTATACAGAGTGAGTGGTACCCAGTAAGGGTGCAATAAACAGTAGCTGTTGTTATTATGAAGAGGGGAAAGAGTGGGAGTGGGGCTTGGGGGTGGGCTGCTGGAAGTGTTTGTGCATCTGTGCCTGCGTGTGCATGGGGGCAGGCACAGGTGGCCACGTCCTCAGTCCTCGGTGGGGTGATGGATGGCTTCGGTCGGGCAGGTCAACACAGGCCCAGGCCAGCCTGGAGGGGACCATTGTCTTGGCAAATGAGGTTTGGCATTCCCACAGGGGCAGCACCATCTGCTTTTATTATTTCCAACAGCAGCCTCGGGAATTCCCACCCTCCTAAGGCCTCACACCTCGAAAAAACTGATGTAGGGGTGTTGTTTTGGGGGGAGGGAGTGGAGTCCTACCTCCTGCTACATTACAGGTACCCGCCACCCCTCCTCCTCTCCTAAGCCATCCTCCTGGTCCCCTTTTCCCCAAATTTCATTATCTTGGTTCCCGGACAATTTGGTTGCACCCATCACTTAATCATCGAGTGACAAAATGCCCACTGTCAGTTCTGGCAGAGGTCAGTGTGGAGTAGAAAGACACCTGGAGTCAGACAAGCCTGGGTGTGAATCCTGGCTCCAGCATTTAATAGCTGTGTGACCCTGGGCAAGTCAATTAACCTCTCCGGGCTTCAATCCCACATCTGAAAAATGAATGTCTGTTTGGGTGTCATTTATAGGGCATCAGCTACTCTAGGCTTAGAGCTTTATATGTATTATCTAGTTTATAATTCAGCCCATTGAAGTGGACAGTACTTTTCAGGTAATAACAGTAGTTACAATGGTTCAACACTGGGACAAAGATTTGAAGGATTTGCTCAAGGTTACACAGTAGAGTGAGTGGTAGAGCTGGGATTTGAACCTGTGGCCACCTGACTCCAAAGGCAGACTCTCTGACCACGCCTCATGCTAACTCAGTAACTAATACTAGTGCTGATGCTGTGACTTTCAGGGATGACACATGGTGGGGGCCTTAACCCAGAGCCTGGCGCAGAGGGGGCCCCTAAAAACTTGAGGTCTGCAATTACTTTATCCCAACTGCTCTGGATTCTAGCACCGGTACCCCTACACTCACTCAGGGATGTGTCCCAGGTGGTCAATGCCAGGCCATGGTGTTGCGGTGTGCGAGGCTGCCAAAGCTGGGAACTGGTGTGAGGGGGGTAGGGCCTCTAGTGGCAGGGTCCTTCCTGGGGAGGCCTGTGTTCCATTGGCTACGGTGGCCCACGTGAGAGGAAGGGCTGGGGTAGGACAAGCAGAGGGCCTGGAGCAGCAAGAGAGGCGGACCGCACCTGAACGGGCCAGTGGAGAGATGTTAGTACGACACCTCCCCACCCCGGGAACATGCCCAGCTCCTGCTCTTCGCAGGCTGTGGAGTCAGGGAGGCCAGGATGCAAACCCCTGCGCTGCCACATTTCTGGCTGAGGCAAGTGAAGGTCCAGGTCACATAGCTGCTGAGCTAGTCTGCTGAACTTGGGCAGTCGCCTCCCTGTCTAGCCGATTTCCTCTGTTCGCATCAGGCACAGAAATCATCCTCACCTTCTGGAGGCGTGCAGAGCCCCCAGTACCACAGGGACTTTCCAGGAGGCTTGCTCCCCGCTCCACAACCTCACCGGTCTGCCCTAGGGCCAACTTTGCCCCTGGCCTGGCCAGCAGGACCCAGTGGAACCCACGGATAACCTGTGGCTTGCCATTGTCAGTTCATTCCTATCTCCTTGGCCAAGGATTCCATACATTAGAACCAATACGGACAGAGCACCTGCTGTGCTGCTGTGTGCCTGCTGGGTCTCAGGCACTGGGACCCCAAGTGGAACAAGACCCAGCCCCGCCCAGGCAAGTGCAGACCACGGGAGAGACAGGGAGGCAAGGCGGGGCAGGGGGGCTCCCCACAGGAGGGGCCATCTGACCTTGGCCTGCAAGGGGAGACATGTTAGTTAGAGGGAAGAGCCCTAGCAAAAGCTCGGAGGCAGTCAGGGCGTGGAGGTGATCGGCCCTCCGTCATGGCTGAAACCCAAGATGCCGACGGGGGTGTGATGGGAGGCAGGCAGCGTAGTTAATTTAGTGGAAACGGGGAGCTATGGAGGGATTTAGGGATGCGGAGCGGGGTGAACTGAACGGTGGGAAGGGAGGCAGAGAAAGTGGTGGGAAGGATTGTGAGCAGGAGTCTGGATGGTGTGTGTGTGTGTGTGTGTGCGCGTGTGTCTGTGTGTGTCTGTGTGTCTGAGTGTGTGTCTGTGAGCCTGTGTGTGTGTGTCTGTGTGTGTCTGTGTGTGGTGTTTCCAGTCCCATTCTTACCTCTTTAAGGAGAAAGGCGCTAGTTGCTAGCTCTGGCTGTGGCTGAAATAAAAGCTCAGCTAGGGGAACCCAGAACTTTCCAGCCTGGAGAAGGTGTCCCTCTTCCAAAGTTGCCCTCATTATGGCCCTAAGCCCACATCACTGCCGGACTCCTGGGGTGGTGTGTCACTTGTCGCGATGACATAGATGACGGTCAGAGGGTTTGGGTGATTACACAACAGGTGCAGGGTCCAAAAGACAACCCCCCCCACCCAGAGGCAAGGAAATGGCTCGTGAGCGAGAGCCATTAAAAAAGAAATGGGTGCAAGACAGAGATTCAGAATTGGGAATGAGTCACATGGATGCCTCATGATCGATGACCAGCTGTTGGCAACATCGACACAGCCACGCTGATTTCATTTTGAAAGCAGACACCCTTTTCTTTCTGATTTTTAAGCTCTGATTTTAGGACAAGCAGAGAGGAGGAGGGAGAGAAAGAGAGAAGAGTGCCTGTAACAGTGTGTAGGGGGAGGTGACCATGATACGGGAGGGGCCACAGTCAGGTTTCTCTGCACTGTCTCTAAGCCTGAATGTTTGATCCATTTCCCCCTTTCTGTGGACCCCTGTCCCCACCCCACCCAGGGACTGGGACTGTAGAATCCCCCGTGGCCACCAAGTGTGTGCCTTGCTAGCATCCAATATGTTTTTTTCACTGCTTTCACATATATCCCTATAGGTAGGTGCTATTATCCGCGTTTTATGAAGGGGACACTGAGGCTCAGAGAAGTGCGCTCCTTTGTCCAAGATCACTCCCTCAGCCTCCATCTGCCTGACTCCAGAGGGATGGTACTGAGCCAGTACTGGGACACTTCTTGCATGCCACCAGGCTGGGAGGTGGGCAGCATGGAAGAGTGCTCCATGCAAGAGAGACCAGACAGAGGCGAGGGCAGAGGGAGCACCCAGTGGAGTGAGTCAAGACTTGGCGGGAAACCCAAGAGGTCTCACGACCCAAACCTCGGCTCCCGAAGGCATCTGAGACCCCGACGCGCAGTTGGAGAAAAGCCAGCAGTGGAGAGGGAGGGAGCCTGAGCCAGGGCCAGAAGAGCAAGGCCAGCGCTGTCGGGTTGCTAGTGCGAGGAACTGGGCAGTGCTGGCGGGGGGCGCAGCCAGAACCTCCCTCTACCTGCAACACACCCCAGCCCCGTAGGCAGCCTCGAAAGAAGCAGAGGGCACTCCTGCCAGCTCTGTCCGGAGCTTAGGGAATCTTCCAAGCTTCTTCAAACGATGTCAGACTGGGGACCCCAGCCTGAGAGACCACCCAGAGACTCAGAGACAGAGAGACAAAGAGAGACCGGGTCCCAGAGGGAGAAGGCTAGTGCCGAGGAGGAGAGTGGGCGAGAGGCGCGTCCGGAAGAGGGCGGCAAGGGCGCACGCTAAGCAGTGTCAGAACGTGGAAAAGTGAGTGTCCGGCGGAAGGCGGGCGGATGAGGGGCCCAGGAGCAGAGCCAGGAGCCGAGGGGAGACGCGGCGAGGAGCGGAGGCGGCGGACCCACTGACCGGGAGGGCAGGGAGGAAAGCAGCATCCTCACCTCCAGCCTCAGTCCCCGGCGCGCCCCGACCCTGAGCGCTCCAATTAGCCCACCTTTGTCCCGGCGCGCAGCCAGGTGAGGCGGGAGGGCGGAGCCAGGGGCGGGCCAAGGCCAAGCCTTACCTGTCCAACCGGCGGGGCAGGGGCCGAGGGGCGCGGGGCCGAGCGCCTGCGGGAGCCGAGCGCAGCGGAAGGCCGAGCCGCGAAGCCGGGACCGCGCGGAGAGGTGCGCGGGCAGCAGGAGGATGTGCCGAGGCTGAGCTGGGCTGGAGGGAAGGGGGAGGGGGCGGGCGTGAGGGAAGGGGGCGGGAGCACGCGGAGGGGACGGGGGAGGGGCGGTGGCGAGCGGGCTCCACTGCCCCCAGACGAGGGGCAGCCCCGGGCCGGGCCGGGCCCCGCGCGCTCCCAGCCGGCGCGCCCTCGCCAGCTGCGCTTGGCGTTCCGGGCCCCCTCCTCAGAGGCCTAGCCGCCGCCACCGCGAAGGCGCGGGGCAGACAAAGAAGGTAGACAAAGGCGGGCGCAGCCGGGCGGCCGTGCAGACACCGGGAGAGGCGGGCCCCCTCCTCACGGTGCGGAAGAGCCGCCTTGGCGCGGCCCGGAGCGCGTGAGACGGGCGGGGCGCGGGCAGCGGTGGCGCATCTGGAGCGGCCCGGCAGGGAGCGGGCGACAAAGGGCCGCGGCAGGGGGTCACTGGCGGACCCCAACAATGGATCGGAGCTGAGCGCTCAGCTGCGGCCGCGCCTGGCAGCGCAGAGGCCGGCGGTTCCCCAAAAGGATTATTCCGCCTAGGCTGTCAAATGGGACGGAAGAAATGCCCTGTGCGAGGGAGGAGGAACGGGGCACCGCGGGGCCTCAGTAGCCTCCGAAAGTGCGCAGAGTGGGGGGCGAGGTTCTGGGAGGGGTCGCTCTTCGACGTGGGGGTCCGGGGGGGTCTTCAAAGCGCTACCAGGTGAGACTCGGGAGCACTGACGGCTGCGCTAGTGTCCGCTCCCCACTCACACACCCTGGGAGGGAAGGGAAAAAGACAATACCCCTACCCAACACACACACGCACGCACACACACACACACACACACACACACACACACACACACACGGTCCGCCTCTCGCCACGCCCCGTCCAAAGTAGGTCTGATGCTCCCCAACCCGGCCCAGGCAGGACAAAGCCAGCGCTAGGGGTGGCTCATCCATCACAGACCAGGGTGCCGCGTCCTGCCTACCCTGGGAGTCCCGGAATGCTGTGTTACGGGTCCCGCGGCCCCCATAACTCACCGCGGGGTCAGGGGGGCCGCAGGCGCTGCAAAGATCAAAGAGCGGTGGGGCGGGCCCGCGTTCGCGGGAAGCAGCAGTCTTGCCTGGCGCCCAGAGCTGGCCCAGCGGCTTCCATTTCGACCGTTTTCTTCTTTCTCCAGTGTGGCAAATTATGGCTCAGAGTTTTAAGAGCTCCGCTCTGTAGTCGGGTTGATGCCTGGGCTCCTCTTCTGCTGTCATTCAGTCCCCGCATGCTCGGGCAAGGGGCCTAACCTCTCTGAGCTCACCGTTATCCATAACTCTCAGGGTTCAAGGATTAAGTGCAGTGGCCTGTGTAAGGAGGTAATGTTCCTAAGGTCCTGACCCCCCAGGATATGCTCTAGAAAAATTATCTGCTATTGCTATTGTAATATTATCAGCCTGACGGGCAGGCACCAGGATGGATTGGGTTGTGAGCAGAGCAGAGACATGATCTGACTTAGGTTTTAACAGATTCACTCTGATTCCCAAAGTTGAGAGTAGACTGCATGTGGCAAGGACAAAAGCAGGGAGATCAGCTAGGAACAGTGGCAGAGAAGAGATATGGTGGCTTGGGCCTGGGAGGGGGACAGTGGGTATGATTCTCTCTGTCAAGGATGAAGCTGTGGCCCAGCATTTACTGAACCAGAAGCAAGTTATTGGATCCTCTGGTTCAAATGCTGTTGTGATGGCTTTTCGCCAGTGGGGCGATCGTTTGTCATGCCTGGGCTCTCTGTTCTCTGGGTCCTCCCAGAGCGATGCTGCAGGAAAAGGTGGATGTTAGGAGAGAGGTCTGGACTCCTATCCCATCTAGGTTATGGTGACTTTGGGTCTCAGTTTCCCCATGTTTGAATGGCCAAAGTGGAAACAACTCAAATATCCATCATCTGATGAGTGGATAAACAAAATGTGGTATATTCATACAGCAGAATATTATTTGGCCACCAAAAGAATGAAGTACCAGTACATGCCGCAATTTTGGTGAACCTTGAAAACACGAATGCTACGTGAAACAAACCAGACGTAAAAGGGCCACATATTGTATGATTTACATGATATGTTCAGAATAGGCAAGTCCATAGAGACAGAAAGTAGACTAGTGGTTGGTTGCCAGGGGCTGGCAGAAGGCGAGATTGGGGAACTGGCTGCCAATGTATGTGGGGGTTTTTCTTTCTGGGATGATGGAAATGTTCTGGAATTAGCTAGTGGTGATTGACGCACAACTTTGTGACTATATTAAAAACCACTGAATTGCATGCTTTAAAAGGATGAACTTTATGGTGTGTGAATTATATCTCAATAAAGCAGTTATTTTTAAAAAGTGGCAGTTGAGTTGGATCAAGGGTTCTTACCCTGTGGTTGAGGATGACCTCAGAGGTCCTGGCAACCCCTAAAATGGTGGAAAACATTTAGTGTCTCTGTGCATTTCTGTGGATAAAAGTTCAAAGTTTAAGAAGAGATGACCTGTAAGGTCCCCCTGACCAACAAGGTGTCAACGACACCGCGGAGTCAGCAGAATTTCAGTGACGGGATGGCATGGGGGCATTGCCCTGGTTCAACTATTGGAAACCGCCCAGTGTTACTCCCTAAGGTCAGGGCTCTGACCTGGGTCTGAGGTCAGCAGTGGACCCCAGGATCTGGGGCAGCTGGGCAGGTCAGGCCTCACACCAGAAGACTAGATGAGCGGGGAGAGGAGCTGTCTTCAGCCGCAGCCACTTGTCTTTAGGCATCTTGGGCCATGAGGATGCATGCCCACCTTAAGGGCATCTTGGGGGCTGCCTGCTGCCTTGGGAAATGGAAATGGCAGGAGGGGCACAGCTACGGATGTTTTGGATGGTTGTTGTTGTGTTTTTTTTTTTTTTTGCAGTACGCGGGCCTCTCACTGCTGTGGCCTCTCCCGTCGCGGAGGCTCCGGAAGCGCAGGCTAAGCGGCCATGGCTCACGGGCCTAGCCACTCCACGGCATGTGGGATCTTCCCGGACCGGGGCATGAACCCGTGTCCCCTGCATCGGCAGGCAGACTCAACCACTGCTCCACCAGGGAAGCCCTTGGATGGAGTTTTGAAAAGCTTGATGGCTGGTTCAGAGTGTTTGCTCTAGGGGCTTAGACAGTGTGTGTGTGTGTCGATCTTTTTTTAGAATTTTTATTGGCATATAATAACATTGATTTACAATGTTGTTAGTTTCAGGTGTACAGCAAGGTGAATCAGTTATACATACACATATATCCACTCTTTTTTTAGAAAAACGTGGAACGCTTCACAAATTTGCATGTCATCCTTGCACAGGGGCTACACTAATCTCTGTATCGTTCCAATTTTTGTATATGTGCTGCCGAAGCTAGCAAGTGTGTGTGTCAATCTTAATGTCATTGTCATAACAGCCAGTAATTAGGCATTTATGTGCCAGGCATTGTGCACTTTATATTTTTACAAGCATTATCTCACTTACTTCTTACTCAACTCTATGGAATTGGTGCTACCATGATCCCATTTTACAGATGAGGAAACTGAGAATCAAAGAGGGAAGGCCTCACAGCTGGTTAAGGGGCAGTGGTGGGGAGAGAAGCAGCAGCCCAGTGGGTGTGAGGGACACCGTAGTGAGCAATCCGCAGCTCTTGCTTCATCTGTGAAAGCAGCTTTTCTCTGCACACCACCACCTAGAGCCCAAGCACTGAAATCAGAGGTCTTTGCTCCTCATCCAGACTAAATTAGGATTCATGTCAGGCAAGGGGCAATGAGACACAGCCCACCATCATTTCATGCCTTCATTCTTTCATTCGCTCATTGGACACACATTCATTCAGAACCTGGATTTGGCCAGGCACTGGTGAGGTGCTGAACTAAGAGAATGAGTGAGGCTGGGCCTCTGCTCAGGGGGCATCCCAGCTGGCTGCGTTCCTGAATATCGTGGTATCAGTGGGATTGTCACCAGGCTATACGTGCTGACTCTGTGGCTCCTCCCACCTCCCTGTGTTTGGTGTCCTGGGAACCTTAGGCAGGGATGGGATGGATAATATGTCCTGTGATCAGGATGGTGAGAATGGTAGGGACTCTGGAAGGATCTTAGGGGTCTGGACACTTCATTGCTTGTTATTATACCCCATTCACTCATTGTGTGCTGTTCAGTGGACCCCAGGAATCTTCCTCCACCCATGCAGTCTTTGCAAAACTTTCTTGCATCTCACCTTCTCTTAGTTTCAATTTCAATGTCTCTAGGGAGTGATTTGCTCTCCGTTCCCATTGCAGACCCTCAGGAACCTGCTTCAGTTGGCAAATAAGCTCTCTCTCCTCCTAAACATCCATCCTTCCCTCCCACATGCCCTCCTACACATTGTCGTTATGTTGAAAAATATGCAAATACCTTTGAAAAACAGTCTCCCAGCAAGTGGGTATTCAAAAATGTAATAAATTAACCCCATGATATAATCTGGGTCCCGTGACCCTCCATCATGCTGATGCAATTAATATATGAAAAACCAGATGCCGAATGGATGGAAGTAACAGATGACTTTTCACAGAGCTCCCCCATGGCCCCATGCTGATTCGGCCCCTTAGCCCTGCCCCATGCCCAGCTTCTTGGCCCCCATGGAACCCGAGGCCATCAGAGGTTTAGGGACCATATGTCCAGCCTGTTTATTTCACAGATGAGATGGAGGCCTTTTGGGGGCTGAGGTCGATCAGTTTGATTCCTCCTCATCTGTCTCCTAGCCCCCCTTCTTCTGTTTGTGGCTGGCTCCGAATCAAAGCCCCAAGCTTAGGCATTTTTATCCAGGTTACAGTTGACAGGGTGGGTACCCCAGTGTCAAACAAAGCTGTTGGGACCTCAGTGTCCTCACTGGAAAAATGAGAGTTTTGGGGTGTATGTCCACCAAGGTTTCTCTGAAGTTCTTTAGCTCTGTGTGGCAGGAGACCTATGGGTGGCTTGCATTGTGTCGTCTCAGGGTGGGGGGTGGGGGCTGGGGCTTAGGGCCCATGAAGGAATGCCTGGCATGAGCCCCCATGTTGCTCACACTGTGCTTCGGAGGCCACTCCACAGGAGTAGCTGGGCTCTGAGTTTCTCCAGCCTAGACCCCAATCCTAAGGGACCCTTTACAAGGAATTGCCCCCTTAAGACTGCCCCTTTCTGTTACCAGTGAAAATGCTGCTTGAGCGGGCTCCAGGGACGGGCAAAGGGGGACCCTCAAATCTCCCCAGTTTCCAAAGCATCCTCAGTGATTAAATCTAAAGGAGCCAGGGGACACCTGTCTACAAGCAAGTGAGCTGCTCAGCTCTTTCCATATGGAAATGGTCCTCTTCTATATGACATGGGCAGGGTCCCCAGGTCTTGGAAAGGATTGCTGTGCCCAAAATGTGCTGCCAGGTGCATCCATTTCTGAAATAAATCATTCATCCCATTGTGTTAAGCATTGCAATTTTATGAAATGCAGACTTTCCCTGGAAAAGCCCAAACCACTGTGGTTGCAGTTCCCACACTTTCTTAGGCATCAGGGCCCCTGGGAGCTTGTTAAAGGGCTAGTGCCCTGCTGTGCACCCTAACTGATCTGGTAGGTCCGGGAAGCCCAGGTTCCAGATATTTAATGGGCTCCCTGGGGATCCTGATGCAGATTTTCTAGGACTGCTTTTGAGAAATGCTCTGCTGACATTCTTGGCTTAATGGGCTAGGTTAGTTATTCTCTCCCCTGCCCCCACCCCATCAGAAGTGTGTAAATGCAGGTTTGAAAGCATCTGTGGTGAAGGAGATGCAGGTCTCCAATACTAAGCAGTAAACGGTAAACATTCCTAGCTATATCTGTGTACCAGCAGATGGGCATGACTCCTAACAAGCTTTTGTGTCCCTGGAGGTCAGAGACAAGATCCCCGGACTTCTGGCCCTGATTTGTTGCCATAACTCCTCAGCCACTTCTCTGACCTTAGTTTTTCCATCTGTAAAATAAAGGGGCTGAAAATAAGGTGAAGCCCTGGAGTTAGAGTAGAAGTCAGAACTGGGTTTGTATTCCAACTGTGTGATTTTGGCAAATTAGGGAACATCTCTGAGCCTGTTTTACCATCTATAAAGTGGGACTGTAAAATGAAGGCTTAGCTCCTAGGGTTAATGAGAGAATTAAAGAAATCAGTGCTTGAAACATAATAAGTGCTCAATGCATGTTAGTAATTATTTTAATATTAATATTATTATTTCCCAGGGTCCTCTCAGCCCTTCCAGAGTCCATGCCTCTGGGGGACTTCCGAGCTACAAAGTGTAGTGGCAGAAGACAACCATGCCCACCGCCTCCCCCAATAGCTGGGTAACTCGGGCAGGTTACTTCACCTCTCTGAACTTCACTTGGCTCATATGTAAAACGGGGACAATCATGGCAACTGTCGCGTGGAATTGTTTTGAGGATTTAGTGAGCTGATCCACGAACACGCTTAGCCCAGTCCCTGGCACATGGCTGGACCTCTATAAATGTCAGCTATTGTTATGCTGCACGGCCCGGGAAGTTTTACCTTCTTGGGAGGTAAAGACGGGCTGCATTTAGGCTCCGGGTGGGGGTGGGGACGGGGACGTCCCCGGTGCTCGCGGCCCTCCCCTGTCCCCGCCCCGGAGCCGGCGGATTCGCTTTCGGTTGGGCAGCTGAGGTTCCGGGGATGGTGACTGCGGAGCTAGCGGTAGATGTCGCTGTCCATAGTGCCCAGCTGTGACCTCGAGCTGCCTCTCACCAGCAACACGTACGCTACCTCTTCCCGCGCCTCCTAAAGCGAGAGAAATGCCCTGGGTGGGGGGGAAATACGTTGCGATCCGATATGGAGACCAAGGTTGTCTCTTTTCGCGCCCACCTAAAATTGAAAGGAAGAGGCGTGGTGCAGCATCGGCCCTGGGATCACACCGGCGCCCAGGCAGGGCCCCGCCCCTCCCAAGCCCCGCCCCTCTGGCCGTCTCTCTCTCTCTCCTGCACCCGTGGTTGGCTGCGCGGGGGGGTGGGCGTGGCTGGAATCCGGCGCTAGGACCCGTCGGAGCGCCGCGGACGTCACGGAGCGGCGCCTGGGCCTCTGGTTGAGCGCAAGGCGCGAGTGATCGGTCGGTGGATTCCCTCGCGGGGGCCTGGCCCCGAGTCCGGAATCGAGGCCGGAGCCGGTACCGGGGAAGAGGAGAAGGGCGGGATTCCCTCAGGGGAAGAATCCAGCCTGGCAGGAGGTGAAGTCTTATTCCAGCCTAGTTTCGCTTTCCGCGTGTCCGGCTTCACGCTACCGGTCCTGCGCATCCAGCTGTTCCCTCTGCGGCGGTGCCCTTTATGCGGGCACAGCTCTGGCCTTATCTACTCCCAGGAGGCCAGGCGGCCAGTGCACAGAGGCTGATCGCGGCGCAGCTGTTGCCTCCGAGCTCTGACGCCAGCGTGGGGGTCCTTCCCGGCTGCTCCGGTTCTGTGTGAAGGGAGGGGCGGTCCTGCCCAGATTCCCCCCAGACGGAGAGGAGGGGCAGTGGAGGTGGGCGGGCCCTGCGGCTGTAGGGGCCTTAGGAACTAGCTCCCGCTCCTGCCCCACCCCCTAGGTATCGGGAAGGATGACCACGCTCACGCGACAGGACCTCAACTTTGGTCAAGGTAGAGAGGCTGGACCTGCGGACCCTGGCGGGGGGCGAGGGAGGGCCTGGGCTGGCGGACTTCCTCGAGCGCACCGGGTTCTGCCCCCTCGCAGTGGTGGCCGACGTGCTCTGCGAGTTCCTGGAGGTGGCGGTGCACCTGATCCTCTACGTGCGTGAGGTTTACCCGGTGGGCATCTTCCAGAAGCGTAAGAAGTACAACGTGCCTGTCCAGGTGAGCCCCACATCCAGACTGGGTGCACTGGGTCACCCCCGTATCGCAGAGCGGGTAGAGAGGAGATTTTTAACTTTCTTCCTTCTTCAGGCTCAGCCCTCTCAGTCCCCAGCGGCCTGGCCTTGCCTTTTAGTTCCCGGCAGCTGCTGATAGCCCGACAACCTCCCACCCCTCACCGCAGTGGCGTTTCCTTCTGTCCCCTCTGAACTGGGAGTTCCCCTTGCTAGAAGTTAGGGACCAGGCCCTCCGATTAGCACCCCCATCTTTGTATTTTAAAGGTCTCCTGAAGCTGGTGAATGGTTGGTTTGGGGAGAGGATTCCTATAAACCTCAGGCACCTTCCCTGTCCCCTCATTTACCCTAACTGTAACGGGTTGCTTTAGGTTAAAAGGCAGACAAAGCAGTAAATATATGCTACTCTATCCCCAGCCTCGAGAAGTGCCTGTCCCTTAGAAAGCACTCAGTAAATATTAGAATAAATGACCGAATACTGGAAGGTGGTGGAAGCTTAAAAGATATAGAGGGGGGGAAAACCCCAAAAAACAAACAAACAAAAAGATATACAAGGAAAAAGAAAAAAAGAATCAGCACTTACTGAGCACCCACCGTGTAGTAGGTACTTATCTCACTTAATCCTCACTTTTTTAAAATGAGATCTTCCACAGATGAAGTAACTAAAGCACAGAGAAGTTAAGCTTGAGGCCACACAACTCCTTAGTTCCAGATTCTTTTTTTAATAAATTTATTTATTTATTTATTTATTTATGGCTGCATTGGGTCTTCGCTGCTGTGAGCAGGCTTTCTCTAGTTGCGGTGAGCGGGGGCTGCTCTTCGTTGCGGTGCACAGGCTTCTCATTGCGGTGGCTTCCCTTGTTGCGGAGCACCGGCTCTGAAGGCGCGCGGGCTTCAGTAGTTGTGGCTCGCGGGCTCAGTAGTTGTGGCACACGGGCTTAGTTGCTCCGTGGCATGTGCGATCTTCCCAGACCAGGGCTCTCCCCTGCATTGGCAGCCGGATTCTTAACCACTGTGCCACCAGGGAAGTCCGTTCCAGATTCTTAATGTTCGAAAATGGATTAAATTTCTGGATCCCGTCTCTGGAAAAATGCCTGTATGCTCAAACACTCACAATTTAAAGACTTCTCAGACTCTGGAGGAGCTCAGTGACCCTGCATTAGGAACTCCTAATGCTATATTAAATGCTAATGTTGAGACTGAATTCTTAGGATCTTCTAATTTCTCTCCCTCTGTGGATAATTCAGTTCTTAGTCTCGTGATGGGAAGTCTGTCTCTTGGGTGGGGAGCCCTAGGGAACTGCTGCGCCGCTCTCCGAAGGCAGACAGGCCCTTGGGCTGCTGGAGGGGGGTCTCCGATGGCTCCCCCATCAGTGCTGCAGCCTCACCAGCCATCATGGGGTTGTGTGCAGATGTCCTGTCACCCGGAGCTGAACCAGTATATCCAGGACACGTTGCACTGCGTCAAGCCGCTTCTGGAGAAGGTGAGGGCACCAGGCCCCTGGCCCACCCCACACCCAGTGCTCCTCCATGCTCCAGGATGGGGTGATGCTGGGACCATGCCGGGTCCCCATGACTCTTAACACCCAGAAGCCTGTACCCTGCACTCTGGAGACCACCCCTGCCCAGGGACAGGCCCCAGGGCATGTGGGCATGTTCAGGGCATGTTGGGCCTGGGAGCCCTGGTTAGTGGAGTTGGCTGACTGGGGCCTGCCCAGAGGGTTTTGGGTCCTTCTCACCTGTTCTTTTCTCCCCCTTTGTCCCCAAGCTCTGTCTGAGCTTGGCCCCTCAGGGCTTCCTTATTCTACCTTGTTCTGCTCCCTGTGACATCCTGGTACCCCTGCGGGGCCCAGGCATCCTCTCCTCTCTGCGGGTACCACTCATGTCTGGGGGCGCCTACTTCAACTTCTCAAACCTCTTTCTGGGCTCTCAGGGACTCTGGGCCTAGAAGCTGAGCAGGGCTGTGAGTGTACCTTTCCCATTCTTCCCTGGGCAGGGAGCAGGGGGCAGGGGCTGGGGGGTGGGGTAAGGGGGAGGCAGGTGTCCAGGTCTGGAATAGGGGGCTCCTGTCCTTGCAGAATGATGTGGAGAAAGTGGTGGTAGTCATCTTGGACAAAGAGCACCGCCCAGTGGAGAAATTCGTCTTTGAAATCACCCAGCCTCCGCTGCTGTCCATCAGGTGCGCTGCCTCGCCCCCCATCCACATGCTCGCCGGTGTGAGGTCCCTAGTAACACGGCCACCCTCACCCCTTTAAGGCAGCCCCTGGATGCCTTGTAAAGGCCTGAGAGGAGACATGGCAAGGTGTGCTGACCTGACGAGGCCTGTTAGTGTCTGAGTCACAGCCGGCCGCCCAGTGGTCTCTGTGGACATCACACAGGTTACACGGAGACCCTCCAGTATCACACCTGGAAAATGACAACGTTGGTGAATGGCTAGTCCCAACCTCATTTTATAGATGGAGAAACCAGGGTCCCGAGGGATGATCTTGACCTGGTCACCCAGAGCCAGGACACAGACCCAGTTTCCTGACTTCCCAGTCAAGCATCCATCCAGCCCCTGGTCAACTAGAAGTTGACCTTGGATGGGCGTGTTGGGCTGGTCAGCTGCGAGCTTCGTGTGGTGAGGTCAGGGCACTAGAATCTGTCCCCACTTGCTATGTGGCCTCGGGCAAGCCCTGTCCCTTCCCGGCTTGGTGTCCCGGTTCTCAGACTGGGCTGCACATTCGAACCACCTACTGGGGTTCCCTGTGCCCTTTCCCCACCGCATTCTGACTTAATTAGCCTGGGATGGGACTCGGCTTTGGTTTTAAACTCCCCAGATGATGTCAGCTGTGTAGAGACAGGTAGCCAGGGCCTCGGAACTAGGGGGACTCTGCACCCCCAGGGCTGCTTCCAGGGGTGCTTGCCTGCTGGTGGGAGGGGGACACCCATGTGCTGGGAGACCCTCCTCTTCTCTGCTTCCCAGCTCAGACTCCCTGCTGTCCCACGTGGAGCAGCTGCTCCGAGCCTTCATCCTGAAGATCAGTGTATGTGATGCTGTCCTGGACCACAACCCCCCAGGTGTGCTCACTCCCACCCCCTCTTCCCTGGGCATTTCCATGGCTACCTGTGTTGGTCTGTGTCCTCAGGTCCCTACTTGGCTGCACCAAGCCTCCTCTCTTCCTTCCTGCCTTTTAGAACTCTTCTGAAAGCCCACCTCCTCCAGGAAGCTTCCCTGATGGACTCCACCTGGGCTTTAGTCTCCCTGTTGACTGTGACTTGTCTGAGCACTGGGTTTACACTCTGCTTTGCGGGGCGGCTGAGCCAGCTAGGGAGGTGGGAAGAGGCTGTGCCACGCGGCAGGCATAGGGTGGCCCAGGTTTGACCAAACTCTGGCCTCTTTAGGCTGTACCTTCACAGTCTTGGTGCACACGAGAGAAGCCGCCACTCGCAACATGGAGAAGATCCAGGTCATCAAGGTGAGATGAGACTGGTGTGTGGCGGGGGGAGGGGCAGGGAGACCGCTGGGAGGCTGAAAACCAGAGTTCCATGAGAGCGAGGGCGCTGCCTATGGCAGGGCATTCGTTACACTTCTTACGGCAGCGCCTGGCATCGGTAGGCTCTCACTGTGCGCTAGCTCTGTGGCCACCTGCTTGTCATCGCCCCACCTGGGCACCTGGCACTGAGAACAGGGAGAGCCACCAGCTCACTGGGGGTTCTCAAGGGAGGGGATCCTTGATCCAGTTTCAGAACTGGTGTTTGGGGCTTGTTAAATCACTGGGGCTCTCAGCCCAGCTCAGATCTACAGACTCAGCCTCTCTCCGGTGGGGGAACCTGGGAATCTGCACGGCCAGCGACTCCCTGGTGATTCTGATGCTCCCCGAAGTCTGAGGATGCCAGCTCTGGAAGGGGAGAGGGTAGCCAAGTGAGGGCGGGCCGTGGACCAGCCCCCTGCCACCCTTCCCTTGTCCCCTCCCTAGGACTTCCTGGATCCTGGCAGATGAGCAGGACGTCCACATGCACGACCCCCGACTGATACCCCTGAAAACCATGACATCAGACATCTTAAAGGTAAGCTGCTTGGGGCCCGAGTGTGCTTTATTTAGGGTGTGCTGAAGCCTTGTCAGGCGGCTTGTGGATCAAGCCTCGGGGGAGATGACCAGGGCATCCCTGTCTTTAGGCTCCCAACTCCCTCTTTCCCTTAACCCCTGGCTGGGGCCACATAGCCCACCCTTGTCGGAGACCCCATGGATTCTCCAGAGCAGCTGCCCTGGCTGTCCACCTGACCATGGTGTTCGTTCCTGTCCATTAGATGCAGCTCTACGTGGAAGAGCGAGCTCATAAAAGCAGCTGAGGGTGTGCCTGCCCACCGTGGATGCCACAACTGTCGGACTTTGGGGGCCCAGCCTAGGGCAGTGCTGCAGGGTCACTCTGATTCCAAGTGCTCTTATTGCCTCTATGTATGGACCACCCACCCTCCAGCCCGGGGCTGCTCAGGCTTGCTTGCCTTCATGGAGGAATCCTCCCCAGGAGGGCAGGGAAGGGTGCTGGGACCTCAATTTCTCAGCCTCCTGGGATTCAGCTGGCCAACGCTGCCTCAAATACTGTGCTGTGAGTTGTTTCAATAAAGAGCCCCCAGGGCTGAGCTGGGCTGTCACTCCCTGGAGGGGAGGGAGGCTGCTTCTCTACCAAAGTGCCGAGGACCCTGTACCCTGACCCCTAGACCCGACCCCAGGCTGGTTTTACTGAAAACATTTATTACAACAAAATGTCAGAGCTACGTGACAGTTCAGTTCATAGACTGGTGGGTTTTGCCCCAGGTGGGAACTGGGGCAGGGGGCCTCGCTGCCCCCTACAGGCTCATGCCTTGCCTGGAGGGGACCTTTGGCACTTGGCTGGCCCCGATGGAGGACAGGCTGTCAGGAGGGCCTGGGGAGGGGGAGGGCAGGCGGGCCACCTCCTCTGGCCCCTGCACGGTCTAGGGCGGAGCCACGGAGGGGGCCGGGTTCCTGGTCATCCTGTGGCTGATGACGATGCTGCTGTTGGTGACGCGGGGACCGTACCAGCCTGCCCAGAACTGGGTGTCCTTGCCCCCGTGCTGGAAGAGGATGTGGCGGACACCTGGAGGGTAATCCGAGAAGGTGTGGGAGACCTGGGGGGGGGGGGAGGGGAAAGGAAGTGACCACCAGGACTGAAGAGGGGACGAGACAGGATGACCACTGAGCTGGAGAGATGACCACTGAGCTGGAGAGGGGACGGCTGGAGTCAGGTCCTGCAGGGGAGAGCCTCCCGGCCAGAAGGCAGGAACTCCAGACAGAGGACTGGTGCATTCTGGGCCCTGGGGCTGCCCCATATTTCCTGCCATCCTGGCCTTGGGAGAAGTGGATGGCGAGGGGCAAGCAGGTGAGGCCTCACCTCTCTCCACCTGGCATCGTTCCACTGATGGACGGTCATGGGCGGGGGCTCGAAGGAGGCCAGGACAATGTAGTCGGCCGAGGCCAGCTGTACTCGGATGTGGTAGGTGCAGCCACAGTCCGCTCTGGCGGCGAACCTGGGGGAGGGGAGGGCTTGGAACTGTGTACCCCAATACAGAGGTGGCCCTGGAGGCCACCATCTCTGGAGGCGGGCAGGTAGCAGGCCCACAAATTGGAGCCCCGAGTTTCATTTCCCTGCTCTGCCCATGAGGCCCAGCCAGCTTCAGTGCTCCCTGTGCCCCACTGTGCCCCTGGGGTAAGCAGTCTATCTGCGCTGGGCCTCAATAATCCCATCTGAGAAAAGGGGCAACCCTTCTGGGTGTTCCAGTGAAGATGTCACCATAAAAAGCAAAAGGCTCTCTACAGAGATAAAGTCCTGGGCTGTCGGATCTGTGTCGCCGCCTGTACATTACAATGGAGCTTCGGGAGGGGTGGCCTGTGTGAGGGGGGCTGCACAGAGCTCACCCTCTGGTCAGCCCTACTGCAGCCCTGCACACCTCTCAAGCCCCAACCCCCCCACCCTCAGAGTAGCGGCCCTGGGGCCTGGCTCGCATTAGGGTCCTGCTTCTGCCCTGGGCCAGGCCGGACAAAGTTCTGGGCACAGAGTAGGAGCTTGGGATAGAGTCGTGGGATGAACAGTGAAAGGGGTAGGGGAGGCAGACAGGCATGTGAGTATCTGCGAGGTCCAGGGAGGCTGGGTCCTGGTGTCTCTTGCTCCAGCGCCTGTTAGTGACAACTCATCTGTAGGCCTCAGTCTCCCCATCTGTAAACTGGGGTTAACATCTGCTGATGCAGGGTTGGGGCGGGGGGCAGTGTTGAATAAGTGCTGGGCCTGTCGGTAGGGAGCGGGGCGGCCCTTGCCCCAGGACTCCGCCGGGTTCAGTGGGCACCTCCCGAGAGGGGTTCGCAGGAAGAGCAGAGGGAGGGATGCAGAGTGTGGGACTCGGGCGTGGGCCCCACTCACCAGTCCCTAACCACGATGTCCGGCCGGAACTTGTCCAGTAGCTCCTCCCAGTAGCCCTCGGCTTTGAGGTCTATCAGCTGGGACTTGAGACACATCCTGCGGAGCAGAAGGCGAGGCGTGCGTTCCCAGGCGTGGCCCGGCCCCAGGGAGGTGGTGCAGGGGCTGCAGGACAGGACTCTGGCTCCTGCCTCCGTGCAGGCCCGCGGGGAACGTGCAGGGAGTTTGACCCACTCGTGCCTGGGTGGCGTTCATCCCAGTCCTTAGGCCCAGTGTCCCGGGCACCCAAGGAGGGCGCCTCCGTGAACTCAGGCCCCTAGACTGGGGACAACCTCCACCACCCCTGACTTTACCCCAACCACCTAACGGGCTCCCAGCCTCCTCAAACTGCTCGCCTCCCCCACTGCCTATTAACCCAGCCACTGAGTTGCCTCCCGCCCCAGGAAGCGGTAGATGCTGAGCTGGCTTTGGAACCCCCTTTCTGGAGCTTCACACACAGGCCCTCACTTAGGCCTGGGATTTGGCAAAAGGTTGTCCGGACCCTCTTCCCTCCACACAGCTTCTCAGTTCAGTTCGTCTTACTCATAGGACGTGGCAAAGTACTTCTTGACTTTGGGGTCAGGGAAGTCTGTGCCATGCGCCCCGGGGAGGCTCTCCACCTTCCACTGGTCCCCTCCGTTGGAGTCGATTTTCCAGGATCTCATATCCTCTAGGAAAAACAGAAGCTGCAGTGAGACCCTCTGGGTGAATGTTCAGCCTGGCCCTCTCCACCTGGTCCTGGGGGGGAGCAGGTAAGGCTCAGATCTCAAGGCATGCACCCATGGCACCTTGGAGCCGCCCTACAAAGCCCCCCTCCCTGCGTTCCCACCTGTGCCCACCACATTAATTCTGATCTGGGCCCCCTGCCTCCTGCTTTGTCCCTGAGCGGGTCAACTCCTAATGTGAAGCTGGAAAAAAAGAAAGAGTATGACCAGAAATTCTAAACGAACCTTTCCTCACTTCTACGTTGCCCAGGGGCTCTGGAAATACCCAAGTTTCAGTTCTTGAACCATTAAATTATGAAGGGCCTGTATGGGTAATTCTGTTCTTTTTTTTAAAAAATAAATTTATTTATTTATTTATTCAGTTATTTATGGCTGTGTTAGGTCTTCGCTGCTGTGCACGGGCTTCTCATTGTCGTGGCTTCTCTTGTTGCGGAGCACGGGCTCTAGGCGCACGGGCTTCAGTAGTTGTGGCATGGGGGCTCAGTAGTTATGGCTCGTGGGCTCCAGAGCGCAGGCTCAGTACTTGTGGCGCACGGGCCCAGTTGCTCCGCAGCACATGGGATCTTCTTGGACCAGGGCTCGAACCCGTGTCGCCTGCACTGGCAGGCGGATTCTTAACCACTGTGCCACCAGGGAAGTCCCCGGTAATTCTGTTCTTAATGGCTAATGTGAGTTTGTCCCAACTCAGGCCACTTACTAGACGACTGGCATTCCCCTGACATCGATGTCCAGGAGGTTAACTACATACTGGGATCTGAGGGGCTTTGCTGGTGGGTCGTGGGAACCTACTGTGCCCACTCAGACCCCCTCTGCCCAGGGCAGGAGGGAGGACTGGGGCGCTGGGCATCCTCTGGGTCGGTGGCATGTAGTAACCCCGTATTGGTGGAAGGGTCCCCACCAGGTTGCCTCGGCAGGTTTGTAGGCGTAAGGCTGTCCCTCCCACCTCCCCCTTCAGACTGAGCTGAGAGGACCTCAGGAAACAGTGCTTCTCTACCCAGGCTTTCCAGAACAATCACCAGGAGAGCTTTTCCCAATTATTCCTTTGCTCCCTCTACTAGGAGCCCACATCTATTCCCCAGGTGCCCCAGGAGCCCCCCAGTAGAGAATCAGAGGAGGAATTCAGAAATCCAGAGCGGGCCAGTGCCCAGGGCAGGCCCAGGGGGAGAGCTGAGCAAGGCTGGGTGGCCGGCTCTGCAGGGCTGTGTGAGCTGAGCTGGTGGCCCGGCCCAGCTGGGCAGCTTCTGAGCAGAATTTGGGGCAGGCCAGGAGACTGAGTGTCTGGGGCACTGTCTATGGGGCCTCTAAGAGGGGCCTAAGGGCCTTCGGCAGTCAGGACTGGACCCCAGAAACTGGGCAGTTCTAGATCTTTGAGCAAGACACTCATCTTGGGGGTCTCATGCTCCCCATCTATAAAATGGAGCCAAACCCTTCTTATGTGGCTAACTCTCAGGATCTTCATGAGGATAAAGAGAGGAAGGGATTCTCTAAGTGTACAAACTATGCCTCTTAATCAACTGCTGCTATACCCAAACAGGAAGCATGATGCCTGGTACTAAATGAAGATGCTAAATGAAGAAAAAAAAAAGCCTGGCAAATAGATAAGAGAACATAAGCAAGATAGGAGCCTCAAACCACGTGATCGTAGTTACCTCTCAAATTCCTCATTTTCTTCCTCGTATCATGGGGTGATGGGAGGATAATGACATGGCTAAGACCTCAGACTAGTGCCTGGCACACAGGAAGCCCTCCCTCAACGTTAGGCAGCACAGACTGAACTAAAGGGGAGGGGGTCTGCGGTGTGTTTATTTATTCAACAAACGTTTCCTGAGCACATGCTATGTGGACACAGGGTGCGGAGTGGCAAGATGTGTCAGGCCCCAGGAACTTGAAATTTGTGGCAGAGGAAAAAAAAAAAAAAAAAAAAAGATTCAGTTATTATAGCTTATGACCAGTGCTATGAAGGAAGGAAATGGGGCGATGTGACAGACGTGGGGAGCAGTCTTTTCAGACGGGGGATCAGGGCACATCTCTGAACTGAGGCCTGAAGAATGAGGGACCAAGGGAGCATGACAGGTGTTGGGGGGAGTGCTGGTGATGAGAGAACATTCCAGGTAGTGTGGGAACAGCAAGTACAAAGGCCCTGAGGTTCAGGGAAGGGACGGAACCAGCCCAGCAGCAGGCCCCGGCCCACCTTCGGCACACGGGTTGCGCAGGAGGTTCCTGCGGAGGTTGCACAGAAAGTAGAAGACCTTCCAGTCAGCCACGGCCTGGTCCCAGTCCTCAGTGACGTAGCCCTCATGCAGGCATTTGCGCTTCCAGAGGGTCACAAGGTCGATGAGGTCGCGCCAGAGGCTGCAGACAGGGCGGCAGTTCAGCAGCAGCTGGCGGGCGGGCAGGTGCGTGAACACCTCCAGCAGGATGCTCTCGGGCAGCTGGTTGATGCTGACCAGGGCCATGGCCGTGGTGGGGTGAGAAGCATGCACAGGCCTGTGAGGAGCAACAGCGGTCATGAGCTCTGACCAAGGAGGTGGACCCCTTAGATCCCCAGGGACCGGGGCCAGGGAGCCCCTTTCCAGTACATGGTAGACCCTCAAAGAGTGGCCACATGTTATGCACCTTTGGAAGAGTGCAATAAAAATATTGATAAAGTCTTCAGGGACTAATTTTTTAAGAGGCCCCACCCCCCAGTAAAAAATTAATTGCTAGTTTTCAGTTGGGCCTGGAGAACCGTAAGATTTTGCCAAGGCCATGCTGTTGTCTGTAAGCTCTGCAAAGGCTTTCAGTGATGTTATTTTAATACTATGAATTCACCGTTAGAACATAAAATCTTGGGACTCCCCGGTGGCACAGTGGTTAAGAATCCGCCTGACAATGCAGGGGACACGGGTTTGATCCCTGGTCCAGGAAGATCCCACATGCCGTGGGGCAACTAAGCCCGCGCGCCACAACCACTGAAGCCTGCACGCCTAGAGCCCGATCTCCACAACAAGAGAAGCCACTGCAACGAGAAGCCCACACACCACAAGGAAAAGTAGCCCCCGCTCGCTGCAACTAGAGAAAGTCCACACACAGCAACAAAGACCCAATGCAGCCAAAAATAAAAATATAATAATAAAAAAAAGTGTGAGGGAAAGAATATGTATATAAAAAAAAAAGAACGTAAAATCTTTATTACATCCACAGACTAGCTCACAACTTAAGTGATGGGCTGAGAAACAAACTTTCTCTCCCCAAATTGCCCACTTTAGCTGTGATAAAACATCCCAGTGAGGAGGCTCCCCACACAGTTCTGGGTTGGGCATCAGGCCACTCTGAAACGCCCAGAAACGGAAAAGCACGTTGAAGGTGAAGAAGCAAGATTGCCTGGGTCTGAATCCTGGCCTGGAGTGACTCGCTGGGAAGGTAGTCCCCCCCAAGAAAAGGTGGTAACTGTCCTGACCTCAGAAGGGCTGGGAGGACTGAGTTAGTATAAGCAAAGCATTTAGCACAGGGCTGGTTGAGAAGTGCTCCACAGCATCATTAGCCACACTCCTAGCCTTAGAGCAAAACAACTCTCCAGTAGTTGCAGAGGTACCGGCCCCCAAGAACACATTCCTCCCTCTACATCTGAATTGCACAGGGTTTTGGGAAAATTACAGTGCCACCACCTTGGCCTGAATCTTGCCTGGGGGAATCCTGGTTATCCAGCTGTCCAAGGGGATTCCCTCAGGTGGGTGGGAGTGGGCCTGTAGCCACTGTCACTCAAGATGGCTGGAGCAGATGGGCCTTATCTACTTATGGGTGGGGAAGGGAATATTCTCCTGGGACATGTAGGGACACTGGGAAGACTTTTCATTCTTCATTGCGACTTGGCCAAAGAAGCAGTTGTTAACTTAAAACAACAAAACAGCCAGATATTGTACCAGCAAAACAGATTTATTTGGGAGCAGCAAAGAACTGAAATTTGGGACATGCAACTGGTGAACCACTTGTAAGTCCTGTTAAGCAAAGCAGAGGGAATTCTTTTATAGAAGAGATGGGGAAGTTGGGAGGGACTGTTATAAACAAAAAGTCTGCTGGAGGAAACTGGGAGTTCCAAATATAGTGACTTTTCAATGGCTGAGTTGTGACAGTCTACCATTAGCTAAGCTGTTGCCAGGAAAGGAGAAAATCTTTCTTCCTCCTGCTGGCACTGGTAGTGTTACTTCCTGCCAGAGATTTGTATTGATTCTTCCTGTATTGACTGTCAAGTACTCCCCCCTTCTGGCCTCCCGACTCCATTTTAGTGAGGTTTCCCTGCATTAATTTTCACATTTCCCCCTTTTGATCAAGATCTTTCTCCAAAAGCATCACTGATCAAGAGTCAGGGTTTTTGTCTGTTTTTTTTAATCAGCATTCAGTGGCCTTTTGTCCCTTGATGTCAGGAAGGATCTTTTCTGGGTGTCCTGTCCCACGTCAGATGGAAAGTGCACAGAGTGGAAACCTATTGTGGTCACATTTGAGTAACAAGGAGGGGGTAGGAGGGAGATCTCTCAGGAATTTCCCACCCAAAAGTCTGTATCTTAGAATAGTGGATACAGCAAGGGCACACTCAAAACTGAAGGAATTAAACAAGAATTTTGTAAAGAAGATGTGGTACCTATATACAATGGAATATTACTCAGCTATAAAAAGGAACGAAATTGGGTCATTTGTAGAGGCATGGATGGACCTAGAGACTCATACACAGTGAAGTAAGTCAGAAAGAGACAAACAAATATCGTATATTAACACATATATGAGGAATCTAGAAAAGCAGTATAGATGAACCGGCTTGCAAGGCAGAGATAGTGACAAGATGTAGAGAACAAACGTACAGACACCAAGGGGGGAAAGCAGGGGGTGGTGGTGGTGGTGGTGGGATGAACTGGGAGATTGGGATTGACATATATAAACTAATATGTATAAAATAATAATAACCTCCTGTATAAAAAAAATTAAATTAAAAAAAAGAATTTTGGAATGACACAGTGTAGGAATAAACATGAAGTAATTAAAAAGTATTGTTATCTCAAAAGAAACTGTTTGGAATCAGATGTTTTATCAATGATACAGACTGTAGGTTGAAAATCCAAGAAACTGAATTTGGGTAAGAATCCAGAGTCAGTTTTATAGTCTAGATGAAAGAAAGACACTTCTGTGAATTCTAAACCTTCTAACAGGCCTTGTCTAGACATCTTGGGCAAGCTGTCTCATCAGATGTCATCTGCTTCAAATCCAGGAAATCTTTACCTTCAGGTCACCAGATGGTGTGCAGGTCCAGTTAGGGTCTGGTGCTTTCTTAGATGTGTCACATGAATCCAAGAGTCTGTTCTCTGAAGTTTGGAGGCACAAGGGTAGGTTAGCAGCACCTGATGGGGCCTTTCCAGTGAGGTTGAAGAGAGTCCTTCTCGAGGTATCTTTTCCAGTACATGAAATTTCCAGGTTAAAAGGTGTGAGGCTTAAGGTCTTCGTCTCCCAAGAGCGCACTATGAAGAAGATTGCTCTACCAAGCATTGTTATTTTTAATAGAAGCAATCAGGCCTTTACAATATTGAAATATATCTCCTTTCATCAGCTGTGGGTCAAAAGTGGGTGGGGCAAGGAACACTGGGTGTCCTGTGACTACCTCAAAGGGCGAGAGTTTTGAGTTCTGAAAGGGGTGGATCTGAGATTTAGAAGGACCAATGGCAATGCTTTTTGGGGGGAGGGTCTCTATGAATTTTGCCCACTAGGTCTTAATAGTGCCATTAGTACGTTCCACTAACTCTGAGGATTGGGGATAGTAAGGACAGTGAAAATGTTGTAAAACCAGTTAAAGAGCACACACTTGTCGAAGCACCTGACCAGTAAATGGGTTCCTTGATCACTGTGAAGTTCAAGAGGGGTTCCCCAGGTAGGGATAATCTTTTCTATCAAAATTGTAGCCACAGAAGAAGCAGTGGCCTGTCTGCAAGGGAGGGCTTCAATCCAATGAGAAAACATACAGACCATGTAATAAAATATATTTATATCCATGAGATGGGGACAGCTATGTGAAATCCATCTACCAAACATTTTTTTAAATTGGAATATAGTTGATTTACAATGTTGTGTTAGTATCAGGTGTACAGCAAAGTGAATCAATTATACATATATGTATACCCACTCTTTTTCAGATTCTTTCCCATATAGGTCATTACAGAGTACTGAGTGGAGTTCTCTGTGCTATACAATAGGTCCTTATTAGTTATCTATTTTATACAGAGTAGTATATATATGTCAATCCCAATCTACTGATTTATCACTCCCCCCTTCCCCTCTACATCTACCAAACTTTGAATGGCCCATTAGGCAATTCAAAGTGTCTGGGAGCAGTGCAAACAGGTTTCCCTGGATTGTATTTTGGACAGGTGGGACAAGAAGGGAGGTACTTTTTGTGGCCTTATTATTATTTCCCCACCAACATTCATTCATGAATGCTATCATTCTGTCACTGGACCAAGAGTTCACTGCATGTACAGTGGTGAGGTGTGGGAATCAGAACTTCTGGTAGGACCAGTTCGTTATTTGGCCCAAATCAGAGTTTTCTCTTTCTATTGAACCAGCAGTTCCTAGATCCCCAATACTGTTTTTCCTTTTCTGGGGCATTGGGCATTTCTAGATTGTTATCTTGGGGAGCATCCTTTTGGATCATACCGGAAGTTTGGTCATTAGTTCCTTCAAGAACAGCATTTTGGGCAGAAATATCAGCAAGGTGGTTTCTTTCAGCCTATAGGGACTCAAGCTTGGAATGACCAGGGATCTTAATAATAGTCAAGGCAGCTGGCAAGAGTATAGCACCTAACTGATTTTGGATATAAGAGCCATTTTTCATCTTTTCCCCATTAGAGGTAGGGCGACCTTGTTGTTTCCATGTTATTCCAAAGTCATGGGTTGCTCCAAAGGAATACTGACTATCAGTATAAATGTTTGCAGTTTTGCCCTTGGCTAAAGTACAAACCTCAGTGAGGGCATATAGTTCAGCCTGTTGTGTAATTAAGCCATAAGTAAAGGCGTTGCTTCAACAATATCAAAAGGAGTTGCAGTGGCATACCCAGCACAATATTTACCACTTTCTCCCTTTAAATAAGAACCATCACTAAACCATGAAAAATCTGCATTGGTTAGAGGAGTCTCCTCTAAATTATTACACGGAGTCAAAGGGTGACCAGTAAGGGTCAGGCAGTGGTGAGGGGTTTCATCAGTGAAGGAGGGGAGGAGAGTGGCAGGGTTGAGGTCATTACAATGTGAAAGAGCTATGTGAGGAGCAGTTAGCAAAAGGATTTCATGAGAGGTGAGGCAACTGACTGAAAAGGGTTGAGTGGACGAGAATTTAGGAGGGCTTCCACCGCATGGAAGCATGCAGTACGAAGATGGGGTACGAAGATGGTTAAAGGGGATCCCATGGTTGTCTCTTTGGTGGCCTTAACCAGAAGGGCAGTAGCAGGAATGGCTTTGAAGCAAGGGGGATATACCTGTGCCACAGGGTCCAGCTGTTGGCTACAATACCCTACGGGTCATTGATGGTCCCCCGGTTTTTGGGCTCTGAGGACATTCCCTGCCTTCTCACATACAAAGAGAGAAAAGGGAAGCTGGTAATTAGGATGCCCAAGGGCAGGTAGTCTCATTAAGCTTTTCCTTAAGTCTTCAAAAGCTGTGTCATCTTGATCTCCCCAGTTAATGGGGTCAGATTTGCTGGTTTTTAATAAAGCATGTAGGGGCTGAGCCAGAAGAGAGAAAATTGGGATCCAATTTCAACAGCAGCCAGATAGCCCAAGAAAACCTTAGGAGCTTAGTTTTTGATTCTGGGCAGTTCAGGATGTCATGGAGTCTATCTAGATCCAGTAGTCCCTGTTCTGAGATCACGGGCTCTAAATACTGAACCTGAGTTTGAGCAAAGTGCCATTTTTCTTTGGAGACTTTATGTCCCTTTAAGGCCAAAAATTTTAGCCGGTGGATGCTGTCCTCCTGTGAGGAGGTTTGAGAAGGACAGCATAGGCGCAAATCATCTATATAATGTAACAAAGTAGAACCTGCAGAAAACTTCACATCATCCAAATCAGCTTTCAAGATTTGTGAAAAGTAAGAAGGACTTTCTGTGAAACCCTTGGTCACTACTATACGAGTATATTGTTGTCCGTCCCAGCTGAAGGCAAAATGATATTGGCTAGCCTTATCAACTAGAATAAGTTGAAAAATACACTGCATAGATCAGTCACAGTGAAAAACTTGCTTCAAGTGGGAATGGATGTCAGTAGCCTGCAGTGGTTAGGAACAAATGGGTGTTGAGAGATAACAATGTTTATTGCTCAGAGGTCCTGGATAAACCTCCATCCTCAGCCCTTGGGTTTTCTCACAGGTATAACAGGTGTATTACAGGGACTTGTGCAAGGGATAATGGGGCCCTGAGCCTTGAAATCTTCTATCATGGGTTTTCTATCTGAAGGGCTTCTTTACTTATAGGGTACTGATTAATTCTTTTTTTTTTTTAAATTAATTAATTAATTTATTTTATTTTTTTGGGTGTGTTGGGTCTTCGTTTCTGTGCGAGGGCGTCCTCTAGTTGAGGCGAGCAGGGGCCACTCTTCATCGCGGTGCGCAGGCCTCTCACTATCGCGGCCTCTCCTGTTGCAGAGCACAGGCTCCAGACGCGCAGGCTCAGCAGTTGTGTCTCACAGGCCCAGTTGCTCCATGGCATGTGGGACCCTCCCAGACCAGGGCCCGAACCTGTGTCCCCTGCATTAGCAGGCAGACTCTCAACCACTGCGCCACCAGGGAAGCCCAAGTACTGATTAATTCTGAAGAGAGTTTAGAGGGATCTATCTGAATCTTAATGGGAGGTACACTGTGAATTTTGCCAATATCAGTTGGAGATTTTTGCCTATAAGGAGGGTGGTAGCTGATTCAATAGGGACAAATGATCAGTGTTTCAAGAATCAGCCCCAGCAGTGCCGGAAAAAGAACAAATAAAAGATGTCGGGGCTTCCCTGGTGGCGCAGTGGTTGAGAGTCCGCCTGCTGATGCAGGGGATACGGGTTCGTGCCCCGGTCTGGGAAGATCCCATATGCCGCGGAGTGGCTGGACCCGTGAGCCATGGCCGCTGAGCCTGCGCGTCTGGAGCCTATGCTCCGCAACGGGAGAGGCCACAGCAGTGAGAGGCCTGCGTACCACAAAAAAAAAAAAAAAAAAAAGAAAAGAAAGAAAGATGTCGAAGGGTCTTTTAATTTACCTGTTTGGCTATTTTGATGGCTACTGTCAAATTCTAGAATTATTTCCCCCTTTTGGGAGAAAGAAATTCGGCATAATACTCTTCCAAGAAGTCTTGGCCTAATAAGTGAATGGACGGAGAGGAGCTAAGGAGAGAAAGTGTGTATCTCTCAAAGGGCCTAAACAGAAGGGAAAAAGGTTCAGGGACAGGAGCCTGTTGAGGGTGATTAGAGATCCCACTATCGGAGCTGTTTTAGCGCTCTGCAGTGGGGCTGAGCACCGAGAGTGTGGCTCCGCTGTCAGTAAGGACAGAGATGCCTTCCCAACCTGGAGAGTTGTTGCTTTGAGCCGATTAACAGGGAGGATTGGGAGGAGCCCCTGTAGTTCCTCGGGCCCCCTCATCGGGCATCAGGAGGACCCTGGAAAGGCTGAGAGGGCTGAAAACTCCTGGAACGCTTAAATGTGTAACAGTCTTTTTTCTGATGCCCTGGCTTTTTGCAATAGCAGAAATTAGAAGGTTTTTGGTTTTGTTTAGGGACCTTCATTTGCTGGAGCTGAAGATTAAGAATTTTAGTGGTCTTTCTTTTTGGTGACTCATCTAGGGTGCAAGTGAGCTGATGTGCCAAATTAACTAAATCTGAAGTGCATATAGTTTTCCATTCCATCCTGGTCCTTTTCACAAAACAAGAAAGATCCCAGTTCTACCTGTTAACAAACATGGAGGTGACAGTTGTCCTAGTGGACTCAACATCTGAAGGAAGACCAGAGTTTTCGTTAAAAATAACCTGAAGTCGATTAGAATAGCCATGAACAGGTTCATCAGACTTTTGTATGCAAGGCTGACCTTTGTTCTGATCAACGGGCTTAGGAAAGGCTACTATAATTGCTCAGTGGAGGCTTTCAATGAGTGTTCTAGCCTCTTGCCAAAAGTTAGGGGATTGCTCTTCTAAATCCCCTCCAGAATGTTCCCATGGGCTAGTTTCATCCAGTGTTTGCTTGACTCTCACCAACGAGCATGTGGACTAACTGATATAAATCTGAGAAACCAGACTGGTAGGTTTGAACAAGTATTAAAAATCTTCAGCAAACCTATGGGGGTCCTCAGTTACTTTAGGAAACTCTTGAACTATGGCTCACAATTTGGCTTAGTCCAGGGAACATAAGTAATTTGGGGTTTATTTCAATCCTCAGAAGATTAACTTTAAGGAGGAGGTTCTGATAGGCTCAGAGGAGGGAGCAGGGAGAGTCAGCGGAGCTGTAGGGAAAAAGGGAAGTTCAGGGAGAGAACCAGACTGGGGAGGTGCAGAAGGAAAGGAAGATGGCGCCTGGGATGGGCTTGAGCACAAGACGACTGCCAGCATCCAGAGACAAAGAAGACGGGGTAGGGGAAAAAGAGACCTCAGAAGCCATTTTGTCTTATTTTAATATTTTATTTGCCTCAGTTAGTTTAAAAATTGTAGATTGCAAAGAGGCCATTTTAGACTCCTGATACGTTTCGGAAGCCTTAAAATACCAATCAAAGTTGGTGTCCAATTCAGTTTTGACAACTGCAGATCTGTGGCTGCCTAACACAATTTTAAGAAGGGAAGTTTGGGGAGTTCAGAAGTTCCCCATGTTGGTCATTGATGTTCTAAATCACGTCTGTTTCAATTGGTCCATTTAGTTAAAAATGTATATAAGGAGAGACAGCAGTTTTTAAACATAAAATTGCCCAGGGTCGCTGAAAAGGGGGGGGCGGCACCCTCAAAACAGTTAGATAACTGGGATCCCATGTTTCAGGGGTTTTTCTCTAGAGCAAAAGAATCATTCTTAAACAGCCCACAGGCCAAATACCAGCACAGTTTCAATAGGAACAGCCTGGTTCCAAAAGTAGTCGGACTGAAAGCTAGCACAGTTCCAGTCGGAACAGCCTGATTTCAAGAGTGAGGCCAAAGTGCCAACCAAGTACTCACAGACAAACAAGGCCTTAACAAAAAAGGACGAAGCCTTCAAACAGATCCCAAATAAAATCTGGAGAGCTTCAAAACGCAAAAAGAGCGGAGCTCAGATCCAGGAGAAAAACTTACCCTCAAACTGCAAAGTTGGTGAGAAAGCAGTGAGTTCTGCGGGATCTGTGGGTACCAGCACCTGTTTGCTCACCAGCCTCGGAGTTGTTGGGGGTCTTCTATGGATCTCAGTGAAACCTCCGTGTAATGTTAACCTAAAACAATAAAATAGCCGCTTATTTTACTAGCAAAACAGGTTTATTTGGGAGCAGCAAATAACTGCAAGGCAGGATATGCAACTATGGTGAACCACTTACAAGTCCTGTTAAGCAAAGGAGAAGACTCTTTTACAGAGGAGAAGGGAAAGTTGGGTGTGGCTGTTATAAACAAAAAGCCCATTGGAAGACACGGGGAGTTGGAAGTATAATGGCTTTTCATTGGTTGAGTTGTGACAGTCTCTCATTGGCTGAGCTGTTGCCAGGCGAGGAGAAAATCATTTTTTCCTCCTGCTGGCAGTAGTAGTCTCACTTCCTGCCAGGTATGCTAAGTATGCCTCTTGATGTTGGGATTGTACTGACTGTCAAGTGTTCCTCTTCCTCATTTCCTGACTCCATTTTAGTGAGGTTTCCCTTTTTTAATTTTCACACAGCTCACAGTCTTCTCAAAGCTTTCATCCCATTAAAAAAATGAGGGTGGGCACACACTCTGGCACCTGCCCAGGGAGAAGTATTTTTTCCATTATCAGAGAAAAAAACAAACAAACAAACAAAAAACAGATAAATAAGGTACTTGTAGCTTGTGCAAAATGCTATGATGGAAAAATACTCCACGCGGCCAGGTCTTCCCATTTTTCAGGAGGAATTTTAAACATTTTTTAAAAACATGAAATCTGTCAAATTTTAAATGTTGGCAACTTCTAAAAGCATTGTCTAGGCCTAATAAAAGTCCCTGGGCTCCAAGTTAGAGGCGTCTTAGGTACAAACACCTCCTCGACCTATCGTCCAAAGTCTGGTCTTTCGCTCTGGTCGCATGTTATCACTAGACTCCATCCCCACAGCCTGAATGCAGAAGGGTGGAGGGGGTGAAGGTCATCCTGGGGCATTCTGGGGTGGAAATGTCCACATCAGCCCTAAGAAGCCACCTCGCATCGATTGGGCTTCCCACGTACTAGGCCCAGAGCCACGGCCTGGCCTTTTCTCCATAGACCCTCCCTACGACCACTCGAGACACTGTTACTAAGCCCATTTCCAAAAACGGAAACTGCGGCTTGGGGAAGTTAGGCCCCCGTCCCAGGACTTGCGGGCGTGACGGTGCCGAGTTCCTAGACTGTCCCCTGGCCGGGGCACTGCACGCGAGGTTAAGCCGGAGTGGCCTCGGACGCCGAGGATTCTCCGGGACGGCCAAGCCGGGAAGCGAAGGGTTCCGCGCCGAGCTATCAGACCCTAGAGACTGGCCCCGCCCCGCGCCCCGCCCCGCCCGGAAGCGGCTCCCCCCAGCATCCCTCCCGCGGCTGCCGGCCTCCCGGCCAGCCGGAGGCAGCGTCTTCGGCTCGGTTAACATGCCGACGACCCCGCAGCGCCGAACATCCAAGCCCCCTCCCGCACCTGTCGCCCCCCTACCCGTCCCCTGCCTGGGCCGAGATCTGGGCGCGGGGCGGAGCGCTCGGCGCGACCTGAGCTCGGGGTCTGCCTGGAGCCTACGGCCTCGGCGGCGCCGTCAGCTCTCGCCCCGCCCGGCGCCTGCGTCACGCGCCGCGCTCAGGCCGCCTCCCTCGCGGCCCCAGCCTGCTGCTCCAGCGACTTCGCCCCGCCCCATTCCGGGACCACTTAACCAGGCGCGAGCAAAGAAATCTGGTGTCCTCAGGGTTGGGGCGGCGTCAGGGGAGCTCCAGACCTCGTTTCCTGAAGTTCAGTCTTTCCTTCCAGGCGGTGGGCGGCTCAGCAGTGGGGACCCAATTTCTCTCTGCTTCCACTTCCCTCCGGTAGGCCGGAGCCTCCTCTGACCTAGCCCTTCCCCTCTGGGGCCCACTCCTTAGACCTCTATTCCGGTTCCCTGGCCCCCGCCTGGAGGGTGACTGCTCAAACTCTGGCCTTGAGCCTGGTTCGTACTGTCCCTAGGACTTACTTAGAGGTAAAAACCGCTCTGCGTTTTTGCTGGGATTAAGTTAATTCCTTTCTTCATTCCACAAATAATTATCAAGCACCTACTTCAGGCAATCACAAAGGATCATGTAGGGTGTGCACTGCCCAAGGGTGCCTGATCCAGGCCAGGTTGTTAACTCAGGGCTGCATATTCTCCGAGGAAGAGTGTGTTTTGCTAACTTGCCATACAGTTAGTGGGTGGTGGTCCTGAGACAGGCTGGGACCTTGGACCCTTTGCTGCAGGGCTCGCACCTGGACAAACAATCTCCTTGAGCTGACAAGCTACAAAGAAACTATAAGGGACTAAAAATAACTGTGTGCATGTGCAGGTGGGGCAAATTATGGACAAGATACAAAAAGACCAAAAACCCAACTGCCACTTCTGAGGAGCCCAAAATCAGAGCATTGGGAGCAAAAGCAGGGTACTGCACATGCCCGCTGCACACACCACCCCCAAAGGGGTGGGCAGACCACCTAAGCCACCCCTCCTGCCTGGCCCCTGGACACACCCCACCCCTCACCCCATACAAGGAACCAGCTCCCCCGCTCCCCCGGAGTGAGCGAGGGATCCAGCAAGGGAAACTGTTGCTTGATTTCACTCCCTCTTGCTGCAGCAGGGGTCCCAGGAAAGCCTTATCTGAAACTCTTGGCTGGCCTCTTATCAATTTCTATCGATTAAGGAGACCAAGAACCCTGGTCCGTAACAGTCCTTGCCCTGGTTGAGGCCCTAATCTAGCGCACTGTTGAGTCAGATAATGCAATTTAACGGTAGTTATTGAGCACCTACTGTGTGCCAGGCACCATTATAAATTCTTTGGCTTTGTCTGTTATCAGTAAAGCTCTGGGCAGTGAAAGAAACAACAGTAAGTAGTGCCTGGGATGGCAAGAGTTGCCCAAGATATCTGCAACCTCCACCGCCGGCCTGCGGCCAGGCCTCCAGAGGAAGCTGGCAGTACTGGAGGGCTGCTGGGTGCGAGAGGTCTGCAGCTCGTCCAGGGGTCTGTCCCAGGACCCTCATTCTTCGAAGTCTGGCTCCTGAAATGTCAACCCCTCTCTGTACCTTGGACAGAGCCATATAAGTTTCAGCTTCTACAGGCAAGGGGCAAGACCTCCAATGAAGTTTGCCTTTTCCCCCAGAAAGCACAGGGCACAGGTTGGGCTGGGAACACCTTTTATTTGGCCACGTGCAGCAGGGATAGGAGAACTGCTCTCTTTCCAGCAGGAAGGAGAGGCAGGAACGTGTTCCGACAGGGTGGGGAGGTCCTGGGAATGGCAGTTCCAAGGGTAGGGTGGGCACTTGGAATGCTCTCCAAGCCACAGAGTGCCTGGCCTAGGCATGGAGGTGGACAGATGGTCCTTGAAACCCCCCCCCATCCCACTCATCCAGGGCTCACACATCCCAGCTCTCAGGGCCCGATCCTGCCCCCCACCTGCCCTGGGTTGCTGTGTGCAGGATTCCAGGGGGGTCTTCTGGAGAGCCCTGCCCTCACTTAATACACAGGTGGCTTCTGGGGCTTCACTGACAGTGAAGAGAGTCCAGACTTGGCCGGGACCCCACCCCACCCTGGGCCTGCCTATCTCAGACCAGGCCTGAGCCTCTGGACCAAAGCCACCTCGCTAAGCAGGCAGACAGAGTGAGAAAGCCTGGGAGTGGCAGAGAATGGGGCAGAGGACGGGCCAGCAGAGCCGTCCTTCCACTCCCAGACCTGTCTGAGCTACATCATCGCCCAGCAACTGTATGATGCAGGGCAGCCACAGGCTTGCCAGATGTCCTGACTGTCCCAGGTCTGAGGGCCCTCAAAGAAGACAGTGAGAAATGACCCAGCAAGGGAAGGCAGACACATAGATCTAGGTTACCAGCAGAGCTTGGAGACCCTCCCTCAGAGGCATCTGGGGGAGGAGCCTGGGGGAACACCATGCACCCCCCAACCTCAGGGGCCCCCTCATTCAGGTTGAGACCCCCGGGTGGAGAGCTAGCTACCCATAACATATGAAGGCTGTACAAGTGAAGAGGCTCCATGAAGAGGCAACTGGGGGGGAAGGCAAGGATGAACTAGGAAGTCTGGGAGAGCCTGGCCTCTACCTCCCGTTCCCAAGCCCAGTCCATCTCTGACAGCAGTTTATCAGTTGGGGTTAGGTGGCTGGGGGCTCGGGGGCGTCATGGCAGTGGGGGCCCGATGGTGATGCTGCTGTTGGTGACCCTCGGGCCGTACCAGCCGGCCCAGTAGTGAGTGTCCACGCCGCCGTGCTGAAACCAGATGTAGCGGACGCCGGGTGGATAGTTGGAGAACGTGTGGGAGACCTGGGGGGCGGGGGCAGGTGGAAGGAAGGAGAGCGGTTAGGGGAGTTGACCCTGAGCGGGGTACTGCCTGAGGGGGTGAGGGGCCGGGATGGGCTGAGGTCTCAGTGCTCGACCCAGAGTCAGCAGAATGGAATTCTAGTCCTCTGATTTGGGGCAGACCACCTCCCCTGTCTGTGCCTCCTCAGTTTCCTCATCTGTAAAATGGAGCAAAATCCTGCTGGGTCCACTCCACGGGATTATCTAAGTGCAGCTCAGATGAACTGAAGGAAATTTTGCAAGCTGCCAAAGGATGTCCAATACAGTCATCACTGAGCACATGTGGCTATTTAAGTTAAAATTAATTAAAGTTGGATAAAATTAAAAATTCAGTTCCTAGTCGTACTATGAACTGGCTCTTATTAAGTTTTCAATTGTCACATGTGGCTCTTAGCTACCAAACTGGACAGGGCAGACAGACCATTTCTTTCTCTCTCTCTCTCTCTCTTTTTTTTTTGGCTGTGCTACACTGCTTGCGGGATCTTAGTTCTCTGACCAGGGACTGAACCTGGGACCATGGCAGTGAAAGCACCAAGTCCAGACCAGGGAAGTCCCAGACAGACCATTTCTATCACTGCAGAAAGTTCTACTGGAGAGCACTGGTCTGGATCAGGAGTTGGCAAACTATGGTCTAGGGGCCCACTGCCAGTTTTTGTAAATAAAGTTTTATTAGAACACAGTCATGCCCATTTGCTAAAGCTGCTTTCACATCACAATGACAGAGTTGATGAGCTGAGTAGTTGTGATACAGTAAAACCTGCAAAGCTTAATCTATTTGTATCTGGCCTTTTAAGAAAAAGTTCACTGAACCCTAACCTAGATAATAGTAATAACTGATATTAGTAATTAATAATAGTCAATCTTTTCGAACATGGCTTTACCAGCATCATCTCACTGATAATCTTTGAGAGCTCAGAGCAGCCAAAGCCCAGGTAAGAAGCAGCAGAACTGGATCGCAACTTGGGCCTGTCTGACTGCAGTCTCAGCCTCGGACAATGTGCCCCCTGTCCCCCTCCCAGCTCACACACCTCCCTCCACTTGGCATCGCTCTTCTGCTGGATGGTTGCTGGGTCTGGCTGGAAGGTCCCCAGAGGCGCATGTGCTGACGACAGGAGCTGAACACACAGCTGGTACTTGGACCCGCAGTCTGGTCTGGCTGCGAACCTGCAGGCAGAGGAAGGGCCCTTCAGGGCCTTGGAGATCGGGGGGCAGGGTGGAGGCGGGGCACCTGAGTGGCAGGGCCCCCCCCCAAACCCTCGCCCCAAGCACTCACCAGTCCTTCACCTCGATGTCTGGCCGTGTGGTGTCCATCAGCTCCTCCCAATACCCTTCAGCCTTGAGGTCCACCACCTGGGACTTGAGGCAGGTGCTGGGGGTGGGTGGAGGGGTGGGAGGGGCTGGAGCTCGCCACTAGGGCACTGGGGGGCTAGGACTGCCCCTCCCAGAGCAGGAGAGACCCCAAGGTGCAGTGACTTGGGCTTCCCCCCACCCCGAGACCCCTTGGATCTTACTAATAAGAAGTCACGAAGTATTTCTTGACCTGGTCACTGGGGAATTCCTTCCTCTGGTCTCCAGAGAGCTCCTCCACCTTCCACTCATCGCCTCCATTCACGTCCAGGCTCCAGAACTCAAACCCCTCTGGTGGGAAAGCAGAGTTCGTATCAAAGGGAAGCCCCTCAGTGGCCACCTCCCAAGTGCCCCTTGCTCCTGGCACCTCTCCCTGGATTTCAGCAGCTGCCCTCAAGCCCCGTGCTGGGGAACCCTGCACATCAACAGTGCCTGCCTTGTATTAGGTGCTGCCTGTGTGCCAGGCACCATGGTAACTGATTTCTACTGGGAATCCTGATGATGGGAACAACCAGACTACTTCTGTGATGGAATGCTCTGGTGCCGGTCAGACAGATCTGGGTCTAGTCCCAGCTCTACCAATACTGGGCTCTGTGACCTTAGGCAAGCTGCTTTCTCTCTCTGAGCCTTCGTTTTGTCCTCTGTAAACTGGGGTCAAGAACAGGGGCTGGCAAACTTTTTCCATAAAGGGTCAGAATACTTTAGGTTTTGTGGGCTACATATTGATTCTATCACATAGTGTCTTGGTTTTTTTGTTCGTTTTTTAAATAACCCTTTAAAACCATAAAAACTATTCTTAGCTCCTAGGCCAGATTTGGCTTATGGGCCATAGTTTGTCAACATGCTGGTCAAGAACATGGCTGTTGGGGAGTCAAGTGAGGCAGGCATCTGAAAGCTCTGGACAGCTTGGGGTTGTTTTACTATCATTTTGCTCGAGAATTTGGCCACATAATAGAGATTGAGGTTCTCATCCCATCAAAGTGTCTACTTAATCATTTACAACACAGCAAGGGAAAAGAGAGGGCTCTGGATGACCGCAGAAGTCTTGTTTTACCTTTTGTTGGAATGTGCTGGGGAGAAGACTGGATCTCTCATTCTCTCATAAGCAAAGCCCCCTTTGTCTTCTGGGCAGTCCTGGTAGACCTAGTGCTGGAGTCTGGGAGCCAGGCCAAGAAAATATGGCTCTGACTTCCTGGTCTTGTGTCTTGGGCACAATTCATTCCAACTGGCCAACATTCCCTCTCCTAGGAAAGGTCACTGGGGAAATAACCTTCAGAGTGGAATAAGAGTGGAATAATGCCACTCTTGGCCTCAGTTTGCCCATCTGAAAAACAGGTGCCTAACAGTACCTACCTCTTAGGATTATTGTGAGAAAGGAATTAAACCCCCCAAAGTGCCTGGCTGGCTCATAGTAAGTGCCTAATGAATGTTAGCTGGTATTACGACAGTGTGTGTGTTTGGGGGCACGTCATACCCAGTCTGCACCCCACCTTCGGCGCACGGGTTATGCAGGAGGTTCTTGTGGAGGCTGCGGAGGAAGTAGAAGACCTTCCAGTCGGCCACGGGCTGGTCCCAGTCTTCGGTAATGAAGCCCTCACGCAGGCATTTGCGCTTCCAGAGGGTCACGAGGTCGATGAGGTCTCGCCAGAGGCTGCAGACCAGGCGGCAACGCAGCAGCAGCTGGCGAGCGGGCACGTGCGTGAACAACTCCAACAGGATGTTCTCAGGCAGCTCATTGATGTTCCCCACCGCCATGGCTCTCCTGTGGTTGTTGAAAAGCTACACTACAGACCTGATCCTCTCCCCGGGACCCCGTACTCGCAGCACCCCGTGCTGGTGGAGGTTCCCTCGCAGCACTGTCACTGACTGTCTCAGGAAAGTCACTGGGCCTCTCTGAGCCTCAGTTTCCTCCTCTGTAAAATGGGGCCAGGAACAGTACTTACCTCCTAGAGGGGGTACAAGGAGCTTGGGACACAGCAGAGGCTCAGTAAAAGGTGAGCTCTGATTTTTTTTTACTGGCACCTCACAATAGCCTCTAAGGAGGCAGAAGAGGTAGCAGGATCTGCCCAAGGTCACACAGACAGGAGCAGCGGGGAAAGGAGCCTGAGCCTTCTCTGAATCTAGAGCCAGCTTTTTTCAATAGGTCGGACGGTCTTTAGCATGGAAGTAACAATTCGCAGCCCTGCAGCCTGTCTGGTACCTTCCGCATTCTCTCTCCCAACCTCAAAACGGAGGAGCGGAGATATTGGGGGGTGGGGGAGGGATAATTATCATTGTCTCCGACCGAGGTCCAAAGGGCTCTAGCCACTTTGTCGAGACCACGGAGGAAATGCTCTGCCTGGCTGGGACTGGAGAAGGGGTGGGCGATGGGGAGCGGGCCTTCCTATACTCCCACCCCCATCCCCGTGGCTGGGCTCCAGCCCCGGGTGTCCCCGCGCGCCTTCGACTTCCCATCCCTCCTCGTGGCTTTCAAATGTTTCCTAAAGTCTAGGCTTGGACCCCTGCGCATCGATGGCGACCCTAGCTCGGGTTTCTGCTCGCGCCGCCTCTCGAGGCCGCGCCGCGCAACCCCGCCGCCTGGGCCTTGTCCGCGCCGGGCCTCCCTCGGCGCACTGCTGCTGGGCCCGGAACCGCCGAGCCCGCCCGCCCGGCCCCCGCACCCCGCGTCCCCGCCCCGGCGCTCCCCGAGCCCACTCCCGCCGGTCACCTGCCCTCTGCCACCGCTGTGCGATCCCGCTCCGCAGCAGGGGCTGAGCCAGGCTCCGCCTGCGGTCGCCGGTGGATGCGGCCCCGCCCCAGCCCGCCGAGCCCCGCCCCGGCCCCGCCTCCACGGCCCGCTCCGGTCCCCGGCCCGCGGGGAGCACCCGGCTTGGGGTGCGCCCCCCACGGATGTAGGAAAATTACCTGGGGCGGGACGGTGTCGTGCCGGGAGGAGCCTCTGCCCACACCCTCCGCATGACCCAGACTCTCCCAGCCTCCTCGCCGCCTCCTCCCAGCAGCCACCCCAGGAGGGTGCTGGGAGACGCCCTGAATCGGACTCCCACCCGCCCCCATTAAAAAAAAAAAAAAAAAGAAACGACTCCCGACCTTTCTTGGCCTCCTGGGTCCGCCAAGGAACCGGGAGCCTCAGGCCTCGGGCCGATCGTTCCGGACTGTGGGGCGTCCCGGCGCGGGGCCAAAGGCGGGGCGGGGGCGGAGGCGGGGGCCTTTAAGAGGCGCGGCCGGCCGGGACCCGACCCAGACGTGAGCAGCGCCTGGACTCGCCGCCGCCGCCGCCGCCGCCGCCGCCGCCGCCGCCGCGGGACTCGGACAGCCCGCCCGCAGCGCTCCGGGTCCTCCTCTCGCGACCGCGCTCTGCAGCGATGGACGGAGACGGTGACCCAGGTAGCCGCCGCCGCCGGATCCACTCGCTCAGCCCTAGAGGGGTGACCGGGGCAGGCGGGCGAGTGCTACGGAGAGGGGGCATCAGAGAGCGAGGGGGCCCCGATACACAGAGCGACACACTTTCACCCAAGCAAAGCCCTTGAGACAGTCTCAAAGGAGCACAGGCCTCTGTCTGGTGTCTTGATCTGCCGGAGGCCTTGAGAGATGACAGGCAGAGAGGGAGGACTCCTGGGTCCCATTTACCCGGGAAATAGCGTATGAGTAATCCCACGTTCCCGCCTCCTGAGGGTCTACTGGACCCGGGTCTGGGACCTATCTGGGATGGAAGAGGCCACAAGCCTTTTTATTCCATCAGCTTCTTCCATTTGCCAACTCTGGGCCGTGAGATGCCTGAATCCCCATGAATTTCTTGGGGTTACTGGCCTCTCCCCACCCCATCCCAGCCTTCCTCCTGGGATCCCTTGTCTGGAGGGGCTGTCCCTTCATTTGGGTGGCTGGATGCCCAGTGGGAACCAGGCTGGTGGTGAGGGAGAGTTGGGACATCAGCTCTAGCCGATGCTCAGGGCCCTTTGAGACTGCCCAGTCATCTCCTCTGGCACCAAAGATCCTCTGCTCCCCATCTCTAGAACTCCCCACTGGGCCTGTAGGGGTTGCCTGCTGAGTCAGGGTGGGAACAAGACCTGCCCCCACCCCTTCCTCACCAGGCCCATCTGAGAGTGGCTGTTGCTTGGGGAGACAATGGGAAACAGACTGATGCTCACTCAGGCAGCCAAGATCCCCACCCCTCCCTCCAGCCCTGAAAATCCCAGCTCCTTCCGCTCTTGCTCCCAATCCATGGCCTCCTTGCCCCACCCTTGATAGGGCCCCAGAATGGGTTCCTGCTTCTTCCCAGGGCCCAGCTATTCCCTGGACTCAGGGGCCCAATCCAGGTGAGTGAATAAGCCTCGGAGGCAGCTTCCAGGGGCCAGATAACTTTCCGAAGGCAACAATGTGGGGAGTTGTGTGTGCTCAAGAGGGGGTGGGGGGGCCTGTAATCAGATCTGGGGCCTTGAGTGCCAGGCCTGGGGCCAGGAGAGGGGACTGGGCGAGGTGCACCTTTCGGGGGAGCATCAGGTGTCCACCAGGGCCAGGGCAGGGCAGGGCAGGGGGAGGGGTGGAGAGGTGAGGGCACTGGGCCCAGCTCCCCAGAGAGCTGTGGGCAGCAAGACGGGCAGGTGACATGGCTTCAGGGCAGGCATTTTCCTCTCCGCCATCCCCCAGTTCTGCGGTGTGACTTGGGAGAAGTCAGTAAGACTCTCTGGGCCTCAGTTTCCTCCTTGCCAAAAGGGAAGTGTGAAGCCCCACATCATAAAGATGTGGCAAAAAAAAAAAAAAGCTAACAATGAAGGGAACCGTGCTGAATAATAAGATTCACTAAATAAGATTTCCTGAGGACTCACTGTGTGCTCTGGGCTCCGAAGACGTAAACCCTGATTCGGCTCTCAGGGGGCTGAGAGTGTGGGCGGTGGGGAAATGCTGCATATGAGGAGGTGAAGGGCTGGCCGCCCAGGTCCTGGCAACACCCAGCCTTGGGTCTAGGCCCTGCCTGTTCCTCCCCCGGTGCCTGGCCTGTTTCCATCACCACCTTGGCTTTCCAGGGCCCAGCACTTAGGACTCCCCCACCCACCCTGTCCTAGGTCTGAGAGCAGTGGCCTCCTCCATCACCCAGAGTGGCTCCATCACCTCCCCACTGTCTCTTCCTCCTCCGGAGACACTGGGCACTTGGTATCCACTTATTCAAGGCTTCGATGGCCCAGCTGAGGCCAGCCAGGATCCAGGAGACAGTCCAGCCCGCAGCTCCTGATATCAGTCCCTCTCCTCATAATTTGGAATGCCCTTGCTCCCTCCTCAGAAGAGGCGAACATCAGGACTGTCTGATTGGCCTGGCATTACCCCCATTTTATAGACGAGGAAGCTAAGGGCCAGGAATAGGAAAAGGAGTGAAGAAACCTTCCTTCCCAAGCGCTTACTACATCTCCCTATTTGATACACATGTTCTCTTTTAATGAGCTTCCCTACCCCATCCCCAAGCCCCTGTTCTCCCTTCCCTTCAGGCCTCAGATCCCCATATCCCCTGCCTGAATACCAGCAGTGCGACCTTTGGCAGGTCACTCCCCATCTCTGAACCTGAGCATTTTCATCTGTGAAATCAAAATCATAACCCTCAACTCAACGAATCATTTTCTCAAGGCTGTGGTGGTTAAAGGTGGCTCTGGAGCCAGACTGCCTGGGTTCAAATCCAGGCTCCGACCACTCATTTGCTGCGTGATCCTGGGTGGTTTTACGTCTCTGTCCCTCAGTTTCCTCATCAACGAAATAGGGATGGTAATAGGGACAACCTAGAAGAGATGCTGCGAGGATTTAAAGAGTAAAAATTAAAATGCTCAGAATGGGGCCTAACACTTGCTAAGTAAGTGCCCAATAAACATTAGCCGCTGACAGGGAGCCAGGCAGGGCGTCAGATGCCAGGCACTGGGGATGAAGCGGTGAGTTTCCCACACCCGGTTCCTGCCCTCATTCCCTCAGTCTAGTCCCCGGGAAAGGTGTTTATAAACCGTCACACCCTTGGACAAAAGCTAGGAAGGATGGAACTCCCGGCGGTGAGGTGAGAGGATGTTGTAGTAGGGGAAGTTGCGGAGGGCTCCCCTGAGGAGGTGACCGGAGCAGGGATCTTAGAGGGCCGTCGAGAGGGCTAAGGGGCTTCATTGTGTCAGGAATATCATCAGTTCCTGCTGTCGGCTCAGGTATGGGGTTTACTGGCACTGCAGGGGAAACTGAGGCCTCTGAGGCCACTCTTCAGACTTGGAGCTGATCTGTGGCCCCGGGCTCCTGGTCCCAGGCTCTGGTCACGGAAACTCCGGCCCCCGCTGAGGACTGTCCGAGCGCGGGTGGCGGCGGCCGGGGCGCGCGGCGGGGGCGGTCTGGGGGGAGTCTCAGCCGCGCCCCGCCCGCCCGCCCGCAGAGAGCGTGGGCCAGCCGGAGGAGGAGAGCCCGGAGGAGCAGCCGCAGGAGGCTGGCGCGGAGGAGGCGAGCGGCGGGGAGGAGCGGCCCGAGGACGAGGGGGAGGAGGAGGCAGCGTACTTGGACGAGCTGCCCGAGCCGCTGCTGCTGCGTGTGCTGGCCGAGCTGCCCGCCGCCCAGCTCGTGCAGGCCTGCCGCCTGGTGTGCCTGCGCTGGAAGGAGCTGGTCGACGGCTCTCCCCTGTGGCTGCTCAAGTGCCAGCAAGAGGGTCTGGTACCCGAGGGCGGCCCCGAGGATGAGCGCGACCACTGGCAGCAGTTCTACTTCCTGAGCAAGAGGCGGCGCAACCTGCTGCGCAACCCGTGCGGGGAAGGTGAGGGGTCGCGCCCTGTCACCCCGGCCTGGGGAGCTCAGCTTCCCCTTCTGTACCATGGGCAGTAACAAGGCCAGCCTGCTTTGAGGGGTGGATGAGATAAGGCGCTTGGCGCAGCGCCCAGCACAGAGTAGCCCCGGTACAGACTGTAGTATTATCCTCCTGTCCTGCTCCGGGGCGGGGGAAGTCGGGGAGGCGGGCGGGAGTTGTCTCTCTCCCAGATCCTTCCACCCCCCAGGGAGCTGGGGCAAGACCGGCCCCGCGGAGGACCCTGCTGGGAGGGAGAGAGAATCTGGGGACAAACAGGAAGTGCTCACCATTCACGCCCACTATCATCTGCCCACCGCGACACCATTCAAGGACCACGTTCATCCTCCCCCCACGATAGGGGCAAGAGCCACCCTGCCACACCCTCGCAGGGGCTGGGTGACCAGCGTGGGGCTGTGGTGTTCCTACAGAGGACTTGGAGGGCTGGTGCGACGTGGAGCACGGTGGGGACGGCTGGAGGGTGGAGGAGCTGCCCGGAGACTGCGGGGTGGAATTCATCCACGACGAGAGTGTCAAGAAGTACTTCGCCTCCTCCTTCGAGTAAGGAGAAGGGGGATGGATGAGAAGCGGGGGAGGGGACCTCCACTCAGTCCTAACCCCCAGTCTCCCAGGTGGTGTCGCAAAGCGCAGGTCATTGACCTGCAGGCTGAGGGCTACTGGGAGGAGCTGCTGGACACCACTCAGCCGGCCATCATGGTGAAGGACTGGTGAGCGGCCGTGGGGGAAGGGGAGCGGGGTTGAGGGGCGAACTGGAACCGGCTACTCTGCTTCAGAGGCCGCTGCCTCCCTACTCGAGAGCTTGCAGTCACGTGACCATGGGTTTTCAGGAGAAGGTGGAAATCCATCTCCCCTCCTGAGTTTTAAATGTTGGCAAGTTTTTTTGTTTTTGTTTTTTAATATCCACCTGCTGTCCCAACAAAAAGTGTCCCTGTGGGTTGGCTTTGGTCCCAACACTGGGTCTGGCCCACCTGGGGTTTAGTCCTTGGGTTTGGGCAAGTCACTTGGGCAAGTCACTTTCTCTCTCCGGCCTCGGTTTCCTTATCTGTAAAATGGGAACATTGGTACTACCGGTCAGCAGGGTTAACTCCTGTAGAGGGTTGGGCCCAGAGTACCCGCTCAGCAGGGCTGAAGCCTTCCCCGGGCGCTCCCTCCCTCGGGGCAGGTACTCGGGCCGAAGAGACGCCGGCTGCCTGTACGAGCTCACGGTGAAGCTGCTGTCGGAGCACGAGGACGTGCTGGCCGAGTTCAACAGCGGGCAGGTGGCAGTGCCACAAGACAGCGACGACGGTGGCTGGATTGAGGTGAGCTTGGAGGCCCGGGGAGCGGTGGGGCGGGGCTCGTGAAAAGCCCGCCCAAGGCCCGTGTGGGTGGGGCAGGGTTGGACTGGCCGAGAGGCTTGGAGGATGGACGCTGCGCTGAGAAATCCAGGGCGCTAGACGAGGGTCAGAGCGCCGGGGTGGGGTGGCTGGGGGAGGCCTCGGGGCTCCGAGCCTGACCCTCCCTCCCCCTTCCCCCTGACTCCCCACCCACAGATCTCCCACACCTTCACCGATTATGGGCCGGGCGTCCGCTTCGTCCGCTTCGAGCACGGCGGACAGGACTGCGTCTACTGGAAGGGCTGGTTTGGGGCCCGGGTGACCAACAGCAGCGTGTGGGTGGAGCCCTGAGTGACCCCTCCTCCCGCCTCCCCCGGCTGCCTTGGAGGGCCAGAGGCGCGGGGGTAGATAGGACTTAGTCGGTAGCATCCTGACCTTCCGCACCCGGCGCACTCCTCTCCCTTCCCACGCTCGAAGACCAGTCCCCTCAGAGGGAAAGATGGGTTTTGTTGGTATATATTTGCATCTAGAAAATAAGATGGGTGAGGGCGTGGGCCTGCCCTGGGCCCGCCGCTGCTGAATCCCCTGCACCTAACACTGTGCCTGCCACGAAAATGGGCGCTCAATAAATCTTATTTGTCGGAGGAAGGAATGAATGAACCCAGGGATGAATGAACTCCCCTCCCTTTGCTCGGTCTCTGTCTCTTGAGGGCCCCTGGCCCAGCCTGGAAAAATACTTGGTGGGGTTCCAGCTGCTCTGGTTTCCAGGGGCCCTTGGGCGGGTGCAGAGCCAGCCAGGCCTGGTCCCGCCGGACAAAGGCTGGGATTGTGAGGCCAGGGAGCGGGGAGCTGGGCCTGGCGCCCGACTGACACCCAAGCTGCCCAGAAGCCAGAACCGAGTGTGTGTGTGTGGCCCCCCTCCTGGCCTCTCTTGATCCCTCTCCCCGTTTTTTTTTTTCCTGAAGGCAGGATGGTGGGTGGTGGCAGCATCTCGTCTAGGGTACCAATTCTCCTGGGCCCAGGGATGGATGCCAGTGGCTTGAGGTGGGGGATGGGGTGGGGTGACAGGCTAGGGGGCACAGGAAGGATCAGCTTGGTGTCCCTCTTCAGTTCACGCCCACTTCATGCTGTCCTCCTTGGCTTGTATTGGATCGGACAAGAGTCATTAGCATCTGGTCTCCTTGGTCATTTTCCAAGCCCTGCCCAGAGGCTGGTCCCTGGTACTGGTTTGAGGGGAGGGGTGGAGGGAAGGGTGTGGTGCCAGGCTCTGGACCAGGAACTCCTTTTCTGGCCTCCCCAGCAGCTCTCAAACCCAGCCCCCTCCCCAGGACTCTCAGCTGCTGGTCTTGGGGGGGGTGGTGAGGGTCTGAAACATCTCTCCTCTCCTAAAGGATGACCAATAAAATCTCCATGCCCCTCCAGCTTTCCTTTGATTCTGAGCCCTGATGCCACCTGCTGGTCAGGTGGGCTTGCAGAGTTTAAGCTGGAGCCTGCCTGCATTTGTTCATTGGTTCATTCAATCACTCATGATTTCTGACGCCCCAACCAGGGGCCAGGCCCAGCACAGGGTCCTAAAGTTGCAGGGGTAAGTCAGATACTCCTTGTCCCAGGAAGAGTCACCAGCTTGGCCACATCGAGGATGGGGCATCTGGGGAAGGGATATATCCAGTGTCATGGGGGCCTCCAGTCTAATGGTGGAGGCATAGTCCCTGCTCTGGGAGCATCCTCAGTCAGACAAGGGAAGACAAATCCCTGAGAACTCCCAGTCTGATGGTGGAGGCAGAGCCCCTTGTTGCATGAACACCATTGGTCCTTTCTAGCGGTTTTCACAGTCCAGTGGGAGAGGCAACCTCCACACCCACCTGAGTTGCCAATCAGACAGGAGAAGTGATGCTTTGCCCTGGGAGCCCAGTTTGATGAGGAGCCATGAAGGAAACGGGTCACCCCCATGAGC